>NC_091059.1:112477033-113102033 GCF_000393655.2 Nicotiana sylvestris | reverse complement strand
TCCTTTAATTCAAAGTCCAATACTTTAGTCTTCGAGTATACATTTATTTTGTGGAGAACAGTCATCAAATAATAAAGGCAGAATAAATTGATCGGTCTCTTTTATTTAATATATATATATATATATTACGATGTAATAATGCGTACCTCGTGTTAACTGACCAGAGAAAAAGAGAAGGAATATAAGTATTTTCTTTTAAAATTAAAAAAAAAAAAAAAAAAAAAAACAGAGGGACGCAGTGCCTCTCATGGTGTGTCGTGATCCTAGTCAACCAAGAAAACAGTTTTTTATACAATGTTTATTGTCTTAACCAAGAATTATCTTTCTACTATCAAAATGGTCTTTGAATTTCTCTTTTTATTCAACTCTTAGAGTCTTAGGTCTCTTCAATGAAGGCGAATTTTTGATGTAGTTTATTTCTAAATGATTCATCTTTGCGAGGTTACATCAGCAATCAGACGTCACTCTTTTCCCTTTTCTTTTCTTTGTTACTGATGGGATGGCGACATAATTGTTACCCATTAATTTGAGAGGTCGTTTGTTCTGATGACCCAAAAGGTCATTATTTGTGTTGCAATGAAATTCTACATTTCGAGTTCTTAAAAACCTCCCCTAATACCATCTCGATTTACTTGCACAGTCCGGACGCGTAGCCGGAAAGCTTAAATGTGAAAATCTGTGAAAAATGATAAGTTTTGACTGTAAAATAAATAAATTTTGACTTCAGTCAACGTTTTGAGTAAACGGACCCGGAGCCGTGATTTGACGGTCCCGTAGGGTCCATAGGAAAATATGGGACTTGGGCGTATGCCCGGAATCGAATTCCGAGGTCCCAAGCCCGAGAAATGAATTTTTAAAGGAAATTGTTTTCTGAAATTGTTTACATAAATTTGAAATTAAATTTTCTTAGAACATGATGGTATCAGGCCCGTATTTTTGGATTCGGCGCCCGGTACAGGTCTTATATATGATTTAAGACGTTTCTGTAGAATTTGGTGAAAAACGGATGTCATTTGACGTGATTCGGACTTAAATTGCAAAATTTATGTTTAAAGAAGTTTTGAGAAATATCATTGATCTCGAGGTTTAATTTGATGTTTATGATGTTATTTTGGTGATTTGATTACACGAATAAGTCCGTAGGATGTTTTTGAGGTTTTGTGTGCACTTGGTTTGGAGTTCCAAGGGCATGGGTGAGTTTCGGGTAGGTTCGGGATGTTTTAGACTTAAAATCAGAAGTTGCAGGTCTCTGAACCCGCCAGTGCGGTCCACACAAAAACGTGTGCGACCGCGGAAGGGGGCTAGTGCGGTCCGCGGTCGGTTTCGTGCGGTGCGCGGTGGAGGCCTGTGCGGCCACAGTTCATTTCGTGCGGTCCGCACAGGACACTAGACCGCAGTACCCTCATGAAGGCCTGTGCGGTCGCAGTCCATTTTATGCGGTCCGTACAGAGGGTCTGAGAGGGGTATAAATTGACGAGATTTTCAGTTATTTTGCATTTTTCAAAAACCCCAAAAACATAAGATACGATTTTTCAAACAACCTTTCTTCTCCAAATCAATTGTAAGTCATTTTTTAACTAGTTTTCTTCAATCATTAATATCTTTTAACATGATTTCAACTTCATATCAATGATTTTCATGGGGGAAATTGGGTGTTTTGGGTAGAACCTAGGTTTTTCAAAAATTGGGGATTTGGACCTCGATTTGAGGTCTGATTTCAAAACAAATTACATATTTGAGCTCGTGGGGGAATGGGTAATCGGGTTTTGATTCGAACCTCGGGTTTTGAACATGTGGGTCCGGGGGCGATTTTAACTTTTTGGGTAAAACTTTGGAAAACTCATTTTCATGCATTCAAATTGATTCATTTAGCGTTTATTGATGTAATTAAGTAACTTGTGGCTAGATACGAGCGAATTGGCGGAGGAATCAAGAGGTAAAGCTATAATTGAAACTTGAGTTGTGTTCGAGGCATCGAGGTAAGTGTTTGGTCTAACCTTAGCTTGAGGGATTAGGAGTTGTGTCTTATTTGCTACATATTAATTATGGAGTACGACGTATAGGCATGGTGACGAGTATCTATACGTTAGTGTCAAGCATGCCCGTGAGTCTTGTATTATAATTGTTATGACTCAGTTGAGATTTATTGCGCTTCATATGTTATTATCACCATTGTTCCCTTGCCGATATGTTTGTTTGATATTAATGATCCCTTGCCAGGATGTTTATTTTGATAGTATTGTTCCCTTGCGGGGATGTTTGTTTGATATTATTGTTCCCTTATCGGGATGTTGTTGAAATATCACTGTTCCCTTGCCAGGAAGTTGTTATATTGCTCTTGTACCCTTTTCGGGATTCCTTGTGATTATTGTTGGCTTATAAATGGGAGCGGGTGGTACGCCTACCACAAGATATAATGAAATGGGAGAGGGTGGTACGCCTACCACAAGATATAATGAAATGGGAGTGAGTGGTATGCCTACCACGAGATAAATGAAATGGGAGCGGGTGGCACGCCTGCCAGGAGATACAGGACATGGGATCGGGTTGCACGCCTGCAACAAGACGTGAAAAGAAAGTGAAATCTGCCTTTTTTTTCCTTATTCTTGTTAGTGGTTTGATTTTGATTCCTTTATAGTTCTCTTGATATTTTGTTTTACCTGCTATTCCCCGAAGCATGTTTCCCCCTCCCATCCTTACTTGTTTATTCCTACTTTACTTTCTGCTGTATATCATATAACTGCACAAGTTTATCTGGAGTCTGGTCCTAGCCTCATCACTACCTCGCCGGGGTTAGGCCAGGCACTTACTAGCATATGGGGTCGGTTGTGCTGATGCTATACTCTGCACTTATGTGCAGATACCAGAGCAGCATTGGGTCAGCAGCAGTAGCTTGGGACCCAGCCTTCAGTCCACCGAAATTCCGAGGTAGTCCTGCAGGCGTTCGCAGGCCCGGCGTCTCTTTTATCAGTTATTTTGTTTTGTTACCATTGTATCCGAGACAGACAGTGTTCCTTGTTTCAAACGTTTGTATGTAGTAATCATATATAGTCCGTGAATGTTGTGACACCAATTTCTGGATTGAGGCATATGTTGAATTCCGTATTATTTTGGCTTATTTTGTTTAAGTCTTCCGCTTAATCTCATATTCCGCTATTATTTACATGTTTATCACCTGGTAATGCAAGTTGTTAAAAGGATTAAAACAAAGGAGTAAAGAATTTTCTAAATTTCATGGCTTGCCTTGCTTCTACGAATAGGCGCCATCATGACTCCCGAGGGCGAAAAATTCGGGTCATGACAAGTTGGTATCAGAACTCTAGGTTATATATATCTCACAATTCACGGACATGCTCAGTAGAGTCTGAGGGATCGGTACGGAGAAGTCTGTATTTATCCTTCAGAGGGTATAGAGTTAGGAAAAACTTCACATTCGTTCCTTCTTGTCGTGCGGTTTGTTTCCCAATGCTAATTGAATTTCCACTCTGTTCTTTTGCAGATGGCGAGAACACGCACTTTCTCATCCACTGAGCAGCAGACCGAGCCCCCAGTAGCAGTTCCCACGAGGGGCAGAGGGCGAGGTTGAGGCCGTGCTAGAGGTCGAGGTAGGGGCAGAGCTTAGCCGCGAGCAACATCACCATTGGCGGAGCCTCAGGTTGGCTTTGATGACGAGGTTCCAGCCCCAGCAGTTCCGGTGGGCCCAACTCAAGTCTCAGAGGGGTTTATTGCTACCCTAGTTCTTCAGGATGCTCTGGTCCGTCTAGTGGGCCTCATGGAGAGTGTCACCCGAGCAGGCTTGCTTCCTGTAGCACCAGCCGTCTCAGGCTGGAGGGGGAACCCAGACTCCTGCTACTCGCACTCCGGAGTAGGTAGCTCCCCAGATTCAGACTCCAGCGGTTCAGCCAGCTGGAGCAATTTAGCCGGGTGTGGTAGCTCAAACCGGTGATGGAGCAGCTATGTCTGCCGATGCTTTGTGGAGGTTGGATAGGTTCACCAAGCTTTTCACTACTACTTTCAGTGGTGCATCTACTGAGGATCCCCAGGATTATCTAGATAGCTGCCACGAGGTTCTCAGGAATATGGGGATAGTTGAGACCAATGGGGTCGATTTTGCTACTTTTCGCTTATCTAGATCCACCAAGACTTGGTGGAGAGATTATTGCTTAGCTAGACCAGCCGGATCGCCAGCCTTGACTTGGGAGCAGTTTACGCAACTATTTCTGGAGAAGTTTCTCCTCATCACTCAGAGAGAGGCCTATTAGAGGCAGTTTGAGTGCCTTCAGCAGGGTTCTATGACTGTTACCCAGTATGAGACCAGATTTATCGACTTGGCTCGCCATGCCCTTGTCATCCTTCCTACCGAGAGAGAGAGGGTGAGGAGGTTTATTGATGGTCTTATTCAGCCGATTCGTCTTCAGATGGCTAGGGAGGCTGGGAGTGAGATTACTTTTCAGGAGGCGGCCAATGTAGCCAGGAGAGTGGAGATAGTTCTGTCATAGGGAGGTGGTCATGGGTCGGATAAGAGGCCCCGTCATTCAGGCAGATTCAGTGGTACCTCGTCTGGAGGTAGAGATTCATATGGTAGAGGCCATCCCCCTAGGCCTTTCTAGTCAGCACTTCAGGTTTCTCACGGTGCTTCAGGTAGTCGTGGTCCTCAGATACAGTATTCTGATCAACAGTTCTACAGTGCACTACCAGCATCTATCAATGCACCACCGCTTCAGAGTTTCCAAGGTCGTCAGCCCCAGTAGCTGAGGGCTTGTTTTACTTGTGGCGACACGAGGCACATTGCTAGGTATTTCCCTCGAGCTTCGAGCAATTCTCCGCATCAGGGTTCCCGTGCTATGGTTCAGGAACCAGGTGTTCCACAGGCCAACCAGCCAGCTAGAGGTGGGGGTAGAGGTGCCAGAGGTGGAGGCCAGCCAGCTGCAGGCCATCCGAGAGATGTAGTTCAGGGTGGTGGGGCCCAGTACCAATATTATGCTCTCCCAGCCAGGCCCGAGGCTGAGTCTTTAGATGCAGTTATTACAGGTACAGTTCTGGTTTGTGATAGAGATGCTTCAGTGTTGTTTGATCCACGGTCTACATACTTGTATGTGTTATCTTATTTTGCATCATATTTGATCATGCCTAGTGATTCATTGAGTGTTCCTGTTTATGTGTCTACACCGGTAGGTGATTCTATTGTGGTCGATCGAGTCCATCGTTCTTGTGTTATGGTGATTAAGGGTTTTGAGACTCATGTAGAGTTGTTGCTTTTAGACATGGTCGATTTTGATTTTATATTGGGGATGGATTGGTTATCACCTTACCACGCTATCTTGGACTGTCATGCCAAGACTGTGACCTTAGCTTTACTAGGTATGCCTCGTTTAGAGTGGAGAGAGACTCCTAGTCATTCTACCCACAGTGTTATCTCGCATGTGAATGCTCGGCGTATGGTCGTGAAGGGGTGTTTGACCTATTTGGCATATGTTCGTGATTCCAGTGCTGAGGTTTCATCTATTGATTCTGTGCCCGTCGTTTGTGAGTTCCCTGAGATATTCCCTTCAGACCTGCCGGGTATGCCACTCGACAATGATATTGATTTTTGCATTGATTTAGCTCCGGACACTCAGCCCATTTCTATCCCGCCGTATCGTATGGCCCCGCCTGAGTTGAAAGGGTTGAAGGAACAGTTGCAAGACTTTCTTGGGAAGGGTTTCATTAGACCCAGTGTTTCGTTTTGGGGTGCGCCGATGTTGTTTGTTAAGAAGAAGGATGAGACGATGAGGATGTGTATTGATTACCAACAGTTGAACAAGGTTACGATCAAGAATAAGTATCCATTACCGATGATTGATGATTTGTTTGATCAGCTTTAGGGTGCCAAGGTATTTTCAAAGATTGACTTGAGATCTGGCTACCATCAGTTAAGGATTAGGGCATATGTCCCTAAGACAACTTTCCGCACTCGGTACGGGCATTATAAGTTCTTAGCAGCCTTTATGGATTTGATGAACAGAGTGTTCAGGCCTTATTTGGATTCATTCGTGATAGTCTTCATTGATGATATTTTGATATATTCCCGCAGCCGGGAGGAGC
This sequence comes from Nicotiana sylvestris, assembly GCF_000393655.2. Lineage (NCBI taxonomy): Eukaryota > Viridiplantae > Streptophyta > Magnoliopsida > Solanales > Solanaceae > Nicotiana > Nicotiana sylvestris. The sequence goes on along the minus strand of NC_091059.1, from coordinate 113,095,949 downwards.
ACAAGCAACATCTTAGAGTGGTTCTTCAGACCTTGAGGGATAGTCAGTTATATGCTAAGTTCTCAAAGTGTGAGTTCTGGTTGAATTCAGTTGCATTTTTGAGTCATGTTGTATCAGTAGAGGGTATTCAGGTTGATCCGAAGAAGATTGAGGCAGTCAAGAACTGGCCTAGACTAGCATCAGCTATAGAGATTCGGAGTTTCTTGGGATTGGCAGGCTACTATCGTTGGTTCGTGGAAGGGTTTTCATCTATCACAACCCCGATGACCAGGTTGACCCAGAAGGGTTCCCAGTTCAGATGGTTGGACGAGTGTGAGGCGAGCTTTCAGAAGCTCAAGACAGCTTTGACTACGGCACCGGTGTTGGTTTTGCCCACAGGTTCAGGGCTACTATCTGGTTCATGATTTGGAGTTGGCAGCCATTGTTCACGCATTGAAGATTTGGAGGCATTATTTGTATGGCGTGGCATGTGAGGTGTTCACATATCGCAAGAGTCTTCAGTTGTTCAACCAAAATGAGTTGAATTTGAGGCAGAGGAGGTGGTTGGAGTTATTGAAGGATTATGATATCACTATCTTATATCACCCGGGAAATGCCAATGTGATAGCCGATGCCTTAAGTAGGAAGTCAACCAGCATGGGCAGTCTTGCTTATATTCCGGTCGTTGAGAGACTGCTTACATTGGATGCTCAAGCTTTGGCCAATCAGTTCGTGAGGTTGGATGTTTCTGAGCCCAGTCGTGTGTTAGCTTGCACGGTTGCTCGTTCTTCTTTATTGGAGCGTATCTGTGATCGGCAATACGATGATACCCATTTGTGTGTCCTTAGAGACACGGTGCAACACGGAGGTGCCAAGCAGGTTACCTTAGGTGATGATGGAGTTCTGAGATTGCAGGGTCGAGTTTGTATGCCTAATGTAGATGGGCTCTGAGAGTTGATTTTAGAGGAGGCCCATAGCTCCCGGTACTCTATTCATTCGGGCACCGCGAAGATGTATCAGGATTTGCGGCAGCATTATTGGTGGCATAGAATGAAAAAGGATATCGTTGCATATGTGGCTCGGTGTATGAATTGTTAGCAGGTTAAGTATGAACATTAGAGGCCTGGTGGATTGTTTCAGAGGATTGAGCTTCCCGAGTGGAAGTGGGAGCGGATTACTATGGATTTCATTGTTGGACTCCCGCAGACTCGGAGGTAGTAACCGCGGTATGGGTCATTGTTGATAGGCTGACCAAGTCAGCGCATTTCATTCCTGTGGCAGTCTCCTATTCATCCGAGAGGCTATCTGAGATCTATATCCGGGAGATTGTTCGACTTCATGGTGTGCCTGTGTCTATCATTTCGGACCGAGGTACGCAGTTTACCTTGCGTTTATGGAGAGCAGTTCAGCGAGAGTTGGTCACGCGGGTTGAGTTGAGCACAGCATTTCATCCTCAGACGGATGGGCAGTCCTAGCGGACTATTCAGATTTTGGAGGATATGCTCCGAGCTTGTGTCATTGACTTTGGAGGATCGTGGGATCAGTTCTTGCCTTTAGCAGAGTTTGCCTACAACAACAGCTATCAGTCGAGTATCCAGATGGCTCCTCATGAGGTTTAATATGATAGGCAGTGTCAATCTCCGATTGGATGGTTTCAGCCGGGAGAGGCTCAGTTGTTGGGTACGGATCTGGTTCAGGAGGCCTTGGACAAGGTCAGGATTATTAAGGATAGGCTTCGTACAGCTCAGTCCAAGCAAAAGAGTTGTGTAGACCGCAAGGTTCGAGATGTGACTTTTATGGTCGGTGAGCGGGTATTGCTCCGAGTGTCGTCTATGAAGGGCGTGATGCGATTTGGGAAGAAGGGCAAGCTTATCCCTAGGTTCATTGGCCCGTTTGAGATTCTTGATCGAGTGGGAGAGGTGGCTTATAGACTTGCTTTGTCGCCGAGCTTATTAGCCGTGCATCCAGTGTCTCATGTGTCCATCCTTCGGAAGTATCACGACGATCCATCCCACGTGTTAGATTTCAGCACTGTCCAGTTGGACAAGGATTTATCTTATGAGGAAGAGCCGGTGGCTATTCTAGACCGGCAGGTTCGTCAGTTGAGAACGAAGAGTTTTCTTTCTGTTCGTATTCAGTGGAGAGGTCAGCCTCTTGAGGCATCAACCTAGGAGTCCGAGTTCGATATGCGAAGCCGTTATCCCCATATTTTCCTCGACTCAGGTACTTCCTTCTTCTGTCCGTTCGAGGACGAACGGTTGTTTTAGAGGTGGAGAATGTGATGACCAAAAAGGTCATCACTTGTGTTGCAATAAAATTCTACGTTCTGAGGCCTTAAAAACCTCCCTTAGCACCACCTCGATTTGCATGCGCAATCCGGGCGCATAGCCGGAAAGCTTAAATGTGAAAATCTGTGAAAAAAGATAATTTTTGACTTGTAAAATGAATAAATTTGACTTCAGTCAACGTTTTGGGTAAAAAAAACTCAGACCTGTGATTTGACGGTCCCGAAGGGTCCGTAGAAAAATATGGGACTTGAGCGTATGCCCGAAATCGAATTTCGAGGTCCCAAGCCCGAGAAATAAATTTTTGAAATTGTTTAAAGAAATTTGAAATGAAATTTGCTTAGAACATGATGGTATCGGGCCCGTATTTTTGGTTCCGGTGCCCGGTACATGTCTTATATATGATTTAAGACGTTTCTGTGGAATTTGGTGAAAAACAGATGTCATTTGACGTGATTCGGCCTTAAATTGCAAAATTGATGTTTAAAGAAGTTTTGAGAAATTTCATTGATCTTGAGGTTTAATTTGATGTTCATGATGTTATTTTGGTGATTTGATTACACGAATAAGTCCGTAGGATATTTTTGAGGTTTTGTGTGCACTTGGTTTGGAGTTCCGAGGGCTCGGGTGAATTTTGGGTAGGTTCGGGATGTTTTAGACTTAAAACCAGAAGTTGCAGGTCTCTGAACCTGCCAGTGCGGTCCGCGCAAAAACGTGTGCGACTGCTGAAGGGGGCCAGTGCGGTCCGCGGTCGGTTTCGTGGGGTGCGTGGTGGAGGCCTGTGCAGCAGCAGTCCATTTCGTGCGGTCCGCACAGGGTACTGGACCGCAATACCCTCAGGAAGGCCTGTGCGGCCGCAACCCATTTTGTCCGGTCCGCACAAGGGGTCTGAGAGGGGTATAAATAGACGAGATTTTCAGTTATTTTGCATTTTCCAAAAACCCCAAAAATATAAGAGGCGATTTTCCAAACAACCTTTCTACTCCTAATCAATTGTAAGTCATTTTTTAACTAGTTTTCTTCAATCATTAACATCTTTTAACATGATTTCAACTTCAAATCAATGATTTTCATGGGGAAAATTGGGTGTTTTTGGTAGAACCTAGGTTTTTCAAAAATTGGGGATTTGGACCTCGATTTGAGGTCTGATTTCAAAACAAATTACATATTTGAGCTCGTGGGGGAATGTGTAATCGGGTTTTGGTTCGAACCTCAGGTTTTGAACATGTGGGTCCGGGGGCAATTTTAACTTTTTGGGTAAAACTTTGGAAAACTCATTTTCATGCATTCAAATTGATTCATTTAGCGTTTATTGATGTAATTAAGTAACTTGTGGCTAGATACGAGTGAATTGGCGGAGGAATCAAGGGGTAAAGCTATAATTGAAACTTGAGTTGTGTTCGAGGCATCGAGGTAAGTGTTTGGTCTAACCTTAGCTTGAGGGATTAGGAGTTGTATCTTATTTGCTACATGTTAATTGTGGAGTACGACGTATAGGCATGGTGACGAGTATCTATACGTTGGTGTCAAGCATGCCCAAGAGCCTTGTATTATAATTGTTATGACTCCATTGTGATTTATTGCGCTTCATATGTTATTATCACCATTGTTCCCTTGCCGGAATGTCTGTTTGATATTAATGATCCCTCACCAGGATGTTTGTTTTGATAGTATTGTTCCCTTGCCGGGATGTTTGTTTGATATTATTGTTCCATTGTCGGGATGTTGTTGAAATATCATTGTTCCCTTGCCGGGAAGTTGTTATATTGCTCTTGTACCCTTGTCGAGATGCCTTGTGATTATTGTTGGCTTGTAAATGGGAGCGAGTGGTACGCCTACCACAAGATATAATGAAATGGGAGCGGGTGGTACGCTTACCACAAGATATAATGAAATGGAGCGGGTGGTACGCCTACCACAAGATATAATAAAATGGGAGCGGGTGGTACGCCTACCACGAGATAAATGAAATGGGAGTGGGTGGCACTCCTGCCACAAGATATAGGACATGAGATCGGGTTGCACGCCTGCAACAAGACGTGAAAAGAAAGTGAAATCTGCCTTTGTTTTCCTTATTCTTGTTAGTGGTTGGATTTTGATTCCTTTATAGTTCTCTTGATATTTTATTTTACCTGCTATTCCCCGAAGTATGTTTCCCCCTCTCATCCTTACTTGTTTATTCCTGCTTTACTTTCCGCTGTATATCATATAACTGCACAGGTTTATCTGGAGTCTGGTCCTAGCCTCGTCACTACCTCGTCGGGGTTAGGCCAGGCACTTACCAGCATATGGGGTCGGTTGTGCTGATGCTACACTCTGCACTTATGTGCAGATACCGGAGCAGCATTGGGTCAGCAGCAGTAGCTTGGGAGCTAGCCTTCAGTCCACCGAGATTCCGAGGTAGTCCTGCAGGCGTTCGCAGGCCCGGCGTCTCTTCTATCAGTTATTTTGTTCTGTTATCATTGTATCCGAGACATACATCATTCCTTCTTTCAAACATTTGTATGTAGTAATCATATATAGTCCGTAAATGTTGTGACACCAGTTTCTAGGTAGAGGCATATGTTGAATTCCGTATTATTCTGGCTTATTTTGTTTAAGTCTTCCGCTTAATCTCATATTCCGCTATTATTTATATGTTTATCACCTGGTAATGCAAGTTGTTAAAAGGATTAAAACAAAGGAGTAAAGAATAATCTAAATTTCATGGCTTGCCTAGCTTCTACAAGTAGGCTCCATCACGACTTCCGAGGGTAAAAAATCTGGGTCATGACATTTGTTTGATGGATTAGAAAAATAATTGCATGATAGAATTTCCCATAAAATTATTCAACGTTTGATAGGAATGGCTTGAACAGTTCACGTGTAATAAATATTCTATTTGGTTGACGATATTGATAGACTGTTTGACTAAGTTGCAAAAACTAATTTATTTTGAGAAATATTTCTTTTTAAAGTATTTTTTTTTATAAAGTACTTTTGGTGAGAAGCAGTTTGTATGTGGCTAATTATTTTGAAAACTATTTTTGACCATCAATTAATATTTGGCCAAACTTTTAAAATCTGCTTCTAAATGCATTTTTCTCAAAAGTGTTTTTCAAAAAAATGACTTTGGAGAAAAATTATTTTTTCTGCTTCTTCAAAACTGCTTATGCTTCTCCTCAAAAACACTTTTTCTTTTCTTTCAAAAGTTTGGCCAAACACTTCAACTTTGAAAAAAAAAAATTTTGAAAAAAAATGCTTCCAGGATTGGAAAAACTTAGGCAAACAGGCCATAAGTAAGAGTAATATTTTCATTAGCTTAAGCACGATCTGTATGTGTTTATGTAGGTGCGAGCATTTAAATTTTATCGAATTTAAATCGCCAAAATAATATGGACTATATTTTAAATATATTAGTCCAACTAAATATTATAGGCTAATATAATTGAATTAATTATATAAGTCTAATATATATGGGTTAGATAAATAAATTTAAATTTATTGGGCTAGCCCAGATTATCAGGCTACAAGTGATAAGCCCACTTTATTGAGCCCAAGATGTCATCTTCCTAGAGGCCCAATTTGGTGCGACGTGTCAAATGACGTGGCACGCCAAGTCAAACAGAAGAGTCAATAGGATTGTGCCACGTGTCAAAATTACAAGGCATGCCAAGTCAAATTAAAGGTCCAATGAAACCGTGCCACGTGTGCAAGTGACATTCTGGCCAATAAAATATGGCATTTTCACACTTCAATTTGATTGGTCGAAAAGAATTTGTTCTTATCATAACCCTTCCCTCCCACAACTATAAGTATGGGTCTTCATAACCCAGAAAAGACACCAGAAGTTATAACAAGAAGCAAGAAAGAGCTCGTGGATCAAACGTTGCAAATTCCTCCACAAGTTTCAAGCTCCAAGCAATCAAGTCCAAGATCAAGCAATCAAGTTCAAGCTCAAAAACGAAGAACAAATCAAGGTCAAGCTCAAGCTATCAAGCTCAAGCTCAAGAACAAGACCATCGTTCGTGGCAACAAATATAGATTCAAGATCAAGCTCAAGGGTCCTTGAATTTATTTACTATCGGAAAGAAGAATCAGAGGATTCTTAGAGATTGTACACTCATATTATTTAAAATCAAATACTACGATTGTTACAATAATTTTGATTTTGATTTTATTTTTTCGACATAAATTTATTATCTACAGTAGGTAAGAAAAGATGTACATTCATAAAAGCTGCGAATTCTGTTGAACCTAGTAATAACTTGACAAAGATCTTGTATACGTCGGTTAAGAAATGTATATAAATATTCTATTGAAACCAATAACTCAAATGATCAATGAAATTCTAATACCTTAAAGTTTAAATTTTAGATCCGCATCAATATACAAGATAGAATGTAAAATAAGTATATAGTGATAGATTTTTTTTTTTTTAGCGCTATATATAAATAGCCAAGCATGCAAAAGTGACAAACTACCAAGAAAGATGGAGCGGGAGGGGTAAGCACGGATAGACATGGGATCCTGGATTGCTCGATTTTCCAGCGATATCTTCATCAATCTTGCGTGCAGAACTCATTGCTTTATTCCATGGATAAGAATTGTCATTTACACATAATCTATTTTTATCAATTGTGGAAATAGATTCTCATGTATTGAAAGATCTTATCCCAATACCTCTCACATTGTATTCACATATATTGAATGATTGCAAATTCCTACTTGATGCTATAAGCTAACTGCTAGTGGCAGAGTCACATGCATTCGAGGGGTGTCGGATATTCCTTTACCATCAAATTATATTGTGTAGCTAGATATTTTTTTCTCTATGTAATACATATATATATTATATATTAATTTTCTTTGACTTCTTTATAAATTTATTTCTTTATATTTTGTTCCCCTTAATAAAAATCCTAAATAGATGGCCCACTTCTACTTGTCGAGAGGCAAATAAGGTGTTGAACATTCATAGCTATTGGAAAACTTGCGATTCACATTGCTTAGTTGGGGACAATATTGTGATAGCTTTTGGGGACAATATTGTGTTTTTGGATTAACCTCTTCCTTATGCTTTCTCTCAATTTCGTAAACATTATTTGGGAACAAAAATTGCGGAATAACCTTAATTTTCGTATTTAATATATTTATACCCATTTTATTTATGGCTTATGGCATAGTCAGTTTGGATACAAGCAAGAAACTAAACTGAAGGAACTTCTACCCTTTGTTAAGTACAATTTGAGGTAGTCCTGGCAGGTTATTGTGCCACGCGACCAACTCTGGAACCAAGGGCGGCTCAAAAACATTGGAGGCCTAAAGCCAAATTTTTTAAGGGGGCTTACACTTAAAAAAATTCATATAGTGTTAGCTTGATTCATACTTTATAGTTGATATATGTGAATTTTGATAAATAATAAAAGAAAATATATTCCTATGACATAAAAGTATAAAAATAAATATTTTAAATTTTAAAAAATAATAGATAGTTAGAATAATAGAACCTGATTCTAGAAGTCGATAACTTAATTATCAGAATAAAAATCGATTATTGCTGCAATGCTTGAAAGAATGGGAAAAAACTATGTATTCAATGTCTCTCGTTGTTAAAAACTCATCCGCAACCGAAAGTTTACACCTAACTAAACAACTATCAAGTGTCAACATATGTCTTACGTTCATTGACTTGTTATAAACATCCGGTACAAACAAATTTTTATGTCTTTGATCTCTAATTTTTTTAGATTAAACATTTTAGTAAGAAGAAAAAAAGAGAATACAAAATACAAGTTTTATTATGAGAAAGAAAAAAAAAGAATATTAATATTAGAATGCAAATTAACTATTAGTCTCCATAATCACATTGGCTAAATATGCCACTATTTTATTTTATTTTTACAAAAAACTTATACTCTTTTATCATGAATATTCAATATGTTTTGGAAAAAAACTACCATATAATTATCCTTTTATTAATATAAGAAATGGGGCCCAAAATATTTGGGGGCTTAAAGCCATTGCTTCATTAGCTTTACCCTCTAGCCGGCGCTGTCTGGAACCAATAGACTGTTGGATTTTAGTTTCTTTTTCCTTTAGCTTTCTATTATTTTTTCCTGATGGGTTTTCAATGTCTTTGCCTTATATTTTGATGATCTAACAAACTTACTGTCAAGAACCAGATAGGGAACCTGCCACACTTGGTACACATTATAAATGAACGGATTCCAGCCTGGACTCCAGCTAATGTGAACTGCTGCTAGTGTAGAAAATGGAGAAACAAGACAAGGACCTGATCCCTTGTGTTTCCTTAACAGCAGTACGAAAGTCAACTGTGCATAGCTGGAAAGTGACTGCCACAAAAACAGTGCACAAAGTGCAGCACTTTTGCAGTCACTTGCCATTGACCTACCAAGTGCTTACATCATTCAAGTGATGTCATCAAGGGTGTATTAACAAGAGCATTACAACAAAACATCACTTGAACACTTGAGAATCACTTCAAGCATTCAAGCCTTCTGCAAACACTGAACTCAATTCTCAAGAGCTTGAAGAACAAAGTTAAATGCTACTACAAACTAGTTCCTACATCCAGTATTTTATTGTCCTTAGTCGAGTTGTAACTTTGTGATTATTCTTATTGTAATTCCTAAATTGCTTAGCTAGAAGTGTTGCTTAGGAACCCCCTTGTAAAACCATAAACTTTCTGAGTTTGTGTTGTGACTACAGTTAGTCATAAGTTAAAGTCTTTGTAACTAGTGAGTGACAAAGTGGCTTGTGATAAGTGTATCACAAGTTAGTTGAGTTGAAGTCTTTGTAATAGAGTCATGAAAAAATGGCTTATAATAGAGTGTTTACAAGTTAGTGAAGTTGAAAGCCTACAAGTGTAGGTCATTATTTTTGTCCCCTTGAGTGGGATTTTTCCACATAAAAATCTCGTGTCTCATTTACTTACTGCTTCATTAGTATTCTCAGTGGAAACTCATAGAGGACCAGGTACTCTTTAGTTTGGTGAACTCATATAAACTAACAATTGGTATTAGAGCGGATTCCTCCTATCAGGCTAACACCTAGGAAGGATCTGTATGGCTACTCCACCAAATTTCGAAGAAGGTCAATCTACGTACATACTACCCAGGTTTAATGAGCAATACTATGGGTGGTGGAAGACAAGAATGCATGATTTTATCATGGCTGAGGATTCTGAGTTGTGGTATGTCATATGTGATGGTTCTTACATCACAACAAAGGTACTTGCAGAACTTCCATTACCAATGCCAAAAACCAGAAAAGAATACACCGACGCAGACAGGAAAGCTGTGGAGAAAAATTTTCGTGCCAAAAAGATTTTGGTATGCAGAATAGGACCTGATGAATACAATAGAATTTCTGCTTGTGAAACTGCAAATGAGATATGGGAAGCTCTACAAACAACACATGGGGGAATCACTCAAGTAAAGCAATCTAAGATTGATATGCTCACTACCGAGTATGAACTCTTTAGAATGAAGGACGATGAATCTATTCAAGATATGCACACAAGATTCACTTCCATCATAAATGAGTTACACTCACTTGGTGAAACAATTCCTAGGAACAAGCTAGTGAGGAAAATTTTCAGTATCCTGCCCAGTTCTTGGGAAAGCAAGGTGAATGCTATTACTGAAGCAAAGGACCTGCAGAAGCTGACCATAGACGAGCTGGTTGGAAATCTGAAGGCCTACAAGATGAAGAGGAAGATAGACAGTGAAAGAAGAGAACCAAAGAAAAAAAATAACCTGGTACTCAAAGTTGATAGCAGTGACTCGAGTGAGGAAGATAGTGACATGGCTTACTTAACCAAAAGATTTCAGAAAATGGTCAGGAGAAATGGAGGAATACTGAAAAGGGGAAGCTCTAGCAAACCAAAGAACTATGATCTCTACCATAAGTGCAGAAAGCCTGGGCACTTCATCAAAGACTGTCATCTCCTGAAGCAAGAGTACTCCGAGTACAACCTTGAGAAAGCAGCTAAGAGGAAATCGGTTCCTGACAAGGACTTCAAGAGGAAGAGATCTGTTGACAATGTGGTGAAACAGGCTCTTGCAGCATGGGGAGACTCCTCTAGTGAGTCTGAAGATGAAACTGATGCAGGTGACAGCTCTATGATGGCAGTTGAAAGTGAGGAAAATGAATATGATTCAATATTTACTTTGATGGCCCAATCAGACGTTGACAACAGTGAGGTAAATTTTAGGGATGTTCAGAGAAATCTGAAATCCTAATCTCTTAAAAAACTCATGTCTTTAGCTAGTGTATTGATTGATGCCAATCATAGTCTCATGGAGGATAAGGATACCTTGACCTTAGAGCTAGGAGAAGCTGAACAAACTAGAGATGATATAGTAGTATGTGTTGTTGATCTGAAGGAAACCATTTGTGAGCTGGCAAAAGAAAAATTTGTCTTAACCAAAAAAATTGCTAACATAGAACATGAAAGAGATGACATAGTGGTTGTAGTTGTTGACCATAAGGAAACTATTGAAAACTTCAGAAAAGAAAGAGAAGCCTTGATGAAAAGAGTGATTGAGATTGAGGAAGAAAGAGATGATCTCTTGGTAGTGATTGCAGACCTAAGGGAAACAATAGAGGGACTAGGGACTAAGTCAAAACCTGAAAATTCTGGAAAAGAAAAAGAGGTAGTAAGTGAGGAACACATTAGGCTTGAAAACGAGTTGAAGGCTGTGAGAACTAGTCTGTGTGTTGAATCTGAGAAAAACAAACATCTCCAGACTGAACTGGAAAAAATAAAAAATGATCTTGAAAAGTCCCTAAAGTGGACCTGGTCCTCAGAAGCTATCACTGTCATGTACGTTAATAATGGTGGAAATAGGCAGGGAATAGGGTTCCAAAGGGAAAAAACTCCTTACAACCCCCATAGCAAGTACGTTACTGTACCAAATAACTGGTTGTGTACCCACTGTGGCAACAATGGGCATTTCAAGGAAAATTGCCAAGCCAAGGTCCAGTCCTTTTAGAAAAACAAAGTGTTTGCTGAAAATGTAACTACTAAAAAGGGACCAGGTTCCACCCACAAAAAGCGCATATTACTTGTATGGACTAAGAGAGTTCTTATTCATCCTCTTGCCTACTACAAGGGACCCAAACTTGCTTGGGTTCCTAAAACTAACTCTTGATCTCCTTGTGCAGGAAACAATGAAAGGAAGCAATCAAAAATGGTTTATGGATAGTGTATATTCAAAGCACATGACTGGAATACCATGGACTTTCTTTCACTAAAAGCCCTGTAAGGAGGGAGTGTATCCTTTGGCAATGGAAAAAAGGGGTACATTCTTGGAGTTGGAAAAGTCAGGAAATCACTCACTCACTCTATTGAGAATGTGTACTATGTCAATGGTCTTAAGTCGAGTCTCTTAAGTGTCTCTCAGATTTGTGATACAGGAAACAAGGTGGAGTTCTTGTCCAAGACATGTACAATTACTAATCTGATAACTGGTGAAGTGGTACTTATGGCCAAGAGACAAGAACATCTATGTTGCTGATTTCGAGTCCATACAACGTGGTGATCTGAGTTGTCTGAAAGCTATTAATGATGATGCTGAACTTTGGCACAGAAGACTGGGGCACGCAAGCTTCAATCTTCTGAACAAATTAACTCAGAAGGACCTGGTCCATGGTTTGCCCATGTCAAAGTTCAAAGTACAGAAAGTATGTGATGCTTGTGCTAGAGGAGAGCATGTGAAGTCCTATTTTAAGTCTAAAAAGGATGTAAGCACCTTAAAGCCACTCGATCTTCTGCATATAGATTTATGTGGCCCTATGAGAGTGAAAAGCAGGGGAGGAAAAAGATAAATATTTGTGATAGTGGATGACTACTCCAAATTCACATGGACTCTGTTTCTTTGAACTAAATATGAATCCTTTGAGATGTTTGTGGCTTTTATGAAGAAAATCCAGGTGAAGATGGAGTCTAGAGTCGCATGTATTAGATCAGATCATGGAATAGAATTTGACAATGCCAAATTTGATGAGTTCTGCAATGAAATAGCATTACTCACAACTTCTCAGCTCCAAGAACTTCCCAACAAAATAGAGTAGTGTAAAGGAAGAATAAAACTCTTGAAGAAATGGCGAGAACAATGCTGATCGACAGTGGGATTGCAAAGAACATCTAGGCTGAAGCTGTCAACACTGCCTGCTACTTGGTGAACAGGTGCATGATCAGATCTCTCCTGAACAAAACCCCCTATGAGTTGTTGAATGGAAGGAAACCCAAGCTGACTCACCTAAGAACATTTGGATGCAAATGCTATGTTCACAACAATGGAAAGGATCAGCTTGGTAAATTTGATGCCAAGAGTGATGAAGGAATATTTCTGGGTTATTCTTCTCAAAGCAAAGCTTACAAGATATACAACAAGCAGACTCAATGTGTTGAGAAAAATGTTTATGTTATCTTTGATGAGTCCTATCCTTCCTGTGAGAAAAATGCTAAAGATGATCAAGATGGAGAGCCCTTACTGGTTCCTGGTGCAGTCATTGACATGACAAATAGAAAGGCAGATATGATGAGCCAAGTGAAAGAGCCGAGTGGAGAAAATGCTGCCTCTTCTCTGTGTGAAAAATTTGCAAAACTCATGGGAAGTGAGTTTGAAATGAGCATGATGGGGGAGCTGAATTTCTTCTTAGGTCTTCAAGTGAAGTAGCCCACAAAGGGTACATTTATTTATCAGCAGAAATACATCAAGGAGCTCTTGAAGAGGTTTGATATGGAAGCATCAAAAGTGATAGACACTCCCATTGCAACGGTTACTCGACTGAACATGGATGAAACTAGATCTCTTATGAATCAAACTATGTATAGAGGCATTATTGGGTCTCTTCTCTATCTCACTGCCAGCAGACCCGATATTGTCTTTAGTGTGGGGTTTTGTGCAAGGTTTCAATCAAATCCCAAGGAATCTTATTTGAAGGTTTCCAAAAGAATTTTGAGATACCTTAAGGGTACACAGGACCTGATCCTGTATTAGCCCTCAGGTGACAGTTTTAATCTCATTGGGTATGCTGATACTGACTATGCAGGTTATCTTGTGGACAGGAAAAGTACTTCTGGAACGGCTCATTTTTTAGGATCATGTCTCATATCTTGGGGCACAAGGAAGAAAAACTCAGTGGCTCTTTCAACAGCTGACACAGAATATGTAGCTACAACATCCTGGTTTGCTCAACTTCTATGGATTAAGCAACAACTGGAGGATTTTGGGGTGTTTACTGAGTGTGTGCCTCTTCTATGTGATAACACCAGTGCACTCAACATGGCCAAGAATTCAGTTCAACACAAAAGAACCAAGCACATTGATGTGAGACATCATTTTCTGAGGGACAATGTAGAGAAAGGGCTGATCTGTATGAAGTTCTACAACATAGAAGACCAAATTGCCGATATCTTCACCAAAGCATTGAGTAGGGAACATTTTGAAAGAAACAGGGTGAAGCTGGGGCTATTGAAGCCCAATTGAGAACCTAATTCCTCATCAATTGGCTATGAAAATCCTTCAGGTAAAACTAGCTAAAGTATTTTCTGGCCAAGTCTAACTCACTTCAATATCGTTGCAGGTAAATACGCATGATGAGTATAGAAGCTGTAGATGCATTGCATGGATGATAAAAGAGGATTGATATTTTCAGTAAAAGGTCAAGAACCTGGTTCATGTACTAAAGGATAGTAGTTCTGTGCATTCTTTAATACACATCTTGAAAACGTACAAATATCAACTACAATGTCATCCACCTTTTCAAACCCTGTTGTCACGTCCCTTCACTTCAAATCGTTCCATCTCCCTCTGAATAGTGCATTTCTCCAAGCACAACCGTCGTTTCAGAACAAGTTCCTATCTTTCTCTTCATAATTATCCACTCTCATTAAAACCCTTCTCCTTTCTTCACAAACCACAGTCCTCCATTAGAACTTCTCCAAAGAACTTTCTCTCTATCTCTTCGATGGCTGACACAAACTCAAAAATCCATGCCTCAGTCGTCCCTAATACTAAAAAACCCATTGAGTCATTCGTCCCCAATGAGTCTTCTGTAACCACTCATGTTCATATCTCTGAAATCACTCCTAACCCAGATTCCCCGTCTCCCTCCAGTTCTAAGTTGACTATCCCAGAAAACCCAAAAATTGTTCACCCTTCTTCTCTATCTTCTGAGTTTCCCATTGATCAAGGAAAAAGTGGAGAACATGATAAAAGTCCTGAGGTCGTAGAGGTTTCCGCCATTATTTCTTCAGATTTTGTGTTGGCCATGGAGCCTATTGAGGAAGAAAATGTCGCGACCATCTTGTGGTATCTACTGATGGTGTCTTACATGAGATAATTCTTAGAGGAACGAGATACAGGGTATAGAGGAAAAATGAGCCATGGTGGCTGTTGAGGGCTCTACACTAGCAGAAACTACTAGGCCCTCTCGTAAGAAATCTAACCCCTCTTCGTAAGAGACAGGTCAGAGTTCTCACTCCCAAGCCAGTTCTGCTCCTGCATTTGCTGCTATGCCCTTGGACATTCAAGTCCTTAAGATGAGGTCTAGTGATGAGGAGGATCTAGACAACATTGCTCTTGATGCTTTCATAGTCAAGCGAAAGGTAGTGTCCACTCCTGAGTCTTTTACTAAGCGACCTACTACCAGGTTGCAAGAAAAGGTAGCCTATGACTCTACCCTTCAAAAGAGCAGAAAAAGCAGTAAGACGAAAAGAAGGAGACTGGTGAAAGACAATATTATAGTGTGTGATAAGGTTGTTCCAGTGGTGGAGGTTGAGGAGGAAACAACTGAGGAACCTAGTTCCCTATTGAGAAGGTCCCAGAAAATGAAGGAATCTGCTTCCATAGAGAATGTTACAACCCCCAATTCAAAGTTCAAGATTGTTGTGAGTGAGCTCTCCGTTTCTGATGATGATGTCTTAGTCAAGTCTAAGGGAAAGGTAAAATCAAGTGGTGTGAGGTCTGGCAAACGAAAGTCTGAAACCGTTAAGGAACCTAGTTCTGTGAAAAAGCTGAGAAGTGAAACTAGTTCTGCTTCAGAACGAATAAGGCACCAAAAGGTCCTACTAGGTCGCACTTTTGACCCAGCAATTTCTGATATGGCTAGTATGCGTCAAGTTCTTGCAATGGTTGAGTTTCAACGATGAGGGCATCTGTTCTAAATGGATGCACCCAAAGTGTATGAGGATGAGGTTCAAAGCTTTTATGCCATCCTCTTTCCCGTTGATACCAACCATATCTGTGCCTTGGTGAACGATGTGGACATTGTGTTTGACGTGAGTCTGCTTGTGGATATTCTAAAGGTTCCTACGGATGGTATGTCTAGTGTGAAAGATGCGTGTCAGTATAATTTTTGGAATGCTGTGGTAAAGGATAAGGCGAACCAAAAGGAGGACCAAATTCACAAGAAGCATTACTCCTTGTTTATCAGTTGCTCTTCGAGTTGGTGAACAAAGTTTTGTTGCCTCATGCTGAGAGGAGGTCCATGACCTCTAAGTTTGACCTGTTTCTAATGGAGAAACTAGATGGCTTTAACCCTATCAACCTGCCTGCTATCATGATCGAACACATGCAAAAAGTAGCAACCTTCAAGGATAGTAATCATGTTCTTCATGGGTTTCTGCTTACGCAAGTGTTTAAGTTTTTCAAGGTGCCGCTGGGGAAAGGCAAGGTAGGAACCAAGAAGCAGACCTTCTCCCAAACAACGTTGGAAGAATGTGAGTGCATAGAGAAGAATGGGGGGGTTAGGCAGTACATCAACCATCTCACAGCTCATTAATGCTCAAAATAGTACAACTGAGGAGATTCGAAGGTTGAAGGCTAGGAATGCTATCCTGGAAGGTCAGCAGGCCCAAGGGGATCCGGAGTCAAATAAGGAAGTGGCTCGTTTGACAAAAGAGAATACTTATCTCAGGGCACAAGTGGAGAACCTGAAAGCAAAACTGTTCAATGAGCAAAAGTTAGTCAATGCTCGAATAGACCTAGTTCTCCAAACTTTTGCTGCAGCTTCCAAGCCCTCTACTCCTAGTGCCCCCTAAGTATCCCTTCAATGGCCAGTTTCTGGATTGTTTTTTTATGACTTGGCAAATATTTTTTGTTTCTTTTGTTTTGATGTGGTTGGGATGTATCAGTACTGCTCCCGTTTTCAACAGTCCAATTTTGCCTTTGCTTTTTAAGCAAAGGCATATGTTTTATATATAAAATCTATCCTCTTTTATTATTTCATTGCTTGTATTCTCTGTTTCTCTTCTCTATCATGTTGTGTGCACATATGTGGCATGAGTTAGCCAGGCTAGACTTCTTTATGTTGTTTGCCTGCTTGTGTATTTCTAATGATGCCAAAAGAGGAAAGTATAATTGAAACAGGGAACTGATTAAGGGGGAAGCATAAAGTCAGGGGGAACTTCTGAAGTTCCTGTTACTTCATCCGGTTATCTCTGCTCTAAATACATGTTATCAATGTCTAAGTTTGTCATCATCAAAAAAGGATAAATTGATGGGTTTTCAATGTATTTGCCTTATGTTTTGATGATCTAACAAACATACTATCAAGAACCAGATAGGGAACCTGCCACCCTTGGTACACATTACAAATGAACGGATTCCAACCTGGACTCCAGCTAATGTGAACTACTACTAGTGTAGAAAATGGAGAAACAAGACAAGGACCTGATCCCTTGTGTTTCCCTGACAGCAGTACGAAAGTCAACTGTGCACAGCTGGAAAGTGATTGCCACAGAAACAGTGCACAAAGTGCAGCACTTTTGCAGTCACTTGCCTTTGACCTACCAAGTGCTTACATCATTCAAGTGATGTCATCAAGGGTGTATTAACAAGAGCATTATAACAAAACATCACTTGAACACTTGAGAATCACTTCAAGCATTCAAGCCTTCTGCAAACACTGAACTCAATTCTCAAGAGCTTGAAGAACAAAGTTAAACGCTACTACGGACCAGTTCCTAAATCTAGTATTTTGTTGTCCTTAGTTGAGTTGTAACTTTGTGATTGTTCTTATTGTAATTCCAAAATTGCTTAGCTATAAGCGTTTCTTAGGAACCCCCTTGTAAAACCATAAACTTTCTGAGTTTGTGTTGTGACTAGAGTTAGTCATAAGTTAAAGTCTTTGTAGCTAGTGAGTGACAAAGTGACTTGTGATAAGTGTATCACAAGTTAGTTGAGTTGAAGTCTTTGTAATAGAGTCATTACAAAGTGGCTTGTAATAGAGTGTTTACAAGTTAGTGAAGTTGAAAGCATACAAGTGTAGGTCGTGGTTTTTGTCCCCTTGAGTGGGATTTTTCCACGTAAAAATCTCGTATCTCATTTACTTATTGCTTCATTAGTATTCTCACTGGAAACTCATAGAGAACTAGATACTCTTGGTGGACTCATATAAACTAACATTTCCCATTCTTGAAAGCTCAGCTGGAGGCTGGAGCCACCACCCAAGGACGGAACTAACAGAAAATAAAGATAGTTACTAACTTACTACGTCTATTGGAGGAGTATCAGAAATATGCTATAACCATATATTGAAGCAACAGGAAGGATTTGAAACATTCTTTTAACTTTTACTACGACTAGCTAACCAACTATACTTCATATTTATAGAGCAAGTAGTAGGACTTAGAAGTTTGTCTAATCCCCATTTTTCTTGTTGGCTCTGTTTAAAAAAAGGCAAAAAAGTGCTAGACGCGAGACATATATGGGTGCTAATAAGTTATAACATCTCTCAAAAACTCATATGTTTCGGCATCCCAAAGTTCATCAAACCAGAATGAACTCATATCGAACTGGTCGATTGAGTCAAAGCTGGAACAACATTCGGAAATGCTATGAGAGTACTCAAACTGATCATGAAGTTGTTGGCAGTTGGAATTATAAGTACCATCATCTGGGTTGCTCTCCAATATAACCGGCCTAATTTCCATGTCAATATTTGGTTGATCGACAATGTTGTAGTATATTTGAGATAAATTCACAGAAACGTCCATCATTTGATTTTCTTCAAATGTAATAATACTGCTGCTGTCTGATGAAGAAACTTCAGGTGATCGTTTGTCGCCATTTGTCCTCTCATTTCCTTTGGTTTTCTTCACTACCCTTTTATTGCTTTTTGCCCTAGTACTCTTCAACGGGGCATCATTTTTCACTCCCAAATGCTTCTTTAAGTGTGTGTGGAAGAAGTTCTTAACTTCGTTATCAGCTCTTCCTGGCAATCTTGCAGCAATTTCTGACCATCTAGAGATAATACACAAGGAGTACTTCTATTACATAGTATTCTTTTCCGTTAATTAAAATTTCAAATCTTTCAACAAACAAAAAAAGAACTCAAAATTAGAACTTGGTCTCACCTATTCCCAAGTTCCTGATAGGTTTTGATGACTGTTCCTCTTTCTTCAATGCTAAAGGGTCCTCTCTTAACATCAGGGCGGAGATAATTCATCCATCTAAGTCTACAACTTTTCCCCGTTCTTGAAAGTCCTGCAATTATGTATAACCAAGTTCACGAGACTAATTAACTAAGTACAACATATTAATGAAATTACACAATGAATTAACGGTTACAAGTAGATTAATTAATTAGTGCATGCGTACGTAGAAATCAAAAAATGGATTATCAGAACATATTGGAAATTACTTGGAGTGAATCAAACCTGCAAATTTGGGCATATGGCTCCAATTCCAAATGCCATATCTCATGATATAAGATTTCAGTTTTTGGTCTTCCTCAGGAGACCATGCTCCCTTCTTTATCTCCTCCATGTTTGTACTCTCCTGCTGCTGTTGTGGTACACTTGACATGATTGTTGAGAAGTTCAAGTGATCGCCTGCTTCTTTACTATTTGTATGGTTTTTGCTTTGTAAGCCTGAGTTTATATATTTCCCACCAACTGTATATATGAAATTCTTTAATAAAAGCCTTCTTTCCAAGAAAGCTATAGCTATAGGGACTCGCTGCAGTCTTCACTACATTGGTTTAGTAATTTGTCCCCTAGTGCTTTTCGTCTTATTCCTTTTTAGGTTTAATTTTATAAGTATTAATTCTTTGATGGAGCTGGAGTTGAATTTTTCTAAAGATTGGCAGTAGGGAAGAGCTGTTAAGATGAGGGAGGGAGTTATAGAGTGGGAACAGGAAAATGAATTCTTGCTTTCCCACATCACTTGTCAAAAGAATACTCCCCACTCGTTATGGGCGGCTAGCTTCTGATCACCTTAAGTGACTACGATTTTATTTGGTCACATTCTTAAATCAAAAGCAGTATAAATTCTCACTGATTAAGTATAATGGACTTAAATGACTTCTGAATGATCAATTGTTGGAAATTAGCTACCATGGAAGTGAAAGCAATAATTAATTTTTTCTCCTAAAACTAATTAAAATATATTTGAGGATACTGGATACTGCTATTTATTTTCTTAGTTATGTCACAAAAATTAAATGAAAAGGAAAATAATGAAGTGTATTTCCAAAATTCACAAGATACAACTAGCAGTGGTTAGTTCAATAATAAGTCCATATATGGGTGTGTGGTCAAACTTAAATGCTGGGCTAGATTTAGTCTAAACTAGTTAATTAAAGAAGTCCATGGTGCTCAGGTTATATTATTTTATGCGTGGAAGTTAAAAATTCACACGGTTTTGTAGAAAACTTATAAGAAATTCTTATATCTAAATGATCTAATCCTTTTGCTTCTGTTTTTTAATTTATCCTCTTGCATTAGATATTCTAAATTTCTGTTGGCACGTAGAAACAACCAGTAAGAAGCTTGTCAAATAAAAAAAAATAAAAATAAAAAGTTAAAGAAAAGGAAGGATCCAACTCCAAACGAGGAAAATGCAGAGTTTGAGAGTGACAAGAGCTAATGTCAGGTTTCTTACTTATGCCTCGAAAAAATATGGAGTAGTAACCAAAGAATTGAAAGTCAACAAATTAATAAAGAAAAACCTAAAAAGAACTAAACAAGGAATGTATTATTCTGAGTTCTGAGGTCCAGCTAATATTCTTAAAATAGAATATCGTGGTGCTGCAATCACTCGCAATCATTGTTAATTATAAAGGGACCGCAAACAACACGGTCTTTTTCATTTTTTAAGATCATATAGCACGAGCTATATTGAACACAACCTTAGTCACTTGTCTCCTCTTAATTTGGGATTTGACCAAATTGCAAGTATTAGTAAATTCATGAAAAAATCCATTAGAGGGTTAAAGAAAATGATTGGACCATCACTACTAGAAAACCCGTCCAAAGCGTAACTACCGAAGTCGGTCGTAAAAAAAAATCGATCGAAATCGGTCGAAAATTATCATACTATATTATAAGTGTGAAAACTTTTAGGTGAAGTTAATTTATAAATTTATCCATAAAAAATTGAATGACAATTTTACCCTTCAATCAAACATTATTCAAGTAACTTATTTGTACAAAGATGTAAAATTACATTCCAATAAAAACAACAAAAAGTGAAAAGTTAAATTAAAAACAGATTAATGTGGGACATTAAAATGGCCAGGTTTACCAAGGCTTTTGGTTTTCCCGAAATAATGTATCTAAGCTTAGAGTAATCATGATAATATTGCTAAAAATGTGAATTTTAATGCAAATATAGAACCTATTGTTCAATTCCATCATTTATGATGGTCTACTTGGCCAACAACGGTTATTTGGTTCATGGAATTAATAGCAATGTGAAGAGTCAATAAATTTTGTATTGCAAATAGTTCACCAAGAAGCTTCAACCAATCTACTTCCGTTCCCTCGGAGAATTGAGAATCATATTCCTAAACAATTGCTTGCAATCTATATATAAATATAATGTTGGGAATGAAAAAGGTGATGTGGCACTCTCTAAAGCCAAGGAGCTTATTTATCTATTTTCTCCTTTTTGGGGGTTTTTTCTATTTTTCCCAGCCATTTGAAGTAATGAATTCGTTTAGTAATTAATCTAATCTAATAACTGAAAAATCATCAATTAATTGTATGGAAATTAAAACGGTAATCACCTTAAATGCCTTTTGTAACCGACACTACATTTATCATCCACACTCAAATACAATCCTTATTAATATTTGAATTGCTGAATTTTGGAGGATGAGTCATTGCTTTCCTGCAAATAACTATTTTTTTTTGTTGCATTAGACACTCCAATGCGGTCACAACTTGCCTTGTATGTGAAACCAAGTGATTCTATTGTGGAATTTGCTCTGGTAAAAGCCTTCTATCATGAATTCATATTAGCGATGCAAGAGCAATATGCAACACATAACATGTTGCAGTGACGTTTTCGATAAGAAGGTAGTAGGAAAGGATCTTAACCAAGATACAGTTCAAATTGTAATTATCATTAATATATATATATATATATATATATATATATATATATATATATATATATAAGTATAAGTTTTCTTCTATAACTATTAATTCTAGCAGTTTTCATCTCAACAACTTTTTTGCCTCTTTCTTTTTTCCCATCTCGTGCAGCAGATCTTTTTTTTTTTTTTTTGGCTTATAACACCAGATCGACATAGTAGGCTATTGAGATGGTAAGGCTTTAAGTTGTGATGGGATATTATTATTTGAAATTAGTTTGAGAGGTACTAATTATCTACATATATGAAGATTTCGTTACTGGCCATATCTTATAAGAATAAAAGAATTGGTGAGTACTTCATTTAGACGATTTGATTAATAAAGGTGTTTACCTTCATTTCTTTTGATTTACTTAAGATGTAGATTTAGTTGTTTATAACATAGGAAAGTAACTACATAATTAAATGTTTATATGATATACAAATTGTTTGTATACATTTTGTGCCTGTAGATCCTCTCCACGTAAGATTTGAAGGAAAATCGCAAGTAATTAACTTATCCTTTTGACGTAAGTAATTCCATAATTTCTTTT
Source organism: Nicotiana sylvestris (assembly GCF_000393655.2). Lineage (NCBI taxonomy): Eukaryota > Viridiplantae > Streptophyta > Magnoliopsida > Solanales > Solanaceae > Nicotiana > Nicotiana sylvestris. The sequence goes on along the minus strand of NC_091059.1, from coordinate 113,073,757 downwards.
GAATTTTTTTGCGGTGGAAAAACCTTAAAAATAAAAAATAAAAGATGATGCAATTGTAGATTGGTAGATAAGTAATTACTGGGATTCTTCTTTGCTTCTTGTACCCAATGAAAGCATGTTGACATGTATATAGTCCAATATTTTCAGATATATGTCGAAAAACCTTAGCTTGGCAGGGATTAGACCCACAAATAAAATAATTGTGTCCATTCTTCCAGTTGCTTACAATACATAGTGGTGCAATAGGCTTCTGAAGTTTTATAAATTCATATTATAGTTGAAAATTATAAAAATAAAGAATTCACTTTTCATTCAAAATTCTTTAGCTGATTATTTCTTTATGTAAGTATTATACAAAAAATTATGGTTGGTAAATTTACTTTAGTAGATTATCTATTGATGAGCAAATATTTTAGCTATAATTTGAACTTTTGATGGCTTTTTTATTTTTTGGATAATTGTTGCAAAGTATTTTTGCTGTTTATGTTACTCTCATCTTTGCGTTCCTCTACTGTACATATTCACGAGACAAGGATTGTACCAAGTTACAACAGGCTGAAGAAACATGCAATTCTTCATTTGTTGAATGGCTAAACCTTGCTTGAAAATGAAGAGAAAAGATTTCTTTCAGTAAGTTGAAGAAACAAACTCGTGTTTTGCGAACTTCTTCAACTTCTTGCAGAGTATTGACAATATATTTTAATTAAATGTTGAATTAACAACAACATTTTGATTTCTTCTACTCAAAGATGTGAAATTAAATGGCTTTGCTTATGAATTTGAGTGGAACTTACAAGAGATATTGGTGATTATGCACTATCTTGTAGCTTGTATTAATTAAAAAAAAAATTTAAAAATTTAACTCAATCTGAATACCTGTTATTTGCACATTGCGTGATTTGCATGCGGTTCACATTTCTACCGTGTAGTGTTCCTTTCCTTATGCCAAGAAAAGAAACATTTTCCTAGCGTTGAGATTATTCATATCACAAATAGTATGGCCTGATTTTACGTTACACTGTTGGATATTTCTTAGGGATGAAACTTTGAGAATTATAAAAAGTGAGAAGAGGCATGTGTATTCCTAAAATTACTTTTCTCATCCATACAACATTTGTATACAGAGAGGAAACACTTATACCAAAATAATTATATATCATTCATTATTCAGAGAAGTCTATATTTATTAGAGTTTAATAATTTTAGTATTAGATTATTTACGTTATACACATGTATTAAACAATGAGTTTATTGAAATTCTTTTTCGCGCGGTCAAATTTACTAGTTTAATAGATAATCTTGAGATCAAAGAGTACATGGCAAACAAGATTTTTCTTTTATCTCAGATGATTTGTTGTAACACTCCGTATTTACATTTGGCTATATTAGTCATTAGCATACAAATAAAAAAGATATTTGGGCTAAAAGCCCAATGTAACTAATCTAATAAGAAGGAAAAAAGAAAAAAGAAAAAAAAAACCAAATACATGAGAGAAACGTCTGCCGCACAAAGAGCTTATCCCGAAACCAGAACTATAAACAAAGGTCCCAAATACATCAAAAATTGACACACTGAAGTTTAAAAGATGGGGATATTCACTGGAATTGACACGTGAAGGATAGAACAAGGATTCATAAAGTATATTTTTGGTGTTGAAATCTTCTTGCGTGAAACAGAAAAGCAAAGACAGTTTGTTGAAGCTATTTTTCAATTCGTATGGTAAACTTTCTTACTTACAGTTTGCTTAAGCTTATCATCTCGGTGTACATAATTTTATTAGGCACTAAAAGAAGTATTGTCAACAGTGATCCTTTATGGTTTAGGCTTATACACATATTAGGCATCATCTAGTTAAGTAATATGGTCGCAAAAGTCAACGAAAATATTTCTGACAAAGCAAATAGTGGTCCCACGGCAAAAAAATAAAAATTTCGACTAATTTCGATCGGAAATTGGTCAATATTTGACCAAGACCTGGTCATACTTGTATATAATCTACAAAAATAACAGTTACATGTGTTATAGTAAGATCTAGTCGAATATATATATATATATATATATATATATATTTGTTGTTGTTGTTACTACAACTAGACCGGACTTACAAGAATTTTGTGCACGTGAGTGTATTATATATATATAATTTACATATAAAAGGTCTATTGATCATGATGATGGTGCTACACCCTCGCTTCCTTCCACTCCACACTTGCATCCCTCTGCTGCTGCTAGCCGGCAGCAATCTTCTAGGCACACATCTATTCCACCACATCCATCTACTCATCAGACTACCCACCATACGCCCTCCCACCAGTACTATTACCATTCTCCGCCATAGGGCTATACCCCGCTTCCTCCATATGATCCTACATGTAGTTACATGAGTCTATCGAGTCAGCAGTCATAGAGCCATGTGGTACGCCCGTGTGATGACCAAAAAGGTCATCACTTGTTTTAAAACAAAACTTTCATGTTCTAAGGCCTTGAAAACCTCATTTAGAGTCACCTCGATTTACGTGCGCAGTAGGGACGCGTAACCGAAAAGCTTAAATATGAAATTTTGTGAAAAATAATAAGTTTTGACTGTAAAATGAATAAATTTGACTTTGCTCAATATTTTGGGTAAACGGACCCAGATCCATGGGACTTGGGCGTATGCCCGGAATCGAATTCCGAGGTCCCGAGTTCGAGAAATAAATTTTTAAAGTAAATTATTTTCTGAAAATTTTTAAGGAAATTTGAAATGAAGTTTGATTAGAAAGAAATGGTATCGGGCCCATATTTTGATTTCGGTGCCCGGTACAGGTCTTATATATTTTCAGATATATGTCGAAAAACCTTAGCTTGGCAGGGATTAGACCCACAAATAAAATAATTGTGTCCATTCTTCCAGTTGCTTACAATACATAGTGGTGCAATAGGCTTCTGAAGTTTTATAAATTCATATTATAGTTGAAAATTATAAAAATAAAGAATTCACTTTTCATTCAAAATTCTTTAGCTGATTATTTCTTTATGTAAGTATTATACAAAAAATTATGGTTAGTAAATTTACTTTAGTAGATTATCTATTGATGAGCAAATATTTTAGCTATAATTTGAACTTTTGATGGCTTTTTTATTTTTTGGATAATTGTTGCAAAGTATTTTTGCTGTTTATGTTACTCTCATCTTTGCGTTCCTCTACTGTACATATTCACGAGACAAGGATTGTACCAAGTTACAACAGGCTGAAGAAACATGCAATTCTTCATTTGTTGAATGGCTAAACCTTGCTTGAAAATGAAGAGAAAAGATTTCTTTCAGTAAGTTGAAGAAACAAACTCGTGTTTTGCGAACTTCTTCAACTTCTTGCAGAGTATTGACAATATATTTTAATTAAATGTTGAATTAACAACAACATTTTGATTTCTTCTACTCAAAGATGTGAAATTAAATGGCTTTGCTTATGAATTTGAGTGGAACTTACAAGAGATATTGGTGATTATGCACTATCTTGTAGCTTGTATTAATTAAAAAAAAAATTTAAAAATTTAACTCAATCTGAATACCTGTTATTTGCACATTGCGTGATTTGCATGCGGTTCACATTTCTACCGTGTAGTGTTCCTTTCCTTATGCCAAGAAAAGAAACATTTTCCTAGCGTTGAGATTATTCATATCACAAATAGTATGGCCTGATTTTACGTTACACTGTTGGATATTTCTTAGGGATGAAACTTTGAGAATTATGAAAAGTGAGAAGAGGCATGTGTATTCCTAAAATTACTTTTCTCATCCATACAACATTTGTATACAGAGAGGAAACACTTATACCAAAATAATTATATATCATTCATTATTCAGAGAAGTCTATATTTATTAGAGTTTAATAATTTTAGTATTAGATTATTTACGTTATACACATGTATTAAACAATGAGTTTATTGAAATTCTTTTTCGCGCGGTCAAATTTACTAGTTTAATAGATAATCTTGAGATCAAAGAGTACATGGCAAACAAGATTTTTCTTTTATCTCAGATGATTTGTTGTAACACTCCGTATTTACATTTGGCTATATTAGTCATTAGCATACAAATAAAAAAGATATTTGGGCTAAAAGCCCAATGTAACTAATCTAATAAGAAGGAAAAAAGAAAAAAGAAAAAAAAAACCAAATACATGAGAGAAACGTCTGCCGCACAAAGAGCTTATCCCGAAACCAGAACTATAAACAAAGGTCCCAAATACATCAAAAATTGACACACTGAAGTTTAAAAGATGGGGATATTCACTGGAATTGACACGTGAAGGATAGAACAAGGATTCATAAAGTATATTTTTGGTGTTGAAATCTTCTTGCATGAAACAGAAAAGCAAAGACAGTTTGTTGAAGCTATTTTTCAATTCGTATGGTAAACTTTCTTACTTACAGTTTGCTTAAGCTTATCATCTCGGTGTACATAATTTTATTAGGCACTAAAAGAAGTATTGTCAACAGTGATCCTTTATGGTTTAGGCTTATACACATATTAGGCATCATCTAGTTAAGTAATATGGTCGCAAAAGTCAACGAAAATATTTCTGACAAAGCAAATAGTGGTCCCACGGCAAAAAAATAAAAATTTCGACTAATTTCGATCGGAAATTGGTCAATATTTGACCAAGACCTGGTCATACTTGTATATAATCTACAAAAATAACAGTTACATGTGTTATAGTAAGATCTAGTCGAATATATATATATATATATATATATATTTGTTGTTGTTGTTACTACAACTAGACCGGACTTACAAGAATTTTGTGCACGTGAGTGTATTATATATATATAATTTACATATAAAAGGTCTATTGATCATGATGATGGTGCTACACCCTCGCTTCCTTCCACTCCACACTTGCATCCCTCTGCTGCTGCTAGCCGGCAGCAATCTTCTAGGCACACATCTATTCCACCACATCCATCTACTCATCAGACTACCCACCATACGCCCTCCCACCAGTACTATTACCATTCTCCGCCATAGGGCTATACCCCGCTTCCTCCATATGATCCTACATGTAGTTACATGAGTCTATCGAGTCAGCAGTCATAGAGCCATGTGGTACGCCCGTGTGATGACCAAAAAGGTCATCACTTGTTTTAAAACAAAACTTTCATGTTCTAAGGCCTTGAAAACCTCATTTAGAGTCACCTCGATTTACGTGCGCAGTAGGGACGCGTAACCGAAAAGCTTAAATATGAAATTTTGTGAAAAATAATAAGTTTTGACTGTAAAATGAATAAATTTGACTTTGCTCAATATTTTGGGTAAACGGACCCAGATCCATGGGACTTGGGCGTATGCCCGGAATCGAATTCCGAGGTCCCGAGTTCGAGAAATAAATTTTTAAAGTAAATTATTTTCTGAAAATTTTTAAGGAAATTTGAAATGAAGTTTGATTAGAAAGAAATGGTATCGGGCCCATATTTTGATTTCGGTGCCCGGTACAGGTCTTATATATGGTTTAAGTCATTTCTAAATAGTTTGGTTGAAAACGGACGTCGTTTGACGTGATTCGGACCTAAATTGCTAAATTTGATACTTGATGAAGTTTGAGAAAAAGTTCTTGATTTTGAGGTTTGATTCATAGTTATTGAAGTTATTTTGGCGATTTGATCACACGGATAAGTTCGTATGATGTTGTTGAGTTAGTACGTGTGTTTGGTTAGGAGCCCCGAGGGCTCGAGTGTGTTTCGACAAGTTTTGAACTTAGGAAAAAGTTGCAGATTCAGAGAAGTTGCAGGTCTCTGAGCCAGGTCTCGCGGTCCGCGATGGAAATTTCGCGGCCTCGGTGGGCACTCCGCGACCGCGGTGAGCAAGGCCAAACCTCCGCGGCCGCGCTCGATTTCTTGCGGTCCGCAGTGAAGCTCCGCGGCCGCAGTCCTTTTTATGCGGTCCGCGGTGGAGCTCCGCGGTTGTAGTCCGTTTTATGCGGTCCGCAGTGGAGCTCCGCGGCCGCAGTACTTTTTATGCGGTCCACGGAGAGGGTCTGAGAGGAGTATATTTAAACGGACTTTTCAATTATTTTTCACTTTTTAAAACCCCAAAAACATAAGAGACGATTTTACAAATAACTTTTCTTCTCCAAATCAATTGTAAGTCATTTTTAACTACTTTTATTCAATCCTTAACATGATTTCAACTTCAAATCAATTACTTTCATGGGGGAAATTGGGTGTTTTGGGTAGAACCTAGGTTTTTCAAAAAATGGGGATTTAGACCTTGATTTGAGGTCCGATTTCAAAAAAAATTACATATTTGAGCTCGTGGGGGAATGGGTAATCGGGTTTAGGTCCGAATTTTGGGTTTGGACCAAGCGGGCCCTGGGTCGATTTTTGGCTTTTTGGGGAAATCTTTATAAAACCTATTTTCATGCATTAGAATTGATTCATTTAACATTTATTGATATCGTTAAGCAAATTGTGGCTAGATACAAGAGAGTTGGATGTGGAAACAAGAGGTAAAGCGGTAGTTGAGGCTTGAATTGTGTTCGTTGCATCGAGGTAAGTGTTTGGTCTAACCTTAGCTTGAGGGATTAGGAGTTGTGTCCTATTTGCTATTTGTTTCTTGTCGAGTACGACGCATAAGCATGGTGACGAGTATCTATACGTTGGTGTCAAGCATGACCGTGGGTCTTATATTGTGGTTTTCATGATTTCGTTGTATTATTCATGCCTTGGTGAAGATTCCTAGTTGTTGTATAGGGTTTGTGGAAAGAATTGTGACCTATGAACATTGAGGAGCGTTGGCTCAAGTTTTGTAGTGAAATTGTGAATGTACAAGTGACAATTGAACTTCTAGAGCATTGGCTCGAGTTGTGAAATGAGTTGTGAAAGAATAAGTGATAATCGAACCTTCTTGAGCATTGGCTCGAGTTGTGAAGTGAATTGTGAAGTAAAATTGAGAAAGAGTTATTAAATTGTTCCCTTGCCGGGATATTGTTGCTTTGTTAATTATCTCCTTTGCCGAGATGTTGAGATTATTGATGTTGTTCCCTTGCCGGGATTTAATTATTTAATTGTGTTCCCTTGCCTGGATTTCTATTATTATTATTTTGTTTATTCCCTTGCCCCTTTATTTGTGATTATTATTTGGGTGAGGAAGAGTATTAAAGCACGAAGGGTGATGTCGTGCATTGTTTGTTATTGTGAGGAAAGAGTGTAAAAGCAAGAAGGGTAATGCCATGTCGCACGACGTACCATTCCGTGCCGATTCTATTGACTATATATTGAGAAAAGAGAGTAAAAGCACGAAGGGTGATGTCGTGCACATTTTGATTATATGATTGTTTTGGTGAGGACGAGAGTAAAAGCACGAATGGTGATGTTGTGCACGTTTTTATTAAATAACTGCTTTGGTGAGGCTAAGAGTAAAAGCACGAAGGGTGATGACGTGCAATTGTTGATTTCTGTTTCTTTGTTGATATTCTAGTTATGTCGTTCTTTCCTTACTTGATGCCTATCTATTCAGAACTATTGTCTCCCCCACAGCATGTTTCCCCCTCCCACATTGACTGGTTATTTTTGTATTTCTTTTCTGCTATATATATATATAAACTGCACAGGTTTATTTGGAGTCCGGTCCTAGCCTCGTCACTACTTCGCCGAGGTTAGGCTAGACATTTACCAGCGCATGGAGTCGGTTGTGTTGATACTACACTCTGCACTGTGTGCAAATTCAGGAGCAGCTTTCGGACAGTAGTTGAAGTGCTTCCTTCAGTCCACCCGGAGACCCAAGGTAGACCTGCAGGCATCCGCAGGCCCTGGCGTCCCCCTCTATCCCTTTTTCTCTGTTTCATTTTCTTTCGTTTAGAAACAATATATTGTATATTCTTCAAACCTTGGTTGTAGTAACTGTTAGACAGTCTGTGACACCAGATTTTGGGCATTGAGGTTTTAAAAGTTGTAATAGACGCTGATTTCAGATATTTCATCGTTTCCTTCTGCTTAATTATTTAAGGCTCCGCTGTTTTCATGTTATCGTTTGTTTTTGTTAAAAAGAAGTAATTCGGTAATGAATTAGGTAGTTAAGGGTTGGATTGCCTAGCTCTCATTAGTAGGCGCCATCGCGACTCCCGAGGGTGGGAAATCCGAGTCGTGACAAGTTGGTATTAGAGCTCTAGGTTGCATAGGTCTCATAGTTCACAAACAAGCTTAGTAGAGACTGAGGGATCGGTACAGAGATGCCTGTATTTATCCCCTAAAGGCTACAGAGTTAGGAAAAACTTCACATTTATTCTTTCCTATCGTGCGGTTTTGTTTCTCAATGCTAACTGGACTTCTACTCTGTTCTTTCGCAGATGGCGAGGACACACACTTTCTCATCCTCCGCTTAGCAGCCCAAGCCCCCAGCAGCCGCTCCCACGAGAGGCATAGGGCGAGGCCGAGGCCAAGGCCGTGTTAGAGGCCAAGGTAGGGGTAGATCTCAGCCCGAGCAGTAGCCCCAGTGACGGAGCCTCAGGTTGATTTTGATAAGGATGTTTCGGTTCCAGCAGTTCCGGTGGGCCCAGCTTAGGTCCTAGAGGGGTTTATTGCTACCCTAGTTCTTCAGGATGCTCTGGTCTGATTAGTGGGCCTCATGGAGAATGTCACCCAAGCAGGCTTGCTTCCTGTAGCACCAACCATCTCTCAGGCTGGAGGAGGAGCCCAGACTCCTGCTACTTGCACTCCGGAGCAGGTAGCTCCTCAGATTCAGACTCCAGCGATTCAGCCAATTGGAGCAGTACAACCGGATGTGGTAGCTCAGACCGATGATGGAGCGGCTATGTCTGCCGATGCTTTGTGGAAACTGGATAGGTTCAACAAGCTCTTCACTTCTACTTTCAGCGGTGCATTTACTGAGGATCCCCAGGATTATCTAGACAGCTGCCACAAGGTTCTCAGGAACATGGCCGTTTTTGAGTCCAACAGGGCTAATTTTGCTACATTTCGCTTGTCTGGATCCGCCAAGACTTGGTGGAGGGATTATTGCTTAGCGAGACCAGCTGGATCACCAGCCTTGACTTGGGAGCAGTTCACGCAGCTATTCCTGGAGAAGTTTCTCCCCGTTACTCAGCGAGAGGCTTATCGGAGGCAGTTCGAGCACCTCCAGTAGGGTTCCATGACTGTTACCCAGTATGAGACCAGGTTCATCGACTTAGCTCACCATGCTCTCATTATACTCCTCATTGAGAGAGAGAGAGAGGGTGAGGAGGTTTATTGACGGTCTTATCCAGCCGATTCGTCTTTAGATGGCTATAGAGGCCGGGAGTGAGATTACTTTTCAGGAGGCGGCCAATGTGGCTCGTAGAGTTGAGATGGTTCTATCAAAGGGAGGCGGACATGGGTCATACAAGAGGCCCGTCATTCAGGTCGATTCAATGGTACCTCATCCGGAGGTCGAGATTCGTATGGTAGAGGCTATCCTCCTAGGCTCTTTCAGTCAGCGCTCCAGGTTTCTCACGGAACTTCAGGTGGTCGTGGTCCCCAAATGTAGTATCCCGATCAGCAGTCCTACAGTGCACCACCTGCTCCTATCAGTGCACCGCTACTTCAGAGTTTTCGGGGGGGGGGGTCATTTAGGCCATCAAGGCCAGCAGTCTCAGCAGCCGAGGGCTTGTTACACTTGTGGTGATATGGGTCACATTGGCAGGTTTTGCCTTCGAGCACCGAGTAGCTCTCAGCATCATGGTTCTCATGCTATGGTACAAGCACCAGGTGTTCCACAACCCGCCTAGCCAGCTAGAGGTGGGGTAGAGGTGCTAGAGGTGGAGGTAGAGGTACTAGAGGTAGAGGCCAGCCAGCTGTAGCCTGTCCCAGAGATGCAGTTCAGGGTGGTGGGGTCCAGCCCAATGTTAAGCCCTTCCAGCTAGGCCCGAGGCTGAGGCTTCTGATGCAGTCATTACAGGTACTATTCTGGTTTGTGATAGAGATTCTTTAGTGTTATTTAATCTAGGGTCTACCTACTCGTATGTGTCATCTTATTTTGCACCGTATCTGGTCATGCCTAGTGATTCATTGAGTATTCCTGTTTATGTGTCTACACCGGTGGGTGATTCTATTATGGTAGATCGAGTCCATCGTTCTTGTATTGTGGTGATTGGGGGTCTTGAGACTCGTGTGGATTTGTTGCTTCTAGACATGGTCGATTTCGATGTTATATTAGGGATGGACTGGTTAGCACCTTACCACACTATCTTGGACTGTCATGTCAAGACTGTGACCTTAGCCTTACTGGATTTTCCCTGTTTAGAGTGGAGAGGAACTCCTGGTCATTCTACCCGCAGTGTTATCTCATATGTGAAGGCTCGACGTATGGTCGGGAAGGGGTGTTTGGCCTATTTGGCATATGTTCGTGATTCTAGTACTAAGGTCCCTTCTATTGATTCTGTGCCCGTTGTTCGAGAGTTTCCTGATGTTTTCCCTTCAGACTTGCCGGGTATGCCACCCGACAGGGATATTGACTTTTTCATTGATTAGGCTCTGGGCACTCAGCCCATTTCTATCCTGCCGTATCGTATGGCCCCACCTGAGTTAAAAGAGTTGAATGAGCAGTTGCAAGACTTGCTTGAGAAGGGTTTCATTAGGCCAAGTGTTTCGCCTTGGGGTGCGCCGGTGCTGTTTGTTAAGAAGAAGTATGGATCGATGAGAATATGTATTGATTACCGGCAGTTGAACAAGGTTACAATCAAGAATAAGTATCCATTGCAGAGGATTGATGATTTGTTTGATCAGCTTCCGGTAAAGGCTAATATGGTGGCCGATGCGTTGAGTAGGAAGTTAGCCAGTATGGGCAGTCTTGCTTATATTCCGGTCGGAGAGAGACCACTTACTTTGGAAGTTCAGGCTTTGGCCAATCAGTTTGTGAGGTTGGATATTTCTGACCCATTTGTGTGTCCTTAGAGACACGGTGCAGCACGGAGGTGCTAAGCAGGTTACCTTAGATGATGATGGAGTTTTGAGATTGCAGGGTCGAGTGTGTGTGCCAAATATGGATGGGCTCCGAGAGTTTATTTTAGAGGAGGCCCATAGCTCCTGGTACTCTATTCATCCGGGCGACGCGAAGATATATCAGGATTTGCGGCAGCATTATTGGTGGCGGAGAATGAAGAGGATATCGTAGCATATGTGGCCCATTATTTGAATTGTCAGCAGGTCAAGTACGAGTATCAGAGGCCTGGTGGTTTATTTCAGAGGATTGAGCTTCCCAAGTGGAAGTGGGAGCGGATCACTATGGATTTCATTGTTGGACTCCCGCAGACTCAGAGGAAGTTCGACGCAGTATGGGTCATTGTTGATAGGTTGACCAAGTTAGCGCATTTCCTTCCTGTGGCGGTCTCCTATTCATCCGAGAGGTTGGTTGAGATCTATATCCGGGAGATTGTTCGCCTTCATGGTGTGCCTATATCTATCATTTCGGACCGAGGTACGCAGTTTACCTCGCATTTCTGGAGAGCAGTTCAGCAAGAGTTGGGCACTCGGGTTGAGTTGAGTACAACATTTCATCCTCAGACGGACGGGCAGTCCGAGCGGACTATTCAGATTTTGGAGGATATGCTCCAAGTTTGTATCATTGACTTTGGAGGCTCGTGGGATCAGTTTTTGCCTCTAGCAGAGTTTGCCTACAACAACAGTTACCAGTCGAGTATCCAGATGGCTCCTTATGAGGCTTTATATGGTAGGTGGTGTAGATCTCCGGTTGGACGGTTTGAGCCGGGAGAGTCTCGATTGTTGGGTGCGGATCTGGTTCAGGATGCCTTGGACAAGGTCAGAATTATTCAAGATAGGCTTCGTACAGCTCAGTCCAGGCAAAAGAGTTATGCAGACCGCAAGGTTCGAGATTTGGCATTCACGGTAGGTGAGCGAGTATTGCTTCGAGTGTCGCCTATGAAGGGCGTGATGAGATTTGGGAAGAAGAGCAAGCTTAGCCCTAGGTTCATTGGCCCGTTTGAGATTCTTGATCGAGTGGGAGATGTGGCTTATAGACTTGCATTGCCGCCAAGCTTATCAGCCGTGCACCCAGTGTTTCATGTGTCCATGCTCCGGAAATATCACGGTGATCCATCCCACGTGTTAGATTTCAGCACTGTCTAGTTGGACAAGGACTTGTCTTATGAGGAGGAGCCGGTAGCTATTCTAGACCGGCAGGTTCATCAGTTGAGGTCGAAGAGTTTTCCTTCTGTTCGTGTTCAGTGGAGAGGTCAGCCTCTTGAGGCATCGACCTGGGAGTCCGAGTCCGATATGCGGGGCCGTTATCCCCATCTTTTCCCCGTCTCAGGTACTTCCTTCTTCTGTCCGTTCGAGGACGAATGGTTGTTGTAGAGGTGGAGAATATGATGACCCAAAAGGTCATCACTTGTTTTAAAACGAAACTTTCATGTTCTTAGGCCTTGAAAACTTCATTTAGATTCACCTCGATTTGCGTGCATAGTCCGGGCGCATAGCCGGAAAGCTTAAATATGAAATTTTGTGAAAAATGATAAGTTTTGACTGTAAAATGAATAAATTTGACTTCGGTCAATATTTTTGGGTAAACGGACCCGGATTCGTGATTTGATTTTCCCGGAGGATCCGTAGGAAAATATGGGACTTGGGCGTATGCCCAGAATCGAATTCCGAGGTCCCGAGCTCGAGAAATGAATTTTTAAAGGAAATTATTTTCTGAAAATTTTTAAGAAAATTTGAAATGAAGTTTGATTAGAAAGAGATGGTATCGGGCCCGTATTTTGGTTCTGGCACCCAGTACAGGTCTTATATATGGTTTAAGTCATTTCTGTAAATTTTTGTTAAAAACGGACGTCGTTTGACGTGATTCGGACCTAAATTGCTAAATTTGATACTTGATGAAGTTTGATAAAAAGTTCTTGATTTTGAGGTTTGATTCATAGTTATTGAGGTTATTTTGGTGATTTTGATCGCACGGATAAGTTCGTATGATATTGTTGAGTTAGTACGTGTGTTTGGTTAGGAGCCCCGAGGGCTCGAGTGTGTTTCGGCAAGTTTTGAACTTAGGAAAAAGTTGCAGATTCAGAGAAGTTGCAGGTCTCTGAAGCCAGGTCTCGTGGTCCACGGTGGAAACTCCGCGGCCGCGGTAGGGACTCCGCGACCGCGGTGAGATTTGTGCGGTCCGCGGTGAGCAAGGCCAAGCCTCTGCGGCCATGCTTGATTTCTTGCGGTCCGCAGTGGAGCTCCGCGGCCGCAGTCCGTTTTATGCGGTCCGCGGTGGAGCTCCGCGGCCGCAGTCCTTTTTATGCGGTCCACAGAGAGGGTTTGAGAGGAGTATATTTAAACGGACTTTTCAGTTATTTTTAACTTTTCAAAACCCCAAAAGCATAAGAGGCGATTTTTCAAATAACGTTTCTTCTCCAAATCAATTGTAAGTCATTTTTAACTAGTTTTCTTCAATCATTAACATCTTTTAACATGATTTCAACTTCAAATCAATTATTTTCATGGGGGAAATTGGGTGTTTTGGGTAGAACCTAGGGTTTTCAAAAAATGAGGATTTGGACCTCGATTTGAGGTCCGATTTCAAAATAAATTACATATTTTAGTTCGTGGGGAATGGGTAATCGGGTTTAGGTCCGAATTTCGGGGTTGAACCAAGCCGACCCAAGGTCGATTTTTGACTTTTTGGGGAAATCTTTATAAAATCTATTTTCATGCATTAGAATTGATTCAATTAGCATTTATTGATATCGTTAAGCAAATTGTGGCTATATACAAGGGAGTTGGTGGTGGAAACAAGAGGTAAAGCGGTAGTTGAGGCTTGAATTGTGTTCGTTGCATCGAGGTAAGTGTTTGGTCTAACCTTAGATTGAGGGATTAGGAGTTGTGTCCTATTTACTATTTGTTTCTTGTCGAGTACGACGCATAGGCATGGTGACGAGTATCTATACGTTGGTGTCAAGAATGACCATGGGTCTTATATTGTAGTTTTCATGATTTCGTTGTATTATTCATGCCTTGGTGAAGATTCCTAATTGTTGTATAAGGTTTGTGGAAAGAATTGTGACCTCTGAACATTGAGGAGCGTTAGCTCAAGTTGTATAGTGAAACTGTGAAAGTACAAGTGACAATTGAACTTCTAGAGTATTGGCTCAAATTGTGAAATGAGTTGTGAAAGAATAAGTGATAATCTAACCTATAGAGTATTGGCTCGAGTTGTGAAGTGAATTGTGAAGTAAAATTGAGAAAGAGTTATTAAATTGTTCCCTTGCCGGGATATTGTTGCTTTGTTAATTATCTCCCTTGTCGGGATGTTAAGATTATTGATATTGTTCCCTTGCCGGGATTTAATTATTTAATTGTGTTCCCTTGCCGGGATTTCTATTATTATTTTGTTTATTCCCTTGCCCCTTTGTTTGTGATTGTTATTTGGGTGAGGAAGAGTGTTAAAGCACGTAGGGTGATGCCGTGCATTGTTTGTTATTGTGAGGAAAGAGTGTAAAGCACGAAGGGTGATGTTGTGCATTGTTTGTTATTGTGAGGAAAGAGTGTAAAAACACGAAGGGTGATGCCATGTCGCACGACGTACCATTCCGTGCCGATTCTATTGATTATATGTTGAGAAAAGAGAGTAAAAACACGAAGGGTGATGCCGTGCACATTTTGATTATATGATTGTTTTGGTGAGGACGAGAGTAAAAGCACGAAGGGTGATGTCATGCACGTTTTTATTATATAACTACTTTGGTGAGGCTGAGAGTAAAAGCACAAAGGGTGATGCCGTGCAATTGTTGATTCCTGTTTCTTTGTTGATATTCTAGTTATGTCGTTCTTTCCTTACTTGATGCCTATCTATTCAGAACTATTGTCGCCCCCACAACATGTTTCCCCCTCCCACATTGACTGGTTATTTTTGTATTTCTTTTCCGCTGTATATATATATGAACTGCACAGGTTTATTTGGAGTCTAGTCCTAGCCTCGTCACTATTTCGCCGAGGTTAGGCTAGACACTTACCAGCGCATGAGGTCGGTTGTGTTGATACTACACTCTGCATTGTATGCAGATACAGGAGCAGCTTTCGGACAGTAGTTGGAGTGCTTCCTTCAGTCCACCCGGAGACCCAAGGTAGACCTGTAGGCGTCCGTAGGCCCTGTCGTCCCCCTCTATCCCTTTTTATCTATTTCATTTTCTTTCGTTCAGAAACAGTATATTGTATATTCTTCAGACCTTGGTTGTAGTAACTCTTAGACAGTCTGTGACACTTTGACACCAGATTTTGGGCATTGAGGTTTTAAAGTTGTAATAGACGCTGATTTTAGATATTTCATCGTTTCCTTCCGCTTAATTATTTAAGGTTCCGTTGTTTTCATGTTATCACTTGTTTTTGTTAAAAAGAAGTAATTCGATAATGAATTAGGTAGTTAAGGGTTGGCTTGCCTAGCTTTCATTAGTAGGCGCCATCACGACTCCCGAGGGTGGAAAATCCGGGTCGTGACAGCCCGTCATCTGCTCCATTTGCTTCATCACCAGCTGGATTGCATCCATCTAGATTTTAGGCGGACGGATCACAACAGTGGTCTGGATCGCAGCATAGGTCTAGATCGATGCAGGTAGGTGGATCGTAGCCATCTTTATCAGGGATCCAGTCTCTTTCTACACAGAGTTCGTCTCCTAGCATTTCTAGACTTCGTCTTCGAGATAGTAGCGCTAAGCCAGATGCCTCCCCTTCTACGCATGCTTCAGATTCATCGGAGGATGATGATCCAGAAGAAGTGCGGTATGATCGTTATCATAGGATGATCATCAGGCCTGAGGGCAATGGGTAAGATTTATTTATTACTTCTTTATTTTTGCTGAATTATAATAGCTACTCTTCTTTATTTAATGTAATTGCTATGTTGCAGGTTCATAACTAATAATCGGGTTACAAAGATAATCACTGAAATTCTTGGCCGGTTGTATAATGCACCCTATCCGACTTGGAGTGACTTTCCACCGGAGCTCGTGCATAAAATTTTCAACCAATTTAAGGTTTTAATACAATTCTTATCTATTTAAGCATAACAATATTTCATCTAACATTACATACTTTATTTGTGTCACGATGCCAAATACCCCGGTTGTGATGGCGCCTATCACAATACTAGGCAAGCCAACCCAACAAGTAACCACAATAAATTCTTTTTATAAAACCATTTTCTAAAACTGATTAAGTCTCGAACTTTCATAAGAAATATATAAAATACTGAAATGTGCGGAAAACAGTACAACAACAAACCAACACTGCCCAACAAATCTGGTGTCACGAGTCTAGAGCCTCTAATTCAACCAGTCCGACTGAATAATACATAATAAGCCCTAAAATGTAGAAAATAAAGATAGGAAGGAGGAAAGCAGGGTTGCGGATACCGTGCAACTATCTTGTAGTCTCCGGTAAGCTCCGATAATGCTGGAGACCCTCACTCTGCCGCTCAGGCACCTGGATCTGCACACAAGGTGCAGGGAGTAACGTGAGTACGCCAACTCAGTAAGTAACTAAAGTAAATAAGGTCTCATTTAAGTGCCGAGCAATTAAAAATCATATATTTGAGTATGCAACAGAGTATCAAACCAACTCAACAGTTTAAAAGCCAGTTACTTCGTAAAAACTTCATTTTCAATTGAAATACTTTGAAATCATTTACTTAGAAGTTTTCAACAGAGGATCATTATAAAAGAAGAGTAAAGTCAGCAAAAATATCATAAATGGGCCCCTCAAGCAAGGTATCACTCATAGATATAGCCTTTCGATCACTCGTGCTCAACTCTCGTCACACAGTACTCACACTCAGCACTCAGGCTTAACAATATCTCATAATAGTAATAATCATAATAACCGATGTGGTGTGCAACCGGATCCATAGTTTATAGTCGACTACGCTCACTGGGGGTGTACAGACTCCAAAGCGGCTCCTACAGCCCAAGCATCATATTGTTGTGGCGCGCAGCCCAACCCAATCCAATATATATATATCACTACGACGTGCAGCCCGATCCATAATATATATATATATATATATATATATATATATATATATATATATATATATATATATATATATATATTATGGATAGGTCCTCAACCTCTCTTAGTCATTAACCTCACAGCCCATCGGGCATAACAGTGGAAATTAGGGAAACTCAGCTCAAATAGTTTTCACATTTAAAGAAGTAGAGTGATGAAAACCAGGTTAAACAATAAACAGGTACAACATGACTGAGGATATGCTTTCAAACAAATAGAGTGAGGAAAATAGTAAAAATGCCCTTAAGAGTCTCAACAGGTCGGCACAAGGCCCCAAACATGACATATAGCTCATAATATAGTATCAATCTCTAAAATAAGTGATATCATAAGATTTAAATTAAATATGCGGCTTAATAGTCGCTACAGGACAGACCAAGTCACAATCCCTACCGGTGCACGCCCACACACTCGTCACCTAGCATGTGCGTCACCTCATTTATCAAAACAATACGAAATACCGGGATTTTATACCCTCAGTTCCAGATTTACAATGGTTACTTACCTCAAATTGGATGAAATACTATTGTGCGCTGCCTTTGCCTCTCGCCTCGGTCTCAACTCACACCGAATCTACCCAAAATCAGAATCATAACATTAGATTATGCTAAGGGAATGAAGCCCAAGTGAAAATAATTAAATTATACCAAAAATCCCGAAATTGGCCAAACCCGACCCTCGGGCCCACGTCTTGAAATTCCATAAAAATGACATCAATAGAATCCTTATCCTCCCACAAGTCTATTCATACCAAAAAATCGAAATTGGACCTCAAATGGCCCCTCAAATCCCCACTCAAAGCTCTCCAATATTAAACACTAATCCCTCAATTTTCTTCCTTAATTTCCACTAATACCATGATTAAACAATGAAAAATGGTCATAAACTCAAGTAATAAAGCTTAGGTAACTTACCCAAATGATATTCTTCGATTTCCCCTTGAAATTCACTGCCCTAGCTCACTTCCCGTCTTCAAAAATGGTGAACTTAGCAAAAATTCGCGTAGGAAACCTTATGTTTACTGTAAAAATGGTAATAACAATTAAATTTGTTAATGGGACTCTAAAAATACGTGATCTATTTTTATGCTAGTTGTTAGAGTAGTTGATGTTAGATATATGAAACTTAACGACAAAATATGAACTAAAGCAGGGTTATAATCAAACCGAGGGACTTGCTATTCGGACCTCGAACTAACTGAGTAGGGGCCTCGAGGTCGATGTCTGGTCTCGGGCTCGAGCTATTGGGGATAATCAGGAAGGGGCTACAACTAGGATATAATTAAAGGAGGCTCTTTATAGCCAATAACAAGCAATAAATGAAAGTGGTGATCTCGAGCGAGTAAGTTAGAGAAAAAAGAGAGAGTTCTTGTATATTCCGTGTAGAATAGTTGGAGCAACAACGGCCCCCTACAAAGTGATGAGGATCCCCTTTATATAGGAGGAAAAATCCAACATAGTACAAAATGTATTAATTGTAAAGGCATAGAGATGGGACGGCTAGACGTGACACCTTGATACAGGTTCCATACAGGCTGGATTTGCCAGACTTAGTCGCATGCCTTGGGAGTTCCCTATTTTACTCTAGCCTCGATCAGTATCCTCTTTAGGTCGGACCTCGATGAGCTTCGAGGGAGGGAACTCGGTCACAGCTTTGCGTCCTCGAGGCCTCGAGGTCTTTCTCTGAAATGACTTAATAGCAAGAAATTGGACCCTCTGATTTCTTTGCACACACCTTATATAATTTCTGACCCAGGTATTTCGCACCTGCGAGCCCATTTTCCGCTTCTGTGCTACCGCTTATGCGGTCCTACCTACCGCACCTGCGAAAATGACTAAAAACCTCAGGACCACACCCGCGGTCATTCTCTCGCACCTGCGCAATCGCAGATGCGTCCATAAGTCCGCTTCTGCGGCTCCGCCTGACTTACCTCTCGGCCACTTCTGTGGCTTGCTTTAGCATCTGCGGGAGTCGCACCTGCAGCCTCCCAACCACAGATGCGGTTATGATAGCAACCATAAGACTTCAGCTGCCAAACTTAACTCCAAAATCTCCCGTCAACCATCCAAAATCACCCTGAGGCCCCCGGGACCTCAACCAAAAGCACGACTAGTCATATACCTATATCCCAACTTATACAAATCTTCAAAACACCTCAAACAACATCGAATCAACTACATCACATCGGATTCAAGCCTAAGGTTCCAAAATCTTCCACATTCCGCTTTTGATCAAAAAGTCTATCAAACCGCGTCCGAATGACCTTAAATTTTGCACGCACATCCCAAATGACACAACGGACCTACTGAAACTCCCGGAATTCCATTCCGACCCCTATATCAAAATCTCACCTACCAACCGGAAAATGCCAAAATTCCATTTTCGCCAATTCAAGTGTAAATCTACTCCGGACCTTCAAATCCCATTCTGATCACGCTCATAAGTCTCAAATCATCTCCCGAAGCTATCCGAACCCTTAGAATTAACATCCGAGCCCTTATTCACCTAAGTCAACATCCGGTTGACTTTTCCAACTTAAGCTAACTCAAAAGAGACTAAGTGTCTCAAACCTTACCAAAACCTCTCCGAACCCAAACCAATCAATCCGATAACATGTAATACAGCTGAACAAAACAATAAGAAGCAGAAATGGGGGAAACAGAGTGGTAACTCATGAAATGACTGGTCGGGTCGTTACATCCTCCCCCTCTTAAACAAATGTTCGTCCTTGAACAAGTCAAGAAACATACCTGAAACCTCAAATAGGTGAGAATATCTGCTCCGCATCTCCCGCTTGGTCTCCCAGGTAGCCTCCTCTACGGGCCGACCTCTCCACTGCACTTTCACTTAATCTATATCCTTTGATCTCAACTTTCTAACCTGACACTCCAAAATAGCCATTGGCTCCACATCATAAGTCAAATCATCATATAACTGAACCGTGATGAAATCCAAAATATGAGACGGATCGCCAATATACTTCCGGAGCATAGAAACATGAAATACCGAATGCACACTTGACAAACTGGGTGGCAAAGCAAGCTCATAAGTCACTCCCCCAATCCTCTGAAGCACCTCAAAATGCCCAATGAACTGAGGATTCAATTTACCTTTCTTCCCAAATCTCATAACACCCTTCATAGGTGAAACCTTCAACAGAACCTTCTCACCAACCATGTAGGACACATGTCGAACCTTCCTATCAGCATAACTCTTTTGTCTCGACTGCGTTGTATGAAGCCTGTCCTAAAGTACTTTCACCTTGTCTAAAGCATCCTGCACCAAGTCTGTTCCCAATAGCCTAGCCTCACCCGGCTCAAACCAACCAACTGGAGATCTATACCACCTCCCATACAAAGCCTCATATGGAGCCATCTGAATACTCGACTGGCAACTGTTGTTATAAGGAAACTCTGTGAGTGGTATAAACTGATCCCATGACCCTCCAAAATCAATGACACAAGCACGCAACATGTCCTCCAATATCTGAATAGTGCATTCAGACTGCCCGTCCGTTTGAGGATGAAAATTTGTGCTCAACTCAACTTGAGTACCCAACTCTCGCTGCACAGACCTCCAAAACTATGAAGTAAACTGAGTGACCCTATCTGAAATGATGGAAACTGGGACACCATGCAAACGAACATTCTCTCGAATATAGATCTTTGCCAACCACTCTGAAGAATAGGTAGTACACACAGGAATGAAGTGTGCGGACTTGGTCAGCCAATCCACAGTCACCCAAATAGCATCGAACTTCTTCAAAGTCCGTGGAATCCCAACTACAAAGTCCATGGTGATCCGCTCCCACTTCCACTCTGGAATATCCATCCGCTGAAGCTAGCCACCCGGTCTCTGATGTTCATATTTCACCTACTGACAATTGAGACACCGAGCTACAAATTCCACAATGTCTTTCTTCATTCTTCTCCAATAATAATGTTGTCGCATATCCTGATACATCTTCGCGGCATCCGGATGAATGGAATACCGCAAGCTATGGGCCTCCTCTAGAATCAACTCCCGAAGCCCATTCATATTGGGCACACATATCCGGCCATGCATCCTCAATACTCTGTCATAACCAATAGTTACATCTCTGGCATCATCGTGCTGAAATTTGTCCTTTAGGACACGCAAATGAGAATCATCATGTTGGCGCTTTCTGATGCGATCAAATAAAGAAGACCGAGAAATCACACAAGCCAATACCCGACTAGGCTCCAAAATATCCAACCTCACAAACCGATTGGCCAAGGCCTGAACATCAACTGCAAAAGGTCTCTCCCCAACTGGAATGTATGCCAAACTCCTCATACTCACCGCCTTCCTACTCAAGGCATCGACCACCACATTAGCCTTTCCTAGATGGTACAAAATAGTGATATCATAGTCCTTTAGCAGCTCCAACCATCTCCACTGCCTCAAATTGAGATCCTTCTATTTGAACAAGTGTCGGAGGCTACGATGATCAATAAACACCTCACAAGACATACCATACAAATAATGCCTCCAAATCTTCAATGCGTGAACAATGGCAGCCAACTCCAGACCATGAACAGGGTAGTTCTTCTCATGGGCCTTCAACTGATGAGAAACATAAGCAATAACTCTACCCTCCTGCATCAACACACAACAATACCAACACTCGAAGCATCACAATACACGCTATATGAACCTAAAGCTGATGGTAAAACTAACACTGGAGCTGTAGTCAAGGTTGTCTTGAGCTTCTCAAAGATCTCCTCACACTCATTCGACCACCTGAATGGAGCACCCTTTTGAGTTAACTTGGTCAAGGATGATGCGATAGATGAAAATCTCTGAACAAACCGGCGGTAGTAACCCGCCAAACCAAGAAAGCTACGAATCTCTGTAGTTGAGGATGGTCTGGGACAACTTTGAACTGCCTCTATCTTCTTTGGATCAACCTGAATACCCTCACTAGACACTACGTGCCCCAAGAAAGCCACTGAACTGAGCCAAAACTCGCACTTGGAGAACTTTGCATACAGCTTCTCCTCCCTCAATCTCTACAACACAACTCTCAAATATTCCACGTGCTCCTCCTGACTATGCGAATACACCAGAATATTATCAATGAAAACTATGAAAAATGAGTCGAGATAAGGCCGAAACACACTGTTCATCAAATGCATGAATGTTGTCGGGGAATTGGTCAGCCTAAAAGACATCACCAGGAACTCATAATGACTATATCAGGTCTTGAAAGCTGTCTTAGGAATATCCGAGTCCCTGATCTTCAACTGGTGATAAGCTAAACGGAAATCAATCTTGGAAAACACTCTCGCTCCCTGAATATGGTCAAACAAGTCATCGATACGAGGCAAAGGATACTTGTTCTTGATTGTTACTTTGTTCAACTGCCTGTATTCAATGCACATCCTCATTGTGACATCCTTCTTCTTCACAAACACATGCTCACCCCAAGGCGACACACTAGGCCAAATAAACCCCTTATCGAGGAGTTCCTAAAGCTGCTCTTTCAACTCCTTCAACTTCGCTAGTTCCATACGATATGGTAGGATAGAAATGGGCTGAGTGCCCGGCACCAGATCAATACCAAAATCAATATCCTTGTTCGGTGGCGTGCCCGATAGGTCTGCAGGAAACACATCGAGAAAATCCCTCACAATAGGAACAAAATCAATACTAGGAGTCTCTACACCGACATCCCTCACAAAGGCTAAGTATGAAAGACAACCCTTCCCAACCATCTTCTGGGCCTTCAGAAATGAAATCACCTTACTGGAGACAAAATCAGTAGAACCTCGCCACTCAATCTGTAGCACACCTGGCATAGCCAACGTCACTGTCTTAGCGTGACAGTCCAATATAGCACGACACGGAGATAGCCAATCCATTCCCAATATCACATCAAAGTATACCATACAAAGCAACAATATATCCACTCGGGTCTCTAGACCCCCAATAGTTACCACACACGACCGGTACACACGGTCCACAATAATAGTATCGCCCACCAGAGTAGATACATGAACGGATGAAGCAAGAGATTCACGGGGCGTATCCAAATAATGAACAAGATATGATGACACATATGAAAAAGTGGAACCGGGATCAAATAACACAGAGGCATCTCTGCGGCAGAGTGAGACAATACCTGTAATCATAACATCTGAAGCAACAATATCTGGTCTACTTGGAAGTGCATAGAAATGAGCCTAACCACCACCTGATTGACCTCCCCCTCTGGGGTGACCCCTAGCTGACTGACCCCCACCCTTAGCTGCCTGAGCGGGTGGTGAAGTAACTGGAGCTGAAGTCGAGGGCTGACCCCTCTGCTGAGACGGACCCTCAAAAAGACAAGGACACTGCCTCCTCATATGCCCAAACTCTCCACACACATAACAACTTCCCGGTGCTGGAGATAGGGACTGAAGGGAACCCCTGGCACTGGAATGACCAGTAGAAGGACCTAGCATGGAAAAACCCTGATATAAAAGAGCACGAGACAAACTATGGGCTGAAGGGCATTGAGTGATGAATAGCCCTGATGAGAACTGTGAGAACCATGACCTGATGATGCCCCACGATAACCTAAGCGAGCTGACTGAGCCATCCTGAATAGACGACCTCTGTCATGCTAAAACTGACCTCTTGTAGGAGCACTACCAAAGCTACCAGATCCCTGAGGCCTCTTGGCCTCCCTCTCCTTTCTCTCCTGGCGATGAACTGACTCAATCTCGCGGGCGATGTCAATAACCTCCTCAAAAGTAGCACCTAACACCCTATCTCTAGTCATGAGAATCCAAAACTGATATGTGAGGCCATCAACGAACCTTCTGATTCTCTCTCGATATGTGGGAACCAACCAGACCGCATAATGAGCTAACTCAGAAAACCGCATCTCATACTGTGTCACAACCATATCTCCCTGATGCAACTGCTCGAACTACTTGCGCATCTCCTCTTTGCGAGACTGTGGCACATACTTCTCCCGAAAGAGAACAGAGAACTGCTGCCAGGTAAGGGGCGCTGCACCGACAGGCCTACGCCTCTCATAAGCCTCCCACCAAGTAAAGACAACTCTAGAAAATTGAAAAGTAGTAAATGCTACACCACTGGTCTCCAAAATACCCGATGTACGAAGAATCCTCTGACACTTGTCCAAGAAACCTTGGGCATCCTCGCCTTCAGTACCACTGAAAGTCGGAGGCTGAAGTTTACCAAACCTCTCCAATCGACGCTGCTCGTCGTACGACATAACTGGTACCACATACTCCTGAGCTGGTGTAACCGGCTGGGCTGGAGGTGCCCCCGGTGTCTGAAGTCCCTGCACAACCTACTCAGGTGTGCAAGCAACGGGAGTTTAAGTACCTCCCCCGGCTGGAGAAGTAGATGCAGCCGTAGTAATAGAGACTGCCTGAGCCAACCCAGTGCATACTGATAGAATCTGAGCTAAAGCCTCCTGAAGGCCTGGAATCACAATAGGCACAGTTGGTGCCTGAGCTGGTGCTGCTGGAGCATCCGCAACTGGGACCTGATCCTGAATTGGGGCGGCTGGTGAATCTGTAGGTGCTACCCTAACTGCTGTGCTGGCTACACCCCTGCCCCTACTATGGCCTCGACCGCGTCCTCGGCCTCTAGTGTCCCCAACTGGTGGTATTGGTGGTCACTTATCCTGACCAGTAGCATGTGTCTTCACCATCTATAAGAGAATAGAATAACAAAAGTTTAGTATTCGTATCAACAGATTCGCACGACAAGAATTTCATGAATATGAATTTTTTCCTAAAGGTTCTGTAGCCTCCTAAGGATAAATACAGACGTCTCCGTACCGATACGCGAGACTCTACTAAACCGGCTTATGACTTGCGGGACCTATGTAACCTAGGCTTCGATACCAAATTGTCACAACCCCAAATACCTCGGTCGTGATGGGGCCTATCATAATACTAGGCAAGCTAACCCAACAAGTAACCACAATAAATATTTTTTGTAAAACTATTTTCTAAAACTGATTAAGTCTCGAACATTCATAAGAAATATATAAAATACTAAAATGTGCAGAAAACAGTACAACAACAAACCAACACAGCCCAACAAATCTGGTGTCACGAGTCTAGAGCCTCTAATTAGAACCAGTTCGACTGATTAATACATAATAAGCCCTAAAATATAGAAAACAAGGATAGGAAAGAGGAAAGCAGGGCTGCGGACACCGTGCAACTACAGTCTCCGATAAGCTCCGATAATGCTGGGGACCCTCACTCTGCCGCTCGGGCACCTGGATCTGCACACAAGGTGCAGGGAGTAACGTGAGTACGCCAACTCAGTAAGTAACTAAAGTAAATAAGGTCTGAGTGCAGTGACGAGTAGTTAAAAATCATATATATGAGTATGCAACAGAGTATCAACCAACTCAACAGTTTAAAAGCCAGTTACTTCGTAAAAACTTCATTTTCAATTGAAATACTTTGATATCATTTACTTAGCAGTTTTCAACAGAGGCTCATTATAAAAGAAGACTGAATTAGCAAAAATATCATAAATGGGCCCCTCAGGCAAGGTATCACTCATAGATATAGCCTCTCGGTCACTTGTGACTCAACTCTCGTCACACAGTACTCACACTCAGCACTCAACACTCAGGCTCAATAATATCTCATAATAGTAATAACCATAATAACCGCTACGGCGTGCAGCCCGATCCATATTTTATAGTCGACTACACTCACTAGGGGTGTACAGACTCTGGAGGGGCTCCTACAGCCCAAGCATCATATCGCTGTAGCGCACAACCCGATCCAATATATATACAATCCTCACCATTAGGTCCTCAACCTCTCTCAGTCATTAACCTCACAGCCCCTCGGGCATAACAGAGGAAATCAGGGAAACTCAGCTCAAACAGTTTTCACATTTAAAGAAGTAGAGTGATAAAAACCAGGTTTAAACAATAACAGGTACAACATGACTGAGGACATGCTTTCAAACAAATAGAGTGAGGAAAATAGTAAAAATTCCCCTAAGGATCTAAACAGGTTGGCACAAGGCCCCAAACATGACATATAGCCCATAATATAGTATCAATCTCTAAAATACGTGATATCATAAGATTTCAAATTAAATATGCGGCTTAATAGTCGCTACAGGACGGACCAAGTCACAATTCCTACCGGTGCACGCCCACACGCTCGTCACCTAGCATGTGTGTCACCTCATTTATCAAAACAATACAAAATACCGGGGTTTTATACTCTCAGTTCCAAATTTACAATGGTTACTTACCTCAAACCGGATGAAATACTACTCCGCGACACCTTTGCCTCTCGCCTCGGCCTTAACTCGCGCCGAATCTACCCAAAATCAGAATCATAACATTAGATTATGCTAAGGGAACGAAGCCCAAGTGAAAATAACCAAATTATACCAAAAATCCTGAAATTGGCCAAACCCGACCCTCGGGCCCACGTCTTGAAATTCCATAAAAATGACATCAATAGAATCCTTATCCTACCACGAGTCTATTCATACCAAAAGCATCGCAATAGGACCTCAAATGGCCCCTCAAATCCCCACTCAAAGTTCTCCACTATCAAGCCCTAATCCCT
Organism: Nicotiana sylvestris; assembly: GCF_000393655.2. Taxonomy (NCBI): domain Eukaryota; kingdom Viridiplantae; phylum Streptophyta; class Magnoliopsida; order Solanales; family Solanaceae; genus Nicotiana; species Nicotiana sylvestris. The sequence continues at coordinate 113,047,139 of NC_091059.1, read as the reverse complement.
CAATTTTCTTCCTTAATTTCCACTAATAGCATGACTAAACAATGGAAAAATGGTCATAAACTCAAGTAATGAAGCTTAGGTAACTTATCCAACTGATATTCTTTGATTTCCCTTTGAAATTCATCGCCCTAGCTCACTTCCCGTCTTCAAAAATGGAGAACTTAGCAAATATTCGCGAATGAAACCTTATATATTTTCTAACCCAGGCATTTCGCACCTGTGGGCCAATTTTCCGCTTCTGCGGTCCTACCCACCGCACTTGCGAAAATGACTAAAAACCTCAGGACCGCACCTGCGGTCATTCTCTCGCACCTGCGCAATCGCAGATGCGTCCATAAGTCCGCTTCTGCGGCTCCGCCTAACTTACCTCTCGACCACTTTTGTGGCTTGCTTTAGCATCTGCGGGAGTCGCACCTGCGGCCTCCCAACCGCAGATGCAGCTATGACAGCAACCATAAGACTTCAGCTGCCAAACTTAACTCCAAAATCACCCGTCAACCATCTAAAATCACCCCGAGGCCCCCGAGAGCTCAACCAAATGCACGACTAGTCATATAATCATATCCCAACTTATACAAATCTTCAAAATACCTCAAACAACATCGAATCAACCAAATCACATCGGATTCAAGTCTAAGGTTCCAAAATCTTCCAAATTCCGCTTTTGATCAAAAAGTCTATCAAACCGCGTCCGAATGACCTGAAATTTTGCACGCACATCCCAAATGACACAATGGACCTACTAAAACTCTCGGAATTCCATTCCGACCCCTATATCAAAATCTCACATATCAACCGGAAAATGCCAAAATTCCATTTTCGCCAATTCAAGCCTAAATCTACTCCGGACCTCCAAATCTCATTCCAATCACGCTCCTAAGTCTCAAATCATGTCCCGAAGCTATCCGAACCCTCAGAATTCACATCCGAGCCCTTATTCACATAAGTCAATATCCGACTACAAGAAATCAGACTTTTTGCAGCGCCTAAAATCGCCACTATAAACATTTTGTGGCGACTACAGGGTTGCTGCAAGTAAACCCGTAACTAAATGTTATTTGTGACGACTTCTTGAGGTCGCCACAAAAAATGCACATGTGGCAATTTTACTCGCCCCAAAAAATAAGGAAAAGTTCGCCAAAAGACTGTAGGCCACTACAGATAAAGTCCTTAGTCGCCACTAAAAATTGTAACACTCTCAGTGGCAACTCTTAATCGCCACAATTTCCTGGGTTTAGTGACGACCATAGTCGCCACCAATTGTATTTGTCTTTTTTAAAAAAAATAGCTCCAACAATATTACTACCAATATTGCACAAAGGTAATAGGGCAACTCATCAACATTAGAAGAGACAAAAATAAAGACATTTATCAAACAAAATAACATAGGAAATTTTTAATAAAAATTCATAACATGTTGTAATTGTGCATACACTGAAAACAAAAAGCAAAATAAGATGTCTTCAAGTTTCGCCTTTGCTAGCATCATTTTCTCTTGAAGTCCTGAAACACAGCATACAAGTCCAAGCCGTGAACTCAGAATCCCGAGCCTTGAAAACATACCTGCAATCACCATGATAATGTTTGGAAGTACAGTACATAATTACTTTATCAAAAGTTTCTAGTGAAGGAAAAAAAGTTCCATTCAAGTTAGATATATGCCAAATAAAAATCTAAAGGTTGTTCAAGTCAGGTATATGCTTATCTAAATTCTACATACCTGAAAAAATAAAATTGAATAGCTTGTCATTACATATATCTATTACATACAACTAAACGTCTTTTGTGTCAATTTCCTTTCATAATGACCACAATAAAGCTCATTCATGAATAAATTGTCAACAATGAAGTTAATAAAAATAATTACATGTCAATGAAATAAGCTTTATTAGAAACACAACAGAAGAACATTTATCTTTTACATTAAATTATTATAGCATTTTTATGTTAGTTTTAATAGAGTAACTACGTTTTGCAGTGCATAGCTATATGTTCAAGGACAACAGGCCTCCTAGTACCACATACTCCTGAAACAACCTAGATAATAAAAAATATTTTTGATAATATGAATGAATAGATAAAACAAATTATAACACCCGGGTATCTGAAGATTGGTTAGGAGTAGATCCATACCTTCTATTTCTTCCTTACTCTTCATTTCAAGGTTAAATTTAGATTTTACAAGCATTAGGAACAATTTTCCTTTGAGATTCAATAAGAGACTCAAAGATGTAAGCTTAATAAGTTTGTCAAACTATCTGGCAAAACCAAATTTATCAAGTATGACTGTTGTGGCATGTAGGGGTCCAACTAAACAGGACACTTCAAATATGTAGAATTAGCCAACTACTGTTCGAAAGCCACACTTTCTAACAAATTATTACAAAAATATATATGTGCACTCATGCATAACAGTTATCTTTAAGAAAAAGTCAAATTAGAAAAATAAGAACACGCTCAATAACATAAAGAGAAAAACTGAGAAATGTAACAAACCTCTTGAGTTTCACGATAATGGAGGTGTTATATGTTTAAGAGTCCTGATAAATGGTGCAAACCAAAAAAATCATAATCAGCGGATGCATCTATATTTTATCTAATTACTAAAGTGAGCCACTAAATTTTAACAGAAGAAAAATAAGGGAGGAAAGGTTCAACAAGGTAGTGCTAGGAACTACGTACTAAAATGGTTCATACTTGTCAAGCAGCCAATAATATCTCGCAACAAAGTTGGGTTATCTTCTCCATATGCATAGTAACATGAATTTGTTCTTCATTACCAACCTACACTAAGAAACAAAATAAAATTCATCTTCATGAAATAATTGCAACTTCACCTCAAGATCTTGAAAATTACAGATAGCATTAACTAGGAAGAGAGCACATCCTTCTTATGAGTAGAAAAGAGAAAAGAAAGAAAAATAAGGCAAAGAGAAGAAAATACAAAACAACAAATGTATATCTAAACCATTCTAATATCAGTACATCATCAAAGATCAAAATCTGCAAATACGTTGTGGAGACCATAATTTTTCCTCTCGTGCCACTGGAATTACTCTATAACAAAAAGACAAAGAACAAAGAAGACACTCTAGATGGAGGAAAAAAGGTATAATATATAACCAGATGGAGGGACTAACACCAACATACACAAAAAAGCAACAAAAATAGCAGGTTCATTTTACTAGAACATCTTCAGAAAATTAAAAGAAAAGTTACTATAATCCTACATGAAGTAAAGCTTATCAATCTAGTTAATCTCATAGTGCATTAAATATGAAAGATGAAAATCATTAAGTATACAACTAGTAAATGCCTCACCAAGCAGAGAAGTCCAAACTATTCTACTACAAAAACTTCACCATATCTCTCACAAACACAATTTCACAGCCGCCCATCTAAAAAATTAACAGGTTCATATAGTAAGAAAGACTGCACTAAGTACATCTGAGAATAGAAAGTAACAAGAAATTTTAAGTAAACGAGATTCGTTCAATAAAATAGTTTTGGCATCATAACATGTTATAAGATGAGGCAGTAGATGGACAGAAATAACATATGAGACATAACCATTTTGGGATTAGAACAATACAAGCTGAAACTATTGTAACTTACCTTATGCATCTTGTGGTGATGAAACTCTTGAGAAATCTAGTAACGAGGAGACGAGCTCCTATTTCTGTCCAGGTAGGTACTGTGTTTGGGATAGTTCAGGACACTATTGGTTCTCCTAAGCAGACCCAGTGCAGCAATCATGCCTGCTTGAGAATGAGAAAAAGTAGATTATTATCGACACACTGTTTTGTTCTCATGGATTTTCTTTCTCCTTTTGCTGAAAACTTAATGTGTATTATTATTTTCTGTTCGCTTAGGAACTTGTCTCATGCTTCAAGTTAAAATCTATTAAGCTTGCCAGCAGAAATGGTACTACCTTTAGTCTATCCTCATTGAAGCCATAACTTGAAAGTATTTCAATAAATATAACATCAATAAGCGGTAAAAGCTAAAGTGGTTATCTTTTAAGTTTGAGTTGGAGGAACTAGTGAAAATGTAACACCAGTACAATTAGTATAGCATGTTACAAGGAACATTCATTTTGAAGCAACTCAGTAATTTGTATAGAAAAGGATTTATACCTTGATATGCTCTACAAAATCATATTCCACTCTTTCCTTGGATTTGATCTAGCTCGAATGAAGCTGTTGATGCAGCAACTGAGGGTAAAGGGTGGCCCGTGGTCCACATAAGCATTGTATGTTCAAGTGTGTGAGGAGGATTAAGAGCTACACAATAAGGTCGCGCTGTCTCACCAAGATTCTGTAAGTTTACTTTCAAAGAAAAGAGGCCAGTTAACAAGAAAAAAGACTTTTGTGCTGAAGAACATTACAAATGGTTCTGATGCATCGCACACCTGAAGTATATTGAGCCAATATGTCACACATGCTTTATCGTTCATTGTTCCACGAAAATTTCATGCACCTCATGCTGCTGGGTTGCGAGACAGGAAAGTTGTCTCAATGAAGGTAATATTACTGTCGTAGAGGAATAGAAATAAGTGTTCATTTTGACATCCTAAAATCTTTGTAACACTATGGTTCAAAATACCAACTCACTTCTTTCAAATAAAGCAGCAAGAGAAGAAATTATGAATATTTATCAAGAAGATGCATTCTCTTCAACATTATATTCAGCATTTTGCACGGTGTTCATGAGTAGAATTCATTCACTAATTTCAGAGGCAGTTGCTAACTCTATTTCTTCCTTCAGAAAGCACTTTCAGATTAACCTTAGAAATTTAGTCGGTTGAGTTGTTAACCAATACATAACAAAATGGCAAATTTGAGAAGAAATCACTAGATCGAATGAAATTGCGATTATGATAATTCTTACCACCTGAACTTGCTTTAGACATTAAACCAATAGAACATATTAATGAGAATTAATACTGAAACAATAATAAAAATCAGTAATTACTTAAACCTCAACATAAAACTAACTGAAGCTTACCTAATGAAAGAAGTAGCAATCGAACAGAGAAACAACAAAAAATTAGACCCTCAGTAGTTAATATCCTCACTGACTGGAGCGCAAATTAGCTCTTTTCCTTGAAAAAATGAGAAATTCTACTTTTGCTTTGCAAAAGCATGAATTCTTTACCTTTTTTTCCTTTTCTTCTCAACATATATGAATCTAAAACTTATATGTACAGTAAAACATAAATCAAAACAAAAAATTAAACCATTAAAACAAGAATTGAGGAAAATCACTACACTCCTAAACATGCATTAACCCTAGCAAACGGTAAAGAGAAGAAAAACTTGAAATATCGAAATTAAGCATGCATTCTCGAAAAGTAGTTTACCTTTACCCTTAGCAAACGATTTAGAAGAGGGATTTGAGAAAATAAGGATTAGCACATAAAAGTATTGGGGGAAAGGGGCATTTTCAGCCGATGAAGAGACCTCACCTTGTCCTAATTTGTGGAGAGAGCTATGAGAGAGACTGAGAATAAAGGTATTTAGCCGAGGGACTAAAATTTGTGGAGGGAGACTAAAATTTGTGGCCTAAAATTTTGTTATTCGCGGGAATCGAAAATTTTCACCTAGAGTGGCATGTACTAGCAGCGACTCCTTAAAATCTGCCACTGATTGTGGAACTTTTTGTAACGACTTGGACCTTGTCGTTGCTAAAACTGCAACTTTTAGCAACAATTAGATTACTCGCCACTAAATCCTTAATTTTAGGTGCGACTTTTATTGTCGCCACTAAAAGTAGCTTTTCTTGTAGTGGCTACGAGGAGGCTATTGGTAATTCCATAAAATATTTACATCTAATTTTATCGAACTATATTTATATATGTTAATTTAGTTAACACGTTTTATTATATTTGTAGGGAAAAAATATGGGAGGAAGATGACTTATGATGAGTTCTTCATGGAGACTCATATCCGGAAGAAGAAGGCACCGACAGATCCAAGTAGATGGGTCGAGGACCGGGCACAGACTGCATATGTAAGTTTCATAACTACTATAAATATTTACAATATTATATAGTTAATAATTTTCTATCTTCTAAATAAAAGGTCGGTACAAGATTAAAGTGGAGGAGCACACTCAGAGCTTGCCACCGAATGAGCAAGACGAGCGACCACCCCTTTCAGATGAAGAAGCGACGAGGATATAGTTGGGTGTTGTCGGTGGTCCTAAAAAGGGGATAGCATACGACCTTCCAGAGAGATCATTTCGGCGCTACAAGGCTGGATTGCAAGGTATAGGGACTTCCGCCCAAGGCGAGGCAATTGATAGGTCGACTATCTCGTCTATGGAACAGAAGATCGCAAAGCTGACAGCAGAGCATAAAGAGACAAAGGCTAGAGAACAAAACAGAGATGAACAATTTGGTACCCTTCAAGTTCATCTAGAAAAGAGGGACGAACAATTTAATCTCTTTCAAGGTCAGCTGGCCAATCTTCTTGCTATGGTGCTTTCCCCATTCCCCGGTCTCCTGAGCCTTCCCCGTATGCTAATCCTTCTCGTCGTGATCTTTCGAACCATGCTGACGATGAAGGTTCTAGTAGTGAATATGGAGATGATGCAATATAAAACACTCATTGAATGGTATGTATTGCTAAACAAAGTATTGAACTTGTCAATATTTAATTGGGACTAGTTTTGAATGATGATTGTATTGTTGATATTATTTTGTTATTGAACATTTGTATAGTTGTTGTTGTGGTTGTTATTAGCGTTGTTGGTGAATTGTTGTTGTTGTTGTTAGATAATTGTTGTTGTTATTGTTAGTTAATTGTTGTTGTTGTTGTTATTAGTTAATTGTTGTTGTTGTTGTTATTAGTTAATTGTTGTTATTGTTGATTAATTGGTTGAATGGCAGCAATATGATGCTGCCATTATAAGATGGATATTGGTTGTAATTGGCAGGTGGTGTAACTTAAAAGCAGACATTTTCTGCCCAATTTTTACCCAGAAAACCGACCGAAATTTATCGGCATTTTTTTTTTGCCCAGAAATTTTCGACCGAAATCGATCGGAAATTATGAATTTAAATTTATTTATTGAAATAAATTAACAATTTATTACAATTTATAAATAATTATATATTTCGGTCGGTATTTGAAAATTAAATAATTTTTTATTATTACCAACCGATTTCGGTCGGTAAATGATGTTTGACAGTCAGTCAACGCTTTGAAAATACCGACCGATTTCGATCGCAACACGTTAGTGACCATCATTTTTCCGACTAATTAAAAGCGGTCGGAAATTGGTTGATTTTTTATAATTTTTGACCAATTTCGGTCGGTTTTCTTGGACGAATTTAAGCAGTTTTTAGTAGTGATAAGGAAGCATCACAACAAATTATTTCTTGTTTTTTCATTTATTTTGATTCTCCGTTTACCTTATTATAACCAAAAAATGACGGAATTCTTTTTATACATTTAAAAAAAAGGAGAAGCCGTACCTCGTGTTGTTTGTCACGATCCAATTCATACCAAGAAAAATATGCTTTAGTCGTTCCAAGAGAAGATGATATATTTAGCTTGGCCATGTCAGCAAACAGACATCACTCTGTTCCTTTGATGAGGTTGGGGCGGCTACAGGATTGTACGTCATTTGACGAATTACTTGTTTGCTTTTAATAATATGAAAAATTTATTTAAGCAAAAACACAAGAAACGGCGATTAAAGAGTGGAACTAATGCAGATTGCCAGAATCCAAACGTGCCTTCAAAGAAGTCTTTATGATTTCTTTTTATGAAATTATGATGGACAATTTGCATAAAACTGTTGATTTCTGTAAAGTTCTCAATTTAGTGGGAGTAGATGCTCTCTTCAATTCCAAAATGATCAGTAAATTATTGAAAAGGAGAAGTACCAGGAGATTTCTCTACTTTTCTGTCATGAGCTTGAAATTCATTTCCATAATGTCTGTTTCCAAAAAATGTTCCTTAACTTTTTCATTTGTGGTCATACATAGCAGTTAAGTCTGAACACTACTTATTTAAAGTTTCACGTACAATGTCAAATTGTGTAATAATTCACATCGATTAATGCATTCTTCCTCTCAATATCTCATAACAAAGAGTTCTATAATATACGGTGAAAGAGACGTAAATTAAAATTTGCATGAGAGCAATTTTTGTATTCAAGATCACCAAAAGTAGACATGCAATAGTTTGTATACTTTTACTTTTTGATTCGAGAGGACCAACCATTGTATTGAGTTTAATTAAGCTAGTGTTTAACCCAAAAGATATTGAAACCTTTTCGATTAAATTAATTAAGGAAAATGAAGTGGTAAATCTTAGTCAAACGTAATAAACTCTAAATCTATAAACAAATCATAAAATAATGCATAAGATGAAATAGAGGTGATCAATTTTATTGATGCTTTTCATTTTGCCTCCCATTGATCGATGGAGAAAACCATTATACATATTCCCTGGGAGATTGTTTTTTCTCTCTTTTACTATGACGGTTACAGAGGAGAGGAAAGAGAAAGAGAAGACCCCCCCATTCTAGGAAGGTTCACTTCCTATATATAGCTATGGAATCCTTGTTGCGTTCTCGGGTCAACACACTTTCATACCACGTCCGCCTTCGTCATTCCCTGAGTGTTTCTTTCCGAATTGTCGAGTTTTGTGAGCTCGGGGTTTGGAGCAAATCATGTCGTCATCCACTGTCTCGCCACTTGGACGGGATCTCGGATGGGCCGACCGTAGCGGTCAAATTTTGACCAATACAGTTAGTCCCTCCGTCTGCCGGGGTCGTACTTGTCGGGCCTGGTAGACGGATTATGATTGCTACATATCTGCCTTTTACTCGAAAGAACTTTGCAAATCCTCTTTTCTCCTGGCACTTCGGATTTTAATTTTCTTCGGTTAGGCAAGAACTTTCGTCTCTCCCTTTCTTTTATCCCTTTGTTTTATCAAATCGACACAAATAGATAGAGATTCTTCTCGTGCTGACTTCCCTGCCACAATTCCGGTGCCGGAAAGCGATGTTCTGATCACTGGAGGAGCAGAAGTGGTGGAAGATGAGGAGGTCCCATCGGTGGCTGCGATCTTGCCTCGTCCTGAGAGAGCATGGAATGATTTCCACAGTCCCGCCAGGGAGGAGCCGAAACCTACTCCCTCTATTATAAATGAAGTGGGGATCGTAGAATTGAAGGCTAAGTAGGGAATCCCTCGCTATGTCGAAATACTACCAGCGGTGGGGAATGACATAGTCCACTTCGACCACCCAGGGTATTGCGCGTTCTAGGCCTACCCATTTATTGTGGGATACATGCTTCCTCTCCCTCTCTTGGTGGTAGATTTTTGCCGCTTTTACGAGGTGTGCCCAGCTCAACTTTCGCCGTACCTGTACAAATTGTTCCTCATGCTGCTCAAGTTTGCGGAGCTTGCAAGTCATGAAATCACTTTGGAACATATGCTCAATATCTTTCGCCCCTCAACTCATTCGTGGTACGATGATTCACATGCATCACTGAGGGTCGAAGAGTCTAGTGGTGAAGATGGACGACAGGACCAACCGTCGCTTCCACGAGAACTACTTCTATGTGTGGACCAAGCACCTTGTGGCGGAGCCTACGGGGTTCCCTGAGAAATGGAACTTCGCACGTAAGTCTCTATACTTTTTGTCGGAGTGATGTTTGACCGCTTTCCATTGGGTAGCACTAAACTGTTTACGTTTTTACAGCCGCAAAACTACCCCTACACCTATTGATGGTATCCATGAGTGGATGAGCGCCATCCTTCCTCATACAACGGGGATCCGTACATGGTCATCCTTCTATGAGAGATATGGATGCAAGCCCCTTACTGGTGAGTGAGACTGTTTTTGTTGGCTATTCTTTCCCTCTTTCCTTTTACTCGGTTTCTTACATGATGTTCGTCGATGCCAGGGAGAGTGCGGAGAGCGAGAGCTCCTCCATTGACTTTTTGTTAGTCTATACCGTCTGCTCGCCCTGCTTCACTGCCTACTGCTCGACCTTCGTCGAGGGCCGCGTTAGTTGAGTCTACGGCTGTGGCCATACACATAGAGGCCGCCCCTCAAACTGAAGTTCCGACCCATATTGCCTATCCATCGAGTGAATCCTCCCATGCCGAGAAGGGAGAGGGGCCATCCAAGAGCCGACGAGTAGAGTTCGAATCGGCCTCTCCGGTCGTGATACATCTGGAGGAAGACCTTTCATTTGATGGGGTCTGGGGCGGGGATTGATACCACTCCGCCCGTGGAGACAGAGCCAGCCGTTGTAGCTGCCCCATCAACGAAGGTCCCTGCCGCTATGATCGATCAACAACCTATCACAATGGTGGGTCAGATTTTTGAGGCCGCTATTACTGTTGTGTACGGGCCTTCGTCCTTGGTGCCTAGTCGTGCTTCCTCCTCGGCCGCTGGAAGGGGAAAGGGTGGCGTGGTCGATGACTACAAATCTAAGTCTGACCTTAATCCTGATAATGTTAGGATATTTGAAGAGGGTCTTACCTGCTCGGTGGTTCATGCGGGAGGCCCGTCCCGTATTTTTAAGATATCATCGGATATTAACCTCCTGGGGGACATGATAAGTAGGGATATTAACGAGTTTCATGCTTCTTTTCCTATGATTTGATTATAAATTGTTACAAAATAGTCCCAAAAAGCTCATAAGTTGTGCTTGATTGCAGGTTTGATCGACAAAGTGATGAAATGTCAAAGATCCACTCAAAAGGAGTGAAACCTGCTCAAGTATCAAAGACAAAGTGAACTGAGGCAAACAAGCCTAGTACGGACTGCACAAAGTCGAATGCGGCCGCACTAGGTGATTCAGAGAGATGGAAAAACCAGGCTTCAGGCAACGTGGCCGCAGTACACATTGCGCGGTCCACAGTGAAGGTTCTGCAGTAGCACTACCTTTTTGTGCGGTCTGCGGAAGAGAGATTTAGAGAGATGGAAAATGCCAAAGTTCAAGCCATGCGGTCCGCGGTCATGATTGTGCAGACCATGCCAGCTGCCTCCCCGGCTGCGGTCCATTCTACGCGATCCGCGGAGCCTAAGCTCGGAGAGCCCAGAATTAAAGTTCAAGAGCCTAGTACGGCCGCGGTCCATTTTATGCGGCCCGCACTGACCCCGCAGGGGTATTTTTGTCCAGTTTTTCTAGTCTAGTATAAATAGAACATTTTACCATTTTTAGGTCATCAGTTAATTCCAGAACATAGCTGTGCTCGTGAGAAGCTATTGTGTAGCCATTTTTGTCATCTTAACTTAGATTTTACGATAGATTCTCTGTATTTACATTAGCTTTTAAATTAATATGTCTTGTTATTCATCTATTTCTCTATTTTCTCCTTCAAGCATGAATAGCTAAACCCATTAGCTAGGGTTGTGGCTCAACCCTAGTGTGTGTAATTGATGGGTATTGCCATCTATTATTAGATTGACTATGGGTGTTTGTTATTTGGGTCAATTTTATGGTTTAATCTATGAATTGGTGGTTGTAAACACTGGTTTGTGCTAAGTTGACTTGGCTCTTCTTGAGAAAGAGAGCCTAAGTCTTCAAAATTGACCCAACAAGGAATTGGGATGGACTCAAGAGAATTGATAGTCCCAGTTAAAGGGTTAAACCTCGAGAGAGTAATTACCCAACTTGAACCCTAGTTGCTTGAGCTAATTCGCCTACCCATTTGGTGTCGATAGAGTCAATTATGCAAAACTACTCTCTCTACCGAGAGGTGTGAGAGTGAGTAAAATTGTGCAACGGTTATAGCATATTTCCCCAATCATGTCAATCGAACCTTAGAAGTATTTACCCGTCAATTAGCCACCTAGGTGAAAGTCACTACCTTAGTGCCTTTCTACCCATTAGATTCAACTCTAGCAATTTTCTTATTAGCATAATTTAGTTCTAATTAGTGATTGATAATATTAGTTTGTTAAAGAAAATTCAAAAGATGTTTGGAAGTGATATTTGGAATAATTACACGACTCTAGTCTAGATAGATACTCGATTTCATTCCTATCTCTCTGTGGAAATTGATCCCGACCCTCATATCGGGTAAAAACTATTGCGACCCTCTCTTCCTACTTTTTAGTATTGTGGAGTTGGCAGCGATCACTTTTTGGCGCCGTTGTCGGGGAGCTAACGGTTTTGGCTATCTATTTAGTTAGTTTTGTGTATTGTTCTTCTTTCCTTCTTTGTTACTTACTTGTTTGTGTCATTACTCAGGTCCCAACATTGCTTTAAACAACGCTAATGATCCTCTTGGAAATGTGATAGCGGGGGAGGAGGTAGATGATATTGAGCAAGATGAGGTGCATCTTGCACCTCAAGGTCAACGAAGAGGTCGGAATGCCAATGCAAATCCAAATGACAATATTCTAGACCCTCCCCCGGTTCCTCCAAGAGCGGCTCCAAGAGTATTACCGAATCAGAGCTATGCAAGTGCTATTGTCCCACCCCGAATTCGGATGGGCAACTTTCAGATAACCAATGTGATGTTGACCTTACTTGAGCAGCGTGGGTACTTCACGGGCGCTGCAAATCAAAATGCCTACAAACATCTCAAGGGGTTCGTAGATACATGCTGGGGGAGCAAACAGACGAATGTATCCGAGGATGCATTGAGATTGAGACTTTTCCCGATCTCACTTCGGGGAAAGGCATTGGATTGGCTCGAAAGACTCCCCAACCATTCCATCACAACTTGGGATGAGTTGACGGATAAGTTTATTGCCAAATTCTTCTCTCCTAGTCATATGGTGGCACTTCGAGATGAAATATTAGCCTTCAAGCAAGAGCCAATGGAACCTTTGCATGAGATTTGGGAGCAGTATAGAACGATGGTGAAGGAGTGCCCAAATAATGATATGACCGAGGCTATGATCCAACAAACCTTCCACCGGGGTATAAATACTACAAATCAATGCATTGTTAACCAATTGGCCGGGGGCAATTTTATGAAACTTTCTTATGAGGAGGCATGTGATGTACTTGATGAAATGGCAGACACTTCTTCAGCATGGCAGAGTAGAGCAAATGTGCCTCAAGGTGACCCTACGGTTATTCATTTGCACAAGGAATTACATGATCACGGGCAAGCGATATATGAGCTTACTACTACGTTGAATCAATTGGTTAAGGCATAGTTGCAACAAGTTCAGAATCCTCGCCAAGTGAATATCATAGAGGGTGTTAGTATGCTTGTCAGCAAGAGAAGGCAAAGGAGGCAACAAAATCAAGGAAATTCTGAGCAATTTGTTGATGAATATGATGGATGTAAAAATGATGGTTATGATGACTAAAGTGAAGAGGTACAATATGTCAACAACTATCAAGGCAATAGAGGCAACTCTTCAAACCAACAATGGCGACCCCAAGGAAAGTAGGGCAATCAACAACAAAGTGGTGAAAATTGGAACACCAACAACCAAAACAACAATTGGGGTAATCAAAACAACAACCAAGGCAATTGGAATGGAAATAACAACAATTGGGGCAACAACAACAATCAAGGCGGGTGGAACAATAATGGAAACCAAGGCAACTGGGGGAAAGGCTTTCAAAGGCCCTCAGTGTACCAACAACTGAACAATCCACTCTCTTTCCCTTCTCAAGGTCCTAGTTCTTCTGGTAATGATACGAGCAGAATTGAAATGATGTTCGAGCAGATGATGAAGAGGAATGCGGATTCTGATGCACAGTTGGCTTCTCACAACACCTCTATCCGAAACTTGGAGGTGCAATTAGGCCAAATCTCTTAGTCATTGAATACTCGCACGAAGGGTGCTCTACCAAGTGATACAGTAGTGAACCCAAAGGGTAGGAACAATCATGTTATGGCGGTCACAACAAGAAGTAGGATAGGAGGTGATGCGAATGACTCTAAGAAATGTAAGTCGTGGATGATAATGTTGAGTTGCAAGATGACGAAGTCCCTTTGGTAGTTGAAGATGTGGTTGATGAAAATGTGAACAATGAAGTGAGGATTGATATTAAAGAAGTCGAGGTGGAAACCCAAAACGACGTGAACCTGTCTAGGGAACACATAATTGACATGCCGGAGCCGGTTGTGCCAAAAGCCAAAGCTCCTTTGCCAAGAACACCCCCACATTATCCTCAAAGGATCGCAAAACAGAAGAATGATAATCAGTTTTAAAAGTTCATTGACATGATGAAGAGCTTATCTATTAATGTGCCTCTGGTGGAGGCACTTGAACAAATGTTGGGTTATGCAAAATTCATGAAAGACTTGGTTACAAAGAAGCATTCTTTGGATTGCAAAACTATAAAGATGACTCACCTAGTTAGTACTATAGTGCATTTAATGGCCCCGAAGCTTGAAGATCCCGGTGCTTTCACCATTCATTGCACCATTGGGAGTGCGAATTTTGCCAAGGCTCTTTGTGACTTGGGAGCTAGTATCAATTTAATGCCCTTTCTCGGTTTTCAAAACTTTGGATATCGGGAAACCTAGACCAACTTCAATGAGACTTCAAATGGCGGATCGATCGATGAAGTGACCTTTGGACATTATTGATGATGTGCTTGTCCGGGTGGACAAATTCATATTGCCGGCCAACTTTGTGATTTTGGATTGTGAAGTGGACTATGAGATTCCTATTATCTTGGACAAACCTTTCCTTGCAATGGGGAAGGCATTGGTTGATGTTGAAGCGGGTGAGCTCACTTTCCGAGTGGGAGATGAAAAGGTCGTTTTCCACGTTTGCAAATCTATGAAGCAACCCAATAGCACCGAGGTGTGCTCATTTGTAGACCTTGTCACAGCTGTGATTGTGGATGATACCAGTGTTATGATCAACGTGGAAGATCCTCTTGAAGCAGTGCTTTTAAACATGGATGTCAATGAGGATTCAAGTAGAGTGGAGTGCGTGAATGCATTACATGGGATGGACTCTTATTCTTATGAGCCTAGGAAATTGTCTTTGGATCTTCAAAACCGGAAAACTCCACCAACAAAGCCATCAATTGAGGAGCCACCAGTGTTGGAGTTAAAATCACTTCCTCCACACCTCAAGTATGAATTCTTGGGCTCAAATTCTACTTTACTAGTTATTCTTTCTTCTTGCCTTACTAACATGCAGGTTGAGGCCACTTTGGCGGTTATTCAAAAGCAGAAAAGGGCAATTGGATGGACTTTAGCTGACATTCGGGGAATAAGTCCTGCATTTTGCATGCACAAAATTATCTTGGAGGATGATGCAAAGCCTTCCTTGGAGCATCAAAGAAGATTGAACGAGGCTATGCAAGAAGTGGTGAAGAAAGAAGTGATCAAATGGTTGGATGCGGGGGTTGTGTACCCCATTTCTGATAGCTCATGGACTTCTCCGGTGCAATGTATACCGAAGAAGGGTGGTATGACTGTGGTGACCAATGACAACAATGAACTTATTCCTACTCGGACAGTCACAGGTTTGAGGGTTTGCATGGACTACCGGAAGCTAAACAGGGTAACCCGCAAGGACCATTTCCCATTGCCATTCCTTGACCAAATGCTTGACCGTCTTGCGAGGCGTGACTTTTATCGTTTTTTGGATGGGTACTCGGGGTATAATCAAATCTTGATTGCCCCGGAAGACCAAGAGAAGACCACCTTTACTTGTCCATATGGAACCTTTGCTTTCTCTCGGATGCCGTTCGGATTGTGTAATGCTCCGACGACATTCCAAAGATGCATGATGGCTATTTTCACCGACATGGAGGAAGATATATTGGAGGTCTTCATGGATGATTTAAGTGTGGTTGGTGATTCCTTTGAAGAGTGTTTGGGTAATTTGGATAGAGTGTTGGCCCGATGTGAAGACACAAACCTCGTACTCAATTGGAAAAAATGCCATTTCATGGTTGAAGAGGGTATAGTGTTGGGTCACAAAATCTCAAAGCATGGAATTGAAGTTGACAAAGCAAAGATAGAGGTGATTTCAAGGCTTCCTCCCCTTATTTCTGTCAAAGGGGAGAGGAGTTTTCTTGGGCACGCGGGTTTTTACCGGAGGTTTATAAAAGATTTTTCAAAAGTGGTAAACCCCTTGTGCAAGTTGCTAGAAAAGGATGCAAAGTTTATGTTCGATCAGGGTGTATGCAAACATTTGAGCTTCTCAAGCTCAAGTTGACCACTACCCCTATCATTACCGCACCAAATTGGAGCTTGCCTTTTGAGCTCATGTGTGATGTTAGTGACGTTGCGGTTTGGGATATTTTTGGCCAAAGGATCAACAAGATATTTCATCCCGTGTACTACGCAAGCAAGACCATGAATGAGGCTCAAAGGAACTATACAGTCACCGAGAAAGAGTTGTTGGCTATTATGTTTGCTATGGAAAAGTTTCGACCTTATCTTATGGGGTCCAAAGTTATAGTGCACACTAATCATGCCGCCCTTAGGTACTTGATGACAAAGAAAGACTCCAAGGCAAGATTGATGAGATGGGTGCTACTACTCCAAGAGTTTGATCTAGAAATTGTGGACCGAAAAAGTAGTGAGAATCAAGTAGCGGACCACTTGTCCCTTTTGGAGGAGGAGGGGAGGCCTTGTGATGGCCTTGATATGAATGATTCATTTCCCGATGAACAACTCCTTGCGGTGTCAATGAAGGATATGCCATGGTTTGCCGATGATGACAATTACCTTGTGACCGGAATAATCTCGTATGAGCTCTCTTCTAACCAAAGGAAGAAGCTCAAGCGGGATAGCTTGGATTTTTATTGGGATGAGCCATACTTGTTCAAGATTTTCACGGATGGTGTGATTCGTAGATGTATCCCAGAGGAAGAACAATTGAGTATTTTAGAGGCTTGCCATTATTCACCCTATGATGGCCATCACGGAGGGATGAAAACCGCCTCGAAAGTTCTTAGTTGTGGATTATATTGGCCCACCTTTCAAAGATGCATGCGATTTGGTGAAGAGGTGTGATGAGTTCCAAAGAGCGGGCGGAATTTCAAAAAGGGATGAGATGCCTCTCAATACCATTCTTGAAGCGGATATCTTTGATGTTTGGGGCATCGATTTCATGGGTCCATTTGTTAGTTCTTGTGGTAACACTTACATTCTCGTGGCGGTTGACTATGTCTCAAAATGGGTTGAAGCTGTGGATTTGCCTAACAATGAAGCCCGAAGTATTGTTGCATTTCTTAAAAAGAGCATCGTCATAAGGTTTGGCAGTCCCCATGCAATTATTAGTGATGGGGGATCTCATTTTTGCAATAAAGCTTTCGACACATTGCTTTCCAAGTATGGTGGCAATCATAAGGTTTCTACCCTCGATCATCCTCAAGCTAGTGGTCAAGTGGAGGTGTCCAACAGGGAAATTAAGAGCATCTTGTCAAAGACTATCAGTGCCAATAGGACCGATTGGTCAAAAAAGTTGGATGACGCTCTATGAGCTTATCAGATGGCTTACAAAACTCCGATTGGTATGTCTCCATATCGGTTGGTGTTTGGAAAAGCTTGTCATCTTCCGGTTGAGTTAGAGTACAAGGCCATGTGGGCTTTGAGGAAGTTGAATTTGCAATGGGATGTTGCGGCAAATCTTCGTGTTGAATAACTCAATGAGCTCGATGAGTTTAGATTCCATGCCTACTCAAGTTCATCCTTGTACAAGGACAAAATGAAGCACCTTCATGACAAATATGCTCGGGGTAAGGAGTTCAAGGTTGGAGATATGGTTCTCTTGTTCAATTCCCGGTTACGTCTATTTTCGGGTAAGCTCAAGTCAAAGTGGAGTGGGCCATTTGAAGTTGTGTTCGTGACCCCATTTGGTGCTCTTGATCTAAGGAACAAAAATGGTGAAGTTTTCAGAGTTAATGGGCACCTGGTCAAGCATTATCTTGGAAAATTTGATGACAGCCATGTGGTGGCACTTCTTTATCTAAAGTGATGTGATGGTAACATGCATCGTGCCACGACGTTAAATCAGGCGCTTCTTGGGAGGCAACCCATGTCTTTTTCTTCTTGTTTTCTTTGATTTTCTTTGTAGTGTAGGATTGATTTTTGAGCTAATTTGTTGTGAGATGTTGCAGGGATTGTGTTGATACAGTGCAAAAATATTTTGGAAAAATTGAACAGGCTTTGAAGTTGCCAGTGCGGTCACATTGCACTTTGTGCGATCCGCACTGGTGAAGGCTAAATGGGATACTCTCTGAAGTTTGCCACTGCGGCTGCATGACATTTTGTGCGGACCGCGGTGGACCTCCGCAGCCGTGGTCTGTTTTGTGCGGACTGCGGAGGATTGCCTTCTCAGACTTCTTCTAAACAAACCCAGCGCGGTCCGCGGTCTGTTTTGTGCGACCGCGCTGGTAGATGAGGCTGGGTC
The DNA here is from genome assembly GCF_000393655.2 of Nicotiana sylvestris. NCBI lineage: Eukaryota > Viridiplantae > Streptophyta > Magnoliopsida > Solanales > Solanaceae > Nicotiana > Nicotiana sylvestris. Next base: position 113,028,809 of record NC_091059.1, on the reverse strand, counting down.
CCACGTGTTTTTCTATAAATAGACCTCAGGGGTCACCGGTTACCCTTTTTGACAAATTGACTCTCAGAGACCTAAAATCTATTGTTCATCACTCTTTTCACGTAAATACTTGTTTAGATTGATTACTTCTATTCCATTGTCACATCCGGTAACATTTCATTTATCTTTCTTTGTTTAATTTTATAATTTCATGTTATTTTCATGTTCATTAGCCTGTAGCTTCTTTTTCTTCCCGTAATTCTTAAATTTCTAGGTTAGTTTGGTTTAACTATTAATCTCATTGTGTGCTTGTGAGTGTAATGAAATAGGTAATTGAGTAGGGACATTAATTAGGCAAAAACTTGAACTAATTGCAAGATTTGAGAACCCTAACTCAGTGCCTTGACTTGGCACCCTCCGCGGACCGCGGTCATCTTTGTGTGGTCCACGGTGATGTGATGCGGTTCGCAGTAACACTTTGTACAGAATGCGGTGAGGATTTTTTGGGAAATTGACCTCTTGCCCAGCGTGGCCGCATTGCATTTTGTGCGGTCCGTGTTGGCCCACCGCGGTCGCAGTGCTACTTTGTGTGGGCCGCGATGGTTAGATTCAGAGAAGTGGTTTTATATACCTTGCCTCAATGCGGACCGCAATGGCTTTTGTGCAGTCCGTGGTGCCCCCAGCGCAGCCGTACTCCTTTTTGTGCGACCCGCGCTACACTATTTCTAGAACATTTTCTGCAACTTGTGGCTTCTGTTTTACAATTCATTTTCCACAACTGATTCACTGCCTGTGCTGATACTAACAAAGCTAGATATTTTTGCTTGCAGACAATGATCAAACAAAAAGGTAGAGGCACAAAACAACCCGGCCGAGGTGAGTCCTCCCGGGAGGCAAAGGCAGACTAGTAAAACTCACTCCCCAATCCAGACAGAACATAAAGAACACAAGGAAAGTAATCAAGGCTGCTGATAGAGCCCGTGACCAATCGGGGAGTGAGTACATGCCTTCACAAGATATCTCCTCCGACTCAGTGCCAACTCAGTTCGTCTCCAAATTTGGGTTGATTGATGATTCTCCTCCAGCTTCACCCCCTACCCAAGCTCCAGAGCGTATACATTCTGAGTCCTCTGAGGGCTCAGCAGCCGGCAACAGTGATTACTCCACTTCCCCCACAACTTCATTATCAGGGGAGAGTGCAGACGGAGAGGATGAGGGAGATGAGGAGGTACCTAGGGGTGGTGTGCCTCAAGTTGGGGGTGTTGACCAGACTAGAAATCCCGCTGTTTAGGAAGATAGATTCGTCAGCCAGGTGGAGTTCCACAAGTTCAATGGTGGCTATCATGAAAGTTGATTCTTGAGAGGAGCTTCATTGACATAGACCTTTTACTCCTATACCCCAATATTCATAGACAGTTTCGAGATCGAGTGGGTTGGGAGCACTTTATAGATAATTGTGTGAAGGCGAATGAGCACATGGTCAAGGAATTTTCTAGCAATGTGGCCCACATCTTGAAGGGCACCAAAGTGACCAAGGTGCGAAACAAAAATGTGGTGTTTACTGGGAAGGCGCTGAATGAATACCTAGGCTTCAATAAAGAAGATGAGTCCCTTTACAATGAAAAGTTGGCAATGGGTGAGGAGGTTCATCCGTGGTTAGCTTCATACCTGGCAATCCCGGGTACTGTTCCAGAGTGGTTGACAGCAGGGGCAAAAATCCTTCGGAGGACCCTTAACTTTGAGGCTAGGGGGTGGTTGACTTTTGTATGCAGCCAGCTTGATCCCACTACACATGATCAGACTCTTCCACTTGCCCGGGCTGTTCTAGTTGCATCGATTATGGCGGGATACCCTATCAACATGGGGAATGTGATGTCCCGCGTCATTTCTTCAGTGGGGGTTGAGCATGACCGGAACTACCCTTTTCCCAACACTCTCACTATGTATTTCCGGATCCTGGAGGTGGAGAAGAGACCTTTTGACATCAAGGTCAAACATATGGCTCTGTTTTCGTGGTATAGTTTGAAGGGGTCAGACAACCCCAAGGACAAGAATTACAAGCCGCCTGCTTCTGCCCCAACTGGCCAGTCTGAAGATTCGGCTGCGGTAGAGCCTTCCACAGAGCCTATCTCCACTGAGCCTGCCTCCACAGTTGCTGACATGCCTCCTGGACCTTCCACTACTGCTGGTCCCTCTACTTTAGCTGACCTGGGGATTCTATCTTCCTGGGCCCATCCTATCACTGCCCACCAGCTGAGCCAAACACTTCATAGCTTAAACAACTGGATGGCGACTGCTTCGTCCAAGTTGTCTACATTGACCTCCACCATTGCGGCTCAGTCGGCACCACAGCCAATGCAGGTGCCCCAGTCTATCGAGGTTTCACTTAAGGAGATTCTTGCCAACCAGCAGAAGATCCTTGATTTTCAGGCTACCTTGGCTAAGGCAGTGGATTCACATGACAAGGTGCTGAAGGAGCTTGCTAGAGAGCACAAGAAGCTGCGCAAAACACGGGCTTCCAAGGGGTCTGTGAAGACGCTGAGGCGGATATTGACAAGCTGAAGGCAGATCAGCTGCCTTTAGATCTATTATTCGAGGACCCAGTGCCAGTAGTTGAGCCACAACAGGAGTAGGCACAGAGGCCTCCAAAGAAGAAGAGGAAGCTCCCTAGTGCAGATGAGGCCATCATCCAGTTGGCGGACCCACCAGAGGCCTCCTCCAGTCAGCCACAGGATGTACATGATATACAGCCTATCCAGGTCCAGGCCCCAGTCCCATCAGCTGAGCAGCAGGATATAGGGAACCAGTCTGAGGTTCCCACGCATACAGAGGACCCGAGGACCACTGATGATCCTATGCAGGCGGACACAGCTTAGGGAGTCCTCATATCCTTTCCTTATACTTTTTTGTGCTTATTTGTTTAGTTGGCATTGGGGACAATGCCAGCTTTTATTTGAGGGGGTGCACCCTACATTTTATCCTTGGATGACTGTATATTTATTGATTCAGTTTATGCCTTTTTGATTTTCTATTGGTCTGTATATAACTTTACATTTAGTTACTTTTATCGCACTTTTTATCCTTCCTTTGGTCTGTATATAAAGTTTACATTATTGCATATATTCATTCCCCGTTGTATATTCAATTCCCCTATTGTATATATTCTTTCTATTTTCGCAAATTTTTTCATTTTTAGCTCTTAATTATATTTGTAGCTTTTTGTTTCGTTTTTGGCACTTTCAATAAGCCTTTGGTTTTTTTAATGCCACGGTTCTTTCCAAAGGTGGAGTATTGTGTGAACCGGGTGGCTCATGCTGATGATGGATGGCGTGACAACCTTCTTAAGGGTTTGAGTCTATTTTTGTTTTTATTTTTGGTAGCTTGTAGTTAAGGGTACCTCAAGCAAAGCTTCACTTGGGCCTAACACATTTGCCTTTGATCCCATGGTCAAAGAAAAGTTGTTGTGTTTAGGATGGTGAAAGTCGTGACCTTGAGACACTTGTGTTGACCAAACAATCATCATGTGGTCTTTCAGGACTATTGTGTGCTCAATCGTGTCTAAGGTTGTTGTGGGCCCCCGACTCTATGTCTTTAGCAATCCTTAAGCTTGTGTGGTGAGAAATCGAATTGTGAGTCCAAGTCCCGAGCCAATGGTCTAGAACTTGCCCTGAATGTCTGTTGAGGCAAAATTTTGAGTGAAATTTGACTTGAGATGTGATTATAGGCTCTCCTTGATCCAAGTGATAGTTGAACAATTCCATATCCTACCAATGATATAATCCCTAGTTAACCCTTTTGAGCCTTAAACCATTTTTTCCAAGAACCAATGCTATAAGCCTACACCCGTTTGAAAATATACCTTCTCTTGGCACCCAATCTTTCCTTGAGAAATGGAAAAAGTCTAAGTTTGGGGGAGAGACGAGAAAGGGAACAAAGTGTAAAAGGTACAAAAGTGAAGAAAAGGAAGGCAATGAAAAAAAAGAAAAGAAAAGAAAAAGACAAAAAGAAAGCCCAATGTGAAAAAGAATAACAAGGGATTCAAGAAAAGCAAAAGAGAAAAAGGTGTGGAAAAAGGAGAAACTCTTTGAAGTTCATAAGAAAGAGTTAAATTATGTCTCTCTAACCCCTTAAAAAGAAGTGAGATACTCAAAGAATCAAGAGAAATGTGCCAAATGAATCAAAAGAAGTGCTTAAGGGAAGATGGAACTCATTTAGACAAAAAAAAAAACTTTTCCTACCCTGAACCAAAAGCCTTCACATTGACTCCTCAAAAGCCCTATATGATCTTGAATTGAATGACGCTTACATTAGTGGATATTTACATGATGGGCAAGCATATGGTACTTAGAGCCGGACTTGTGGCCTTTCCTTAAGAGAGATGAGTGAATTCCCATTAACCTCGGGTTGTGTGCTAACACTCTAAAAGGTGAGGTTTGCTTAGGGAGAGTTGAGGATGTGTGAGTTTGTGTTCCAAAATGACCAAAGTAATTGAGAGAGTTCTTTGATGTAATGATTCAACTCTTGATGCTCTTGTGTCACACTTGATCCATAGTTTTTCAAAGTTTAAATGTTGTTAATGATTCATTCGTATTGAGGGCAATTGTTAATCCCAATTGATGCTTGTTGAGGTTACTTTAGGATAGTTGGAAATACTTGGATTTTCCCTTAAGGGGTGAGTCTTATTTTCCTTGCTTGAGGACAAGCAAAGGCTTAAGTTTGTGGGAGTTGATAAGTAGGGATTTAACGAGTTACAAAATAGACCCAAAGGCTTATGAGTTGTGCTTGATTGCAGGTTTGATTGACAAAGTGACGAAATGTCAAAGATCGGCTCAAAAGGAGTGAAACCTGCTCAAGTATCAAAGACAAAGTGAACTGAGGACAAACAAGCCTAGTGCAGACCGCACAAAGTCGAATGCGGCCGCACTAGGTGATTCAGAGAGATGGCAAAACCAGGCTTCAAGCAACGCGGCCGCAGTACACATTGCGCGGTCCGCAGTGAAGGTTCCGCGGCCGCACTACCTTTTTGTGCGGTCTGCGGAAGAGAGATTTAGAGAGATAGAAAATGCCATAGTTCAAGCCATGTGGTCCTCAGTCATGATTGTGCGGACCGCGCCAGCTGCCTCTGCGGCTGCGCTCCATTCTACGTGGTTCGTGGAGCCCAAGCTCAGAGAGCCCAGAATTGAAGTCCAAGAGCCTAGTGCAGCCGCGGTCCATTTTATGCGGCCCGCACTGACCCCGCAGGGGTATTTTGGTCCAGTTTTTCCAGCCTAGTATAAATAGAACATTTTACCATTTTTAGGTCATTAGTTAATTACAGAACATAGCTGCGCTCGTGAGAAGATATCGTGTATCCATTTCTGGCATCTTAACTTAGATTTTACGATAGATTCTCTGTATTTACATTAGCTTTTAAATTAATATGTCTTGTTCTTCACTATTTCTCTATTTTCTCCTTCAAGCATGAGTAGCTAAACCCATTAGCTAGGGTTGTGGCTTAACCCTAGTATGGGTAATTGATGGGTATTGCCATCTATTATTAGATTGACTATGGGTGTTTGTTATTTGGGTCAATTTTATGGTTTAATCTATGAATTGGTGGTTGCAAACACTGGTTTGTGCTAAGTTGACTTGGCTCTTCTTAAGAAAGAGAGCCTAAGTCTCCAAAATTGACCCAACAAGGAATTGGGATGGACTCAAGAGAATTGATAGTCCCAATTAAAGAGTTAAACCTCGAGAGAGTAATTACCCAACTTGAACCCTAGTTGCTTGAGCTAATTCGCCTACCCATTTTGGTCTCGCGAGAGTCAATTGGGAAAAACTACTCTCTCTACCGAGAGGTTTGAGAGTGGGTAAAATTGTGCAACGGTTATAACATATTTCCCCAATCATGTCAATCGAACCTTAAAGGCATTTACCCGTCAATTAGCCACCTAGGTGAAATTCGCTACCCTAGTGCCTTTCTACCCATTAGATTCAACTCTAGCAATTTTCTTATTAGCATAATTTAGTTCTAATTAGTGATTGATAATATTAGTTTGTTAAAGAAAATTCAAAAGATGTTTGGAAGTGATATTTGGAACAATTACACGACTCTAGTCTAGATAGATACTCGACTCTATTCCTAGCACCCTATAGAAATCGATCCCGACCCTCATATCGAGTAAAAGCTATTGCGACCCTCTCTTCCTACTTTTTAGTAATGTGGAATTGGCAGCGATCAGGACACAGAGGACCTAGTGCCACAGTTTGACATTTTATGTTCTGCTGCCGAGAACGAGGCTCTTCGGAACGTTCCTGATATTGACTTGATGCATGAAGTGGCCGCTATGGGCTTGAGGGTACCTTTAGCCTTTCTTTCATGTTCCTTATATTTTTCTGAACTATATGGTCTTAAACCATCTTTTCATGTTTCAGACGTACATAGTGGAGATTGAGAGCGCTCGTAGGGCTGACATTTGGGCCAAGAGTTTCCTGAAGATGTTGGAGAAATATCAGCGCTATTACAATAAGTGTCGTGAGATGCATGACCGGCTGAAGGAAAGTACCGGTGCTCGATCCCTTGGCGAGGAATTGGAGAAGAGGGACCAGCAATTGATGGAGGCCATTCGCAGAAGTAGCGTGCTCGAGGAGCAACTTCATGCGAAGGACGAGGAGCTTGAGTTAGGCAAATGGGTTGTTGCAGAGTGTGAGTATCTTCAGGGAAAGCTGAGGTCAATGCAGTCTGAGATGGATCAGAATCTTATCCGGGTCGAGGCGATGAGCGCGGAGTGGATGGGAAAATTGGCTGAGTTGGAGAGAAAGGTTGCCGGGTTGGAGAACATCGAGAGTGCCTAGTCATCGGCTTCGGCAAGGGCGGCGACTCTGAAGAACACTATCCGCATCTTCCAATTTGAGCAGGAATCGGAGAGGGCGACGGCCACGCTAAGGGAGGCGAGGCTCGAAGAACACATTGGATATATCGACCAAGAAGCATCGACCTTAGGGGACCGAGTCGCTGCTCTGGAGGCCCAAAAGGAGCAGCCGTTGGCTCAAGTCGAATCTTCTTCTGTCGCTGTTCCCACCCACTTGCATGAGCTTTGGATTCATGTTGAAGCCCAACGAAACATATATAAGAGTTTCTGGGAGGCAGGCAATGCTACTGAGGCTGTATATAAAGGAGCACGGGCGAAGGTATGAGAGGCTCGTGTTAACTGTGGATATGACTCTGCGATGCCGGAAGCTGATGAGGGTGCGGATGATATGGGAGGACTTCCTAGAGATGGTGCCGAGAGAAAGAATTTCTATCTTTGTCTATTTTTTTTGTTATTTGTTGTTTTTGCTTGGACTCCGTTGATTTTAGCCATATGTAATCTGCGACTGTTTGCACAGTAACTTTGTGTAAAGAAGGATTATCCACTGTCTCATGCTTTCTGTATTTCTTTTCCCGTTTTGCTCTTCATAATTTTGGTGCAAAGAAGTAGTTTCCCGTGTGATGAGTTCTCGACTCTTAGGGATTTTAATGTCACATGGGTTGAGTAGGACCCTGATAACGACTTTTGCCGATGGGACGATGCTTTTGGGCTTATGTCGAGGTACCATCCCATCATAGCCCGAAATATATCCAATTCTACTTCTAATTTTGACCTTAGCCGCAGGGATGTTACTTTCAAGCCTACGCCGAAGTAAGTTTTCTTCGGTGATGGCCTTTGGCCTTAAGGGTGTTATTTCGAACTTTAGTCGAAATATTAACCCATCGTTGTTCAATCTAGGTCGAACTCTTCTTTTTGGCGAAGGCCCTTGGCCTTAAGGGTTTCATTTTGAACTTTCGTCGAAATATTAACCCGTCATTGTTCGATCAAGGTTCAACTCTTCTTTCTGGTGAAGGCCCTTGGCCTTCAGGGTGTTATTTTGAACTTTTGTCGAAATATTAACCCGTCGTTGTTCGATCGAGGTCGACCTCTTCTTTTTGGCGAAGGCCTTTGGCCTTTAGGGTGTTATTTTGAACTTTCATCGAAATATTAACCCGTCATTGTTCGATCGAGGTCGAACTCTTCTTTTTGGCGAAGGCCCTTGGCCTTTAGGATGTTATTTCGAACTTTCATCGAAATATTAACCCGTCGTTGTTCGATCGAGGTCGAACTCTTCTTTTTGGTGAATCCCCTTGGCCTTAAGGGTGTTATTTCGAACTTTTGTCGACATATTAACCCGTCGTTGTTTGATCGCGGTCAAACTCTTCTTTTTGGTGAAGGCCCTTTGCATTTAGGGTGTTATTTCAAAATTTCGTCGAAATATTAACCATTCGCTGTTCGATCGAGGTCGAAATCTTCTTTCTGGCGAAGGCCCTTGGCCTTTAGGGTATTATTTCGAACTATCTTCGTAATATTAACCTGTCGCTGTTCGATCGAGGTCGAACTATTCTTTTCGGCGAAGACCCTTGGCCTTTAGGGTGTTGTTTCAAACTTTCGTCGAAATATTAACCCGTCGTTGTTCGGTCAAGGTCGAACTCTTCTTTTTGGCGAAGGCCCTTGGCCTTAAAGGTGTTATTTCGAACTTTCGTCGAAATATTAACCAGTCGTTGTTCGATCAAGGTCGAACTCTTCTTTTTGGCGAAGGCCCTTGGCCTTTAGTGTGTTATTTGAACTTTCGTCAAAATATTAACCCGTCGCTGTTCGATCAAGGTCAAACTCTTCTTTTTGGCAAAGTCCCTTAGCCTTTAGGGTGTTATTTCGAACTTTTGACAAAATATTAACCCGTCATTGTTCGATCGAGGTCGAACTCTTCTTTTTGGCGAAGGCCCTTGGCCTTTAGGGTGTTATTTTGAACTTTCATCAAAATATTAACCCGCCGTTGTTCGATCGAGGTCCAATTCTTCTTTTTGGCGAAGGCCCTTGGCCTTTAGGGTGTTATTTCGAACTTTTGTTGAAATATTAACTCATCGTTGTTCGATCGATGTCGAACTCTTCTTTTTGGCGAAGGCCTTTGGCCTTTAGGGTGTTATTTCAAACTTTTGTCGAAATATTAACCCATCGTTATTCGATCAAGGTCGAACTCTTCTTTTTTGCAAAGGCCCTTGACCTTTAGGGTGTTATTTCGAACTTTCATCGAAATATTAACCCTTCGCTATTCGATCGAGGCCGAACTCTTCTTTTTGGCGAAGACGCTTATCCTTAAAGGTGTTATTTTGAACTTTCGTCGAAATATTAACCCGTTGTTAGTCCCGGTTTTCTGGAGAGTTGGGTAATTTTCTGGGGGAGTCCCAGTTTGCCTGATTTTATTTGAGTCGGGGAATGTGGTGTTGGAGAGCAGAAAACGATGTTGCTTTGCTCGTACTCGTTTCACCTCCTATTGGAGTTTTCCCTCATCGGCCGTTTGATCTTGAGGAGTTCTCCCTCGTCGGCCCGGTCTTTAAATCCCTGGGAGGGCTTTCTCGGGACACCTTCTTAGTGAGAAAGAGGGGGGTATCACTCAAGGGGTATCATTTCCTAGGAGTTGGCTCGTCTGGCGGACGATATTTTGGTCGTTTTGTAGCAGTTCCCTATTCTTCAGTTAGGATGTTTCCTCACGCGCTTGCCCGCACGATGCTTGCATTTTTTTAGCAAACGGTAGAAGGTGGATCTGTGGCATTGCTCGCTTGCTTGGAATTTTAATGGTTGATGGGGGTAATGTTTTTTGAGCTCGGTAGCCGTATTTGACTCTCTTTCCCTTCCCTATTTTTGTGCCTTTGTTCTGTGCGGGCTAGGCTTGTTTTGGTTGGCTAGTGGGCTGCCCGGCGTGCGAGGGATGATGTCGGTTGCAACCTCTACTTATGTATAACATCATGATTGGGTTGGCGTGTGAGGTTTACGTACCATTCATTTCGATGGATGATCGTGTTTTTGATTTTTGATCTGGAGGAGACTGGGAAGTTTTTACTAAGAAATCCCCACAGACGGCACCAAATTGTTTAACCCAAAAGATATTGAAACTTTTTCGATTAAATCAATTAAGGAAGATGAAGAGGTAAATCTTAGTCAAACGTAATAAACTCCAGATCTATAAACAAATTAGAAATAATGCATAAGACAAAATAGAGGTGATCAATCTTATTGATGCTTTTCATTTTGCCTCCCATTGATCGGTAGAGAAAATCATTTTACATATTTCCTGGAAGATTGTTTTTTTTCTCCCTTTTACTATGACAGTTACAGAGGAGAGAAAAGAGAAAGAGAAGAACCCCCCATTCTAGGAAGGTTCCCTCCATATATATAGCTATTGAATCCTTATTGAGTTCTCGGATCAACACATTTTCATACCACGTCCGCCTTCGTCATTCCCTGAGTGTTTCTTTCTGACTTGTCGAGTTTTGTGAGCTCGGGGTTTGGAGAAAATCATGTCTTCATCCACTGTCTCACCGCTTGGACAGGATCTCGGATGGACCAACCGTAGCGGTCAGATTTTGACCAATACACCTACTGAACTCATTGGTGTTTAAACGATAGAGAAAAGAAGGTTGTCGTGTTGACAAATACAACTTATAGTATATTGTTTAATACACACCAAATAATAATAAAGACTTTGAGATTATCACGATCCAAGTTCATGGCATGTATTATCCATTTTGATTCAGTTGACCTCATGGATTTGTCTCTTGGACTATGCTATTATTGATCCCAGATACGTGCATACCATGTGAATTTGTTATATCCCTTATAAAACTCTTCAATTTTCTCTCCTATTTTGATGTAGGATTTGCCTAATGGGACATGTGCACAACCTCTTATTCAAAAGCTTATAGCCAACCAGAAGCCTGCTAGTCCTACTTGATCCATCCCCGTCACTCCGCCATCCGTCATGGCACACTAGGGAGTTCTTAAATTGTGAGTCCACACTTTGGGTTTATTGTTGTTGTTGTTGTTTATGCATTTGCTGGTTAAGATTGGATTGCCAAAGATCAAATTTCTTTTATTAATACCTTTCTTATCTCTTTTGAGGGTCTTGGCCTAGGCATAACCTATATACAAAGAGTTACAACTATCGACTAGGCATCACATAGATCTCCAAACATATGAGATGTAGAGCTATGGGAAACAAAGACTTATTTTATCATGGATTAAGTTCAAGTCTATATCAAATTAGTAAATAGATTGCCTACACTATGATCTATCATCTTAAGGTTCCATAAACATAAAGTCGCTTAGACTATGCACAAACTCATAATCTCATGTACCAAAAGTAGTTGTTTTGTTGAAAAACTAAATAGGTAAATAAGGAAAAGTTTTATGGTGTGCCTCACACAATAAACATTAGTTGTGTGAGGTCTCTTTTGATCTCACAAGTTTGTGAATCCATATCTTACATTTTTGGGTCCACAAAATTCTGGGTCCACCGAATTGTGAGAAAAAAAAAGCCTTACATAACTAGTGTTAGTTGTGAGGCACAAAATAAAAAATTTCGTAAATAAGTTATGTGCCCATTTAATAGATAAGATAAAACTTTAAAATAAATGTCAATACATTTATATTAATAAAGAAAAAAAACTAAATTTTCATGTTTTTCACGATTTGTTTATATAAGAAATAAACAAGCTTACATTAGTCAGAAGGGATTAAAATTTTAACTCATCGTACGTGTAACGTGTGACATTAGGTAAAAGGGGAGAATAAAAAATAGAAATTCATGGCCCCGTTGTCTTGTTTGTCGTCCTTTTGCTAAAGCCTTCCTAATCATTGACTAAGTAATAATTAGAATAACATTACTAATTTCTCTTAATATGGCCCATTCGACTTTTGAATTGCTTCATTTGTTCTATTCTTTAGTTTTCCCTTTAATTACTTTTTTGAAAGAAACTTTTGGTTAAATATGTGATTATTTGACCATCAGATTCGCAAACATACTTCGACTTTCCTCTACACTCACCATGCTTCACTTCTTTTCTTAAATATCTTTTTCTAAAAATGTTGTTGGCCTGCTGAGCTGAGGAGCAGGGAGGGTGTGAATTTAACAGTTTTTTATACATCACCTTAACAAGTGACGTATGCAACATTTTGCATAATTAGTGATGCCAATCTAAATATATTACTATTAGGTTTGCGTATCGACTTACATCTTTCTTGTATTTTTGTCGATGTAAGATATTACCTTACTAAAATGTTAGTACACCAACATATATCAAACAAATACTTTTCTAAAGAGTATAATAAGTATTTACAATTAATTGTTATGTCGGTATTATCAATGTCATATTGTATAGGTCAAGATCTGACCACAGTAGTCGACCCAGCTGGGATCCCGCCTAAGTGGCGGAATAGCGAGAGACATCACGACCTACTTCAATCCAAGCACCTACAGTGTACATTAAGTTAAAAGTAATACTCAAGCAACGACAACAAATATTGCAGCGTGAAGGTACATCGGCTAGAGAATATAGCAAGGGTCCCAGAACTATATATAGAAGGGGAATTCTCGAAGAAAGAGGGGGGCTCTTTGATTTCTCCATCAATTTCATCCGAAAAGGAGGTAAAATTGATCATCCTCTTTGTCTCGTGAAGTAGTGCAAACATCAATAAAGATTGATCACTCTTATTTTGTTTTACTCATTATTTTTTGATTCATCTTCTGATCTGGAGTTTATTATGCTTGGCTAAGATTTACCTCACCATTATCATTAATTATTTTAATAAAAAAGGTTTTGAAATCTTTTGGTCAAACAATTTGGCACCGTCTGTGGGAATTTCTTAGTCAAATTTCCTAGTCTCTTCCAGATAAAAAATCGGAAACATAATCACCCACCAAAAAGAGTGGTAACTAAACCTCACGTACTAATCTAGATAGATCATGATGCTACATACAAGTAGAAGTTACAACCAACATCCTCCCCCACACATCGGACGGTCCATGAACAAGTTAAGGAGAGCCCAACCCACGTGGAGCTAGAGCACGAAAAAGAGGGGGAAAGAGAGCTGAATACGGCTACCGAATTTAGAAACCACCACCCCATCAACCATTCAAGCGCCATGTAAAGCGATCATGCTATAGATCCACCCTCATTCACCGACTCGTCGAATAGGGGTAAGGAAAGTATCATTTTGGCACACATTCTGTTATTTGCTCAAACAGGAACACAAGCGCCGCAGGGGCAAGCGAGCAAAGGAACATATCAACTAGAGAATGGGAAACCACTACAAAATAACTGAAATATCGCCCACCTGACACTTCAACTTCTAAAAAATGATGTCCCTTAAGTCGTACTCTCTCTCCCTCACCCAGGAGTTGTCCCAATAGGGTCTACCCGGGGAGTTTTGGACCGAGTCGATGAAGGGGACGTCACCGAGTTTGAAGTATAATTTATCGCCCCACCTGCCAATAAAATCTCCAGACCGGAATGCGAAAGAACTAGATAGGGAAACTCCAATAAATGCATGAAACGAACGTGAGCAAAATAGCAACGTTTTATACCCTCCGACATTACACTCTCCGATGCAAACAAAATCAAGCAAACTGGGACTCACCCAGGAAACGCAGAGGTTGAGCAAAACTAGGACTCCTCCAGGGGATACCCGAAACTCTCCAAAAAGAAAACTGGGACTCACGATGGATTAACATTTCAATGAAAGTTTGAAATAACACCCTTAAGGCAAGGGCCGTCGCCAAAAAAGAAAAATTCAACCTCACTCGAACTACAACTGGTTAATATTTTGACAAGCTCGAAATAGCACTTTTACGGCCAAAGGCCGTCGCCAAAAAAGAAGAGTCCAACCTCATTCAAATTACAACGGGTTAATATTTTGACAAGCTCGAAATAACACTTTTATGGCCAAAGGCCGTCGCCAAAAAAGAAGAGTTCTACCTCGCTCGAACTACAACAGGTTAACATTTCGACGAAAGTTAGAAATAACACCCTTACGCCAAGGGTCGTTGCCAAAATAAAAGAGTTTGACCTTGCTCGAACTACAACTGGTTAATATTTCAACAAGCTCGAAATAACACCTTTATGGCCAAAGGCCGTCGCCAAAAAAGAAGAGTTCGACCTCGCTCGAATTACAACGGGTTAACATTTCGACAAAAGTCCAAAATAACACCCTTAAGGCCAAGGGCCGTCACCAAAAAAGAAGAGATCGACCTCACTCGAGCTAAAACTAGTTAATATTTTGACAAGCTCGAAATAACACCTTTACGGCCAAAGGTCGTCGCCAAAAAAGAAGAGTTCGAGCAGTTAACATTTCGACAAAATTCCAAAATAACACCCTTAAGGCCAAGGGCCGTCACCAAAAAAGAAGAGTTCAACCTCACTCGAACTACAACTGGTTAATATTTTGACAAGCTCGAAATAACACCTTTACAGCCAAAGGCCGTTGCCAAAAAAAGAAGAGTTCGACCTTGCTCGAACTACAACGGGTTAATATTTTGACAAGCTCGAAATAACACCTTTACGGCCAAGGGGCGTCGCCAAAAAAGAAGAGTTCGACCTCGCTCGAACTACAACTGGTTAATATTTTGACAAGCTCGAAATAACATCTTTACGACCAAGGGCAATCACCAAAAGAGAAGAGTTCGACCTCGCTCGAACTACAACTGGTTAATATTTCGACAAGCTCGAAATAACACCCTTTATGGCCACGAGCCGTCGCCAAAAAAGAAGTGTTCGACCTTGCTCAAACTACAACGGGTTAATATTTCCACAAGCTCAAAATAACACCTTTACGGCCAAGGGCCGTCGCCAAAAAGGAAGAGTTCGACCTCGCTCGAACTACAAGGAATAATTTGTCGACCAGCCTTAAAAAGACCTTTAAGACCAAAGAGCCATCGCAAAAGAAAATATTCGAACTCATTCAAGCCCGATAATGCCTTTGCAGCTATCGACCGCAGTCACACCTTTTTTCCCTCTCTACTTATTGAAAAATTGATTTCATTACAAACTCTAAGTTTGAGCTCCCTCAGATATGTGTTTAAAAAAAGGAAGCAACTTCGCCCGAGTCAGCGAAAGTTTGATCCCACACGAACGACTCAAGTCAAGATTAACTTCATCCAAAAGAACGAAATTATGTCAACTAAGTTGAGTCAAAGACAAATCTGCTTAAAGCAATAAGCCACCAAGTCAATTCCACCCCAAATAGGCGAATCAAATAGGACTCCATTAGGACTCACGATGAAGTCTCCCTTAGGCCGGTTAAAATTAGTACCTCTAAAAAATCAGGAATCCACCATGTGAAGATCTGAAAATTTACTCCAAAGATATGTAAAGCAAAGGGGGAAAAGTAGCAAAGAACGTACAATAATGAAAGCTCCTTTATTTAGATAGTTGTGCAAATATCCACAGGACACACACGGCTAAGATCGGTCCAATACAAAGCAAAAAAAAGAAGAAGGTAACGACGACAAATAAAAAAACAAAAAAACAACAAAGATAACTTTTCACTTGGCGATGTCACCATCGTCCTTCTCATTGTTGTCTCCATGAAACTCCCCCTTAGCATTAACATCTTTGTCAGCCTCCGGCGTCGCGGGATCATAACCACAGTTAACACGAGCTTCTCGTGCCTTCGCCCGAGCTCCTTCATAAGCAGCCTCAGAAACATTGCCCGCCTCCCACAAACTCTTGTATATGTCCCACTGGGATTTGGCATGAACCCAAAGTTCGTGCAAATGGTGAGGAACAATAGTGCAGGAAGATTCAACTTGGGCCAACAATTGTGCCTTTTCGGCCTCAAAAGCACTGACCCGGTCTCCCAAAGTTGAAGCTTCCGTGTCAATGTCACCAATACGCTCTTCGAGCCTAGCCTCCTTGAGCATTGTCGTCGCCCTCTCAGACTCTTGCTTGGATTGAAGAACACGGATAGCATCCTCTAAAGCTGCCGCCTTTATTGAAGCCGACGCCCAGGCACTCTCGACACTCTCCAACTTGGAGACCTTTCTCTCCATCTCGGCTAATTTCCCCATCCACTCTGCGCTCAAAGCCTCGACTCTGACGACACTAAGGTCCAACTCGGAATACAATGACTGCACCTTTGCCTGAAGATGCTCACACTCTGCGGCGACCCCTTTGCCCAATTCAAGTTCTTCGGCTTCGCACAAAGTTGCTCCTTGAGCACGCTATTCCAGCGAATAGCCTGCATCAACTCCTGATCCTTTTCTCCAGTTCCTCGCCAAGGGATTGATTACCAGTATTCGCCCTTAACCGTTCATGCATCTCACGGCACCTATTACGGTAGCGCCGATACTTCTGCAATATCGTCAGGAAAATTTTTTTGGCCCGAGTGTCGGCCCTACGAGCACTCTCAATCTCCACCATGTACGTCTGAAAGATGACAAGGTTGGTCAAGGCTAAGGTCGCCAAAGACCAAAGAAAAAAACATAAAAGAAAGGAGAAACTTACCCTCAGGCCCATAGCGTCCCCTTCATGCATCAAATTAATATCACGGACGTCCCAGAGAGCCTCGCTCTCAGAGGCATAACACAAAAGGTCAAACTGCGATACCAGGTATTCCGTATCCCCCAAGAGGCTAATATCCAATGAGATTTCAAGTATATAGGACAGGCCTCCTGCATGTACCACCGTACGAGTAAAGCCTTCTTCAAACATCCTGATGTCATCAGGATCAAGATCAGACTCAGATTCGTAGTCATTGACCACGATGCCTTTTCCCCTCTCTACGACCGAAGAAGAAGCACGACCCGATCTAGAAGATGAAGGTCTGCCCAAAGTAACAACAGCGGCTTCGGGACTCCGACTCCCCGACATAGTAGTCTATTGGTCACTTATAACGGCCGGAGCTTCTGTCGACGGATTGGTCACGGTGACTGGTTTTACCTCTATAGACGGGTTAGCATCGTTCCCCGTCTCAGACTCCATCAAAGGGATGCCGCCCTATGAACATTCAATGGCTGATAGAGCTATTTCGGACTCCACTCGTCGCCTCTTTGATGGCCCCTCACCATCCGCAGCACGGGAAGACTCCCTTGTTGGGCAGATAGTAGAAGTCGGAGCCCCAAATTGAGGAACAGTTTCCGTGCACATGGCTACGACCGCAGATTCAACTGGAGCAGCCTTTTCTGTAGGTCGGGCAGTAGCCCTCGGTACGGGCCGATCAGAGGATGTCTGCTGACGAAATGCAAGTGGAGGAGCCCTCACCCTTTGCACTCTCCCTGCTAACAATAAATGTCATATAAGTGACAAAGCCAAATTGCAAAGTGGAAAACAGACTGCGGTAAAGCTACTTAACAGTAAGGGGATTACGTCCATATTTCTTGTAGAAGGACGACCATTCGCGAACTCCCGATGTATGAGAAAAAATGGCGTTCACCCATTCGCAGATATCGTCAATAGGAGCATGGGTTAGTCTCACGGTTGCAAAAGTAAAAACAGTTCAATACCGCCCAAAGAAATTATATGAAAAATACTAATTAATTAGTATTTTTCATATAATTTCTGCATTTTTAAAATATTTTAATTAATTTCTCCCAACATTTTATTTATAAAACAATCATTGATTGCATCACAAATATTTTTATAATAATTTCTGTGTCTTAATTTTATCATTTGCATTTGCACTAAGTTTCAATTATTGCACAAATAGCCACATTTGTATTTTTATGATGCAGTTGCAATTACTTTGCAATTATAGCCTGCATGCATTATTACATTATTTTACCGTAAAATAGCCTTTTATATTTTTAAAATATTAAGTACTTATTTTAAAACATTTCCAGGTATTAAATTTTTTTTTATATAATTTATTAACCATTTTTTAAAAATTATTTTAGCGATTAAATATGTATTTAACAGATAGCCTCTTTTCTATATTGAGCCTAGCGTAAATAAATGCCCAAATTCAACCCCACACCAGCCCAAAATCTACCCAGGCCCAAATCCCATCTGACCCCAACCCAATTTAAGCCTACCCAACCCAATACCCTGGCCAATCATAGCCGTTGATAATTTTGATCAACGATCCAGATTTCCCCTTACCATAATTAAACTAACCTATACCCCCAAAACCCTAATCATTTTTCGACCTTTCCACGCCATTATCTATTCCCCTCCTCTCTCAAATGCTCTCTACCTAAACCCTAATCTCCAAACACCGTCACTTACCTACCGCCCTCCTATAGTGGTTCTCCACCACCTAAGGCCTCTAATGGCCTCCTGCCTTCTATGGTGTCTCCATTTCTTGGATCCTTGAAGAGATCCTCAAGGGACCTAGGTGGTCTGTTTACACCTTGGTTTTTTTTGCTGGTTTCAGGCTATTTAGCTTGATCTTGTGTAAGATCTTTCTCATTTTTTCGTCTTAGATCCGTGGTTTCCTATGTCTGTGCATGTCTTTGCTGCTTTTCCAAAAAACCCTAATTTTTACCTTTTGATCTTCTCAGATCTGTCTAGATCTGAGATGAATTGAACCTATTTCATATGTTTTCACAAAAGTCTTATGGTTTTCAATCGATTTTCCGTTTTCCTAAAAAACTAGGGTTTACTGAACTCACTTTTTCAAAGACTTTCTGATTTTTGAGTGTTCAATCGTGGTTCTAAGTGTTACTAACTGACTCGTGTTAATATTGTTTGGACCCTAGTCGATCTATGCTAAAGCCCTAATTTCTTACATTTTTACTCCGATTTTGAGTCTTTTCGTGTTACCTGTTACCTTGTTTATTTCTGTGCTTTGACTTTCATGATTTTTCTTAGTCTAATTCAGTCTCATGTGACTTTTTCTTAGTCCAAACCTAGCCGGGTTAATATATTGTCCACATAATGACCCTTTATGACAAGCCTTGTCCAAAAGTCCATCAGGTTTTCCATAATCCCAACGGACGTAACCATCACTATTGGATCTTCAACCAAACAAGATGGTAATCGAGGTTGCTACTCTGTTTTGGGATAAGGAAAGGGCTGTGTTCCTCTTGGGAGACATAGAAATGACTCTCCTTCTAGAAGAAATAAGGGGATTTGCTGGGTTTCCTTGGGATAGCCTTGGTCTGCTAGCACCTGAAAATCGTACCACCAGAGGGTTCCTTAAGATGATGGGGCTGAAGAAAAATGATGATTTGGAGTGCCTGAAAAACTCCTACATACCTTTTGATTTCCTTTATGAAAGATATGGTCATAGCAGCTCTTACCGTATTTTTGATGATGAGTTCTCAATCACTTCTTTGGGATGGGTTCATCGTAGGGTCTTCGTGTTCATTGTGTGCTTCTTGGACATGCTGGTATTCCCAATCCAAGGGGATAAAATCCATACTAGGGTGGCCATGGTGGACAAAACTCTGATGGAAGGGATCGAGGGGCAGACATATACTATTGTCCCTATGATCATCGCGGATATGTACTGGGCCTTGGAACGCTGTCAGAAGAGGTCTAGATTCTTTGAGGGTTGCAACTTGCTGTTACAAGTTTGGCTGTTAGAACATCTCCAAAGGGGCCAATACCACCAAGAGTTTCCACGAAGGCCGCGGAATGATCACATAGCATTCCATCACACTAAGAGAATGACCTACATTCCAGACATGTTCGATCAACCTAAGGACGCTATAGGATGGGTAAAGTTTTTCAACAAGCTGACTGAAGACCATGTTTAGTGGATGTTCGAGTGGTTCCCTACTGACGAGTTCATCATAAGATCCAGGGATGTCCCGCATTTGGTGCTTATCGGGTTATGAGGAATATACCCTTATGCTCCCCTTAGAGTTATGAGACAGGCAGGCAGGAGACAAGTCATACCACGGGTTGCTAAGATGAGCCACTTCAGAGCTGATTTCTAGGGTGACACCATCCCATATAAGAATGAAGCACAACATATGTGGACTCTGAAGATTATTGTAGAGAAGGATACTATCGAGCCGGACCGATACCATGCAGTCCATTTATACTTTTACCCCTCAAGGTTGGATGATAATCTATCAAGAGTTTTTGAGCCAAGGGTTGGTCCAGGAAATAGGATCATAGATGAGTTTGCCGAAGTAGAGGTGAAGTACAACAAGCTGCGGAAAAGAGTTTGAGAGTCTGAAGCTGAGCATATGGCACAGCATAAGGCTGACATGGAAAGGATTAACGAGTGGAAAGAAAGAGCTGTTAAATCTAGTGAGAGGCTGGAATATCTGGAGTATGGTTTAATGGAATAGAAAGAGAATATAAGGAAGAGGGTCACCGACTGTCAGAATGCTGAAGGAAATGACGGAGGGCATCTGGCAAGGGAATTCCTACTATTGAACCTGTGCGAGTTAGGAGAGTTGATCAACAACAACATCCGATCTGGAGAGGATCCTTCTGGGACCAAGTAGATTAGATTTACTTGCTTTTCCTTTCAAATGTAATAAGGCCAAGTGTCATTAGCAACATTATCTTATTTAGTTTTGTTTTGGGTTGTTTACTTTTACATTAATGAAATGAGGCAATTATTGGCACTAAATGTTTCCAAATTTATTTGTCACTAGGCCTACCTCGAGCACAATGAGGTTCCCAAATTAGGATGCGGATTTACATTCCTGCAATATGTGTTTAAATACTGCAAATATTTCAGAATCCTTACTGACTTGTTTACCTTTTTTTCTTTATTCTTTATTCCCATCCCCTAAGGTTGGTTTGCTCATACTGGCATCATCAGCATATCACACCAGATCTAGAGGCCCTCCACCACCTCCTCCTCCAAGTAATACAAAAATCAAAGCAAAAGCTAAAATGGATGACTTGATTTGTATTCGAAAGGAGAATGCTGAGAACGCAGAAACTTCAGATGGTCGGAGTACTCCGACACCAAATGATTTAGTTTTAAGGTTAGAACAAAAGATACTGGAATTACAGGGAGAACTTGAGTAGGTCCGCAACTTAGCAAACCTATCACTCACCCTGAGTGTCCTCGACATCAACCAACAAAACACAAAGAACCCAACACCTCCCCAAAATACACCAAACTAACATCCACAAAACCCTAATGCACCGTATCAATATGCAACCCCACCCCAAAATCTCAATCCCTTACAAATACCAACTCCGCTACAACATCACCATCAACCAATTCAGTACCCACCAACCGCCACTTATCACACCCCCCATAACACACCACAATCCATTCCCGATCCTGAAAACTCAACCAATGACCACCACTACACCCAGGCCCCTGGTACTCACCAAAATAACCCTATATACGTGGAAACCGTACCTCACTCTACTCAACCAACTTCCTATATACCAGAATCTGCTGAGAAGGACTTGCTCATCAAGAACATGGTCGAAGAACTCAAGAAATTGACAGGTCGGGTTCAGGGTGTCGAAGGCGGCAAAGGAATAGAAGGTTTGAACTATGAAGACTTATGCATACAGCAAGTTGTAGAACTACCGAAGGGTTACAAACCTCCCAAGTTCGAGATGTTTGACGGTACAGATGATCCCAAGTTTTATTTGAGGCCTATTATGACAAGCTTGTTGGGGTCGGAAAGGATGAAAGGATCCGGATAAAACTCTTTATGAGAAGTCTTACAGGAGATGTTTTGTCCTTGTACATCAACCAGGATCCTAAGAAATACACTAGATATTTTCTACATTCAGAACCTTAAGAAGAAGCCCACCGAGCCTTTCCGCGAGTATGCCACCCATTGGAGGTCAGAAGCAGCCAAGGTCAGACCATCTTTAGACGAGGAATAGATGAACAAGTTCTTCGTCAAAACATAGGATCCACAATATTATGAAAGGTTGATGGTTATTGAAAATCACAAATTCTTTGATATCATCAAACTCGGGGAAAGAATCGAAGAAGGTATCAAGAGCGGGATAGTAACAAACTTTGAGGCATTACAGGCCATAAACAAGGCATTACAATCGGGCGGCATATCAAAGAAGAGAGACGTTGGGGCAGTAATGGTGGCTCAAGGCCCAAAATCTCCGCTTACATATCAAACACCTCCACCCACGTACCAAGCACCACCACCCACATATCAACCTTCATCTCCCAGATATTCCCAACTGGCCACTGCCTATCATACCTATAATGCCCAACCATCTCATTTCCAATCACCTCCAACTCGCCAAAATTATCTAAGACCGCGACCCAATTTTGACCGCAAGCCACCCAGACAATACACCGAAATTGCTGAACCCATAGACCAGCTGTATGAAAGGTTGAAAGCCGCTAGTTACGTCACCCTTATTCGCGCTGTGGCATTAGAGAATGCATCACAATGGGTCAACCCAAACAAAACCTGTGCATACCATTCCGGTATGAAATGGCACATTATTGACGAGTGCCGAACATTGAAAGATAAAATCCAGACATTGGTTGGCAACAAGATTATACAGGAGAAAGAGGTTGCACCCAATGTCCGCAACAACCCTCTCCCGGATCATAGGGGTGGCTGGATACCTATGATAGAGATGGATGAAGAATGGGATCTTGAGGGGTCAATCGGGCTCATTCAAGAAGGCAATGACTTTAAACCTACCGTCACACTTACTCCTATTGTAGTGCAGACTCAGTCACCGATTGAAGTTGAGGTAGCTGCATCAGTTCCATCTGAGGTAGAGGTAGCTCCACCTGCGGCCGCCCCTGTTCCATTTGAAGTGGAAGTGGACACACCTTTCATGGTGACAGTATCAACCACACCTCCTTTCGACTCAAAAGCAATACCCTGGGATTACGTTGCCAAAGCTAGGTGAAAAGTAAAGGCAAAGATGGAGCAATCCGATGCTGCGCAAGGAATGACTAGGACCGGGAGAATCTATACACCTGAATACTTGGGAGGACCTTTGGAGGAAAGTACAAGCAAGGAAATATTCCGTCATTGATCATTTGAACAAAACCCCAGCTCATATATCCATATTGTCACTATTGAAAAATTCAGAGATACACAAGAATGCTTTGATAAAGGTATTGAGTGAAGCTTATGTACCCAACAATATCACATGCAGAGAGATGGCTAATATGGTAGGGCAGGTGCTGGAAAGTCATAAGATAATCTTCCACGAAGATGAGCTACCACTTGAAGGGTTGAATCACAACCCAACGTTGCATATCACAGTGCAATTTGAAGACAAATTCATTGCCAGGGTTTTGATTGATGGAGGTTCAAGCCTCAACATTTGTCAGTTGGATACTCTGAAAAGATTGGAAAATGGTTTTCATGAAATACGGGCAGGGAGCATGAACGTGAAAGCCTTTGATGGGTCTCAAAGGGCCACGATTGGGGAGATTAATATTTGTTAGCAGATGGGGCCAACTTGGTTCGATGACAAATATCAAGTGCTTGACATATCAGCCTCATACAATCTTTAGTTGGGCCGACCATGGATACATGCCGCTGGAGCTGTGGCTTCCACACTACATCAAGCTGTGAAATTTGAATGGAACCATCAAGAGGTGATCATTCACGGAAACGGGAGTAACCCCATTTACACCAGTCAAACCATCCCGGTTGTTGGGAATAGAAGAAGGCTAGGAGGGGAAACCAATCATCATATCGAATGTGTCAATGCAATTGAGAAAGACAAATGGTGGAGTAGCAAAATAGAAAGCATACTGGCATGGTCTGGGTATGAACCCGGCAAAGGGCTTGGGAAGAATCTCCAGGGTATTACTAAACCGATACAGCTGAAGCGTCATGGTACTACTTTCGGGCTTGGATACCAGTATACATGGCAAGAGTATAATGATTGGTGGCCTCTATGGCGCAGACCGTATTACCCTCTCGAGCAACCAGTGCCACATCTGGATCAAGCTTTTCACCAGGCTGATACGATATGGGGAACTACAGAAGAAGAAGCATTAGCTAGGCTGAGGAAACTTTTCTTGGAGTATGAAGACATGGACTGCAGTGCAATAATTGAAGAGGATGAGGAAGAAGGCCTCACTATTCAGACTGTAGAGAAGGGAGCTATCCTTAGGAATTGGACCGCCACACCATCCCGGGCCCGCCGAGTCCCTAGGTAGCCTAGCAAATTTATTTCTATAGCCATTCTAGGCATCTAAGATTTTCAGTAATTTTGTTTTTAAGATTCACTTATTTCAAAATAAATTCTTGATTCATCAAGCCGCACTCGTCTGAATGTTTTAAGTCTTAATCAAATGCATTGCTCTTTATTATTTATTATTATCTTCCATATTTTTCTTTCTATAGTGTTATTGTTACTTTTCCTGATGAACCGGTGACCGTGACATGTAGTGAGGCAACGCAACATAAGGACAATAATTCAGATGAAGAAGATGAGATACCTGAGGAAGTTGTCAGGAAGGTTGAAAACTTTGAGAATAAACCTAAGTCCAACCTGGACGAAACTGAGGCAGTAAATTTGGGGGATGCCGAGACCGTCAAGGAGACTCACATCAGCATCCACTTATCGCCGATAGAGAAAGAAGAATACATTCATTTCCTAAAGGAATATGAGGACATCTTCGCATGGTGATATGATGACATGACCGATTTGAGCACATCCATAGTGGCTCACAAGCTGCCTACCAATCCCATGTGTCCACCGGTGAAACAGAAACTCCAAAAATTCAAACTAGATATGAGCCTGAAAATCAAGGAGAAAGTTACTAAGAAGATCAAAGCCAAAGTTCTCAGGGTCGTTGAGTACCCAACCTGGTTAGCCAACATTGTGCCAGTTCTGAAGAAAGATGGGAAAGTTAGAGTATGTGTTGACTATCAAGATTTAACAGAGCAAGTACCAAGGATGACTTTCCACTACCAAACATACACATCCTGATCGACAATTGCGCAAGCATGAACTCCAATCCTTTGTAGAATGCTTCACACGTTGTCACTAGATCTGGATGGATGAAGAAGACATAGAGAAAATCGCTTTTATTACACCATGGGGGTATACTGTTACAAAATGATGCCATTTGGTCTAAAGAATGCTGGGGCTACCTACATGAGAGCCATGACAACTATCTTCCATGATATTGTACATAAAGAAATAGAGGTGTATGTGGACGTTGTAATTATCAAATCTAAGAGGGTCGTGGATCACATAGCGGACTTGAGAAAGTTCTTTGACAGGTTAAGGAGGTACAACCTAAAACTGAACCCTGTGAAGTGTGCATTCGGGGTTCCCGCAGGAAAGTTACTAGGATTCATTGTTAGTCATCGAGGGATCGAGCTGGATGCATCTAAAGTCAAAGCTATTCAGGAATTACCACCACCAAAGAGCAAAAAGGACGTGATGAGCTTCCTAGGATGTCTCAACTATATCATTCATTTCATAGCACAGTCCACAGTCATATGTGAACCCATCTTCAAGATGCTGAGGAAAGATGTCGAGACAAGATGGACCGAGGATTGTCAGAAAACTTTCGACAAAATCAAGGAGTACCTGGCCACATAACCAGTTTTGGTCCTGCCAGAGCCGGGACGACCTTTGCTACTCTATCTATCTATATTGATGAGGCCTTTGGATAGGTTCTGGGACAACATGACGAGACAAGGAGAAAGGAACAAGCCATATATTACTTGAGTAAGAAGTTCACATCTTACGAAGCATGGTACTCTCTGCTGGAACACACTTGTTATGCTTTGACCTGGACGGCCCAGAAGTTGAGGCATTACTTCTGTGCCTATACCACATACCTCATATCCAGGATGGACCCCCTGAAGTACATATTTCAGAAACCTATGCTGACTGGGAAGCTCGCCAAGTGGCAGATACTTATGAGTGCGTTCGATATCGTCTACGTAACTCAAAAGGTGGTCAAAGGACAAGCATTGGCAGACCACCTTGTTGAAAATCCGGTGGGAGGAGAATATGAACCCCTGAAAATGTATTTTCCTGATAAAGATGTGTCATTCGTAGGAGAGGACATTACCAAAGCATATGACGGTTGGTGGATGTTCTTCGACGGAGCTGCAAATTTCAAAGAAGTGGGCATTGGAGCAGTTTTGGTATCAGAAACGGGTCAAAATTATCTAGTATCTGCTAAACTCAGATTTCCCTGCACCAACAACATTGTAGAGTATGAAGCCTGCACACTAGGACTCAACATGGCAATCGACATGAATATTCAGGAGCTGCTGGTAATCGGTAATTCAAATTTACTTGTGCACCAGGTACAAGGAGAGTGGGCCACCAAGAATTCCAAGATATTGTCATATCTGCACCATGTATAGGAATTGAGAAAAAGGTTCACGAAGATAGAGTTCTGGCATGTGCCTAGAGTTCAGAATGAGTTTGTCGATGCATTGGCCACCTTGTCATCCATGATACAAAATCCGGACAAGAATTTCATTGATCTCATCCTAGTGAGAATTCATAATCAGCCGGCGTATTATGCCAAAGTTGAAGAAGAAACATATAGAAAGCCTTGGTTCCATGACATTAAGGAGTATTTGGCGAAAGGAGAATACTCGGAGCATGCGAATCACATTTAAAAACTCACACTCCGAAGATTGTCTAACCACTTTTTCCATAGCGGAGGAAACTTGTACAGAAGAACTCCTGATTTGGGATTGTTGAGATGTGTCAACGCAAAAGAAGCTTCTAAACTACTTGAGGATATACATGCGGGGACCTGCAGCCCGCATATGAATGGTTTTATCTTGGCCAAGAAGATACTTAGGGCCGGTTACTTTTGGATGACCATGGAGACAGATTGCGTCCAGTATGTCCATAAATGTTACCAATGGCAAGTGCATGCCAATATGATAAAAGTGCCGCCAAATGAGCTCAATGCAACAAGCTCACCTTGGCCATTCGCCGCCTGGGAAATGGATATCATCGGTCCCATTGAGCCCAATGCTTCAAACAGGCACAGGTTAATTCTAGTGGCCATTGATTACTTCACAAAATGGGTAGAGGTTGCATCTTACAAAGCTGTAACCAAGAAAGTCCTCGCAGATTTTGTCAAAGATCGTATTATTTTCCGATTCGGAGTTCCCGAGTCTATTATCACTGGCAATGCCGCCAATCTCAACAGCGATCTGATGAAAGCCATGTGTGAGACTTTTAAAATCAAGCACAAGAATTCCACAGCCTATAAACCTCAGATGAATAGAGCCGTAGAAGCCGCCAACAAAAACATCAAGAAGATACTAAGGAAGATGGTAGAAAACCACAAACAATGGCACGAGAAGTTACCCTTTGCTTTGTTGGGATATCGCACTATACTTTTCACATCATCTAGGGCAACCCCCTACATGGTGGTTTATGGTAGCGAAGCTGTCATCCCAGCCGAGGTAGAGATTCCTTCTTTAAGGATCATACAGGAAGCCGAACTCAACGATACAGAATGGATAAGGAGCCACTATGAACAATTGGCCCTTGTAGATGGGAAAAGAATGAACGTTGTATGTCACGGTCAGCTTTATCAGAACAGAATGTCCAGAGCTTTCAACAAAAGGGTCAAACCAAGGCAATTTGCACTAGGACAGCTGGTACTGAAGAAGATCTTCCCACATCAAGATGAAGCCAAAGGGAAATTCTCTCCCAACTGGCAAGGTCCTTATATGGTTCACAGGGTGCTAACAGGAGGAGCACTCATACTTAAAGAAATGGACAGAGAAATTTAGCCAAAACCAATCAATTCAGATGCAGTCAAGAGATACTATGCTTAGACTATTTACATTTCTTCATCTGATGTAATTGAACTATGCTTGACCTGATTCCCGTTTAAGAGGGGATACGTAGGCAGCCCTATGGGTTCGGTTATATCATAATAAAATTTCCATTTTCCCCAAGATCAGAAGCTGGGTAGAATTTTGAGGAGGACCCTCAATATTTCGGAACAAGTCCAGCCAACGTCAACATATGCCGGACGGTCAGAAATCGGTTAAGAAACTGGGGCATAATTTTGAGGAGGACCCTCAAAATTCTAACATAGGAAAGTTGCAATGTCTCTGAAATGTGTTATAGTCACTAGCTCATCCAAATTATTTGATATTTCAATATGTTCCTAAATAACTCTATTTTTATCAATAATTACATATTTTTGAAAACTCTACTTTTCGTAACAGTCAGGTGTTACCTAGGAAAACTCAAACGAGGCCTCCAAAATGGAGCATAGAAAGGCCAGCGGACAAAGGCACGAACCAACCTCCCCCTCTCAAAACTTACAATTTTTCTTTGAGCGCAGGCACATCTGACGTAGCGGTAACATCCACAAATATAGACACGTAGCAAGATCACTATCAATCGGGCCACCGGACACCGAATATATCTCCAGCTAAGCAATATGCTACTCTTATTTCCTACTCGTTCTTTGCATGGGACTAAGCCTTATCCCACATATGTGCATGAGGCTAACCTCTGCCTCCATATCTGCATGAGACTAATCCCTACCTCCATCCTTCATGAGGCTAATCCTTGCCTTCATATCTGCATGAGGCTAATCCATGCCTCCATAATTGCATGAGGCTAATCCCTGCCTCCATCCTGCATGAGGCTAATCCCTGCCTCCATCCTGCATGAGGCTAAACCCTGCATCCATCATGCATGAGGCTAATCCATGCCTCCATCCTGCATAAGGCTAATCCCTGCCTCTATATTTGCATGAGGCTAATCTCTGCCTCCATATTTGCATAAAGCTAATCACTGCCTCCATATTTGCATGAGGCTAATCCCTACCTCCATCCTGCATAAGGCTAATCCCTGTCTCGATATTTGCATGAGGCTAATCCCAGCCTCCATATTTGCATGAGGCTAATCCGTGCCTCCATATTTGCATGAGGCTAATACCTGCCTCTATATTTGCATGAGGCTAATCCCTGCTCCATATTTGCATGGGACTAAGCATTGTTCCTCCTTGCATACATATTGCTCTATTCCGGTATTATCCATTTGCTTTTCAATTGTGCTAAGCTCTGCCCTTTACTTCACAAGACTAAGCCTTGTCTTGTTAACATCATATTATTGTATCTCATAGGCTGAAATATCGCCAATCTATCCAAAGGTGTCATAATCTAAAGGCATCATCCTCATAGTCGGAAGACACCCTGCCATGGCTTGAGGATCTCTCAAATTTGCATATCATTATTCAAAGGCGTCATGGTTCGAAGGGACCATCTTCATAGCCCGAAAACATCATATCATGGCCTGCGAATCCCTCACTAAACAATTCATGGCCCATGACATCATGGTCTAAGAACGTCATCCTCAACCGTCCGAAGACAATTTTTATGGTCCGAAGGGAATCTGCATCATGTTTAAATTTTCACACAAATACATGTTTGTAGCATATCTTTATCTGCAGGTGACAAGTAAGCAACCGCTATCCCAGCAGGAGCAACCTCGCTCCAGTTCCTTCAACTATATCAAACTTGACCGTTCACCATAACCACCCATCCCGGAATCTCGTGTCCGTTCTTGAATGACTTTATCGGTATATTCCACCAATGAATCTGGAACTACGCATGGCCTGATTCCTGTAAAATCGGGGATATGTAGGCAGCTCAAAGACTAGAGTCCGGCCTATATCTTTCAAAACATCTCATCTGTCGAAATTGGCCATCATTTCTTTACCCGAAACACTTTCATCCTTCCCAGATAAAGAGGGGCAGCTATTGTTACCCAATTTTTCCCATAATATTTTCAAAAACTATGTCTGGGCATCAATTAGTATTTTTCATACAATTTCTGCATTTTAAAAATATTTTAATTAATTTCTCCCAGCATTTTATTTATAAAACAACATTGATTACATCACAAATATTTTTATAATAATTTTGGTGGCTTAATTTTATCATTTGCATTTGTACTAAGTTTCAATTATTGCACAAATAGCCACATTTGTATTTTTAGGATGCAATTGCAATTACTTTGCAATTATAGCCTATGCATGCATTGTTACATTATTTTACCGAAAAATAGCCTTTTATATTTTTAAAATACTAATTTCTCGACACGTGCGTTGCACGTGAACCACTTACTTAAAGCCTATTTAGATTAGCTGATAATTGTACATAGATAAGCTTTAGGTGCCAGAATCCTTTTTATGTGTTGAAATTCACTTATAATAAGTAGCTACTTGCTTGGATAGAAATATTAAAACGGGTAATACACAATTGATGTATTTAGTAAAATAATTACTTATAAGTTGTTCCTTTATTAAAATAATTGAAATACCCTTAATGTTTTTACGAAAATTATACATTTAAAAGTATATTAAGAAAAAAAAGAATGATAAATATGGATCAGAGAGGAAGTTTTATTTGTTGAATGGTAATTTGAGAATTTAAAAGAAATAAAAGGATAACATAGTTTATTATGACTTTTGGCCGATATAAGGTTATAAAGACTTGGCTTATAAGAACTTAAGTTTTTTTACCAAACGTGTAAATAAGTCAAAATGTGCTTATAAGACAGTTTGGCCAACTTATAATTAAGTAAAGATGAATTTATGATTTAAACTATATAGCTTGACCTTTTAAGATTCTTCGTGTTGAGTCTATATATTAGATTTCTAAAATTGTGAGTTTAGATCTACTATTACCATTTTAAAATAAAAAATATATTCACTTACCTAAAGTGTGTAATCAAGTTCTTATTTTCAAGGGTTCAAAAAGTATTTTCGATCTAGAAGGAGAAGTCAAAGTAAAATAGGTAATACAAATATGCTATCTCGTCAATCCATCATTATAATCCTCCCAAATATAAAGATAAATCTAATGATACCATTAAAATTGTAAAAAGTTATCCCCATATTGATGTGCTCTAATTATCTAGACGCTTCTCAAATAAATTAACCATTTAATCAAAATAAAATGACCATGCATCTAATCATAAAGTCACCCAAAATATTTTTACAAAATTAAAAATAATAAGTAAATTCTTTGTATGGTCAGCCGACTTATGGGATCATCCTATCAAAGTTACTTTACTTTTTTTAGGACTACAAATTCAACTATTGCATTTTGGCTCAGAAAATAAAAACTATACATTTTGACATGCCGTGCCATATTAAAACTCAACCCACCCACCCCCCACCCCCACCCCCAAAGGTATATCATTTGATTTACTGAATTAATTATATAGATAACCTTGAATATAAATAACTCATATAGATTTACGAAAAAAAGTCACTATATAAGTTTATTAGAAATATGGGTTATGGATTAAATGAGTTGTATCAATAAAAATAAAATTTTAATATGACATGGCATGTCAAAATATATAGTATTTATTTGCTGAGTCAAAATGCAATTATTGAATGATTTTGTTGTTCTAAAATAAACAAAACTGACTTTGATAGGATGTTCTCATAAGTGTCACGATCCTAACCCGGACCCGGTCGTGATGGTGCCTCTCGTGAAGACAAGGCCAACCAACTATTCCCAATTCGACGTTAAACAGTTAAAAAAACAGCAGTAAAACAGTCTAAGACATGATTAATAATACGAAGTAGCATATAATATCGATAAAAATGCGGAAGCACAACCCAACACAGCCCTAACCGGGGTGTCACAAGTCACGAGCATCTAATAAAGTCTAAATACAATTGAAAGTCTGAAACATACAAAATACGGACTAATGAAATAAAGAGGGAGAAAAGCAGTGTTACGAATGCCGGCAGCTACCTTGCTAAACTCCGATGACTCTGCCTCCGATCAGCCAATACTCGCTACCGGGTTCAAAAATACCTGAATCTGTACACAAGGTGCAGAGAGTAAAGTGAGTACTCCAACTCAGTGAGTAATAATCATAACTAAAGTCTGAATGATAAGAAATCACGAAAAATGCATCAACATGCTGTATAGAAGCAGTTCAAAAACTAGTAAGAAAGCAATGAAGCTCTAAAATCTCCTAAAATATCTTAGCTTAGTTTAAACTTCTTTGAAAATGACTTTTTCAACAGTTGCGCAAATGAATGCAAAACAATTAGTGCAGATAAGCATAGAAATCCGCCCCTCCAGCACAAATACACAATTAAACAGGTACATGACAGACAAATAAGAAAGATAGCACATAAGGTTCGCCCCTCGGGCACAATGTCAACCAATCCTCCCCTCGTGCAATATCTCAGAACAATACCAGCCCCTCGGGCTATATCTCACATCACAATGGGTACCCGCGCTCACTAGGGGTGTGCAGACTCTTGGAGGGTCCCCTTACGGCGCAAGCACAATATCAAGCCACCTCGTGGCGTACATATCTCAGGCCCTCGGCCTCGTAATCAAATCAGTGTATCACCGCTGCGGCATGCAGCCCGACCCAAAAGTATCCTCAAGATACAGGCCCTCGGCCTTACTCAGTCAAAAATCATATAAGCCACTCGGGCAATAGTAAAACATGATGCTCAACCCAAAATATAAGTGTTAAAGCAGAGTAAACATGACTGAGTTTTGAAAACAGTAGAATATAGCATGACTGAGAGTAAGTTTAAAGTCAAAACAGTGAGGAAATATTAATAAAAATTCCTGAAGGGTTCAAATAGTTGGCACGGAGCTCAAATATGGCATTCAGCCCAAATAATGAAGATAGCAAATAGATTTTAGTCAAATATGCGGTAAAATCATCAATCGGGACGGACCAAGTCACAATCCCCAATAGTGCATGACCCCACGCTCATCATCAAGTGTGTGCCTCACCTTAATATAGCACTACTATGTGCAATCCGGGGTTTCAAACCCTCAGAACATCATTTACAATCATTACTCACCTCGATCCGGTCCAACCTCTAGACCGCGATGCCTTCGCCCGCACAAATCGACCTCCGGATATTCCAAATCTAGCCACAATCAATACATAATCATTAAAATATGCAAAGGGAACGAAGCCCACTCGAAAATATCCAATTTATATCCAAATCCTGAAATTGCTCAAACCCGGCCCCCGGGCCCACGTCTCAAAACTCGATAAAATTAACATCAATGGAATCCTCATACTCTCACGAGTTCATACATATCAAATTTACCAAAATACGACCTCATCTGGTCACTCAAATTCTAAAAATTCACTCTCCAATTTCAAGCCCTAAATTCCCAACTCTTCCTCTAATTTCCCCCAAATTTTCATTATTAAACAATGATATAATCACCATAAACACAAGGTATAAAGCCCAAGTAGCTTACCTCTGTGGATACACTTGATCCCCTCTTGAAATCACAGCTTGGAGCTCCAGTATCGCACAATAATGGTGAACAAATGACTGAAAATCGCGAAGGGGCATTTTTGTACCTTCTGCCCAGCTCTTTCGCACCTGCGATCCTATAAGCGCATCTGTGCCTCCGCTTCTGCGGAAAAACATCCGCTTCTGCGGATTTTACATATGACACCAGGACCTGCATCTGCGGTAAATCCACGCACCTGTGGTATCGCATTTGCGGTCTCTCTCCCTCTTCTATGAAAATCACTAGTCAACCGAAATTACGCATCTGCGATCACACTTCCGCATCTGTGGCTCTGCAGATGCGGTCCACATAGCCGCTTCTGCGGTTCCTGCTCCTCAATCCCTTTTCCACTTCTGCGACTAAAACTCCACTTATGCGGTGCCGCACTTGCGGTCCCTAATCCGCAGGTGCGAAAATACCAGAAGCAGCAAATTCAGCAGCTGCAACAAAATCCAAACTTCTCCGTCAACCATCCGAAATCACCCTAAGGCCCCCGGGACCTCAACCAAAAGCACCTACATATTCTAATACCTTATTCAACTTGTTCCTATCATCCAAACACCTCAAACAAACTTTCTAAAATCTTCCGAATTTTGCTTTTGATAAAAAACCCAACCAAACTACGTTCGAATGACCTGAAACTTTGCACACACATCTCAAATAACACAATGGAACTACTGCAACTTCCGGAATGCCATTCTGACATATCAAAATCTCACCTATCAACTGGAAAATGCCGAAATTTCAATTTTGCCAATTCAAGCCTAAACCTTCCAAGGTCTTCCAAAATGCATTCCGATCACGCTCCTAAGTCCCAAATCACCTAACGGAGCTAACCAAATCATAAAAATTCCGATCTAAGATCATCTACAAACAAGTCAAATCTTGGTCAAACCTTTCGAATTACAAGCTTCAAACTGAGAACTCTTCTTCCAAATTTCATGTCGATTACCCTGAAAACCTAAACCAACGATTTACATGAGTCATAATACATCATACGGGGCAAGTCATGCCCGAGAACTGGCGAGCCAAGTTCAAAAGCTCAAAACGACCGGTTGGGTCGTTACATCCTCCCCCACTTAAATATACGTTCGACCTCGAACGTTCATAGAGTTGTTCCTAAAGCCATCCAATCGCTGAATAACCTACCATGCATATACCTAGGGGTGATCCCACATCACCCTATCTCATATAGGTCCGGTAACACATTGTAACTGAAATTTCACATCCCAATTTAGCCCATAAACCATAGAACCACATTTTCACTTTTAAAATCATCAATACGATCAGAATCTCACATTTATACTGTGAATAAGTCTGAACAAGCTATAACAAACCATATCTGCTATCTCAGGTGCAATCACATGATATACCACATAACTTAAACACTTGTAGTGATAATTTCTAATCACAGTTGTTGTACACAACACCCGAATACTGATAGAAAACTTTTATCAACCAAAGTATCATCCCAACACTTTCATATACTGCCAATGATCACTAAAACACGCGGTAAGCCATAACCATTTCCCAGATCAACCATTCATGAAGCCACTCCTTTGGCAAATACCACAGCAAATTTCTGAGCCGAAGCTGAATATTATCCTTCCAACATGCTAAAATCTAATCCGTTCGTATTCATTAATGATCCCAACGATCTCCTCTAATCCAACACACTACTCTGGTGACATGACACATCAATACATGCCTAAGCCACAACTTGCACAATACGCGCACCGATAAGCAACTATCCGAACATACTCAATCATGAAAATGACTCAAATGAAAGAGTTATACCTCAAGCTCACTAGTACCACCATAACACAAGGCTAAGAACCCGTCTCACATAATAGGAACAGAACACACGAATCCAACCCGCAAGGTTATACCTCCACATAACTTTGCTGCAACGCGCGATCCTATCCAAACACTGCTCTATATGAAACACCTCAAGTCACTCTGCTCGAAATTGATGACCACACACAATAGATGTCTAGAACCAAAGTAAATCATCATAACCACGGTAAAGCAAATACGTAACACCGCACCATATGTGCCTATAACTTACAAATCCTAACACCTCGCAACACAGAAAGGTAACTCATAGATCTCCCCAGATTACTAATAAGCTCAATAATAATCGAATCAACACATCCCTCAACCATACAATTCGGAGCCAACCAAGCCGACTCAAGTTAGAACACGCAACCACAATGGCCTGCCAACGAACTCCTTATCAAGGAAATTCTGAAGCTGCTCCTTCGACTCCTTTAACCCTGCTAGGCCATACGATACGGTGCCCATCATCAAATCAATACCGAAATCAACAACCTTGCCTGGCGACATGCCCAACCATAAGAAACACATCTGAAAAGTCCCTCACCACCGAGACTGAATCAATGGTAGAAGCATCTACACTGACATCTATCATGAAAGCCCCCACTAAGAAAGACAATCCTTCCCAGCCGTCTGTTAGGCCTTCGAAATATAAAATCACTCCACTAGGACATAATCTATCGAACCTCGCCACTCAATCTGTGGCATTTCCGGCATAGACAACAGCGCTGCCTTAGCGCAATAGTCCAGAATGACACAACACGGAGACAACCAGTCTGAACCCAATATCATATCCAAATTCTAACATATCAAGCAACAACAGATTTGCTCGGGTCTCCAAACCCCGATATTCACTAGACAATGCTGATACACGCGACCCACAACCACAACATAGCCTGAACATGAGAATTCCTAGTCTCCAACTCCATATAGTACACGAATCACCATATCTGATCCCAATTCCACTGTCCGAAGGTATACCACACCTCAAATACCCAATCATTCCATGAGAGATACTCTAAAACTCTATTGTGCCACCAAGCAAACTCGAATATTAGCAAACGATCTACCAAGAAAGTATCGCAATACTACCGAAGTACCATCAACCTAATCACATTGCCTTTTTCTGAAACATAAACCCTCGTAAAATCACCCCAAATTAGCAATACCATTTCCTTAATCATCTGAAGACACTTTCTCTAATTATATGAAGCTCATTTCTCTAATTGTCTGAGACTGCCCGCTGCTTAAGAGTTTTTGCTTCCTTTCAGAAATGAACTATAGCCTTACACACTCAATCTCAATCCTCCACAGCATACCGCATATACCATACCATCCTAGGATAACATGAGGACTTCATATCTCTTCCGAGCCACCAGTAACTACGTACCCAACCAACCAAGACTTTCTATTGATCTCATCTAGAAGAAAATCACTACACATCCCACACCTCCATGCTAGTAGAAAATATACATTTCTAGCCACGGTAGAAATCAACAAGAACTCTCCACCTCCCCTTTGCAGAAACAAGTCCGTCAGGACTGAATCTTCCTAACTCAATCAACCTACGCAGGCCACTAAAACCCAAGAGCATTGCCGCGAAATACCCGTAAAAACTCATTACCTAGAACACCCCCAACGAACTAATCATATCCTTATCATACCGGTCCGGCCTGCTATCAAGTTATCCCATCTATCCAAGCTCCCTTTTGATTTATCTTCGACTTGATACTCTTTATTGCTATAACATCACCATTCCTCAAGCCAGACTTACCACACGAGACCCAAGCATAAAACTAAACTGTTTAATGCTCATAAGCCGCTGAGTACTCTCTTAAATGTTTCCAAAAGCACCACGTTCAAAATGCTTCCCTTGAAGAGACTTCCTACGAATCCAAAGCTATTACCTTTGCATTCCTGACACTGATATATAGAATCCCATAATTAATATAGATAATACCACAAGTCTTGCCATCTTCCAATGAAAACTCAGTTTCTAGCCACATATACAACTTGAAGATACCCAATTGTTACATGTAAAATGTTGAACCCATTAGAACCATTCCCGAGAGTCATCCACTCTACTCAAACTACAATTAGCCTGATCAAACGAACCGAACAACCCATGCCTCATTGGCACTTTGACACCGCAGAATGTGACATCATTCCATTACAACCAATCAACTTCTTGCTCTATGCACCGAGCATCCTTTACCAACAATGACTCAAGACATCTCGTGATTGTCACACACCTGTGAAGCATCCTATAATCTTTGTTAAGAATTTTCCTTTACTCGAGCCATCTTCGGTCTCAATCTTCGTAGGCCATATCTGATTCACCTGGATGCCTCAAACTGGAGCCGACATAGCACATAACCGTGCAATCAACTAATCAATAGCAGACTCCCCCACTTGGCTCAAAGCCATAGATTAACACACACTCAATAACTCAAAACGATTATACTATATTAATGCCATAATACCAAAGTGAGATTAAACTCAAAATCCTTTGCAAGCTTGTGAAAACACAGATCATCTAGAATTTTAACTCTTCTGCAAATCTCGCATTCACTCTCGTAACAATTACACCCACTCTCTAAACGACCCAATTTAAATTACATCACATATCTTTCGCTCGCAAACCTCAGAATACTTCGCAGGAGATAACCCACCTGTTTTGCCTCCAACTAACATTTCTGTATACCTCCCCACCGTCATAAACTGTACGCAGTCACTGAGTCTTCCTAAGTCTAAACTCATACCACAAAATGAAATTTACTTCACCCACAACTGGGAAACATGAAAAAAAAATTCACACGCCCATAACTCGGGGCTATACCTCCAATCGAGATGAAAATCAAACACCTAATAATTCTTCTATCCTCCAGCAGACCCTTCTCATCGCTTCCAAATCATATGGGTACATCTCGCAGTACTAACATACTCATCACATAGCCATCCCGTCGTCACTTCCACTAATAGGGACACTGTCGAATATATAAGTTCAAAAACACTTGCTCACACAATTAGCACCTCGGTGCTCAAGCTATAGGCAAAGATCCGGCCTCAAGTCCTCTGGACTGGCCCAACATCAACTCACAGAGATCACATCTCGCCCCTTAATCAGGAAATCGCAGGCCATCAATGCACATCTGATACTGAGCGCTCATGCACGCATACGAATGCATGGAAGGAATTCAAGGAGTTACATTTCAAGCTAAATCAAGGACGCACGATAAGAATTCAAGAATGTGAAGTTTTTCCTAAAGGTTCTGCAGCCTCTCGAGGATAAATACAAACGTCTCCGTACCGATCCGCGAGACTCTACTAAACCTGCTCATGACTCCTGAGACCTATATAACCTAGGCTTTGATACCAACTTGTCACGCCCCTAACCCAGACCCGGTCATGACGGCGCCTCTCGTGAAGATAAGGCCAGCCAACTATTCCCAATTCGACATTAAATAGTTAAAAAATAGCAGTAAAACAGTCTAAGACATGATTAATAATACGAAGTAGCAGATAATATCGATAAAAATACGGAAGTACAACCCAACACAGCCCTAACCGGGGTGTCACAAGTCACGAGCATCTAATGAGATCTAAACACAACTGAAAAGTCTGAAACGTACAAAATACTAACTAATGAAATAAAGAGGGAGAAAGCAGTGCTGCGAACGCCGGCATCTACCTTGCTAAACTTCGATGACTCTGCCTCCGATCATCCAATACATGCTACCGGGATTCAGAAATACCTGAATCTGCACAC
Source organism: Nicotiana sylvestris (assembly GCF_000393655.2). Classification (NCBI taxonomy): domain Eukaryota; kingdom Viridiplantae; phylum Streptophyta; class Magnoliopsida; order Solanales; family Solanaceae; genus Nicotiana; species Nicotiana sylvestris. The sequence continues at coordinate 112,990,252 of NC_091059.1, read as the reverse complement.
AAGGTGCAGGGAGTAAAGTGAGTACTCCAACTCAGTGAGTAATAATCATAACTAAAGTAAATCACAAAAAATGCATCAACATGTTGTATAGAAGTAGTTCAAAAACCAGTAAGAAAGCAATGAAGCTCTAAAATCTCCTAAAATATCTTAGCTTAGTTTAAACTTCTTTGAAAATGACTTTTTCAACAGTTGCGCAAATGAATGCAAAACAATTAGTGCAGATAAGCATAGAAATCCGCCCCTCCAGCACAAATACAAAATTAAACAGGTACATGACAAACAAATAAGAAAGATAAGCACATAAGGTTCGCCCCTCGGGCACAATGTCAACCAATCCGCCCCTCGCACAATATCTCAGAACAATACCAGCCCCTCGGGCTATATCTCACATCACAATGGGTACCCACACTCACTAGGGGTGTGCAGACTCTTGGAGGGTCCCCTTACGGCCCAGGCACAATATCAAGCCACCTCGTGGCATCATAAACATGCTCTCGGGCTCATATTAATATCAACAAGCCACCTCGTGGCGTACATATCTCAAGCCCTCGGCCTCGTAATCAAATCAGTGTATCACCGCTGCGGCATGCAACCCGACCCAAAAGTATCCTCACAATACAGGCCCACGACCTTTCTCAGTCAAAAAACACATAAGCCACTCGGGCAACAGTAAAACATAATGCTCCGCCCAAAATATAAGTGTTAAAGCACAGTAAACATGGCTGAGTTCTGAAAACAGTAGAATATAGCATGACTGAGTACAAGTTTAAAGTCAAAACAGTGAGTAAATATCAATAAAAATCCCTGAAGGGTTCAAATAGTTGGCACGGAGCCCAAATATGGCATTCAACCCAAATAATGATGATAGCAAATAGATTTCAGTCAAATATGCGGTAAAATCATCAAACGGGACGGACCAAGTCACAATCCCCAATAGTGCACGACCCCACGCTCGTCATCAAACATGTGCCTCATCTCAATATAGCATTATGATGTACAATCCGGGGTTTCAAACCCTCAGAACATCATTTACAATCATTACTCACCTCGATCCGGTCCAACCTCTAGCCCGCGATGCCTTCGCCGGCACAAATCGACCTCCGAATGCTCCAAATCTAGCCACAATCAGTACATAATCATTAAAATATGCAAAAGGAACAAAGCCCACTCGAAAATATCCAATTTACATTCAAATCCCGAAATTGCTCAAACCCGGCCCCCCCCGCCCACATCTCAAAACTCGATAAAATTAACATCAATGGAATCCTCATCCTCTCACGAGTTTATACATATCAAATTTATCAAAATCCGACCTCATCTGGTGACGCAAATTCTAAAAATCCACTCTCCAATTTACCTCTATGGATACACGTGATCCCCTATTGAAATCACAACTTGGAGTTCCATAATCGCACAATAATGGTGAACAAATGACTGAAAATCGCAAAGGGACATTTTTGTACCTTCTACCCAGCTCTTTCACACCTGCGATCCTATAAGCCCATATGCGCCTCCGCTTCTGCAGAAAAACATCCGCTTCTGCGGATTTCACATATGATACCAGGACCCGCATCTGCGGTCAATCCACACACTTGTGGTACCGCATTTGCGGTCTCTCGCCCGCTTCTGCAGAAATCACTAAACAACCGAAATTATGCATCTATGATCGCACTTCCGCATCTGCGGTTCCTGCTCCTCAATCCCTTTTCCGCTTTTGCGACTAAAACTCCACTATCTAGTGCCGCACCTGTGGTCCCCAATCCGTAGGTGCGAAAATACCAGAAGCAGCAAATTCAGCAGCTGCAACAAAATCCAAACTTCTCCGTTAACCATCCAAAATCACCCTGAGGCCCCCGGGACCTCAACCAAATGCACCAACATATTCGAATACCTTATTCAACTTGTTTCGATCATCGAAACACCTCAAACATCATCAAATCACCCAAAACACATCGGATTCAAGCCAAACTTTCTAAAATCTTCCGAATTCCGCTTTTGATGAAAAACCCAACCAAACCACGTCCGAATAACCTGAAATTTTGCACATACATCCCAAATGACACAACGGAACTACTGCCACTTCCGGAATTCCATTCTGACCTCTATATCAAAATCTCACCTATCAACCGAAAAACGCTGAAATTTCTATTTTGCCAATTCAAGCCTAAACCTTCCACGGACTTCCAAAATGCATTTCGATCACGCTCCCAAGTCTCAAATCACCTAACGGAGCTAACAAAATCATAAAAATTCTGATCTGAGATCATCTACAAACAAGTCAAATCTTGGTCAAACCTTTCAAATTACAAGCTTCAAACTGAGAACTCCTTTTTTGGAAAATACTGGAAAGAGTGGACAAGGAATTAAAATATCCCTGCCGATGTATTTTGACATCCCATATCTTCGGCAGGATCGCTTAGCCCCGTTCATCGTCGATGTAAGAGCGCTCACTCTTCTTCAAAATTTCATGCCAATTACCCTGAAAATCAAAACCAACAATTTACATGAGTCATAATACATCACACAGGGCAAGTCATGCCCGAGAAATGGCGAGCCAAATGCAAAAGCTCAAAACGACCGGTCGGGTCGTTACATCCTCCCCCACTTAAACATACGTTCGTCCTCGAACGTGCCCAGATAGTTCCAAAAGCCAACCAATCGCTGAATAACCCTACCATGCATATACACGTGGGTGATCCCACGTTACCCTATCTCATATAGGTCCGATAACACATTGTAACTGAAATTTCACATCCCAATCTAGCCCATAAACCATAGAACCACATTTCCACTTTTGAAATCATCCATACGATTAGAATCTCACATTTATACTGTGAATAAGTTCAAACAAGCTATAACAAACCACATCTGCTATCTCAGGTGCAATCACATGATATACCATATAACTCAAACACTTGTAGTGACAATTTCTAATCACAACAGCTGTACACAACACCTGAATACTGATAGAAAACTCTTATCAACCAAAGTCTCATCCCAACACTTTCATATACTGCCAATGATCACTAAAACACGCGGTAAGCCATAACTATTTCCCAGATCAACCATTCATGAAGCCACTTCTCCTTTGGCAAATACCACAACAAATTTCTGAGCCGAAGCTCGATATTATCCTTCCAACATGCTGAAATCAAATCCGTTCGTATTCATTAATGATCCCAACGATCTCCTTTAATCCAACACACTACTATGGTGACATGACACATCAATACAGGCCTAATCCATAAATTGCACAATACCCGCACCGATAAGCAATTGTCCGAACATACTCAATCATGAAATGACTCATATGAAAGAGTTGTACCTCAAGCTCACCAGTACCACCATAACACAAGGCTGAGAACCCGTCTCTCATCATAGGAATAAAACACACGAATCTAATCCGCAAAGTCATACCTCCACATAACTTCACTGCAACGCGCGATCCTATCCAAACACTGCTCTATATGAAACACCTCAAGTCACTCTTCTTGAAATTGTCGACCACACACAATAGATGTCTAGAACCAAAGTAAATCATCATAACCACGGTAAAGAAAATACGTAACACCGCACCATATGTACCTATAACTCACAAATCCTAACTCCTCGCAACACAGAAAGGTAACTCATAGATCTCCCCAGATTACTAATAAGTTCAATAACAATCGAATCAACACATCCCTCAACCATACAATTCGGAGCCAACCAAGCCGATCCAAGTTAGAACACGCATCCACATTGGCCTGCCAATGAACTCCTTATCAAGGAAATCCTGAAGCTGCTCCTTCAACTCCTTTAACCCTGCTGGGCCATACGATACGGTGCCCGACATCAAATCAATACCGAAATCAACAACCTTGCCTGGCAACATGCCCGACCACAAGAAACATATCCGAAAAGCCCCTCACCATCGGGACTGAATCAATAATAGAAGCCTCTACACTGACATCTATCATGAAAGCCCCCATTAAGAAAGACAATCCTTCCCAGCTATCCGTTGGGTCTTCGAAATATAAAACCACTCCACTAGGACATAATCCGTCAAACTGCACCACTCAATCCGTGGCATTTCTGACATAGACAACAACGCCGCCTTAGCGCAATAGTCCAGAATGACACAACATGGAGACAACCAGTCTGAACCCAATATCATATCCAAATTCTAACATATCAAGCAACAAAAGATCTGCTCGGGTCTCCAAACCCCGGTAGTCACTAGACAGTGCTGATACACATGACCCACAACCACAACATAGCCTGAACATGAGAATTCCCAGTCTCCAACTCCATATAGCACACGAATCACCATACCTGATCCCAATTCCACCGTCCGAAGGTATACCACACCACAAATACCCAATGGATTCGATTCATTTTAGTAATGAACAAAACAAATAGGATTGATTATGTATCACAATTTCATCACTACATCGAAGGCTTTTTTGAAAATATATTGATAAGATAGAATCATTCCACGAGAGATACTGTAAAATTCTTCTATGCCACCAAGAAAACTCGAATATTAGCAGTCGATCTACCAAGAAAGTGCCGCAATACTACCGAAGTACCATCAACCTAATCATGTTGCCTTTTTCTGAAACATAAACTCTCATCAAATCACCCCAAATTAGCAATACTATTTCCTTAATCATCCGAAGACCCTTTCTCTAATTATCTGAATCTCATTTCTCTAATTGTCTGAGATTGCCCGCTGCCTAATAGTTTTATGACCTTCCTTTCAGAACTGAACCGTAGCCTTACACATGCATTCTCAATCCTCCACAGCATATCGCATATACCATAACATCCTAGGATAACATGAGGACTTCATATCTCTTCCGAGCCACCAGCAACTATGTACCCAACCAACCAAGACTTTCCATTGAACTCATCCGGAAGAAAATACTACACATCACATGCCCCTCATGCCAGTAGAAAATATACATTTCTAGCCACGGTAGAAATCAACAAGAACTCACTGCCTCCCCTTTGCAGAAACAAGTCCGTTAGGACTGAATCTTCCTAACTCAATCAACCTACGCAGGCCACTAAAACCCAAGAGCATTGCCGCGAAATACCCGTAAAAACTCATTACCTAGAACACCCTCAACGAACTAATCATATCCTTATCATACCGGTCCGGCCTGCTATCAAGTTATCCCATCTATCCAAGCTCCCTTTTGATTTATCTTCGACTTGATACTCTTTATTGCTATAACATCACCATTCCTCAAGCCAGACTTACCACACGAGACCCAAGCATAAAACTAAACTGTTTAATGCTCATAAGCCGCTGAGTACTCTCTTAAATGTTTCCAAAAGCACCACGTTCAAAATGCTTCCCTTGAAGAGACTTCCTACGAATCCAAAGCTATTACCTTTGCATTCCTGACACTGATATATAGAATCCCATAATTAATATAGATAATACCACAAGTCTTGCCATCTTCCAATGAAAACTCAGTTTCTAGCCACATATACAACTTGAAGATACCCAATTGTTACATGTAAAATGTTGAACCCATTAGAACCATTCCCGAGAGTCATCCACTCTACTCAAACTACAATTAGCCTGATCAAACGAACCGAACAACTCGTGCCTCATTGGCACTTTGACACCGCAGAATGTGACATCATTCTATTACAACCAAGTAACTTCCTGCTCTATGCACCGAGCATCCTTTACCAATAACGATTCAAGACATCCTGTGATTGTCACACACTTGTGAAGCATCCTATAATCTTTGTTAAGAATTTTCCTTTACTCGAGCCATCCTAGGTCTCAATCTCCGTAGGCCATAACTGATTCACTTAGATGCCTCAAATCGGAATCGACATAGCACATAACCGTGAAATCAACTAATCAATAGCATACTCCCCCACTTGGCTCGAAGCCATAGATCAGCACACACTCAATAACTCATAACGATTATAGTCTATTGATGCCATAATACCATAGTGAGATTAAACTCAAAATCCTTTACAAGCTTGTGAAAACACAGATCATCTAGAATTTTAACTTTTCTGCAAATCTCGCATTCACTCTCACAACAATTGCACCCACTCTCTAAGCAACCCAATTTAAATTATAACACATATCATTCGCTCGCAAATGAGATCTTCTAACAGACACATAAGGATCGCTCAACCTCAGAACACTTCGTAGGAGATAACCCACTTGCTTTACCTTCAACTAACATTTCTGTATACCTCCCCACCGTCATAAACTGTACGCAGTCACTTAGTATTCCTAAGTCTGAACTCATACCGCAACATGAAATTTACTTTACCCACAACTGGGAAACATGAAAAAATTCTTCACACGCCCACAACTCGGGGCTATACCTCCAATCGAGATGAAAATCAAGCACCTAATAGTTCTTCTATCCTCCAGCAGACCCTTCTCATTGCTTCCAAATCATATGGGTACATCTCGTAGTACTAACATACTCATCACATAGCCATCTCGCCGTCACTTCCACTAATAGGGACACTACCGAACATATAAGTTCAAAAATATTTGCTCACACAATCAGCACCTCGGTGCTCAAGCTATAGGAAAAGATCCGGCCTTAAGTCCTCCGGACTGGCCTAACACCAACTCATAGAGATCACATTTTGCCCCTCGATCAGTGAATCACAAGCTATCAATGCACATCTGATACTGAGCGCTCATACGCGCATACGAATGCGTGGAAGGAATTCATGGAGTTATATTTCAAGCTGAATCAAGGACGCACGATAAGAAATCAAGAATGTGAAGTTTTTCCTAAAGGTTCTGCAGCCTCTCGAGGATAAATACAGACGTCTCCATACCGATCCGCGATACTCTACTAAACTTGCTTATGACTCGTGAGACCTATGTAACCTAGGCTCTGATACTAACTTATCACGACCCTAACCCAGATCCGGTCGTGATGGCACCTCTCGTGAAGACAAGGCCAGCCAACTATTCCCAACTCGACGTTAAATAGTTAAAAAAATAGCAGTAAAAGAGTCTAAGACATGATTAATAAAACAAAGTAGCAGATAATATCGATAAAAATGCGGAAGTACAACCAAACACAGCCCTAACCGGGGTGTCACAAGTCACGAGCATCTACTGGGGTCTAAATACAACTGAAAAGTCTGAAACGTACAAAATACGGACTAATGAAATAAAGAGGGAGAAAAGCAGTGCTGCGAACGCCGACAGCTACCTTGCTAAACTCCAATGACTCTACCTCGGGCAATCCGCCCCTCGGGCAATATCTCAGAAAATACCAGCCCCTCGGGCTATATCTCACATCACAATAGGTACTCGCACTCACTGGGGGTGTGCAGACTCCTGGAGGGGCCCCTTACGGCCCAAGCACAATATCAAGCCACCTCGTGGCATCACAAACAGGCTCTCGGCCTCATATCAATATCAACAAACCACCTCGTGGAGTACATATCTCAGGCCCTCGGCCTCGTAATCAAATCAGTATATCACCACTGCGGCATGTAACCCGACCCAAAAGTATCCTCACAACACAGGCCCTCGACCTTACTCAGTCAAAAATCACATAAGCCACTCTGGCAACAGTAAAACATGATGCATAGCCTAAAATATAAGTGTTAAAATAGAGTAAACATGGCTGAGTTTTGAAAACGGTAGAATATAGCATGACTGAGTACAAGTTTAAAGTCAAAAACAGTGAGAAAATATTAATAAAAATTCCTAAAGGGTTTAAATAGTTGGCACGAAGCCCAAATGTAGCATTCAGCCCAAATAATGATGATAGCAAATAGATTTCAGTCAAATATGCGGTAAAATCATCAATCGGGACGGACCAAGTCACAGTCCCCAAAAGTGCACGACCCCACGCTCGTCATCAAGAGTGTGCCTCACCTCAATTTAGCACTACGATGTGCAATCCAGGGTTTCAAACTCTCAGAACATCATTTACAATCATTACTTACCTTGATCCGGTCCAACCTCTAGCCCGCGATGCCTTCGCCCACACATATCGACCTTCGAATGCTCCAAATCTAGCCACAATCAGTACATAATCATTAAAATATGCAAAGGGAATGAAGCCCACTCGAAAATATCCAATTTACATCCAAATCCCGAAATTGCTCAAACCTGGCCCCCGAACCCACGTCTCAAAACTCGATAAAATTAACATCAATGGAATCCTCATCCTCTCATGAGTTCATACATATCAAATTTACCAAAATATGACCTCATCTGGTCACTCAAGTTCTAAAAATTCACTCTCCAATTTCAAGCCCTAAATTCCCAACTCTTCCTCTAATTTCTCCCAAATTTTCATGATTAAATAATGATATAATCACCATAAACACAAGGTATAAAGCCCAAGTATTAAATTTAAAAATTGATTAGAATTTTACGTGTGGTGTTCCTTACTCCATACTATCATATAAGACTAAACAAAAAGAAAGTAATTGTACAATGTAAGTCGCACCTTTAATTGAAAGATTCCCTCTTTAACGTAATTAAGAAAAAATGATGAGGTTTAAAGTTATAACAGATATATTAAGACGGGCAACTCATGAGTAGAAGCATAATAGTGTGTATTTGTTAGAAATAATAAACTTACCATATCCAACTTTACTTTAGAGGAAAAATAAAAGTTTTTTTAGGTCTTTTACAAAAGAAAGCATTATCAACTTTATAATATTATAGGTCCTTCTATAAAAGAGGAAAGCTTACTGGTGAAAATTACTTTCGACTTTGAATTGCAATGTCTCATTGAGTGAATAAAGAGCAAACAATTTTTGTAGCACGTTAATTTTTTACATAATACACACTAAAGAATTGTGCTTAAATTCAAAGTAATACTAAAATATTTTAAGTTCCAATATGCGTAATAATTTTATGTATCAAAATATAAATGGTGATTAACATGAAATTAATTAAATAATAAACTTTACTTGAGAGGAAAATTAAGATAAAATAAAACTTGTAGGAATATAATAGTGTGTGTGTGTTAGTGTTGTGTTTTAAAACTAATAGATGAGAGGAAAAATAATAAATTTTAGAGGATAATCTATCCTCCTGCAGAAGAAAAAATTTATTACATCAACGTCAAATATTTTTGTGGACGAGGCATATCATTCTAGGTTTGAAAGTTAAAAGAGAAGGATATGTAACATAGGTGAGAAAAAATAAAAAATACATCAAAAAAAGTTTTTTTTATTTTTGGTTTCCCACCCGGTGTCCGATACTTGCATTGGAGCCGGACTATATCTGGATTCGCACCGCGTAGGGCCCAATTCGGAGAGAAGCACTCCCTACCAAGGATTTTTCCATATCAAAAAAGGTTGAAACAAAATATTACTAAAAAAGAAGCATTATTGGTCAAGAGTACTCATGTTTTATCTATGGTATAACGGCAAAAACTTTTGAAAGGAAAATCTTTAAAGTCTCATATTGAAATATCTATATGAAAAGAAAAATAATTAAATTAAAATGATTACCTATAATATTCGAAACGACGACCATTTGGAAGGTAGATTGATGATATTACGTAACCAAATTTTTGTCAATTCCTTTGGTTGCTTGAAAGTTTATGTCACTGACTTATTGCTCACGTTTTAATTTCACAATAGGATATCCAAGTTAGTCTGCATTATTGAAGAGTTATCATCTGGCAGACATGATAATTAGTTTTCATATATTCAATGTTGAAGACACTCATTAAAAGATTATCTTTACGGAAGATGAAAGAATAGTGGAAGAAATTATCCTGACATGAAAAAAATAATGGATGAATAAGAATTTTATGGTTGTGCTTTAAAAAGAATCTAAATTTGTAAGTAGTGAGGAAAAGTTGAAATCCTGTGAAGAGCCTCCATACGTACTTTTTTTAAATGTGAAGCATTGTGATTGTTCGGACGAGGCCTTAGGTTATTAATTGGGACTCTTAGGGTATTCAGGTAAACCAAAAAATATTTTAACATTGCATTTAAAAGGGGTTATGCATCTAATAGTTGTGGCTTGTGACCCTTCATGAAGGGGTACGTAGGTTATTTGCCCTTAGATATTTTTAAATTTTTATTAATAAGGTATTTAAGTTAATTAGAAGGGTATCTTAGTAATTTAGCTTTTGTCTTAAGGGCTTCTCACTTTTAATATAATATAGATTAAGTAATTATTTTAAAACATTTTCAGGCATGAAAATTATTTTTTATATTTTATTAAGCATTTTAAAAAAATTGTTTTAGCGATTAAATATGTATTTAACAAATAGCCCCTTTTCTATTTTGATCCTAGCCTAATTAAATGCCCAAATTCAACCCCACACCAGCCCAAATCTACCTAGGCCCAAATTCCATCTGACCCCAACCCAATTTAAGCCTACCTGACCTAATACCCTGGCCAATCCTGGCCATTGATTATTTTGATCAATTGTCCAGATTTTTCCTTACCATAATTAAACTAACCTATACCCCCAAAACCCTAATCATTTTCGGACCCTTCCTCGCCATCATTTGTTCCTCTCCTCTATCAAATGCTCTCTACCTAAACTCTAATCTCCAAACGATGTCACTCACCTACCGCCCTCCTATGGTGGTTCTCCACCACCTCAGGCCTCTAATGGCCTCTTGCCTGCTATGGTGTCTCTATTTCTTGGATCCTTGAAGAGATCCTCAAGGGACCTAGGCGGTCTGTTTACACCTTGGGTTTTCTTGCTGGTTTCTGGCTATTTAGCTTGATCTTGAGTAAGATTTTTCTCATTTTTTTGTCTTGGATCTATGATTTCATATGTCTGTGCATGTCTCTGTTGCTTTTCTAAAAACCCTATTTTTTACCTTTTGATCTATCCAGATCTAAGATGAATCGAACCCATTTCACATGTTTTCACGAAAGTCTTATGGTTTTCAATCGATTCTCCGTTTTTCCTAAAAAACTAGGGTTTACTAAACTCACTTTTTCAAAGACTTTCTGATTTTTGAGTGTTTAATCGTGGTTCTTAAGCGTTACTGACTGATTCGTGTTAATATTATTTTGGACCCTAGTCGATCTATGCTAAAGCCTAATTTCTTACATTTTTACTCTGATTTTGAGTCTTTCCGTGTTACCTGTTACCTTGTTTATTTCTGTGCTTTGACTTTCATGATTTTTCTTAGTCTAATTCAGTATCATGTGACTTTTACCCTAGTTCATCTCTACTAGGGTTTCTGAGTCGGTCTCTTGGCTAATTTATGTGTGTTTATGAAGTTTTGTTCAGCCTACTCATCTATTTGTGAAAACTGATATTTTTTCCTCTCTTTAAATCAATATTATTTTGAATTTCGATTTATTGATTTGCTTGGTTAAAATTATGTGTTGATTCGTGATTCATTCCCTTGTTTACGACTTCAATTATTCTTGTTACCTTATTGCCTGTAATGTTACTGATTCCTCACGATTATTTCCTTAATTAAACTCCTGCTTGTTTACATCTTTACTTAGGCTTGATTTGATTCTCTTTCCTTAAGTGATTCCTGTCCTTTAACCGTTAAGCAGTTGTTCTTAATTAAAGGAAGACTACGCTAATTTCGTGTGTGATTGATTTTGTAATTTCCCTAATTGCTGAGATTTGATTTCTTTTACCTAATTCTGCTCCACTCTTAAACTGATATGTATACTTTCCTCTACTCTCAGTTCAAGACACGAACATTGGTTCAAAAAGTACTCTCACACTCTTAAAAGCTCTCTCTCTCTATTCTTCTCTGTTACTTGCAATTCTCACTGTCCAAGCCGGCTATAAGTCAAGGCTAGCTATTTGCACCATATCTGTTGTATACTCTGCATTCTCTCTACTTAACTGGTATGTCCTGATTCAATTCAAAGTCCAAAACTCTATGTGTTTTCATTATTGTTTCAGTCCATTAGTTGTGATTTCCCATCCTGTTTATTGTTTACTATCATGTTGCTCAATGTGTAACCAACATGTCTAGATCACACTACCTAACTATTGTCTCACTTAGCATGTTAGAGTTTATCTTGTTAGGATCTGTGACTAGTTTATTTACCCACAATGATCTGCTTATTGTTTTGTTTAGCATGCCCGATCCTTTCTTGTGGTAACTGCATGCATCTTGTTTGCTCATTAGCATGTCCAAACTACATTGCTTGTTTACTGTCTCATTAGCATATCCAAACGATGCTCATTAGCATGTCCAAACTCTTTGATTTCTCCATCAATTTCTTTCTGAAAAGGAGGCAAAATTGATCATCCTCTTTGTCTCGTGAAGTAGTGCAAACATCAATAAAGATTGATCACTCTTATTTTGTTTTACTCATTATTTTCCAATTCATCTTCAAATCTGGAATTTATTATGCTTGGCTAAAATTTACTTCTTCATTATCATTAATTGTTTTAATCAAAAAGGTTTTGATATCTTTTGATCAAACACATATATAACAATGGTCAAATACTTAGACATCCCATTAAACTTGGCCTAATTTTTTATTTTGGCACTTTAACTCAGCCTTGTTCCATTTTGGTCCTCCAACCCCATTTCTTTTTGTTCCCCTTTGACACAAAAGCTAACTTGATTCCATGTGTGATTTTCCTTACCCTTGTAGACGCGTGAGAGCCATTTTTTAAGCCAAATTTCATACTCCCAACGTAGAGGCGGATCCAGAATTTAAATCCTATGGATTCAATTTTAATATTTTTAACATTGAATCCACTATATTTTTAATGTTATGGGTTTATATATATTTTTTTACAATTTTAATAAATTTTTACTCTGCGTCGAAAGTTATAGGTTCAGTTGAACCCGTAGTTATTACTGAAAATATATATAAAAAAATATTTTTTCCACGGGAGGGGGCAGAAAAAAACGAAAAAAATAATAATTTGAAATTACAAAAAAAAAAAATTGTTGGGGGTGGGGGTAGCCAGATGGATACTTGTTCGCGCTGCATTTGGGTATTTGTCAGCGCTGCATTTTTACCTGGGATAAAAGTTTTGTGTCAAAGCGGAACAAAAGAACCCATTATATTTTTAAATGTTATGGATTTATATCTATTTTTTTTACAATTTTAATGAATTTTTACTCCGCGTCGAAAGTTATGGGTTCAAGTTGAACCCGTAGTTATTACTGAAAATATATATAAAAAAATAATTTTCCCCGGGATGTGGGCAGAAAAACAAAAAAAATAATAATTTGAAATTACATTTTGCGGGGGGAAAGGAGGGGCAGTAGGATGGGGGTGGGGGTAGCAACTGGGTATTTGCACGCGCTGCATTTTTACCTGGGAGAAATTTTTTTGTGTCAAAGTGGAACAAAAGAAATGGGGTTGGAGGGTCAAAATGAAACAAGGCTGAGTTAAAGTACCAAAATAAAAAATTGGGCCAAGTTTAATGGTATGTATATGTATTTGGCTTGTAACAATGCATCGTAATAAAGGACATATGAAACTTAACATCATCTATATATACCACCCTCTTTTGAGAGGGTACATCTATAAGCTCCATGACCAAAAGTTATATTATAACCACATGCACTTTACGCGAGGGAAACAAAATGTGTATACCACGCCCTAGCTAGTATATACACCCTACTAGTGGTGGGAAAAAGTCGAGTATATATCATCCTACTAGTGAATTGGGAATCAATCAACACATTTAATTAAATATGCATAGTCTATTCGTTTTGATCATTTCAATAGATACACATAACAACTCATACTATGGTCTTGTCATCACGAAATATTCTTTTGTAGCTATCAAGGCCATTTCGTATCGAAATAATAGCATCTCATGTTGTCAAAGTACACAAGTAGTAATTCACATTAACAGATGTCATAAAATAGCACAAACATTGTAAAAATCATGTATATTGTATAGCAAATCACGCACTTTCAAAACTATTCCAGAGATTCAAATGTTTAACTTGTATACTTTGATTCACAAGAAAATCCAATTTCATAGCGGCTACAATATGAAAGAAAAATCACAAGGAACCTCATCGATCAAATTAAATATTAGCACTATAGCAATATATTGTCTCGAGGAAGCACATTTTAAGGACTTTCTACCAAAACAAATCAAAGCGTCTTAATTTAATTGAAGTGGGTAGGACCATTGAGGACTTTCTACCACAAGTTTAAAAGTTTTTTTTTTCCATAAACTTCATGCCGAGTCAAACTACCTCATATAATATGAAACGGAGGGACTAATATTTATGAGTTCATGTGAATCCAGTAAATGATATATAAATTCAGTAAATATAATAGATTTTGAATCCACTAAATCAATATTCAAAATCTATAGGCTGTGGTAGAATCGTGAACTCGAACCAGCCCATAAAAATCAAATTTTGGATCCGTATCTAGACGTCGCAGATGTGAATTCTAATTAGTTGTACATAAAATAAGACGATGGGCATCATTAAGTAGATGAAACCAGAGTGAACTCCTATCGAACTGATCCAATGACTCAGTGTTCAAACTGTGGTCAGACTAATAGCCTGTTTGGCCAAGATTCTTTTTAGCCAAAAGTGTTTTTTTGGGCCAAAATCACTTTTGGATAAAAATTGAGGTGTTTGGTCAAGCTTTTGGAAGGAAAAAAGTGCTTTTGAGGAGAAACAGAAGCAATTTTGGAGAAGCAGAAAAAAGTAGCTTCTCTTCAAAAACACTTTTTTGAGAATCACTTTTGAGAAAAATACACTTAGAAGCAATTTTTTAAAGCTTGGCCAAACACTAATTGCTGCTCAGAAGTGCTTTTCAAACTAATTAGCTAAACACAAACTGTTTCTCACCAAAAATATTTTTGAGAAAAGCACTTTTGAAAAAAGCACTTTTCAAAATAAGTTGATTTTTACAGCTTGGCCAAACGGGCTATAATGAGTTTCAGGATTGTTCTCCAAGATAACCGTGTTTTCCATGTCAATATTCATCTTTTGGTTTTCCCCGAATGTAATAATGCTGCTGCTGCAGGATGAAGAAACATCAGGTGATACCAAACTGTTGTTGCTGGATTTTCCTATCGTTAGATTATTAATAGCCAGAAATAATACGGGTCTTTCTTGAGCTTTTTCTGCATTTATCTTCCGATCACTTTTCTGGGTTTTCTCCACCCTTTTGCGTCTTGCCTTAGATTTCACTAGGGCATCATTTTTCATACCCGGCCGGATACTTCTTTAAGTGTGTGTAGAAGAAGTTTTTAACTTCCTTATCTGTTCTTCCTGGTAAGTTTGCAGCAATAGCTGACCATCTATATTAACACGATGAAATTAATTCGCTGATTAGAAGTAGTACACCTAATTTATTTTAAACATATATAGGATAATTTGATAACAAGAATCGACATGTTTTAAATAAATAGATACTTACTAAAAAAATATTACTAATACACATAGGTAAATCTAAAGCTAGGACTTCTTACCTACTTCCAAATTCCTGATACATTTTGATGACTGCTTCTCTTTCTTCTATGCTAAAGGGTCCTTTCTTAACATCAGGGTGGAGATAATCCACTCATTAAGTCTACAACTTTTTCCCGTTCTTGAAAGCCCTGCAACGACGCACAACCCAAGTAGGGGCAACGAATTTTGTGGCCTAAAGCCAAATTTTTTGAGGGGCTTAACTTTTTTTTTTAAAAACAAAATATTATTTTTTATTTAAAGTCTATTTTTTGTTTTTTTTTATAGATGCAAAGTTATTAATAATTTTATTATAATCAATTGCTCCTAATAAGTCTTTCTCAGTTGACAATATAACTAATTCATTTAACCTTTCATGAGACATTATTGATCTTAGGTAAGATTTTATCAATTTTAGTTTTGAAAAACTTCTTCTTTTCGCTGAATCAATGGTAACACAAGTTATTAACATTATTCTATAAGCAATATAGACATTTCGAAAAGAATCAAATCTTCTTATTTGATTGAGTATATCAAATAAACTTTATATTTTAATTGTACTATTTTCCTTAACACTTTTAATTCAGAAAATAAATCTAAATCATCAATATCAGATAGATTATTATGTTGTAAGAACATTCAAGATTAAGGCAATGCTTTTTCAATTTTCCATCATCTAGTGATCTCATTTTTTACTGCTAAATAGAAAACCAAAAATATTTTCATATGCTTCGAATTGTTAAAATCTATTATGAAGTGAAAAATAGCCTTGTCTACTATGTATAAAAGCAATCAACTCCAAAAGACTCTTCGAGAGATTTTGAGATTTTATTTTCAACATTTTCATGAAATTGTTTCTTTCTATATATCACACGTTTCTTACGAAATTCAAGTTCTATATTCATTTCAAATGCAATTTTTCCTTGGCAGAAATTATAATTGTAAATCCTTCTTCTCTATATTTGTTAAAGCAAGGAATCAAACATTTTCACTTCATATAACTTTTTTTTAAACTTATATATAACCTATTAGGTGTAAAAAAAGGGACCCCCATGAACCTGGGGCTTAAAGCAGTTGCTTTACCTGCTTTAGGGAAGGGCCGCCCCTGAACCCAAGTTCAGAAGACTAATTAAATTAGTGAACTTAGACAAGAAATTGTTTAAAAGTTCTTTAGTGCATGGAACTCAAAGAATGAATTATCATACTCTCTCCATCCCAATTTATGTGACTGTGTTTGACTCGACATAGAGTTTAAGAAAAAAAATATTTGAAACATATGGTCTAAAACAAACCATAAATAGTTGTATAGTTGTAAATTATTTCACTAAGGGTAAAGTAGGACGTTTAAAATGAAATTATTTCTAAATAAGAAAGTATTTTTTTTGGACATATTAAAAAGAAAGCATGACATATAAATTAGGATAGAGGGAGTAACATATTATATGAGATTTATAGAAATGATTTGAAATGAATCAAATAGTAATGCTTTTATTAGTGGTGGAACCTGTTTGTACTCTCCTGATGTTGTTGTAGTATACTTTGAAAGTACAAGAGGGGGGGGGGTGAGTTGTATATTTTTAAACTGAATCTCTGTTAGTTGACTAGTTATTCAATTAGTCGACTAGATGCACGAACTAATAGTTGTAATAACAGAATATAAGATGCTGAAAGTAAATGCAGGAATTAAAGACACCGAAATTTTTATACTGTTTTGGATTCAATGTGAATTCTAGTCCAGTCCCATTGGGTTGCAAGGGAGTTCTCTTTAGTAAATGCATTTCTTCGAGTACAATGGAAATGACGTGATAGCTCAATTCCTATGTCACTCATCTCTTTTAATATAATGTCTCACCAGTGTTGTTCTCTCTTTCTTCTCTAACTTGTTACACATCAGGTCTTAGAGAGCTACAATGTTTGTTTGCAATAGAACAAAGAGAGGGTGTTTGGTTTGATCAAGGTATATTTTTTTAAGCCTTAAGGATGTGAATAAATACTTTGTAGGAGGCCGTTTACTGAAGAGATTTGACAACCCAAGAGATTTGATCCTTGGAAAGAGATTGATTCTTTCCAAGAATAATATTATTTGCCGTTGTTCTTCCTTGATGCGAGGGCATTTATAGTTTTCCTTTTACAGATCTTGATGAACGAGTTTTACTCCTTGATTGTTGGTCTTTCCGAAATTAGCAGTTTGTCATTGCGCTTCCTCATTAATAACTTTCCTTCTACGGGCTTTGATAACACAAGTTTTACTCCTTGATTATTGCTCTTTCTGAAAGCAACAACTTGATTGATTATCTAGCAAGATCTTCGATTGCTTCGTTTTCATTTAAATCAATCTCTGATTGATTCTGAATCTCCAGATGGTTAATTGATTTCTTCCTCTTGATTCCTTCAATCTTAGATGCTTTCCCGCCTCTTGATTCCTTTAATCTTGGATGCTTCCTTGAGTTCCTGCACATATATATTATTTGCATCATTAAAACCAGGTCTAACAATCTCTGATTTTTTGATGATGACAAAATAATATATATGTATAAACAACAGTTGACTTCCCTATTTTTACTCCCCCTCAATATATGCGGACTGGGTTGACTGGTTCATGGTACTCCCTCTCAGTGTATGCAATTGACTAGTCCATGGTTAGATGTTGTGGTCGATTCCTGTCGTAGAGGATGCTAGCTTACATTTACCCTTCAGTTGACTATACCTGTACAAATACATATACTCTTCTCCTCCTTTTTGGCATCAGTAAAGAGGGAATAGACAGAACAAACCACAAACTGAAACAGAACATATAGCATTATGCAATAGAGTTATAGTTCAAAAGAGACAAATAGAACAAAACAAAAACAGAAATTGTCCAATGGCTGAATTAACAGCCCAAACTCAGCACAAAAAAATTGTCTTAAACAACCATATTAACGACGCAGAAAATAGGTAAGAGTGTTGCAGATGGGCTCCTTCAGTTGTTCAAAGCTAGCATTGGCTGAGATGCCCACTCCATTCAACCTGTCATGAATTTCCCCGAAAGCCTTGACAGCGTTCTCCCTTACTCTGAGAACGACAACTCTTATCTTAGACACATCAGACCCTATTTTTTTTTGAGATGGCATGAATGTCACCAATAGTTGACTGAGTAGCTGTGAGGAGATATTTGATTTCAAGTCAATGGCTTGAAACTTCTCACCAAGATCAAGATCACCAGGGCTGGGATGAGAGGCAGGGGGTTTAGGTTTGGGATCTACAGGAGCATGATTTACATCACCTTCGTGCTTCTTAACCCAGGAGCCCTTCACACTCACATATCCCATACTTGCAAAAGCTCTAGAATTGTAAGATTTTGAAACAGTGATAAAGGGATAAGCGGATAGGGAAATTTGTTGAGCTTCTAAGATGTGAGTGATGGCCATGCCATAGGGTAGACTGGTGGGATCTTCTACACTTTCAATCATGAAATTGATGACCCATGAGGATAACTTGACTTTGAGTTTGGTCACAAGGAAATATACTAAGAAAGTGTCTCTTTGAGAGAAGGTGGAAAAAGAACTAGTGCGGGGAAGCAAAGTAGTTGCTACAATGTGAGCCAGGACTCGAGTTTCGAAACTAACATCACTAGGGCCCAACTGGTTGGGAAGGGATTCATAGGGACACTCAGTAATACACTGTTTTTCTTGATCAAAAGAAATTTCAAAATCATCAGGCCAGGTATTTTTGAAAAGTATAGGAAAACCAGAACATTTACACTGAAAGAGTGAATAAAACATCTTTACCAGGGGTTCATAGACCTTAGGAGGAGGAATAGAGAGGAACTTATACCACCCTTGCTGAACAAAAAGATTTTTTACCTTACAATTTAGAGCTTCCATGTCGTCGAGATCGACTACCCTTCCATGAGCAATGGGCTTGTCTTTCAAGGCAATGAAGAGATCCCTGTTTGGAGAATCCCAGAAATTCAGGTCAGATTCTAGAGAGCCTGAAAGATCTATCTTGTGTTTCTTTGGAGTAGAGGAAACATGGGGGGTCTTCCATAGGTCATTTTCCTAGGGCTTTTCTCCTAAGATTTGAGAATGATCAGACAAATCTCCCTGCGAGGAGGCGAAACCCTCAGATTGGTCGGACCCTAGGTCTACTTGTTCTGGGGGCATAGAAGGAGTTTTGCTTTGGAGCAGGTACTTTTTCTGGTGGAGGCGGATGGGTTCTTGGGTTGTTTGGCCATTGAAGTATAGTGGTTTGAGCGGAGCTTTGGAGAAGGGTTTTCTGGATGATAGGAATGAAAGTAATTGAAAAGAGATCTCCACCTTAAGTAGAGAACCTTCTGACGGTTGAGTATAGAAAAGGAAAAGGCGTCAGTTGAATAGACATGATGATTGCCTTTCCAACTTTGAACGACGGAACTGATGTGAAAGAAGAGGAAAAGAGAGGGAAAAACAAAGGCGTAATTAATGCAAGAGTAAAAGACAATTATTAAACCTACAAAAGTAACTATATTACACATAGGTCCTACAGGTTATTATTCAAGCAAGTAATGCCAAGTAATTTTCTTAAAGAACAAAATCTATCATCTAATAACGGCTTAGTAAAAATATCTGCTAACTGATCAGTTGTTCCAACAAAATATATTTCTATGTCTCCCTTTAGAACATTATTTCTAATCAAATGATGCTTGATATCTATATGCTTTGCTCTAGAATGATGCACATGATTTTTTGAAAGATAAACAACACTTGAATTATCACAAAAAAATTGTATAGGTTTAAAGGAAAGTTCATAGTCACCCAGTTGATGGGACATCCACAGTAATTGTGCACAACATTGTCCAATAGCAATGTATTCAGCTTCAGTAGTAGATAATGCAACTGATGCTTATTTTTTACTGTTCCAGGATATTAATGCCTTTTCAAGTAATTGACATGTACCACTTGTGCTCTTT
Source organism: Nicotiana sylvestris (assembly GCF_000393655.2). Taxonomy (NCBI): domain Eukaryota; kingdom Viridiplantae; phylum Streptophyta; class Magnoliopsida; order Solanales; family Solanaceae; genus Nicotiana; species Nicotiana sylvestris. The sequence continues at coordinate 112,969,968 of NC_091059.1, read as the reverse complement.
CTATCTTCCTTATCACCTGCAAGGTCATCATCTGAAAAACCTTCTAATTTAAAAGAGTTAGAGCAAGGATACCATAGTCCATGGGAGACAGTCCCAATGAGATATCGAATGATTCTCTTTACTACAGTCAGATGATATTCCTTAGGAGTTGACTGAAATTTGGCACATTTACACACACTGAACATAATATCCGGTTGACTTGCAGTCAAATATAATAATGAGTCATTCATTCCACGATACTTAGTTTCATCAACAGGGATTCCCTGTTCATCTTTGTCTAGACTCGTTGAAAGACTCATTGGTGCGCTAATGGATTTTGCATTTCTCATACCAAATTTTTAAATCAGTTCCTTTGTGTATTTGGTCTGACATATAAAGGTTCCTTCTTCAGATTATTGAATTTGAAGTCCAAGGAAGAATGTTGGATCTCCTTCATGCTCATTTCGAATTCAGTTTGCATACGATTTGAAAATTCCTTGCACATAAGAGTGTTAGCACTACCAAATATAATATCATCGACATAAATCTGAATAATAAGATTATCTTTTGATGATCTTTTAATAAACAGGGTAGTGTCTACTTTATCTCTTGTGAAACCATGATCAATAAGAAAAGAACTAAGTCAATCATACCATACACGTGGAGCTTGCTTTAGTCCATATAATGCCTTAGTGAGCTTATATACATGATAGGGAAACTTTGAATCTACAAACCTAGGCATTTGTTTCACATATACTTCTTCCTCAATAAATTCGTTCAAAAAGACTCTTTTGACGTCCATCTGAAACAACCTAAATCCCTTAAACGATGCATATGCCAGAAAGATTCGTATAGACTCCAAGCGAGCTACTGGAGCGAAAGTTTTGTCATAGTCGACTCCTTCCTGTTGTGAATATCTCTGAGCAACTAATCTGGCTTTATTCCTTAAGACCTTTCCATCTTCGTTCAATTTATTTCTGAAGACCCACTTTGTTCCAATTACAGAAACATTTTCAGGTTTGGGTATTAGTTTCCACACTTTATTTTTACCACACTGATCTAACTCTTCCTACATTGCTTGTACCTAACTTGAATATTTTAGAGCTTCTTCTATCTTCTTTGGTTCAACTTGAGAGATAAATTCTAAATATGCTTTCTTTTTGAGAGCTCCCCGGGTTTTCATTCCTTCATTTGGATCCCCTATGATGAATATTTTAGGATATTCAGGTCCGCTTCTCCATTCATTTGGACGCACTACATTAGTAGTCGACTCGATCGGATGATCTATTACATTGTTGTTGATTTCATTAGTTGACTCTATCGTAGTATATTTATTAGTTGACTCTTGAGATTTGCTTGTCTCCAGAGTTTCTTGAGCTTGATCTTCATCACCTACAGTAATTCCTTTCTCGACCAAAGGGTTATTTTCGTCGAATATAATATGTATAGATTCTTCCACACATAATGTACATTTATTATAGACTCTAAAAGATCTACTATTTAATGAATAGCCAGAAAAATACCTTCATCACTTTCTGGATTGAATTTTCCAAGGTTGTCCTTACCGTTATTGTGAATAAAACACTTACTTCCGAAGAGATGAAAGTAACTGACATTGGGACGTTTACTTTTTCATAGTTCATAAGGAGTCTTCTTCATAATGGGCCTTATGAGACATCGGTTGAGAATGTGACATGTTGTACTTACACCTTCTACCAAAAGTGATTTGGCAGTGAATGATCTAGTAACATAGTTCTTGCCATATCTTGGAAGTTTCTGTTTTTCCTTTCAACAACCCCATTTTGCTGTGGTGATCATAGTGCACAGAAATTATGAGTGTATCCCTGATCATTATAGAAGTCTTCAAATGCTCTACTTTCAAATTCTCCCCCATGATCATTCTGAATTGTTGAAATCAGATATCCATTTTCTCTTTCAACCTTTTTGCAGAAAATCTCAAAATTTCTTAATGCTTCATCTATATGAGATAAGAAAATTACCCAAGTGAAACGTGAATAATCATCAACAATAACAAAAGCATATCTTTTTCCTCCTATATTAGCAGTTCTAGTAGGCCCAAATAAGTCCATATGAAGCAATTGCAAAGGTTTAGAAGTAGATACAATATCTTTATTTTTGAAAGAGTTTCTGGTTTGCTTACCTATTTGACATGCATCACAGATATGAGTTCTAGAAAAATTCAGTTTGGGTAGACCAATAACTAACTCATGTTTGGAATATTTTTCTATCAAATACATGCTTGCATGTCCAAGTTTCCTATGCCATAATCATGGATCATCAGACATAGATGTTAAGCAAATATGACCATCTATATTTTCAAAACCATCAAGGATATAAACATTTCCATACCTTTTTCCTGAGAGGATTGTTTTACTTGTCTCATCTTCAACAGCATAGCCTGTTTTCTTAAAATTTACCTCATATCCTGAGTCGCATAATTGACTTATGCTCAGGAGATTGTAGTTGAGTCCATCGACGAGATAAACTTCAGTAATGTCACAATTGTTATTGAAGGGAATTGTTCCAATACTAATTATCTTTCCTTTTGAGTCATCCCCAAACTTAATACTTCTTCCATCAATTTTTGTAACTTCTTTGAATAGGTTTTTATCACCTGTCATGTGACTGAAATACGCACTGTCTAAGTACCATTTTTTTGCGGCTTATTCTGTTGTGTTCTCGCAAAACATAGTGATTACTTTCTTTTAGGTACCCAAGCTTGCTTGAGTCCTGGAGGGTTAGCATTTCTAGATTCAGAATTATTTTTTTGTTTCCAAACCCATCCTGAAACATTTGCTTTACGAAAATGACAAAAAGAATATTTATGTCCACTTTTGTTACAGTAGTGACACGTAACTCCTGACCCACTTTTAGGTCTTTCATTAGTGTTAGTACTAGTGGACTCTGTTCTGGCTGGTCCTTTTCAAGTTGACTTGTAAGTCACCTGGTTTGACCTGGCAGAACTGTGACTGGTGGATTTGCACATGCCATTTGAGTTGCATTTGCAATTCCTCAAACTCTTCTTGAAGTACTTCTTTTTCAATTTCACATACTTCATTTTTGAGTTTCCAGTCTTTAACTTCTTTATTTAGTCTCTTAAGTTCATTCATCATTTTTTTGAGACTCTTTCAAAGTTAAATCAAGAATATTTTGTAATTTTTTGCATCTTTCACAGTTATAAGATCTTACCTCACTTGTTTCACCTCGTGCCATGAAACAATTCTTATTGTCATCTTTGCATTTGTCATCTGAGGTGTCCTCATCTGTCCAGCATCCTGAGGATTTGTTCATCTCATTTTCCAGAATCATCATGAAGCAATGATTTGCTATCTCTTCATGTTCTGAACTGTCTTCATTGCTCCAATTTCCAAAATATTTGTTCTAGTTAAAGCCCCTGGAAATTTTTCTTTTTAGATCTGGGCACTCAGCTTGAATGTGTCAAAATCTTCCACACTCATAACATTTTCCATCATTCTTGTCTTGTTCATTGTATTTCCTGGATCGCCTCGGTGGAATTCTTCCTTTTCTCGTATTTCTGAATCTTCTCATTAAGCCATCCATGTTTCTTGCTAGCACAACAATCTCTTCTTATAGAGCTTCAGGATCATCATCGATTTCATTTTCAGCTATTTCAGTTGAGGCCTTGAATGCTACTGTTTTCCTTCTTTCTTCTTGACTAGTCTTCTTGAGATGTGTCTTTTCAAAGGCTATGAGTTCTCCTCGTAGTTCATCATAGAATAACTTATTTAGATCCTGAGATTCAAGTGTGACTACTTTGGTCTGTCAAGTGGTTGGTAGGCTTCTGAGAATTTTTCTGACTTGATCACCACTCGTATATGGTTTGCCAAATACTTTTAGATCACTAATTATTTTGCTGAATCTAGCAAACATCTCTTCAATAGACTCTCCTTCTTTCATTGAAAAGAGTTCGTAATCATGAACCAACATGTTGATATGTGTTTCCTTTACTTTGCTGGTTCCTTCGTATGTAACCTCAAGCTTGTCCCACATTTCTTTGGTTGTGTCACAGCTAGAGATTTTCTCATACTCTTCACCACTTATGGCATTATAAAGTAGGTTTCTCGCTTTATTGTTAACTTGTACCACTTCCATTTTCTCTTTTGTATATGAGTCTATATCTTCAGGATCAGTAAGTGATGAAGTAGCAGCTGGTAGGGGATAGTTCCCATTTTTTATGACTCTCCAAACTTTAACATCGTATGCCTTGGCATAGATCTCCATACACACTTTCCAGTGAGACAAATGTTGTCCAGTGAAGTATGATGGTCTAACTTGTGAAGTTTCTTCCTGGAAAAGAGCTCCCATGATAACTTGATTTGCCATGATCTTTTTTCACAAGCTGTTAAGCAAAAGAAAAATGTAAGCCTTGCTCTGATACCAATTGAAAGTACAAGAGGGGGGGGGGGTGAATTGTATATTTTTAAACTTAATCTCTATTAGTTGACTGATTTTTCAATTAGTCGACTAGATGTACTAAACTAACAGTTGTAATAACAGAATATAAGATGCTGAAAGTAAATGTAGGAATTAAAGACATCGAAATTTTTATACTGGTTCGGATTCAATATGAATCCTAGTCCAGTCCCCTTGGGTTGCAAGGGAGTTCTCTTTAGTAAATGCGTTTCTTCGAGTACAATGGAAATGACGTGATAGCTCAGTTCTTATATCACTCGTCTCTTTTAATAGAATGCCTCACCAGTGTTGTTCTCTCTGCCGTTTACTGAAGAGATTTGACAACCCAAGAGATTTGATCCTTGGAAAGAGATTGATTCTTTCCAAGAATAATGTTATTTGTCGTTGATCTTCCTTGATGTAAGGGCATTGATAGCTTTCCTTTTACAGATCTTGATGAGCGAGTTTTACTCCTTGATTGTTGGTCCTTCCGAAATTAGCAGCTTGTCGTTTCTCTTCCTCATTAACAACTTTCCTTCTACAGGCTTTGATAACGCGAGTTTTACTCCTTGATTATTGCTCTATCTGAAAGCAACAACTTGATTGATTATCTAGCAAGATCTTCGATTGCTTCTTTTCCATTTAAATCAATCTCTGATTGATTCTGAATCTTCATATGGTTAATTGATTTCTTCCTCTTGATTCCTTCAATATTGGATGCTTTCCTGCCTCTTGATTCCTTCAATCTTGAATGCTTCCTTGAGTTCCTGTACAGATATATTATTTGCATCATTAAAATCAGGTCTAACACACTTGACATGATTGCGGATAAGCTGAAGGACTGTTCCTGGATTTGAATTTACCTACTTCAGTACTAGTGCTGTACTGTCAACTTTCTATTGGGAAGTAATTGAGCATTATATAGACATTTCCAACATAGTGTGTGGGATTATTTAGTCAATTTAAAGTGTTCTTTCCAAGAAATAGAGTACTCTCAGCAACTACTTCATTGGTTTGTCTTTTGTGTTTCTTGTGTTTTTATGGTATTTCTGCTAATTTTAATACTACTAATTCTTTGAAGGAGGAGTTGGCTTGAGCTGGTCAATAGGGAGAGAGAAACAGTAGGAACAAGAAAAAATATTCTGACTTCATTAGTTTCAGAAGAATGACCCTTCTTAAGTAGATTTTTAAAAATACGAAGAAAGAATAAGTTTTCGCTAGAGATTAAACGTATTCGAGGATTCTAGATTTGCTTCCCCCCCCCCAAATGAAATCATAAAGATCAGACAGAAAAGGAAAATATATTTGTACACTATAGTTCACAAGATGAAACCAGTAAAATTTCTGTAGTTGCATAGTAGAGCATGGAAGTGGTCAAAGTTAATGCAAGCTTGTATAACTAGATTTTGCTAATTTAATTTGGTAATGGTGGTCAGAATATTATTTTTTGCATGGACCAAATGATGTACATGTTTTACAGTAAACTGGAGAAAGTTAATCAAATAGGAGTAGCATCTAAGAAAACAAATCTACTTGCCTATGGCCAAAGCTTACTTCATACTACCTCTCAAGGACTAAATAAACTAATTTTCTTGAGAATCTTTGTTAATTGTATATAGCTAGATAACCTTTTCTGATCTATTCCATTTACTTGTCTTAGGATAGAGCAAAAAACAGTAAATGATAATGGTTTTTTTGTATGGGATCGGAATTAATTAAGAGCAATAAAATATTCCATAGAAGGGGAAAGAAAGAAACAAATAGCAAGAGCTGATGTATGTTTTCTGATGTAAGACCTGAAAATATATAAGAGAAATATCTTACTTACTAGAATGGATTAAAAAGGAAGGGGTACTGAAGCAGGTGCTTGGTCCAAGAAATTAAAGTCAATTCCAAACTTTAACTCAAAGTTACAATATGCAAATGAATATGACTCACGGTGTGTTTGGTTTGAGATGTTTTCCAAATAAATTATTGGCAACGGAACATCAAAAAATATTTTCCTTCATATCAAATATGTACACCCTCACCAATAAAGCTCTCAATTTTATATTCCTAATAAATAATGATAACCATCGAGTGTCCACACTCTCTCCTTTTCTTCACCCTAAATCATCCCTCTCTTCCCCGCTTCCAATAAAATCTATAATAATGTTAATTGCACCCTGATTGTATAACTAAAAGAAACAGAATTTTTGAATGTGTAATTAAGCCTAATGACAACAACCTTTAGAAGCATGTATGATGTCTGTTTGGCCAAAAAACGATAATCTTTGGTTAAACTAATCAATCAGTTATTAAGGGGAGTTAATCCTAGTTAAAGTAATAACTACATATCTTAACTTAATAAAGTGAAAAATGTGGGCAGTGAAGAAACGGATTTAATACTCCAATATTAAATGCGTCTAATGTAATAAGATGTTAGAGGTATTAGATACTAAATATCAATAAATGGTGTTGAATGTAAATAAAGAGGAAGATTTACCCAATATTGAATGAGGTGGATGATTCCTTCCTCTAACAGTGCTGAATGACAGGAATCCTTCCTCTAACAGTGCTGAATGACAGGAATATAACGAAAATAGTGAGCACTTTCTCGAATTTAGTGGAAATGACAATGGATAATCCAAAAAGGTCGAATCTCTTCCGAAAATTGTTCTTTGTATTTATCTAGAGAGTTTTCCTTTCAAAAGAGTTTGTATCATATGTAATATTACACGCCTTTCGCCTTATCTCTCATACTATTTATATAGAATATTCCCAAAGAACCCTAAAAAGTACAAATAGAGAGAATATTCAATAGACATTACTGGAAAATGAGCCTATTGCAACAACTGGAAAATCGTTGCAACAGACAGGTAAACTGTTGCCATAGAGTTATTGGAAGGGTTTAGCAACCGTTACATACGCTGGCGTGCCAATAGATCTAGAGTAACGGTTAATGGTTCGTGCAACAGTTATCAAAACTGTTGCTAGAGGGCTATCTATCGCAACGGTTTTTCCTCTGTCTGAAGCAATGAGTATTCTTCCCAGTCCCAACGGTTAAAAACCGTTACCATAGAGTTTACAACGCCTGAAAATTGTTACCACATTATTTACTACAACAGTTAGAAACCATTACCATATCATTTATTGCAACGATTGTGTAAGCTATTGCAACGTTTATTAACAAATATTCTAACGGTTTCATTATGCTATTGTAACGGTTTTATTCCTATTGCAACAATTTTAACTACCAACTGCATCAATTTGTCGCACATTTTGGAACGATTTGCAAGACCTATTGAAACGGTTTGCAAGATTATTACAACAGTTTTATTAGACTATTATGCCCTGGTTGTAAATGAATATTTACATATATAAAAATTTGTAATAACCTGAAATTTATATAAATAAAAAGATAAAACACTTCATAATCTATATTGTCCAATAATCTAATATATCCATAAAACCAAAATGTTTTAACCCATTCACATAAGTTAAACATTTCAACACTACAAGAGTTAGAGTAATTTCAAATGTTGATAACAAAAGATTCCTAGAACATGGACAACAATTCAAAGTTCTTAAGTTAGGTCTAGATCTTCAAAATCTCCATCTTCCCCTTCTTCAATTGCTCGACCTACAAAAGACGATAAATAAAGTCATTATCCTTCAAGAGTTGGTTTATTATCAAGAGAAGAAGAGATCACTACTGATTCAGGTTCACTTTCAAGTAGAGCTCAAGCCCATTTGGAACCAGAATCTCCAATCAGTACAAAAGCATCCTTAGAACAAAATTAATTTCTGATAACACAACAACAACAGCTTCATTAACATATGTCAAGTGATAAAAATCCAAGAACTGGAAATTTACAAACTAAACTAGTTTCCCTAGACTTCCAAGTTTCACCAGCAAGACCAGTCTCAAAATAATCACCACCCAAAAAAGCTGCTAACAACTACCCTTGCATTTAACATCCTAACACCCTATTAGATCAAACACAACGTAAATAACTTCTAATCTTCAAGAAGCTATATATCTGAACATAAAGCAGGAAAGCAGGATGCCAAAATAAAGCAACAAATACTGTAGTCATATACCAAACTCTAATTTTGCAAAGAGTAGGTCTAAGAGGAGCATTATACATACTCAGTTCACAAATTCACATCAATATATATAAAACTACAACTAATTGGTTAATTGAAACAAGAGGTTCCAAAAATACTAAGGAATCAAATAGTAGATATGTCATAGGGTACATATGGTACAACAGACAATTGTTTTGGTTTACCTGCTACAGTTGAGTGGAATAGTTGACCACTTACTAGTAAGAATAAGTCTTAACCTAAGATAGAATCATGAATTACTAGTAAGAATTAAGAAATGATTGGGTCTGCAGTACTTTTTACAAAGAACACTTCACTTTATCCATAGTCGGATAGTCCTGCTGCCATTATATCTAACTTGAATGGAAAATATAGGATTGAAATCAGAGTTTAGCACTATGATAGGGATGGAAACCTTCAGAACTCCAAGCAATACAACCCTTCAAAAAAGCACCTCATCTACTCTCAATGCTATTGATCAGACAAAAATTATATACTTGAAGTTCTAAAATAGGTCAAAGTGTCAACCTACTTGATGTTCTAAAATAGTACAAAGCCTCGTACTTCTAATGTAGAGATTAAAGACACATGCAGGCAACACATGAATCATCCTATACATTTGTTTTCCCTTCAACAATATGAAAGGATCAGTACATATCTTTAGGCTGTTTAACCATGTCTAAATATAAAAATTAGAGAGCAAACACATATAAAAAGACAATAAGAACTTAATCAAGCAAAAAAAACTAAATGCAAAATAAAGAGAAATAATAGTATCAGTCAATATTGCAAATTGTTACAAAGTCACCAGTGGTATAGACATAGTTTCCTCACACAAACCAATAGAAGTAATTCTACTACATTCACAGCACATATTTACACTAGTAAACAAGAGAGTAATATTAACATTTACGATTAATCTCAGAGAATCATCTGAAGTCTAATTTCAATCGTCTTTCCAAAATGAGATAATCACACAACAGTCAACTCTAAATCATCTATTTATTATATACGCACAACAGAAATATTCTTTCCAAAATGAGATAATCAAATATATAAGGGAGGGACGAAGCTGGCAGAAAACTAGACACTTTCTTGATTAACATATATAAGTTAGATGAAGAAATAACCTTAAAGAGAGAAGAATAAGTTCAAGTGTAACCTTAGCAAAACAGCAGAAGGAGGAGAAGAAGAAAGAAAGAAACAAAGAAAAGAAGGGGTGTAACATTTGGAGTACGTACTGACCTTGATTATTACTCCCAGTAGATGAACGATTTTAGTTGCACAACAGCTTGCTGTGCAGAGGAAGCTTCTTCGGGTTAACGAACATTGAATGCTAGCATGCTGGGATCAACCCGTAAATCTGTATTCAGATGCTTAAGTTGTGAAATGATGTTAACTGCAACTTGTAGTTCCACGACATCTTTTTGTGCGTTAAACTTTTCTTGCATCCTATTGCATCCTTTATTCCATTTCCTCCAATTTTTGTTGCATCATCTCAATAGTCGAACTTAAAAGGGGATCCAAAATTTTCCACTTTTCTTTTTAAGGAAGTTTTGGTAACCACGTCCATACAATCTTATGCGACCTGGATGCTCAGGTAACCCCTCGTACAATTTTATTAAGAGTATCCGCATACAAGGCCTTGTATACTCGATCGAGTTTTCTTTTTCTCGTAGCCACAAAGATATCCTTGCTTGATAGAGGTTCAAAAGTTTCTTTTTTTTTTCTGATTATATAAAAAGTGGCATAAAAATATTTCAGATTAAAGTTAGTAAGTTCATACTTAAAAGAATAATAAGAAGAAAAAATATCAAACCTCGCATATTCAAGCGAAACTTCTTTTGCTAGCAGTGTGTGGATATTTCAACTTTTTGCAATTCTCGGTATTGGTTTTGGACATTTTCTGCAAATCAGTCAATGAATACAGAGTTCTCTAGTTCAGTTTTCCCAACAGATTCAATTAAAGCTTAAATTGTGCACTTAAGTTATGTAACTTAAGTGCATTTGATGTATAAAGATAGTTCAGTGATTTCTAATTAAACATAAACCAAACATTCTTAGCAAATCATAGGACAATACTTACTTTTACCTTGTAGGCATCAGAGTTCCAATAATTAAGAAGATCCCTAAATTGAGATTCAGGAACATCAACCGGCCTTTTCTCCATTCGAAGCTCGTCATTCTCATAGGCTTGAAAATGGTAATCCTATACGACAAAAGTAATCAACAAAATTAACTCAATAAACCAAGATACATACTAATTTGACATGACCAAAACTTAAAGGGGATGAAGTCAAAGAGTAAAGCAATTTTTGCATTGAGAAAGAATTATAAAATCATTAGAGAAGAGATCCGTTCTTATAAACTTTTGAAATGAAAAAAAAAGTTTATAAGAACGGATCTCTTATAAACTTGAGTTTCTGTTTTTGACTTAGCTAAGACTTCAAAGATCCTCAGGTAACTGATAGAGCAAAATCCACACAAACATACAAATAAACTTCACCCCATCCCATACTAAGCACCCTCAACCAACATCAGCCAAATAATTCTCCATTTCTCCCTAAATGCATCAGTAAACACAAGAACCTGAATGCAAACACCCATGAACCTCATAGAAACAACAGAACCAAGAATCTAAGCACCAAGGCTCATTCTTTCTCTAATACTATTTTCTTTTTTGCAGGTTTCATCTTCTTTATGCTCAATCTATTGGTATATTTTCAGAGTGTGGTATTAGCATCTATGATGCTCATTCTCCTAGAGATATATCAATTAATTGAAGCAGAATGCCTTCAGATTGCTATATACAGACAGACCTTTATAAAATACCCACCACTGTCAAGAACAAAGTAGCTATTCCACTTGCAACTCTCAGTATCTCACTAGAACACCCCCATATCCTTTTGTTACAAACTCCCGGTGGAGTGCAATCAACTCCCTCCCAGTTATCCCCACACCACAATGCTGCCTCAAAAGTTGCTCATCAAGAATCAGAGATGCCCACAAAAAATCCCATGTACTCACGATCAATCCTATCTCACACCCAACCCCTTTTCCAGAATCCACATCAACCTGGAAATAGAAAACTTTTTTTCTAACAAGTTTGCTAATTTTAGCATATACATTGTTATACAAAATAAAAAGACATAATGTACTAATAGAAAGTAAAAGAATGAAAAGCATTTAACATGACAAGTGTTATAAAACTTATTCTACAGTTTTACTAGTTAAGAGAAAGCATTATCAATAAGAAGAAAGGAAAGAAGGCAAAAGGAAACCGAAGACAAACTGATACATCATTTTTGATGACCATCATACCATACATGAGATCCATTAAGCTAAAATCAGATTTTGTGTTCCACTAGCCGAGGCACATTCACACAGGTAAAAGACAACAAAAGGAAGCTGCAACATTTTGAGGAAGCTATTGTAATATTTGCATCTTTGTTTAAAAGAAAAAATAGCAAATGGGGATCATGTCCTGGCCCACGCACATGCGACTTTATGGCTTCCCTATAAATTAAATTTATAAAGAAATTATGTCCGACTGCACAAAGCGCGGACAAATTAACTAGTTGAACATATATATAGTAGGTTAGTCGAACTACGAAGGATCTAAAACAGCTCAAATTGAATATGGGAGACCTCTCTTATAGAGTTTGATCCCTAAACCAAAAGGCTTAGCATTACAAAAGATGTTACAGGAATTATGCATTGCGTGCTATTGAGGACAGTTTTTATCGAAACAAGGAGACGACATTCTACAATCAAAATTGCAGGGGATGTACCTAACTGACATAGCTCATGAAATTCATAATTGATAACCCAAATTACCCAGCTTAATACCTCATGCAATAGAAAATTCAATGTAACTTTTCGGAGAAATTTAGTTCATATAAGAATTCACAATATTTACTGAAATAAATTTTGACTCACGTTAACCATATCTAAATGAAAATTAAGCCCAAACAATTTGGGTTCTAAACATCAAAAGAGAGCAATAAATCATATACACTGCTCACACCATAATGCTTAAAGAAAAAAAAAGAATGATTATATAGAAGATAATGCCCAAATTAGAAAAAAAAATTACCTGAAAATGATTACTCACAGATTGCCTTTTGGGTCGAATATTTCTCGTGATTGGAATATTTTCTTCACCAGTAATCGCTGCCTTTAATTATTCCTATGTTCTTCATCTCCTTCGAGTGAAACAAATGGAGTTTAGGACTTTGGGGATTTTGGGTGTGACGACCCAACCCGTCGTATCATGAGTTACCGCTCCGTTTTCCCCGTTTTCAAATTCTTTATGCTTCATTATCTGTAATTGGTGTGATCGAGTCGATTTGGATTGGTTTTGGTAGGAAATGAGACACTTAGTCTCTTTAAGGAAGGCTTAGTTTGGAAAAGTCAACCGGATGTTGACTTATGAGTTAGAGGGCTCGGATGTAATTTCCGGTGATTCGGTTAGCTTCGGGGGATGATTTGTGACTTAGGAGCGTGATCGAAAGTGGTTTTGGAAGTCCGGTGTAGAAATTAGCTTGTTTTGGCGAAGTTAGTATTTTGGCGATTTCCGGTTGGTAGGTGAGATTTTGATTCGAGGGTCGGAATGGAATTCCGAGAGATGCAGTAGCTTCGTTAGGTGATTTGGGATGTGTGTGTAAAATTTCAGGTCGTTCGGAGGTGATTTGGTCTGGTTTTTGATCGAATGCGTGTTTCGGAAGTTTTAGAAGAACTTAGGCTTGAATTCGATATAAATTGACGGTTTTGGTGTTATTCGAGGTGATTTGATGATTGGAACAAGTTTGAATGATGATTTAAGATGCGTTGGTGTGTTTGGTTGAGGTCCCGGGAGGCTCGGGGTGGTTTCAGATGGTTAACGGGAAGAGTTTGGACTTGTGTTGTTGCAAATTATCTGGTGCTTCAGGTATTTTCGCACCTGCAGTTTGGGGACCGCATGTGTGGTGTCGCAGATGCGGGTTGGGGGTCACAGAAGCGGAAAAGGCAAGGATTGGCTGGGACCGCAGAAGCGGATAGAGAGCCGCACCTGCGGAGCCGCAGATGCGGCCAGGCGGGACTTAATGAGGTTCCGCAGATGCAGAGTTTCAACCGTAGAAGTGGCTATTTGACCGCAGATGCGGTTATGGCTGGGCAGAAGGTATATAAGGTCTTCTTCGCGAATTTTGAAGGGTTTCTCATTTCTAACTTCGGACTTGGAGAATTTTGGACGATTTTGAAGAGGGATTTCAAGGAGCTTCGATAAGGTAAGGATTTTTGGACCTAAAACACAATCCTATGGTGTTATCACATGAATTAAGACTGGAAATATAAGAAAATCATGGACTAAAAATGGAGGTTAGGGCTTGAACTTAAGAGAGCTAAGATTAGGGATTTGAGGGGTCAATTGAACGCTGATTCTTGTGATTTTTATATGTATGAACTCGTGGCGAGATAAGGAATCTAATGATGTAAAAATTTCTGAGTTTAGAGAAGTGGGCCCGGGGCTCGGGTTTTGCCAATTTCGGAATTTTTGATATTTTTTTATTGTTTTCGATTGGGTATTGTTCCCTTAGCCTATTGTGACGTATTCATTGTGGTTTTGGTCAGATTCGACGCACGAGGAGGCCGATATGAGAGGCAAGGGCATAACGAGCTAGAGTTTTGGCCGGCTTGAGGTGAGTAATAATTGTAAATTATGTCCTGAGGGTTTAAAACCCCGGATTGCACATCGTAGTGCTATATTGAGGCAAGATACGCGCCGGATTGCACTTGACTTATTATTTGAACTCAGTCCTGTTGATATCTACTCTTTTACGAATTCAGCCACTTTTACTCAGATTTGAAACTTAAATGATATTTCTACATCATGTTTTGGGTTGAGAACTACTGTTTTACTAATGCCCAAGGGGCTTGTGATGATTTTTTTAGACTGAGTGAGGCCGAGGTCCATATGTGAGGATATGCTGAGTGATATGAGGCCGAGGGCCTGAGATACTTTATATGCCACGAGGTGGCTTGAGTGATGTGAGGCCGAGTGCCGAGTGATGTTGCCACGAGGTGGCTTGATATAGCGCTTGGGCCATAAGGGGCCCCTCCGGAGTCTGCACACCCACAGTGAGCGCGGGTACCCATTATGATCTGAGAGTGAGCACGAGGGGCTGATATTGTTCTGAGTGATTGATACTAAGCTCGAGGGGCTGATACTGTACTGAGAGTGAGCCCGAGGGGCTGATACTGTTCTGAGTGATTGATACTAAGCCCGAGAGGCTGATACTGTACTGAGAGTGAGCCCAAGGGGTTGATACTGTTCTAAGCGATTGATACTGTGCCCGAGAGGCATATTTCTACTTGTTATTTACCTATTAAATTACCTGTTTTACTTGTTTTTAAAAAGGAATATCATTTGATTTCTTCACTGATTTACTGCTTTAAGTGATTTTACTGCTTGATATAGAATTGCTTTGTTCCTTTACGTGTTTTCATACTTTCAGCCATTATTTATAATTATTACTCACTGAGTTAGAGTACTCACATTACTCCCTGCACCATGTGTGCAGATTCAGGCATAGCAGAGTCCGCTCTTGAGTGATAATTCTCCCAGTTCAGGCAGTGATTCGGAGACTACGAGGTAGTTGTTGGCGTTCGCAGCCCCGTGCCTCCTTTATCTTATCATTTTCATGTTTGTAGAACTATTGTATCGGATTTAGTGTTCAGTAGACTTGTATCCGGATTTCTTAGTTGCTCATGACTTGTGACACCATGGTTTGGACTATGTCGGGATGATTTCTACTATTGTTATCGTTAATTCCGCAATTTATGAATATTATATCATGCTTTAGAACTATTTATGATATTTAACTGTTTAAAAGAGGTGTTCTATTTGGTCTGACTAGCCTTGTCTTCACGAGAGGCGCCATCACGATCAGGTTCGGGAATTGGGTCGTGACAAGTTGGTATCAGAGCCTAGGTTACTTAGGTCTCACGAGTCATGAGCAGGTTTAGTAGAGTCTCGCGGATCGGTACGGAGACGTATGTATTTATCCTCGAGGGGCTGTAGAACCTTTAGGAAAAACTTCATATTCTTGAAACTCTTGTCGTGCGAACTCGTTTGTCCGAGAACTAAACTTCTGTATTCTATTCTCTCATAGATGGAGAGGACTCGTGCTACCGGATGAGGTGGACAACCACCAGTACCACCCACTGAGGCC
Source organism: Nicotiana sylvestris (assembly GCF_000393655.2). NCBI lineage: Eukaryota > Viridiplantae > Streptophyta > Magnoliopsida > Solanales > Solanaceae > Nicotiana > Nicotiana sylvestris. Next base: position 112,954,255 of record NC_091059.1, on the reverse strand, counting down.
ACCAGAGGCCGTGGACGTGGTCGTGGTAGAGGTAAAATAGCGAGGGCAATACCCGTTGATCCACCAGCTGCCCCAGCTCAGGACCAGGATCCAGTTATGGATGCTCCAGCAGCACCAATTCAGGCACCAGCTGTGCCCATCGTGATTCCGGGTCTTTAGGAGGCCCTGGATCAGATCTTATCGGTTTGCACTAGCCTGGCTCAGGCAGTTTCAGCTACCACAGCAGCAACTACTTCATAGGCCGAGGGAGGGAATCAGACCACTACTGCTCGCACACCTGAGCAGGTAGTTCAGGGATTGCAGACGCCGGGAGCACCTCCAGCTCAGTTGGTTGCACCAGTTCAGGAGTGCGTAGGTCCAGCTATGCTAGACGATGAGCAGCGTCGTCTCGAGAGGTTTGGTAGGCTCTAGCCTCCTTCATTCAGTGGAGCTGAGGGAGAGGATGCCCAGGGTTTTCTCGACAAGTGTCAGCGGATGCTCCGTACGACAGGGATTCTTCAGTCTAGTAGTGTGGCATTTACCACCTTTCAGTTCACTAGGGCTGCCTTCACTTGGTGGGAAGCGTGTGAGAGGCGTAGGCCAGCAGTTGCAGTGCCTCTGACTTGGTAGGAGTTCTCCACCCTCTTCTTGGAGAAGTATGTACCCTAGTCCCGCAAGGAGGATCTGCGTAGGCAGTTTGAGTGGCTTCGGCAGGGGGATATGACTGTGTCTTAGTATAAGGCGAGGTTTTCTGAGTTGGCTCGTCATGCCGCCTGGATGGTCTCGACAGATCGTGAGAGGATCAAAAGGTTTGTGGATGGCCTTAACTATCATCTCCGTATTCTGATGACTAGAGAGAGAGTCTTGGGTATTTCATTTGAGGAGGTGGTTGATATCGCTCGTGAGATTGAGACGGCTCGCCGGCAGAATAGAGAGGAGAGGGAGGCCAAAAGGCCTTGAGGTTCTGGCAGTTTCAGTGGTGCTCCGTCTAGGGGTCAATTCCAGCATGGTAGAGGCCGTTCTTTCAGGTCCGCTCAGTCGGCCCGTCCCGAGTATCGTGGGCCATCTTCAAGCCGTGGTTATCATGGTTCACAGTAGGGTCAGCCTTCACTCAGTACCCTTCCAGCTCAGAGTTCATCTCGTGCCCCATCTATTCAGGGTTCTTCCATGCTGAGTGGATCAGCTAGTCACTCCAGTGTGAGGGGTTCCCTTCAGTCCCATTCTCTAACACCTGGGAGTTGTTTTGAGTGTGGAGAGTTTGGACATGTGTGGAGGCAATGTCCTCGTCATGCTGCTAGTTCATCACAGTAGAGGGGTCAGCCCTCGTCTTCTACTTCAGTTACTTCAGCACCTGCCCAGCCAGTTAGGGGTGGAGGTCAGGCAGACAAGGGTCGCCCCAGAGGTGGAGGTCGATCAGGCGGTGGCCAGGCTTGTTTTTATGCTATTCCAGGCAGGACCGATGCTATTGCTTCTGATGTTGTCATTACAGGTTTTATTTCAGTCTGCCACAGAGATGCCTCTTTCTTATTTGATCCCGGTTCCACCTATTCTTATGTGTCCTCATATTTTGCTTATCATTTGGGTACGTCCCGAAGGTGTCTTTCTTTACCTGTCCACGTATCTACCCCGGTGGGCGATACTATTATTATAGACCATGTGTACCGGTCATGTGTTGTGACTATTGGGGGTATGGAGACCCGAGTTGATCTATTGCTATTGAGCATGGTGGACTTTGATGTTATTTTGGGCATGGATTGGTTATCTCTGTGTCATGCTATTCTAGACTGTCATACCAAGACAGTCACTTTGGCTATGCCAGATATACCGAGGATCGAGTGGCGTGGTATGACTGATTACGTTCCTAGTAGAGTGATTTCTTTCTTGAAGGCCCAGCGTATGATTGAGAAGGGTTGTCTTTCATATTTGGCATTTGTGAGGGATGTTGGAGCTGAGACTCCTAGTATCGATTCCGTCCTAGTTGTGAGGGATTTTCCCGATGTGTTTCCTGCAGACCTTCCGGGCATGCCACCGGATAGGGATATTGATTTTGGTATTGACCTGGTGCCGGGCACTCAGCCCATTTCCATTCCGCCATATCGTATGGCACCAGTAGAGTTGAAGGAATTGAAAGAACAGCTTTAGGAACTCCTAGATAAGGGGTTCATTCGGCCTAGTGTGTCACCTTGGGGTGCACCAGTTTTGTTTGTGAAGAAGAAGGATGGCATGATGAGAATGTGCATTGATTATAGACAATTGAACAAAGTAACAATTAAGAACAAGTATCCTTTGCCTCTCATTGATGATTTATTTGACTAGTTTCAGGGAGCGAGGGTGTTCTCTAAGATTGATCTCCGTTCGGGCTATCACCAGTTGAAGATCAGGGATTCAGATATTCTTAAGACTGCTTTCAAGACTAGATATGGTCACTATGAGTTTCTTGTCATGTCTTTCGGGCTAACCAATGCCAAAACAACGTTCATGCATTTGATGAACAGTGTATTTCGACCTTATCTAGATTCGTTCGTTATTGTATTCATTGATGATATTCTGGTATACTCGCATAGTTAGGAGGAGCACGCGGAGCATTTAAGAGTTGTATTGTAGAGATTGAGGGAGGAGAAGCTTTATGCAAAATTCTCCAAGTGTAAGTTTTGGCTCAGTTCAGTGACTTTCTTAGGGCACGTGGTGTCCAGCGAGGGAATTCAGGTTGATCCGAAGAAAATAGAGGCGGTTAAGAGTTAGCCCAGACTGTCTTCAGCCACAGAGATTCGTAGCTTTCTTGGGTTGGCAAGATATTATCGCCGGTTTGTTCAGGGATTCTCATCTATCGCATCGCCCTTGACCAAGTTGACTCAGAAGGGTGTTCCATTCGTATGGTCGGACGAGTGTAAGGAGAGTTTTCAGAAACTCAAGACAGCCTTGACCACAGCTCCAGTGTTAGTTTTACCATCAGCTTCAGGTTCATATACCGCGTATTGTAATGCTTCGAGAGTTAGGATTGGTTGTGTATTGATGCAGGAGGGTAGGGTTATTGTTTATGTTTCTCGTCACTTGAAGCCCCATGAGAAGAACTACCTTGTTCATGATTTAGAGTTGGCCGCCATAGTTCATGCATTAAAGATTTGGAGGCATTACTTGTATGGCGTATCTTGTAAGGTATTCACTGATCATCGCAGTCTTCAGCATTTGTTCAAGCAGAAAGATCTTAATTTGAGGCAACGAAGATGGTTAGAGTTGCTTAAGGATTATGATGTCACTATATTGTACCATCCGGGAAAGACCAATGTGGTGGCCGATGCTTTGAGCCGAAAGGCAGGGAGTATGGGGAGTTTGGCATACATCCCAGTTGGGGAGAGACCTCTTGCAGTTGATGTTCAGGCCTTGGCTAATCGGTTTGTGAGATTGGATATTTCGGAGCCCAGTCGGGTGTTGGCATGTGTGGTTTCTCGGTCTTCCTTGTATGATCTCATCAGAGAGCTCCAGTATGATGATCCGCATTTGCTTGTCCTTAGGGACAGAGTTTAGCATGATGATGCCAGAGATGTGACAATCGGTGATGATGGTGTGTTGCGGATGTAGGGCCGGATTTGTGTGCCCAATGTGGATGGGCTTAGAGAGTTGATTCTGGAGGAGGCCCATAACTCGCGGTATTCTATCCATCTGGGTGCCGCGAAGATGTACTAGGATTTGAGGTAGCACTATTAGTGGAGAAGAATGAAGAAAGATATTGTGGGATTTGTAGCTCGGTGTCTCAACTATCAGCAGGTAAAATATGAGCATCAGAGACCTGGTGGCTTGCTTCAGCAGATGGTTATTCCCGAGTGTAAGTGGGAGAGAATCACTATGGACTTTGTGGTTGGACTTCCTCGGACTTTGAAGAAGTTTGATGCTATTTGGGTGGTTGTGGATTGGCTCACCAAGTCCGCGCACTTCATCCCTGTGTGTACTACCTATTCTTTAGAGCGGTTGGCAGGGATTTATATCCGGGAGATTGTTCGGTTGCATGGTGTTCTGGTTTCCATCATCTTAGATAGAGGTATTCAGTTTACTTCTCAGTTTTGGAGTACTTTTCGGCGAGAGTTGGGTACTCAAGTGGAGTTGAGCACAACATTTCATCCGCAGATAGACGGACATTCCGAGCGTACTATTTAGATATTAGAGGACATGTTGCGTGCCTGTGTTATTGATTTCAGAGGTTCTTGGGATGAGTTTTTGCCGCTTGCAGAGTTTGCCTACAACAACAGCTATCAATCGAGTATTCAGATGGCCCCGTATGAGGCGTTGTATGGGAGACAGTGTAGATCTCCAGTTTGTTGGTTTGAGCCCGGCGAGGCGAGGTTATTGGGGAAAGATTTGGTTCAGGATGCCTTAGAGAAGGTGAAGTTGATTCAGGAGAGACTTTGTACAGCGCAGTCGCATCAAAAGAGTTATGCAGACCAGAAGGTTCGAGATGTATCTTACATGGTTGGCGAGAAGGTCTTGCTGAAGATTTCACCCATGAAGGGTGTTATGAGATTTGGAAAGAAAGGGAAGTTGAGTCCGCGATTCATTGGGCCTTTTGAGGTGCTTCGGAGGATTGGGGAGGTGGCTTATATGCTTTCCTTGCCACCCAGCTTGTCGAATGTGCATCCGGTATTTCATGTTTCTATGCTTCGGAAGTATGTTGAGGACCAGTCTCATGTTTTGGACTTCAGCACGGTTCAGTTGGATGATGATTTGACCTTTGATGTGGAGCCAGTAGCTATTTTGGGTCGTCAGGTTCGTAAGTTGAGATCAAAGGATATAGCTTCAGTGAAGATACAGTGGAGAGGTCAGCCCGTGGAGGAGGCTACCTGGGAGACCGAGCGGGAGATGCGGAGCAGATATCCTCACCTGTTTGAGGCTTCAGGTATGTTTCTTGACTCGCTCGAGGACGAGCGTTTGTTTAAGTTGGGGAGGATGTGACGACCCGACCCGTCGTCTCATGAGTTGCCGCTCCATTTTCCCCATTTTTAGCTTCTTTATGCTTCATTATCTGTAATTGGTGTGATCGAGTCGATTTGGATTGGTTTTGGTAGGAAATGAGACACTTAGTCTCTTTAAGGAAGGCTTAGTTTGGAAAAGTCAACCAGATGTTGACTTATGAGTTAGAGAGCTCGGATGTGATTTCCAGTGATTCGGTTAGCTTCAGGGGATGATTTTTGAATTAGGAGCGTGATCAGAAGTGGTTTTGGAGGTCCGGTGTAGAAATTAGCTTGTTTTGACGAAGTTAGTATTTTGGCGATTTCCGGTTGGTAGGTGAGATTTTGATCCAAGGGTCGGAACGGAATTCCAAGAGTTGCAGTAGCTTCGTTAGGTGATTTGGGATGTGTGAGTAAAATTTCAGGTCGTTCGGAGGTGATTTGGTCGGGTTTTTTATCGAATGCGTGTTTCGGAAGTTTTAGAAGAACTTAGGCTTGAATTCGATGTGAATTGACGGTTTTGGTGTTGTTCGAGGTGATTTGATGATTGGAACAAGTTTGAATGATGATTTAAGATGCGTTGGTGTGTTTGGTTGAGGTCCCGGGAGGTTCGGGGTGGTTTCAGATGGCTAACGGGAAGAGTTTGGACTTGTGTTGTTGCAGATTTTCTGGTGCTTCAGGTATTTTCGCACCTGCGGTTTGGGGACCGCAGGTGAGGTGTTGCAGAAGAAAAAAAGGCAAGGATTGGCTGGGACCGCAGATGCGGATAGGGAGCCGCAAATGCGGCTATTGGACCGCAGATGTAGCCAGGCGGGACTTAATGAGGTTCCGCAGATGCAGAGTTTCAACCGCAGGAGCTGTACCGCAGAAGAGGCTATTTGACCGCAGATGCGGTTATAGCTGGGCAGAAGGTATTTAAGTTCTTCTTCGCGAATTTTGAAGGGTTTCTCATTTCTATCTTCGGACTTGGAGAATTTTGGAAGATTTTGAAGAGGGATTTCAAGGAGCTTCGATAAGGTAAGGATTTTTGGACCTAAAACACAATTCTATGGTGTTATTACATGAATTAAGAGCTGGAAATTTAAGAAAATCATGGACTAAAAATGGAGGTTAGGACTTGAACTTAAGAGATCTAAAATTAGGGATTTGAGGGGTCAATTGAACTCCGATTCTTGTGATTTTTATATGTATGAACTCGTGGCGAAATAAGAAATCTAATGATGTAAAAATTTCTGAGTTTCGAGAAGTGGGCCCGGGGCTCAGGTTTTGCCAATTTTGGGATTTTTGATATTTTCGATTGTTTTCGATTGGGTATTGTTCCCTTAGCCTATTATGACGTATTCATTGTGGTTTTGGTCAGATTCGACGCGTGAGGAGGCCGATTTGAGAGGCAAGGGCATAGCGAGCTAGAGTTTTGGCTGGCTTGAGGTGAGTAATGATTGTAAATGATGTCCTGAGGGTTTGAAACCCCGGATTGCACCTCGTAGTGCTATATTGAGGCAAGATACGCAACAGATGATGAGCGTGGGGTCTTTTACTACTGGGGATTGTGACTTGGTCCATCCCGATTGATGATTTTACCGCGTATTTGACTGAAATTCATTTGTTATCATCATGATTTGGGCTGATTGCCATATTTGGGCTTCGTGCCGACAATTTGAATCCTTCGCGGACTTTTATCACTGTTTCCTCACTACTTGACTTATTATTTGAACTTAGTCCTGTTGATATCTATTGTTTTACAAACTCAGCCACTTTTACTCAGATTTGAAACTTAAATGATATTTCTACATCATGTTTTGGGCTGAGAACTACTGTTTTACTAATGGCCAAGGGGCTTGTGATGATTTTTTTGGACTGAGTGAGGCCGAGGGCCATATGTGAGGATATGCTAAGTGATATGAGGCCGAGGGCCTGAGATACTTTATATGCCACGAGGTGGATTGAGTGATGTGAGGCCGAGTGATGTTGCCACAAGGTGGCTTGATATAGCGCTTGGGTCGTACGGGGCCCCTCTGGAGTCTGCACACCCACAGTGAGCGCGAGTACCCATTATTATCTGAGAGTGAGCCCGAGGGGCTGATACTGTTCTGAGTGATTGATTCTGAGCCCGAGGGCTGATACTGTACTAAGAGTGAGCCCGAGGGGCTGATACTGTTCTGAGTGATAGATACTGAGCCCGAGAGGCTGATACTATCCTGAGAGTGAGCCCTAGGGGCTGATACTGTTCTGAGTGATTGATATTGTGCCCGAGGGGCAGATTTCTACTTGTTATTTACCTGTTAAATTAACTATTTTACTTGTTTTTAAAAATGAATACCATTTGATTTCTTCACTGATTTACTGATATAAGTGATTTTACTGCTTGATATAGAATTGCTTTGTGCCTTTACGTGTTTTCATACTTTTAGCCATTATTTATATTTATAACTCACTGAGTCGGAGTACTCACATTACTCCCTGCACCATGTGTGCAGATTCAGGCATCACAGAGTCCACTCCTGAGTGCTGATTCTCCCAGTTCAGGCAGTGATTCGGAGACTACGAGGTAGCTGTTGGCGTTCGCAGCCCCGTGCCTCCCTTATCTTATCATTTTCATGTTTGTAGAACTATTGTATTGGATTTAGTGTTCAGTAGACTTGTATCCGGATTTCTTAGTTGCTCATGAGTTGTGGCACCCCGGTTTGGGCTGTGTCGGGATGGTTTCTACTATTGTTATCGTTAATTCCGCAATTTATGGATATTATATCATGTTTTAGAACTATTTATGATATTTAACTGTTTAAAAGAGGTGTTCTGTTTTGTCTGGATGTCCTTGTCTTCATGAGAGGCGCCATCACGATCGGGTTCGGGAATTGGGTCGTGACATTGGGACTTTGAGGATTTGGGAGTTTAGGGTTAACAGTCGAGATTAGGGGGTTTTGGGGTTAACGAATGGACCTTGGGAATTTAAGGTTAGCCATTTGATAGAGATGACTGATTTCAATGGTGAATTGAGTTTTGTGGATGGATGGACTTTGGACGTGTCAACAACGATAGTTTTGTGGAGAATAGACGATGGAGTACTCTTTAATTTCAGTATTACATTTACATTAATAAAATAAAAAAAAGTAAAAAGGGGTTATTGGCGGGTTTAGCAAAATTGAGGGGGGGGGAACGAGGAGGGAACAAATCTCGTTCCAATAACAAAATTTTCAAACACCGTTCCTATAAATAGGTATATTGGGACGGTTTATAAAACCGTTCCTATAGAAAAAATACATAAGGTAACGGTTAAGTGTCAACTGGAACGGTTTAGTTTCTAAATTGTGCTAGTTTCATCCAAATGCTGTTGCAACGGTTGTAACAGTTACAATATCCAGTCTATTGCCACGGTTTTAGAACCGTTCCAGAAAAACTATTTCGATAGGCCTATTTTCTAGTAGTGAGAATATTTCCTCTGAAGATCCCAATACAAAACTAACCATTACTTCTATCTATGATACTCGACCTCAGCCCTGATGGACCGCTCAGCGGCTCGTTCTATTGATCAGTGGTCGACCTCGGCCAAACTACCCGTGTTGATTTGAAAATCACTCATGATAATCATCTCCATGTGCCGAATTTCTTCGTTCTAATTTTAACCCATACAGTTAGTCCCTCCGCTTATAGAGGTTGTCTTTTGGATCGATCTCGGTGAGAGGACTTCATTAGTAGTAGTTTGAAAAATTCGGACGGGGAGGTTGAGTAGTGAGGATCGTGGCCGAGAGGGTGACGTGACATTTTGAGAACCACACTTAATGACATTGGTTCAAAATGACGTCACGGCCTCGCGCGTTATTATTACACATCTTCCCAATGCGTTACATCGCTTTCGGTGCCCTTGTTGTTTCGATCCCTATGCATTTGGTGGTTGATTATCTCGATCTGAGTGCTGATGTTATCTATGAATAAGGGTGGGGGACCCTTTGAGTAAACCTTTATATTTTTTAGCCTTTGAACCTGCATATGTTCCTCTCTTCTTCTTCTTCCTGTGTTCCTGCTCCAATTACTTCCACTTTTTGCACTCTTACTCTCCTTTCTGGTTCGAATGATTTTTGTTATTTTTGCCTCTTTCGAGTTCATGTCTTCTGTATTTACAACCAACCAAAAATGGTTAATGCACCCCTTGCCTCTGATGAGGCTCCTAAACCAACCCCACTAGCAGTGAGAATGCCCTCTTATGATGATGATGTTGTTGTCGCTACCGAGGGCGAGAGCTTTCCCACCATAGAGGAAGTCATTCCTCGTAATGATAAAGCCAAGTCGGACTTCTCAAAGTCACCTACGGAAGAGCACAAACCTGTAAAGTCTGAAATAGATGCAACCGATCTCGCCGAGCTTAGGGCCAAGTATAACATCCCGGCCAATATCAACCTAGTCCCAGCTGGGAACTACATAATCCATATTCATCGTCCTGGGTATTGCGCATTTTACACGTACCCATTCCAAGTGGGTTATTCTCTTCCTCTTCCCCCGTTGGTAGAGGAATTCTGTCGTTGCTACGGCATCTGTCTGGCCCAGCTCTCCCTCAATATTTATAAACTCTTTCTCATGTTGATAAAGTATGCGGAGCTGGCCAACCGCGTATTTTTATCCGCCATCTGCTACACCTATTCGCACCAAGCTTTCACAGGGGTACGATGTTACACCTCCGCCGTGATAGACCAGGGGATTGGTGGTGAAGATGGACGATAAGGCAAATCGTCGGTTTTGGTTTAACTTCTTCTAAATTAAGACCGAGCACGTGCTGGTGAACCCCAGTGGGTTCCCTGAACCATGGAACTTTGCCTGTAAGTTATTTTGCTAACTGATTGCTTATTTTATCTCTCACCAACGACTTAATCGTTCTTCTTCTTCTTCTTCTTTTGTGTAGCCAAGAAGGAGCCTCCTATGTTGGTCGTCGACATTCACTACTGGGAGAATCAAATTAATGGTCATTGTTCTATAAGAAGTTTGGACGTAAATCTTCTTCGACTGGTAAGTCATTCATTTCGATCTTCTGTTGCTTTGACATTCGTGCCGCCTTCTTTTTCACTCTCTTCTTTTTTGAAGAAGGTCAGTTTTAACTTCTATTTTTGCTGTTAGGTCGGAGGGCTCCGAGAAGAGTAAAGGCTCCTACCCCCGCTTTTCGTCAATCAGGTGCCTTGATCAGGTCTCTACTTGCTACAGCTACAGGCAAGTCTGTACAGACTACTGCTTCTTCTCAGACCCCGGGCCTGTGTAGGCCAAGCCGATGGGCGGCTACCCTATCAATGCAAACTCCGATTTCACCTGTACTGCACATGGTAGAAGAATTATCGTGGGGGAGGAGGAGCTGGCTCTACAAAAAAGGCGGAGAGTAGAGATTGGCGACGTGATAGCTGGAGCCGAAGGGTCAAAAAAGGGCGTTCCTAAGCTGGCCATGGCTGCATTTGAGGACGACGTGGGTTTGAACACTGAGACTTTGCCGCTTGCAGAGGTTGTAAAAATCGCTCTTTCGCTCGAAGTCATTGCCGAAGAAGGGGCGATCAGAGGCTGCAAAGGCCATTCCTAGGAGTGATCCGTCACCGTTAGGGCAGGCTGACGTTCTTTCATCATCAAAGGAGAGAGGGAAGAGTGTGGCCGTGGACGGCTATGAAATCGGTTCTGGCATAGACCTAGAAGAGGTAAAGATGTTCAATGAGGGGTTTACTCGGGTTAAAGTGAGGACGTAGGGATCTACTCGTACCATAGTCATTCCCTTGGATCGTGATTTGTTGGTGAATACAGAAAGCGTGGTTCCTCTCTACTCTAGCACCGAGAAAAGGACTTTACAGATGTTTGACGATGTCGATCTATTGTTAGGCATATCTGGAATGGCTTTGAGGGTAAGTTTTTGTTGTGTTTTTTTTGTTCTCGTACCTTGCGTTATCTCTCTCTTTTTTGTTTTTACTGACTTTTTTTTTCTGATCTTCCTTTTTCATTAGACCCTCATTTTGGAGATTGAGAGTGCATGCCGAGAAGAGAAGCAGAGGGCTATTTTCAAGAAAATAGAGTTGAAGTATCGTGAGTACCGTGCCAAGCATCGTGAGATATGCACCCGATTCGGCACGAACGGTTATTCCAGTCTCTTAGGGACTAGTTGAAGTAGAAGGAAGATAAACTCATGAAGGTCATCTGCAAATGTAGTGAGCTCGAGGGAGCGCTTAGAATCAAGGAGGACGAGCTCGAAGTGAGCAAGGGGGTCTAGGCTGAGTGTGCCGATCTTCAAGCTCAAGTGGCATCCCTGCGGGCCGAACTTGAGCAGAGTTTGACTAGAGCCAACGACTTGAGCAATGAGTTGATTGAGAAAACAAGGGAGTTGGAAAAAATCAAAGAAGCCAGGGTGGTGGCTTTAGCGAAGGTGGCGGCATTGGATGAGGTCATTCATGTCCTCCATTCTGAACAAGCGAGTGAAGCGGAAATAGATGAGCTCAGGGAGGCAAGGCTTGATGAGCGGATTGGCGGGCTTGAGAAAGAGGTTTCGAATTTAAATGATCAGGTCGCCGCTCTTGAGGCAGAAAGGGCGTAGTTGTTGGCTTGACCGTCCTCCTCTCACACTTCCTCTTATCTCGAGGTTGTGCGGGATTTGTACGAGAAGTCAATCCATGCCGAGGCCCAACTAGACATATTCAGGGACTTGATGACGGCAGGGAGAGTTTCTGAGGTTGAGTTCGAGGATGCTTGTGCCAAGGCGCGCGTAGCTCTAGTCGCATGTGGTTATGATCCCGCCATGCCGCGGATGGGAAATGGTGGAGATGAATTGGATGGGATCAATCAAGGTGCTTGGTATGATGATGAGTACTCGTACGGCGAGGACAATGGTGTGGACGATAGTGGGGGCGATGCTACTGAGTAATGCTTTCTGTAATCTTTTATTTTTACTTTTGTGGGCGTCTATTCGGCCCTTGTAAGATACCTCTTAATTTGGAATGCTATTTTTGCTATTTATTTCCGAGTCTTCTATTTTTTCCTTGAATATTTTCCTCAATTGATTGCCTTGATTAAAAGAACTGTGCTGGTAGGCGTTATCTCAAACGTGATCAAGTATGTCTTTGATTAGTTCGAATGAAATCAAACATCGCCATAATTAACTCGAACGAGGTAAAATGTGAATCAAATTTGAGCTAGGTCGAAAGTAAGTTGAATTCGAGCAAGGTCGAAAGTAAGTTGGATTCGAGCGAGGTTGAATGTTATCTTAATCAATTCGAACTAGGTCGAAAGCGAGTTAAACTCGAGCGAGGTCGAATATTACTCTTAATTAATTCGAACGCGGTCAAAGCGAGTTAAATTCGAGTGAGGTCGAATGTTACTCTTAATTAATTCGAACGAGGTCGAATGCGAGTTAAATTTGAGCGAGGCGAATGTTACTCTTAATTAATTCGAGCGAGGTCGAAAGAGAGTTAAATTCGAGCGAGGTCGAATGTTATTTTTAACTAATTCGAACAAGGTCGAAAGCGAGTTAAATTCGAGCGAGGTCAAATGTTACTCTTAATTAATTTGAACGAGGTCGAAGGCGAGTTAAATTTGAGTGAGGTCGAATGTTACTCTTAATTAATTCGAACGAGGTCGAAAGCTAGTTAAATTCGAGCGAGGTCGAATGTTAATCTTAATTAATTCTAATGAGGTCGAAAGCGAGTTAACTTCGAGCGAGGTCAAATGTTACTCTTAATTAATTCGGACGAGGTTGAAAGCGAGTTAACTTCGAGGAAGTCGAATGTTACTCTTAATTGGCGCAGTGTCAAACTTGGTGGAGACGTAGGTGAACATCATGTACTTGTATGCTTTTCTTATATATATATATATATTGGAGAATACATGTTTTTTGAGGTGGTATTCCAGTCCCAGTCTATCTAGTTCCTTCATTGGTCGACTTGGAGAAATATTCAAGGGGTCGAGCAATGAACTTATTAACTTGTGTTCTCACCTGCTTGTGCTTAACTCAGAAATTTCCTCCACGCCGCCTCATTAAAAACCTCCCCAAGAAAACCCAATTGGGACAAAACTCAGGTAAGGGAAAAAGAATATGGCTCGAAGAACATCTTTCCTTAGGAAGTTGAAATACTTGAGGTGGGCGATGTTCCAGTTATTTGGTAGTAGGTTTCCGTCCACCGTTTCCAGTTGAAACGACCCTTTGCTCACAGTCGCCGCAATTTTGTATGTGCCCTGCCAATTTGTTCCTAGCTTTCCTTCCCGTGGATCCTTGCTTGCCTGTGTTTTGGCCTTGAGTACTATTGATACCCAATTTTTCCCTCATATTCTTAAATATACATATATACTTTCAAAATAGTGCATATGCATTATCACTTGATTTACAAACACATACAAGCATTTTTATAATTTTCTATAATTTTAAAAGGTTTTTAAAATCAATCTATTCCTACATTTTATTATATAAATATTCATTGATTGCATCACAAATTATTTTTATGATGATTTTATCATCTAATTTCATCATTCACACCCAGATTAGGTTTTAAATATTTTTAACATATTTATCATGAATATATTTGCATTTTAAAGGCTAAAATTGCATATTTTGCAATAATAGTCCATATATACTTATAAATACTTTATTTATGCAAAAAATAATTTTTTATATTTTTAAAGTGTTGAATAATTGTTATTAACTATTTTTATGCACAAATTATAGTTTTATTATTTATTTATTATTTTTTATAAATTATTTGTTTAATAAATTGGGTATTTAAAATCTAGCCCCAATTTTTAGTTAAATTGTCGGACCTAAGCTACCCAAACCAACCCAATTACCCCAGCCCAACCACCTAAATATACTAGCCCAGTCCGCCCAGCCCAAACCAAATAATCCCTAACCCAATACCCATTTTTACCCGACCCAAAACCCCTCATTCAATCCTGACCGTTGATCTCTCAAGATCAATGACCCCCATTCAATACCCTCCTTTTAATTTAACTACCTCAACCCTAGTTCCCCATTATCCCCAAAACACCACCCTTATACTCTCTCCTCTCCTCCTCTTCTGAAACCCTAGCGTCGTCACCCCAATCTCTCTTCGATTCCAACCGGATATGGAATCCATTGATGATCTTCTTATCTTATTAAGCCTCTCTCTCTATTGGCTACCCGATTATAGCATAACATTGTGGCTTGCCTAACATGGCAAGCCGATTTCCTCATTTCGGACCAAATCCGGTTTGAAGCTTCCCCCTTTTTTCATCTATGTTCATTTTTCATCTCTTTGGATATGAATCTCTGAGATTCCATTGATTCTTTATTCACCCTAAAAATTAGGGTTTAGATCTTTTATGATCTGTTAAAATTTTGTTCTTATTTTATTTATATTTTCGCATGTCTATCTATGAATATTTTTGCGATTTTTAGTTAAATGTTTTCTGCCTAATTTACTTTGCCCTAAAATTAAGGCTCAGATCTTTTAAGATATGTCCTGGTTCTATTTTTTGTTGAATATCTTCTTTAATGTTCCGTATACCTGTCTATGTGCATTCTATTGCGATTTTTTGTGAATTTGCTGACCAGTTTATTTTCCCTAAATTTTGAGCTTAGATCTGTTATGATTCCTATCTTGTTAACATGTTTTCTTCAATATTTTCCTATAGATATCTATATGCATGTTATTTTCCTTTGATTATTCTGACTGATTTTACTTATCCTAAAAATTAGGGTTCTGATTCTTATTTCATTTTTCATACCGATTCTGTCTATCTGTTCTTGCCTTAATTACTACCTGAGAATCTTTGATTCCCAGACCTGTTTTGATTACTGCGACTATGCGTTTATGTACTGTTCTTTTTGGCTTGCCTTATTAATGTTCTGAGTTTTTCCTTAAATTAATTAATTGATTATTTCCATGTTTACGTACCCTAGTCTAATTCTATTTAAACCCCTCCCCTCTTTCCCCTTAGAGATGACTAAGAACTCGAACTACTTTTACTACTAAACTCTATACTACTATATATTGATTCCTGGCTGGCTGGAAGCCAAGGCCAGAAAGCTGTAATGTTGCTTGCTGCTATTGATGGTCATTGCCTCATTGCTTAACCTTTTCCTGTTCCATTCGAACTAGTAAGTCACTAAGACTCTTCTCCATCACAGTTGTTCAATATGCTCACTGCTCTATGTGGTAGACTCGTTTAACATAGTAGATTAATAGATGAGACCTGTTAATTATGTATATCTTTAGGCATGTCTACTATCTTTTCTTAAAACTGGTTCAACATGTATCTCTTATATTTATTTTCGAATTTGTTAGTATGTCATCCCATTGACTCCTGTGCTCACTTTGCTATTAGCTCTTACTAATCACCAGCATGATGTTTCCTTAACTTATCCTAATCTGAATCCTTTACTGTCTGTGTTGAAGTATGTTTTGATCCCTTGTTAGAATTTTAAACTTGCCAATATCCAACTTATTGGTTTCAAAATGTTTGTCTTTGTTTCTGTTTGTGGCTCTACCCCTAAGCCTGACTCCAAATCCTGCCCTGCACTCTTTTAAATCCCAAAAATATTTGCTAAACTAATTTGAGTAGTGTCCTTGGCCTTATTGGTGTGAGCACTACTCAGGTTTCCTATGAGACCCTCGTGAACTATGACACACTAGGATTTAGTCCATAATCTTCCCTTGAATTGGTTCTGATTCTTCACTCTAGTGTGAGCCCTAACCGATTTTCATGAAGCCCTTGGGAACTCTGACACACTAGAAGACTGGGCTTGGTAAGCTTGTGCTTTAAAATAGAAGTGAGTCAATCACTTTGTGGTTCTATGAACACTGACTTTTGGAGAAGTTGTGGATTGAAGGGCCTGGCCCATCCAGATGTTGTTTTAGGCCCGCTGAAGACTTCCTATAGTTTACATACTTTATAATTTATTCTGTTGATTCTGGTCTGTAATAATTTTTTGTAATAACAATTCGGGGGTGATAATGAAATTCGGATATGGGTTTATTGGATTTTTTGTGGGTAGATAACATGCCTATAGGTTTTCTGCTATTATTATGTTAGATAACATGCCCATAGGTTTTTATTTTATACCCAGAAATTGCGTGCTAAAATTTGTGTAAATGTTAAGTCTGCCATTGCATGTTAGAAAACCTGCCTATAGGGATTTCATTTTGGCTCAAACAAATTTTGTGAATATCTTGTTTACTTTACTTCATACGATTAGAAACCATGCCTATAGGAAATGCAATAATCTTGTTTAAATTACAGCATACTCACATCTGTTTCTTTAGAAATCATGTTTATAGGCCTTAATCAATCGTCACAATCGCTTAGTTAATATGCATGTCTTTAGGAATTAATAAACAGACTCAATCACTAAAATTAGAACGCACGCTCGTAGGGATAACTATTATTTGTGTCAATTGCTAAAACTGGAACCTGCCTAATGCCTTGTCAATTACCATTAGAAAGCATGCCTATAGGAGTAAGTAATAATTCTGAGTGTTTCTATTGTCAACTGTCACTTAAATAACCTGCCTATAGGTTCAAATGCTTTAATTGAGATCAATAGACAATTACAGGATCACATAGGAATCACTGTCAGCATGTTTAAAATCCGGAGTCACATAGAAATCATGTTTATAAGATCTAATATCCTTAACTGATTAAACTGTCAATACGCCAATATGTTTTGCGTGCACTTGCTGCCTTATGTGTGGAGGCTAAATTGAGACTTTATTTGCTTTTGCATGAAAACTCCAATATGTTTTGTATGTCACTTAGTTTTACAATTTTGAGCAACCTAAGCTGAGTCTAGAACCATCCCAAAATAGAGGTCCTAATGCCTCCAGGATCATAGGTAAGGGACGGGTAGTGCACATATAGGACACGAGTTAGAATTGATTAGAGCGTTTTAGGTAAAAACTCAAAGATAGTAATCGGGTAGCAGGAGATAATAGTCTGTGCTCGCTAAATAATATGAGTAACACCCCGTCTTGGGAAAGTTACGAAGTATTATTTATGTTGCACGGGGTGATACTATAGGCTAAAAAACTTAGGACCCCCATCCCTATTAAACAATTCCTTCGCTTCTCTTTATTAGACTAATTCACATAAGTTAAGTTCGGGCGGAACCCACCGTTGTGGACCTCGAGTGCCTTCCCCTCGAGGTTATTTGAGGCCTTACCGATCTCTGGTGATGCAAGCTAGTATAATCTAAGTTATCTGCAAATAGGTGATCTAACGCACCTTAATCCGTTAGGTGGCGACTCTCTCTTTTTTAACTCTTCCTTTAAAAGAGTTATCAACGTCGAAACCCGATTTCGCGAGAAAAGGGGGTGCGATAGCATGGGCCAATCTGCTGGGGATACCCTTAGGTTCTTACCTTAATGAACTTGGTTTGTGAATTAGTCTTCCACGATAAGCATGTCTTTATTATTCTGTTAATACTTAAAAATCCACCTCCAAGTTACCCTTGTCATTGCAACATGCACACCCCTTTCCCATTTTCCTTTATATGGACTTACTTGCCATCTTTCCTTTGATTTGGCTGCAACATGCATTTTCTCTGCTTTTATCTCAATTATGCTCACTAAACTCCCTCTTTTATCATGTCTTTCCTGTTTTATCGCTTATTCGTTATGAGAACTAACTCATTTTCTTGTTTTTCTTTCTTTTCTGTCTTTATAATTATTAAATACTGTATTTTATCATTTTCATCATGCAAAGTACTTGACAACATGTTATTTTCTTCTTGCATAAATATATGATCGACATCATATTCCACTCGTGCGTAATTAATACCATAGCGGCACTTGATAGATATCTGCGCTCTTCCTATATTATCCCTTTTAATTTGGAAAGGCTTATTTGCGGTAAACTAGTCGATCACCGGTGCAATCGTCGGTTCCGTGCCTTTCCCTCTCAAGTTGTCCGCTTGAGGGTACCAGTCTAGACTCTTTTAGAAACCCCATTCTAAAATCAGTTGTGCTTGCATCATGCCTAAACCTAGTATGAGTTAGAACGCTGTCCGCGTAATAACTCACTAAGACAAACCTTGTCCAAAGTCCGCCGAGATTTCCTTAATCCCAAAGGGATGTAATCACGATATATGCATTATTTGGAGAAAACATGCCGATATGCTAATCGTTAATGTGTAAGTAGTTGAATCCGGAGAGGGAAAGGGTCTAACTTTGTTTATTTTGCAGAAAATGAGGCATGGGGTCCCCAGGTTCGAAATGGTTCGAAATATCCCACCTTTTCTACTGGATTGGTGGGAAAATCTCGCACCAAGTGACAAAAATCATGTGAAGAGGATTCTCGGAAATTTACCCTCCTCGTTAGACATCCAGCCAAATAACATGTTGATCGAGGTTGCTACTATGTTCTTGGATGGGGAAAAGGCCGTATTCCATTTTAGCAATGTAGAAATGACTCCTTTCCTAGAGGAAATAGGAGGATTCGCTGGGTTACCCTGGGATAGTCCTAGTTTGTTGGTGCCAGAAAATCGCACTCCTAGGAGGTTTCTGAAAATGATGGTTTGAGAAAGAATGATGATTTAGTGTGCCTGAAGAAGCCCTACATACCTTTCGACTTCCTCTACGAATGATATGGACACAACAAATCCTATCGTATTTTTCATGATGAGTTCTCCATCACTTCCCTGGGTTGGACTCATCGTCGGGTTTTTGTGTTCATCGTCTGTTTTCTAGGTATGACAGTATTTCCAATCCAAGGAGACAGGATTCACACTAGGTTGTCTATAGTAACCAATGCTTTAATGGAAGGAATTGAGGGACACACATACACTATTGTCCCAATGATCGTAGCAGAAATGTACCGAGCTCTTGATCGTTGTAAGAAGGGGTTCAGATATTTTGAGGGTTGCAACTTGTTGCTGCAGATTTGGTTGTTGGAGCATCTTCAAAGAGGCCAGTACCATCAGGAATTTCCACGAAGACCATGGAATAACCACATAGCTTTCCATCATCCGAAAAGAATGACCCTCATCCTAGATAGGTTTGCACAACCGGAGAGTGCTATAGATTGGGTACACTTTTTCAGCAATATGACTGAAGACAAGGTCCATTGGATGTTCGAATGATTCCCTACTAGCGAATTCATCATCAAATCCAGGGATGTTACGCATTTGGTGCTGATTGGGTTAAGGGGCATATATCCCTATGTTCCTATCAGGGTCATGAGACAAGCTGGTAGAAAACAAGTCATATCGCGAGTCTCCAAAATGAGTCATTACAAAGTCGGTTTTCAAGATGATGCCATTCGTTACAAATGTGAGGCCCAACACATGTGGCATTTGAATATTATTGTGGAAAAGGATACCATTGAGCCAGATTGATACCCCGCAGGTCATATGTACTTCTACCTATCGTGGTTGGATGATAACATAGCAGGAATAGTCGAGCCAGGGGTCGGTCGAGGAAACAGGGTCATAGATGAAGCTACTGAAGCACAAGTGAAGTATAAGAGGTTACGCAAAAGAGTCCTTGAGTCCGAGGCCAGGCATTTGGAGCAGCACAAGATAGACATGGAATCAATTAATGAGTGGAAGGAAATGGCTATGAAGTCGATGGAAAGGTTGGAATATTTGGAGCAGGTTCTGATGGAACTGGAAGGGAAGATGAGGAAAAGGGTCGTAGACTATCAGAATGTAGAAGGCAACGAAGGAGGACACCTAACAAGGGCGTATATACTGCTGGACATGCGGAACCTGGGGAATCTGATTGATGGAGCCAAGAAGGCCAAGCCTGGAGAAGGTCCCTCAGGGACCAAGTAGATTAGGATTATTTGCTTTTCTAGAGTCGTTTTGGAATTCGAATGTAATAAGGAAAATGCTATTAGTGACTCATTTATTTATCATCGTTTTAAAATTTTGTCTTATTTACTACATTAATGGAATGAGGAAGTTATCGACATTAAATTTCTCCAAATCTACGTGTTGCTAGGCCTACCTCGGGTACAACAAGGTTCCCAAATTAGGATGCGAATTTATACTTCTGCAATACGTGTTTAAATACTTCAAATATCTTTTCAAAACCCCTTTATTGACTTGTTTACCTTTTTTTCTTTACTTTGATTATTCCTATACCCTAAGGTTTGTGCATCATCAGCATATCACACCAGATCAAGAGGTCCTCCACCTTCCCCTCCTCCAAGCGATCCTAAAAGCAAAGCAAAGGCCAGAATGGATGATACAAGCAATATCAGGAAAGACAATGCCACGCATGAAGACAATACCGAAACTTCATATGGCCGAAGCACTCCAGCACCAAATGATTTGGTTTTGCGATTGGAACAAAAGATATTGGAGTTACAAGGGAGCTTGAGCAGGTCCGGAACTTGGCAAATATCTCCCTTACCCAGAACGTTCCTGACATCAACCAACAGAACACCAAAAACCCAACATCTCCCGAAAATACACCGAACCAGCATCTATAAAATCCTCCCGCACCTCACCAATATGTCACACCGCCTCAGAATCCCAATCCTCCACCGGTACCAACTCCTCTACAACACCATCATCAATAAACCTAGTACCCACAAACCACTACCTATCACACTCCTCAGAACGCACCACAACCTATTCCCGATCCTCAAAACTCGACCAACGACCACCACTACACCTAAATCCCTAGAATGCATCAAAGCAACCCCATATCTGTGGAGACCTTACCCCACACTCCTTAACAAACCTTATGCATACCTAAATCCACCGAAAAGGACCTGCTCATCAAGAATATGGCAGAAGAACTTAAAAAGCTCACAAATCGAGTCTAAGGTGTAGGAGGGGGTAAAGGCATTGAAGGATTGAACTACGAGGATCTGTTCATTCAGTCGGACATAGAATTGCCAGAAGGTTACAAACCTCCTAAGTTCGAGATGTTTGACGGAACAGGTGACCCAAAAGTGCATCTAAGGACATACTATGAAAAGCTCATGGGAGTTGGAAAGGATGAAAGGATTCGCATGTAATTGTTTATGAGGAGCCTCACTGGAGACACCCTATCTTGGTACATCAGTCAAAATCCAAAGAAATGAGTTAGTTGGGAAAACATGGCATCGGATTTCATGGATCGGTTAAGGTTTAATACAGAGAATGCACTAGATGTCTTCTATATCCAAAATCTCAAGAAGAAGCCAACGGAGACCTTCCGCGAGTATGCTACTCGGTGGAGATCGGAAGCTGCGAAAGTAAGGCCAACATTGGAAGAAGAGCAAATGAACAAATACTTTGTTTAGGCCTAGGATCCACAATACTACGAAAGGTTAATGGTTATTGAGAATCACAAGTTCTCTGACATCATTAAATTGGGGGAAAGAATTGAAGAAGTAATCAAGAGCGTAATGGTAACTAATTTTGAGGCATTACAGGCTACGAATAAAGCTTTTCAGTTAGGAGGTATTCCAAAAGAAAGAAGTAAGAGTCGTGATGGTAGCCCAAGGGCCAAAATCTCCCCTCACATACTAAACCCCACCACCTACATATCACCATTCACCTCCCAGATACCAACATCCCCGTCACCACCTACTATACTTATAACACACAACCTGCATATTACCATTCACCATCACCAGTCCGCCAAAACTACCAGAAAATCAGACTAAATTTCGACCGCAGACCACCAAAACAATACACTCCTATTTCTGAACCCATTGATCAGCTCTATAAAAGACTGAAGGATGTCGGTTATGTCACCCCCATTCCCGATATTACTATAGAAAACTCTTACCAGTAGGTTAATCCGAAAAAGACATGCGCCTATCACTTAGGCATGAAGGGTCACACTATTGATGAATGTCTCACTTTGAAAGATAAGATCCAGACTCTAATTGACACCAAGGTTATACAAGAAAAAGAGGCCGCACCAAATTTCCGCAACAATCCCCTCCTAAATCATAGGGGCGAGGGGTAAATGTGATAGAAACTGATGAAGAATGGGATCCGGAAGGATAAATTGGACTCATTCGTGAAGGGGACGAAACCATAATACCTCCAGTCACTCTCTCACCCATTACAGTGCAAATTCAGTCACCAATTGAGGTTGAAATAGCTACGCCAGCTTCATTTGAGGTTAAAACAACAACGCCCTCAACTACACCAGCTCCATTTAAGGTAGAAGTGACCACACCCTTCACTATGACCGTAGCCCCCACACTATCGTTTAATTCCAATGTCATACCATGGGACTATGCTACAGAGGCACGAAGGAAAGGAAAAGGGAAGATGGAAGAAACAGGTGTCACACAAGGCATGACCAGGACCGGCAGGGTTTACACACCCGAGCATTTGGGAGAAACAAGTGAAGAAGCCACTCCCAAACAACTAGTCATTGAAACCGGCCCAGATGATCTTTGGAGAAAGGTGCAAGTAAGGGAGTACTCTGTAGTGGATCATTTGAACAAAATCCCTGCTCAGATTTCCATTCTGTCGTTGCTACAGAATTCTGAGACATATAGGAATGCGTTAATGAAAGTGTTGAATGAAGCTTATGTGCCCAACAACATCACCAGTGGAGAGATGGCCAACATGGTAGGGCAAGTACTGGAAAGCGACAAGATCACCTTTTAGGAAGACGTACTACCACCCAAAGGACTGAGTCACAATAGGGCACTACACATCACAGTACAGTTTGAGGATAAATTCATATCTAGAGTCCTAATAGATGGGGGTTCAAGCCTCAACATTTGTCCGTTGACTACTTTGAAAAGGTTGGGCAAAGATTTCCATGAGATACGAGCAGGGAGTATGAATGTGAAAGAATTTGATGGGTCTAAAAGGGACATAATTGGGGAAATCAACCTTTGTTTACAGATGGGTCCGACTTGGTTTGATGTTGAATTTCAAGTATTGGACATATCTGCTACGTACAATCTTTTGTTGGACGATACATGTTGCTGGAGCTGTAGCTACTACATTACACCAGGCCGTAAATGGAACCATTAGGAGGTGGTCATTCATGGAGACAAAAGTAATCCCATCTATACTAATCAAACTGTTTCGGTTGTCGAGAATGGAAGGAAGTTAGGTGGAGAAACATATCATCGCGTCGAGCATGTCAATGCCATAGAGAAAGACAAGTGGTGGAGTAATAAGATCGAAAGCATACTGTTATGGACAGGGTACAACCCCAGTAAAGGTCTCGGTAAAAATCTCTAGGGTATCACTAAGCCAATACAACCAAAATGTCACGGTACCACCTTTGGACTTAGGTATCAATACACCTGGCAGGAGTACAATGATTGGTCACCGCCATGGTATGCCCCTATTACCCTCTTGAATAGCCAATACTGTATCTGCATCAGACATTTCAATAGACTGACATGATATGGGAATCTGAAGAAGATGAGGCATTAGCTGGCCTAAGGGATCTATTTCTGGATGATGAATACATGGACTGCAATGCAATAGTTAAAGAGGAGAGGAAGAAGACCTCACCATTTAGACCATGGAGAAGGGAGTTGTTCTCAAGAATTGGACTGCTGCACCATCCCGGGCCCATCAAGTTTCTGGCATTAGTATTACTTATTCTGATGAACCAATGACTGTGACATGTAATGAGACAACATAACATAAGGATAGTGATTCAGAAGAAGCATAAGAAGAAGAAGATATAATCCCTAAGGAAATTGTTAGAGAAGTTGAGAATTTTGAGAATAAGCCTAAGTCTAACCTGGACGAAACTGAGATAGTCAACTTGGGAGATTCTGAAATGGTCAAAGAAACCCGTATAAGTATCATTTGTCCCTATCAGAAAAAGAAGAATACACCGTTTCCTGAAGGAGTATGAGGACATTTTTGCATGGTCTTATGATGATATGACTGGTCTGAGCACGTCTATAGTGGCTCATATACTACCTACCGATCTGATGTGTCCGCCTGTAAAATAGAAACTTAGAAAGTTCAAACCTGATATGATCCTGAAAATCAAAGAAGAAGTCACCAAGCAGATCAAAGTCAAAGTTCTCAGAGTGGTCGAATATCCTACTTGGTTGGCCAATATCGTGCTAGTTCCAAAGAAGGATGGGAAAGTCAGAGTATGTGTCGACTATCAAGATTTAAACAAAGCAAGTCTCAAAGATGATTTTTTGTTACCCAATATACATATATTGATTGACAACTATTCCAAGCATGAACTCTAATACTTTGTGGATTGTTTCGCGGGATACCATCAGATCTGGATGGATGAGGAAGATGCCGAGAAAATAGCCTTTATCACTTCGTGGGGAATGTATTGTTACAAAATGATGCCGTTTGGCCTAAAAATGCTTGGGCAACTTATATGAGAGCCACGACGACCATTTTCCATGACATGATTCACAAAGAAATAGAGTTATATGTGGATGACATCATCATCAAATCCAGAAGAAGTGCAGATCATATAGCATATTTAAGGAAATTCTTTAATCGGCTTTGAAGGTACAATCTGAAATTGAATCCTGCAAAGTGTGCCTTCGGAGTCCCTGCTGGAAAATTGCTAGGTTTCATCGTAAGTCACCGGGAAATTGAATTGGACCTTTCAAAGGTCAAAGCCATACGAGATTTGCCACCTCCAAAGAGAAAGAAAGATGTGATGAGCTTCTTGAGGCATCTCAACTACATCAGCCAATTTATAGCACAATCGACCGTGATCTGTGAGTCAATTTTCAAAATGCTGAAGAAAGATGCTACAACAAATTGGACTGAAGAATGTCAGAAAGCATTCGATAGAATCAAGGAATACCTATCCACGCCACTAGTCTTGGTCCTAGCGGAACCTGGTAGACCTCTGCTACTCTATTTGTCCATACTAGATGGAGCTTTCGGTTATGTTTTGGGACAACATGACTAGACGGGAAGAAAAGAGCAGACCATATATTACTTGAGTAAGACGTTGTCACCTTATGAAGCATGGTCTTCTTTGATGTGGCATACTTGTTGCGCCTTGACGTGGATAGCTCAAAAATTGAGGCATTGCTTCTACGCCTACACTACATACCTCATATCAAGGATGGATCCTCTGAAATACATCTCTCAGAAACCCATGCCTACAGGGAAACTAGCCAAATGGCAGATACTATTGAGTGAGTTTGATATCATCTATGTGACTTAGAAGGCAGTCAAGGGACAGGCTTTTGCAAATCACCTTGCATAAAATCCTATGGGAGGGGAATATGAACCATTGAGAATGTATTTTCCCGATGAAGAAGTGTCATTTGCAGGAGAAGATATTACCGAAGCCTACGATGGTTGGAGAATGTTTTTCGACGGAGCTACAAATTTTAAAGGAGTGGGTATTGGAGTAGTTTTGGTGTCAGAGACATGTCAACATTATCCGGTATCCACAAAGCTCAGGTTTCCATGCACCAACAACATGGCAGAGTATGAAGCCTGCATATTAGGGCTCAATTTGGCCATCGACATGAATATATAAGAGTTGCTGGTAATTGGTGATTAGATTTTCTGGTACATCAGGTTCAAGGAAAATGGGCTACAAAGAATACTAAGATACTACCATATCTATATCATGTGCAAGAATTGATGAAGAGGTTCATGAAGTTAGAATTCAAACATGTTCCAAGAGTCCAGAACGAGTTTGCAGACGCACTAGCCACTTTGTCCTCCATGATACAACATCCGGATAAGAATTTCATCGATCCTATTCCAGTGAGGATCCATAGTCAGCCAGCTTATTGTGCTCATGTTGAAGAAGAAACAGATGGAAATCTATGGTACCATGATATCAAGAAATATTTGGCGAAAGGAGAATACCTGGAGCATGCAAATCATACTTAGAAATGCATGCTTCGGAGATTGTCCAATCATTTCTTCCAAAGTGGAGGAATTCTTTATAGAAGGACTCCAGACCTAGGATTATTAGGGTGTGTTGATGCCAAAGAAGCTTCCAGATTGGTCGAGGAAATACACGCTGGAACCTGCAGGCTAGACATGAATGGTTTCGTTCTAGCCAAGAAGATACTAAGAGCAAGATACTTTTGGATGACTATGGAAACAGACTGCATTAGGTACATCCAAAAGTGTCACCAGTGTCAGGTACACACAAATATGATAAGGATACCACCAAATGAACTCAATGCAACAAGTGCAACTTGGCCTTTTGCCGCTTGGGGAATGGATGTCATCGGTCTGATCGAGCCTGCCACTTCAAACGGGCATAGGTTCATTTTGGTAGCCATAGACTACGTCACAAAATGGGTTGAGGATGCATCTTACAAGGCTGTAACCAAGAAAGTCATCGCAGATTTTGTTAGGGATCGTATTGTTTGTCGAATTGGGGGTACTGGAATCCATCATTACCGACAATGCCGCCAACCTCAACAGTGATTTAATGAAAGCTAGGTGTGAAATCTTCAAGATCAAGCATAAGAATTCCACAGCATACAGACCTCAAATGAATGGAGCCGTGGAAGCCACCAACATAAACATCAAGAAATTTCTAAGAAAAATAGTAGACAACCACAAGTAATGGCACGAGAAATTACCATTTGCCTTATTGGGATATCGTACCACAGTTAGCACATCTACCGGAGTAACTCCTTGCATGCTGGTTTACGATACTGAAGCTGTCATTCCCGCCGAGGTTGAAATTCCTTCTTTGAGAATTATATAGAAAGCAGAACTCAGTATTGAAGAATGGATAAGGAGTCGCTATGAACAGTTGGCTCTTATCGATGGAAAAAGAATGAACGCAGTATGTCATGGTCAACTTTATCAGAACAGAATGTCTAGAGCTTTCAACAAAAGGGTCAAACCAAGACAGTTCACACCGGGGCAGCTGGTGCTGAAACGAATCTTCCCGCATTAAGATGAAGCCAAAGGAAAGTTTTCACCCAACTGGTAAGGGCCCTACATGGTTCACATGGTACTAACAGGATGAGCACTCATACTTACATAAATGGACGGAGAAGTTTGGCCAAATCCTATCAATTCGGACGTATTCAAGAGATACCATATTTAAATTGTTTACATTTTTTTCATCTGATATAACTGAACAACGGTTGACCTGATTCCCATTTAAGAGGGGATACGTAGGCAGCCCTGTGGGTTCGGTCACATCTCAATAAAATTTTCATTTTCCCCACAACCAGAAACTGTGGCAGAATTTTAAGGAGGACCCTCAAAATTCTGGAACAAGTCCAGCCAACATCATCATATGCAAGACAGTCAGATAATTGGTTAAGTAACTGGGGCAGAATTTTGAGAAGGATTCTCAAAATTCTGGAGCAAGTCCAACAAACTTCGTCACATGCATAACGGTCGAAGGATCACTTGCTAAACTAAACTAGGCAGAATTTTGAGGAGGGCCTTCAAAATTCTAGTGCAAAGAAGTCGCAATGTCTCTAAAAATATCACAGTCATTAGTTCATTTAATTTACTTGATGTCGTGTACTTTTAAAATAACTATGTCTATCGAATGCCTGCATACTTTTCAAAAACTTTATTTTCTATGGCAGCCAGATGTTACTAAGGGTAATTCGAACAGGATCCCCAGAGCAAAGCAAAGCAAAACAAGCAGGCAAAGGCACGAACTGACCTTTCCCCCGCAAAACTCACAAATTTTCTTCTGATGTAGAAACGAGGAATATTCGCGAATGAGTAAACACATCAGAATCACTATCTTCATAATGACAAGGCTGCCAAACGCAAATATATCTTCAGCTAAGAAATATTTTGCTCCTACTTGCTATGTGTTCATTGCATGAGACTAAGCATTGTCTCTAATCTTACATGAGGCTAAGACCTACCTCCCCATTTGCATAAGGCTAAGCATTGCCTTCCACTTGCATTAGACTAATCCATGTCTCGAATCTTGCATGAGGCTAAGCCCTGCCTCCTTATTTGCATAAGGCTAAACATTGCCTTCCACTTGCATGAGACTAAGCACTATCTTAAATCTTGCATGAGGCTAAGCCCTGCCTCCTCATTTGCATGAGACTAAGAACTGCCTTTCCTTACATGAGACTAAGCACTGTCTCGAATCTTGCATGAGGCTAAGCCTTGCCTCCTTATTTGCATGAGGCTAAGCACTACCTTTCCTTGCATGAGACTAAGCACTATCTCAAATCTGTCACGACCCTAACCCCAAACCCGGTTGTGATGGCGCCTCTCGTGAAGACAATGCCAGCCAGACCAAAGCAGAACACCTCATTTAAACAGTTAAATACCATAAATAGTTCAAAAATATGATATAATAACCATAATTTGTACAAGTAATGATAACAACAGAAGAAACCATCTCGACACAGCCCAAACAGGGGTGTCACAAGTCATGAGCAACTAATAAATCTGGATACCGGTCTACTAGATACGAAATCCGATACAGAAGCTCAAGGACATGAAAATAGTAAGATAAGGGAGGCACGGAACTACGAACGCCAACAACTACCTTGTAGTCTCCGAAAATACTACCTGGACTAGGAGGATCAGCACTCAAGAGCGGACTATACGATGCCTGAATTTGCACACAGGGTGCAGGAAGTAATGTGAGTAATCCGACTCAGTGAGTAATAATTATAAATAATGGCTGAAAGCATGAAAACACATAAGGCACAAAGCAATTCTATATCAAAGCAGTAAAAATCACGTAAAGCAGAGGAAGTCAAGTGAAATCTCATTAAATCAGGTAAAACAGGTAATTTGGCAGGTAAATAACGAGTAGAAATCTGCCCCTCGGGCATAGTATCAATCACTAAGAATAGTATCAGCTCCTCGGGCTCACTCTCATTACTAGTGCTCATTCTTAGCTCTCGACCCATGTATCTCTCATAATAACAGCAATCAGAATAATCGTTGCGGCGTGCAGCCCGATCCGTACATTGCTGCGGCGTGTAGCCTGATCCATATAGATAGTCGAGTGCGCTCACTGGGGGTTTGCAGACTCCAGAGAGGCTCCTACAGCCCAAACGCTATATTGCTGCGGCGTGCAGCCCGATCCATATAAGTATTGCTGCGGTGTGTAGCCCGATCCATAACATATATAATATCCTCACCACTGGGTTTTCAACCCCTCTCAGTCATTAACCTCACAGCCTCTCGGGCACAATAATAGAAGATAGGGATCTCAGTCCACAAATTCCTCTCATTTAGGAATAGTATGACAAAATCAGCTCGAATCGTTTAAAACAGAGAGAAACATGATCGAGGATACGATTTTTAACAACTATAGTGAGGAAAATCAGTCAAAATCCCCGAAGAGTTCAAATAGTTGGCACGAAGCCCAAATATGACAACTATCCCCAAATCATGATGATAACAAATATGTTTCAGTCAAATACGTTGTAAAATCACCAGTCGGGACGGACCAAGTCTCAACCTCCAGTAGTAAAAGACCCCACGCTCATCATCCAGCGCGTGTCTCACCTCAATATAACATTACGATGTGCAATCCGGGGTCTCAAACCCTCAGGACATCATTTAAAATCATTACTCACCTCGAACTGGCTAATTCTATCGCTCGCGACGCCTTTGCCCCTCGAATTGGCCACCACGCGCGTCGAATCTATCCAAAATCAGAACGAATACGTCACAATATGCTAAGGGAACAAAGCCCATGCGAAAACATTCGAAAAATATCAAAAATCCCGAAATTAGCAAAACCCGAGCCCCGGGTCCATGTCTCAGAATTGTGTAAAATTTAAATTTTCAGAATCCTCATACCCTCACGAGTCTAACAATACCAAAATTATCCAATTCCAATACCATTTGGTCCTTCAAATCATCATTTTATATTTTTGAAAGGTTTCACAATTTTCTTCCCAAATTCCATCCCAAATCATGAATTAAATGATGAATTCAATGATAGATTTATGTACTCTAGCCAAATCTGAGTTAGAATCACTTACCCCGATGAATTTCTTGAAAAACATTCGAAAAATCACCAAAATCCGAGCTCTCTAGGTCAAAATATTAAATAAAATCCAAAACCTCGTATTTATAGAGTACCACTCAGCTTTCAGCCTCCGCGGTCCGCACAGT
Organism: Nicotiana sylvestris; assembly: GCF_000393655.2. NCBI lineage: Eukaryota > Viridiplantae > Streptophyta > Magnoliopsida > Solanales > Solanaceae > Nicotiana > Nicotiana sylvestris. The sequence continues at coordinate 112,924,384 of NC_091059.1, read as the reverse complement.
CCACCGAAGTCCGCGCAAAAGCATCGCGGTCCGCACAAAACCACCGCGGCCGCACAGGCTTCCTCTGCAGTGAAAGGTTTTAGTATTTTGGCCATAACCTTCGCTACAAATGTCCAAATTGCATTCTTTTCTGGAAACTAGACACGCAGGACTACAACCTTTGTTTTTGAATCATCTCAAAATCCCTTGTAGATCAAAAGATATGAGCTTCCGAAGTAGGACCAGCGGAATGTTCTTCACCGCGGCCGCACACCATTTTGTGCGGTCCGCACAACACCTACCGCGACCGCACTTCATTTGTGCGGTCCGCACAGCACATACCGCGGCCGCACCCATTTTGTGCGGACCGCGCGGGTGAGTTTCGAGGCCTGCATCCCTTCTAGACCTGCTACAGCTATGATTTTCGGCCTAAAACATCCCGGAACCTACCCGGAACTTCAAACCAATTATACCAACACATCCCATGACATTGTTCAAACTTGTTCAAAACTTCAAAATGCTCACAACAACATCAAATCACCAATTTAACATAGGATTCAAGCCTAAGAACTTCATGACTCTTAAATTATGCTTTCGATCAAAAAATCTATCAAATCTCGTCTGAATGACCTGAAATTTTGCACACACATCCCAAATGACACAACAAAACTACTGCAACTCTCGGAATTCCATTCCGACCCCTATATCAAAATCTCACCTATCAACCGGAAAGTGCCGAAATCTCGATTTCGCCAATCCAAGCCTAAACCTTTCACGGACTTCCAAAATATATTCCGATCACGCTCCTAAGTCCCAAATCACCTGACAGAGCTAACCAAATCATAAAAATTCCAATCCGAGATCATATACAAACAAGTCAAATATTGGTCAAACCTTTCAAATTTTATGCTTTCAACTGAGACTGTTCTTCCAAATTAAATTCTGATTAACCTGAAACCCAACATCAACGATTTACATAAGTCATATTGCATCACACGGGGCAAGTCATGCCCGAGAACTGGCGAGTGAAATGCAAAAGCTCAAAACGACCGGTCGGGTCGTTACATCCTCCCGCACTTAAACATACGTTCGTCCTCGAACGTGCCCAGAGTTGTTCCAAAAGCCAACCAATTGATGAATAACCTCACCATGCACATGCCCGGGGGTGATCCCATGTCACCCTATCTGACATAGGTTCGATAACACAATATAACTGAATTTTCACAATTCATCCTAGTCCATAAGCCATAGAACCACATTTCCTCTTCTGAAATCATTCACAAGATCAGAATCTCACATCTATTTTCCGAATAAGCCCGAACAAGCTGTAATCACCCATATATGCTATCTCCGGTGCAATCACATGATATACCACATAACTCAACACTTGTAGTGATAACTTCTAATTACAGCAGCTGCACACAACATCCACATACCGATAGAAAAACTCTTATCAACTAAAGTCTCATCCCAACACTTTCATATACCGCCAATGATTACTAAGACACGCGGTAAGCCATAACCATTTCCCAGATCAACCATTCAAGAAGCCACTCCTCCTTTGGCAAATACCACAACAAATTTCCAAGCCGAATCTCGATGTTATCCTTCCAACATGCTGTAATCGAATCCGTTCGTATTCATTAATGATCCCAACAATCTACTCTACTCCAACACACTACTCTGGTGACATGACACATCAATACAGGCCTAAGCCATAACTTGCATAATACGCGCACCAATAAGCAACGGTCCGAACATACTCAAATCATGAAAATGACTCAAATAAAAGAGTTGTACCTCAAGCTCACCAGTACCACCACAACACAAGACTGACCGTCTCGCATCATAGGAACAGAACACATGAATCTAACCTGCAAGGTCATACCTCCACATAACTTTGCTGCGATGCGCGATACTATCCAACACTACTCTACATGAACCACCTCAAGTCATTATGCTCGAAATCGACAACCACACACAATTTGATGTATGGAACCCAAGCAATCATTACACCCATAGTGAAACAAATAACATACACCACACACACCCAATAAGACATAACCGATATGCCGTTCACCGAGCAACACCCAATTACTCTTCCCACTCGACTTCCACTATGAAACCCCAATAGAACCGCACCATATGTGCCTATAACCAACAAATCATAACATCTCGCAACACAGAAAGGTAACTCATAGGCCTCCTCGGATTACTAATAAGCTTAATAACCGACGAATCAACACCTCTCTCAATAATACAATTCGGAGCCAACCAATCCGACTCAAGTTAGAACACACATCCACATTGGCTTGCCAACGAACTCCTTATCACAAAAAATCCTGGAGCTGCTCTTCAACTCCTTTAACTCTGCTGCCATATAATACGGTGCCCGGCATCAAATCAATATCGAAATCAACAACCTTGCCCGACGACATGCCCAGCCACAAGAAACATATCCGAAAAGTCCCTCACCACTGGAACTAAATCAATGGTAGGAGCTTCTGCACTGACATCTATCACGAAACCCGACTAAGAAAAATAATCTTTCCTAGCCACCTGTTGTGTCTTCAAAATATAAAACCACTCCACTAGGACATAATCTGTCGAACCTCGCCACTCAATCCGTGACATTTTCGGCATAGCCAACGGCGTCGCCTTAGCGTAATAGTCCAGAATGACACCACACAGAGATAAACAATCTGAACCCGATATCACATCCAAAATCTAATATACCAAGCAACAAAAGATCCGCTCGGGTCTCCAAATCCTGATAGTCACTAAACAGTGCCGATACACACGACTCACAATCACAACATAGCCTGACTATGAGAACTTCACGTCTCCAACTCAATATGGCCCATGAATCAACATATCTGGTCCCAATTCCGCCGTCCGAATAATACCACACCTCAAATACCCAATCATTCCACGAGAGAAAATCTAGAATTCCTCTATGCAACCAAGCAAACTCGAATATCAGCAGTCGATCTAACAAGAAAATGTCGCAATACTACCGAAGTATCATCAACTTAATCACATTGCCCTTTCTGAAACATATGCCCTAGTCAAATCACCCCAAATTAGCAATACCATTCCCTTAATCATCCGAAGACCCTTTCTCTAATTATCTGAAGCTCGTTCCTCTAATTATCTGAAACTGCCGCCGCCTAAGAGTTGTGACCTTCCTTTCAGAACTGAACTGTAACCTTACACACGCAAATCTCGATTCTCCACACATACCGCATATACCATACCATCCTAGGATAATCATGAGAACTTCATATCCCTTCCGAACCACAAGCAACTATGCACTCAACCAACCAAGAACTTTCCGTTGAGCCCAACCTGGAAGAAAATCACTATACAACCACGGTAGAAATCGACAAGAATTCTCCATTGATCCCATCTAGAAGAGAACCACTATACATCCCATGCTCATCATGCCAATAGGAAAACTATACCTCTCTAACTGTGGTAGAAACTATCTAGAACTCCCTCAATTCCTTTTGCACGACACTAACTCATCAGGACTGAATCCTTCTAACTCAACCGAGCTACGCATGTCACTAAAACCCAAAAGAATTGCTGCAAAACACCTGCAGATACTTGTTACTTCGAAAACACCCAAGGAACTAATCATATCCTTACCATACTGATCTAGCCTACTACCACGATATCCCATCTATTCGAGTTTCCCTATGATCTACCGTTAGCTTGACACTTATTCTTGCTACAATGCCATAATTCCTCAACCCAGACTCACCACGTGAGTCCGAAACATGAAACCACACTGTCTAAGGCTTATAAGCCGCTGAGTACTCTCTTAAATGTTTTCAAAAGCACCACGTTCAAAATACCTACCCCGAAAGGACTTCCTGTGAATCTGGAACCATTACCTTCCTAATACTGATATATAGAATCCCATAGTTAATGTAGAAAGTACCACAAGTCTTGACATTTTCCAAATGAAAACTCAGTTCCTAACCACATATACAACTTTAAAATACCCAATTACTACATGTAGAACCTTGAACACATTAGAACCATTCTCGAGAGTTATTCACTCTATTCAACTGCAATTAGTCTAATCAAATGAACCGAACAACCCGTGCCTCATTGGCACTCTGTCACCGCAGAATGTAACCTCATCCCAATACAACCAAGCAACTTCCTGCTCTATGCACCGAGCATTCTTGCCAATAACAACTCAAGACATCTCGTGATTCTCACACACCTATGAAGCATAATATAATCTTCGTCAAAATTTTCCTTTACTCGAGCCATCCTCGGTCTCAATTTTCGCAAGCCATAACTGATTCACCAGCGCGCCTCAAACTGGAACCAACATAGCACCTAACCGTGCAATCGCCTAATCAATAGCAGGATCCCCCACTTGGCTCGAAGCCATAGATCAGCACACACTCAATAATTCATAACAATTATACTCTATTGATGCCATGATACCATAGTGAGATTAAACTCAAATCTTTTATAAGCCCGTGAAAACACAGTTCATCTAGAATTTTAACTCTTCTGCAAATCTCGCATTCCACTCGCGCAACAGTTACACCCACTCTCTAAGCGGCCCAATTTAAATTGCAACACATATCCTACACTCGCAAATGAGATCTTCTAACAAACATAAAAGGATCGCACAACCTCAGAACATTTCGCAGAAGACAACCCACCTGTTTTGCCTCTAACTAACATTTCTGTATACCTTCCACCGTCATAAACTGTACGCAGTCACTTAGTTTTTCTAAGTCTGAACTCATACCGCAACATGAAATTTACTTCACTCACAACTGGGAAACATGAAAAGATCATTCATACGCCTATAACTCGGGGCTATACCTCGAATCAAGATGGAATTCAAGCACCTAATAGTTCTTTTATCCTCTATCAGATCTTCTCGTCGCTCCCAAATCATGTGGATACATCTCGCAGTACCAACATACTCATCACATAGTTATCCAGCCATCACTTCCACTAATAGGGACAATACCGAACATATACGTTCAAAAATACTTGCTCACACAATTATCACCTTGGTGCTCAAGTTATAGGCAAATATCTGGCCTCAAGTCCTCCAGACAGGCCCAACATCAACTCACAGAGATCACATCTCTCCCCTCGATCAGGAAATCACAAGCCATCGAAGCACATCTGATACTAAGCGATCATGCGCGCATACGAACGCGTGGAAGGAATTCAAGAGTTACTTTTCAAGCTAAATCAAGGACGCATGATTAGAATTCAAAAATGTGAAGTTTTCCTAAAGGTTCTGCAGCATCTCAAGGATAAATACAGACGTCTCCATACCGATCCGCGAGACTCTACTAAACCTGCTCATGACTTGTAAGACCTATGTAACCTAGACTCCGATATCAACTTGTCACAACCCTAACCCAAAACCCGGTCGTGATGACGCCTCTTGTGAGGACAAGGCCAGCCAAACCAAAGCAGAACACCTCATTTAAACAGTTAAATACCATAAATAGTTCTAAAACATGATATAATAACCATAATTTGCGGAAGTAACGATAACAACAGAAGAAACCATCCCGACACAGCCCAAATCGGGGTGTCATAAGTCATGACCAACTAATAAATCCGGATACAGGTCTACTAGATACGAAATCCGATACAGAAGCTCAAGGACATGAAAATAGTAAGATAAGGGAGGCACGGGGCTGCGGACTCCAATAGCTACCTCGTAGTCTCCGAAAACACTACTTGGACTGGGAGGATCGACACTCAGGAGCGGACTCTGCAATGCCTGAATCTGCACACAGGGTGCAGAGAGTAATGTGAGTACTCCGACTCAGTGAGTAATAATTATAAATAATGGCTGAAAGCATGAAAACATGTAAGGCACAAAGCAATTCTATATCAAAGTAGTAAAAATCACGTAAAGCAGTATATCAGTGAGGAAGTCAAGTGAAATCTCTTTAAATCAGGTAAAACAGGTAATTTGGCAGGTAAATAATGAGTAGAAATCTTCCCCTCGGGCACAATATCAATCACTCAGAACATATCAGCTCCTCGGGTTCACCCTCGTCACTAGAGCTCATTCTCAGCTCTCAACCCATGTATCTCTCATATAAAAAGTAATCAGAATAACCGTTGCGGCGTGCAGCCCGATCCGTACATCGCTGCGGCGTGCAGCCCGATCCGTAAATAGTATACTGCGCTCACTGGGGGTGTGCAGACTCCGGAGGGGCTCCTACAGCCTAAGCACTATATTGTTGCGGCGTACAGCCCGATCCATATAAGTACTGTTGCGGTGTGCAGCCCGATCCATAACATATATAATATCCTCACCATTGGGTTCTCAACCCCTCTCAGTCATTAACCTCACAGCCTCTCGGGCACAATAATAGAAGATAGGGATCTCAGCCCACAAATTCCTCTCATTTAGGAATAGTATGACAAAATCGGCTCGAATCGTTTAAAACAGAGAGAAACATGACCGAGGATACGATTTTTAACAAGTATAGTGAGGAAAATCAGTCAAAATCCCCGAAGGATTCAAATAGTTGGCACGAAGCCCAAATATGACAATTAGCCCCAAATCATGATGATAAAAAATAAGTTTCAGTCAAATACGTGGTAAAATCACCAGTCAGGACGGACCAAGTCTCAATCCCCAGAAGTAAAAGACCCTATGCTCATCATCCAGTGCATGTCTCACCTCAATATAGCACTACGATGTGCAATCTGGGGTCTCAAACCCTCAGGACATCATTTACAATCATTACTCACCTCGAACCGGCTAATTCCCTAGCTCGCGATTCCTTTTCCCCTCGAATTGGCCTTCACACGCGTCAAATCTATCCAAAATCAGAACGAATATGTCACAATATGCTAAGGGAACAAAGCCCAAGCGAAAACATTCAAAAATATCAAAAATACCGAAATTAGCAAAACCCAAACCCTGGGACCACGTCTCGAAATCAGGTAAAATTTACATTTTCAGAATCCTCATACCCTCACGAGTCTAACCATACCAAAATTATCCAATTCTGATACCATTTGGTCCTTCAAATTATTATTTTATATTTTTGAAAGGTTTCACAATTTTCTTCCCAAATTCCATGAATTAAATGATGAATTCAATGATAGATTCATGTACTCTAGCCAAATCTGAGTTAAAATCACTTACCCCGATGAATTTCTTGAAAAACCTTCGAAAAATTGCCAAAATCCGAGCTCTCTAGGTCAAAATATTAAATAAAACCCAAAACCTCATATTTATAGAGTACCCCTCAGCTTTCAGCCTCCGCGGTCCGCACAGAACCACCGCAGTCCGTGCAAAAGCACTGCGGTCCGCACAAAACTACCTCGGCCGCACAGGCTTCCTCTGCAGTGATAGGATTTTGTATTTTGGCCATATCTTTTGCTAAAAATTTCCAGATTGTGATATCTTTACCTTTCTGGAAACTAGACACGAAGGTCTACAACTTTCGTTTTTGAATCATCTCTAAATTCCTTGTACATCAAAAGATATGAGCTTCCGAAGTAGGACCAGCGGAATGTTCTTCACCACGGCCGCACACCATTTTGTGCGGTCCGCACAACACCTACCGCGGCCGCACTTCATTTGTGCGGTCTGCACAGCACATACCGCAGCCTCACTCCTTTTTGTGTGGACTGCGGGTGAGTTTTAAGGCCTGCATCCCTTCTAGACCTGCTACAGCTATGATTTTCGGCCTAAAACATCCCAGAACCTAGCCGGAACTCCCGGAACATCAAACCAATTGTACCAACACATCCCATGACATCATTCAAACTTGTTCAAAACTTCGAAACGCTCACAAAAACATCAAATTATTAATTTATCATAGGATTCAAGCCTAAGAACTCCACGAACTCTTAAATTATGCTTTCGATCAAAATGTCTATCAAATCTCGTCCGAATGACCTGAAATTTTGCACACACATCCCAAATGACACAACGAAACTACTGCAACTCTCAGAATTCCATTTCGACCCCTATATCAAAATCTCACCTATCAAACGAAAAGCACTAAAATTTTGATTTCGCCAATCCAAGCCTAAACCTTCCACGGACTTCCAAAATGCATTCCGATCACGCTTTTGAGTCCCAAATCACCTAATGGAGCTAACCAAATCATAAACATTCCAATCCGAGATCATATACAAACAAGTCAAATATTGGTCAAACCTTTCAAATTTTAAGCTTTCAACTGAGACTGTTCTTCCAAATTAAATTCTGATTAACCTGAAACCCAACACCAACGATTTACATAAGTCATATTGCATCACACGGGGCAAGGCATGCCCGAGAATTAGCGAGCGAAATGCAAAAGCTCAAAACGACCGGTCGGGTAGTTACAGAATCTTGCATGAGGCTAAGCCCTGCCTCCTCATTTGCATAAGGCTAATCACTGCCTTTCCTTGCATGAGACTAAGAATTGTCTCGAATCTTGCGTGAGGCTAAGCCCTGCCTCCCTATTTGCATAAGGCTAAGCACTGCTTTTTCTCACGAGACTAAGCACTGTCTCGAATCTAGCATGAGGCTAAGCCCTACCTCCCCATTTGCATAAGGCTAAGCACTACCTTTCCTTGCATGAGACTAAGCACTGTCTCGAATCCTGCATGAGGCTAGGCCGTGCCTCCTCCTTCTGCATAAGGCTAAGCTCTGCCTTTCTTTGTCTAATGCTGAATGTTACACTATTTTACCTTTTCTGGGGCTGAGCTCTGTCCCGATCCTATGCAAGACTAAGCTCTGTCTTGTTTTGCTCATATGACCCATCATCATGTCTCTATCTAAAGGCATCATAGTCCGAAGGCATCATCCTCAGAGCCTGAAGACACCATGTCATGGCCTGAGGATCTCTTAATATTGCACATCATTATTCAAAGGCGTCATGGTTCAGAGGCACCATTCTCATGGCCCGAGAACATCATTTCATGGCCTAAAAATCCCTTATCACATGATTCATGGCCCAGAACGTCATGGTCTAAGGACATCATCCTCACCGTTCGAAGACAATCTTCATGGTCCAAAGGGAATATGCATCATGTTTAAATTGTTGCAATAACCTATATATATTTGCGCGCATCGTGTTTTAAGTTTTTCTCAGGTAATTCTAGAGGTAACCATTCTTTGAACAGGAGCAACTTTCACTTTGGTTTCCGCTCATACTATTCACACCTTGCCATTATTTCAAACGTAACCAACTCCCATTAATTACCCGCTCTACTCTATGACCATTCAGATATTTTCCTTGTGGTACATATAAGACATCGTGAATTCACATTCATAACGTCATCCAATACTAGCCTACCTAAAAGAACCCTGCCGAAACACACGGCCGTTCCTATAACAATTCAATTGGTTTCGTTCACCGTTGGATCCAGAACTACACATGGCCTGATTCCCGTAAAAATAGGGATATGTAGGCAGCTAAAAAGCCAGAGTGTGACTTATATCTTTCAAATCACTTCATTCGGTCAAAATCAGTCATCATTTCTTTTTCCGACAACTTTTTCATCCTTCCCGGGTAAAGATGGGCAGCTGTTGATACCTAATTTTTCTCTCATATTTTAAATATACATATATACCTTCAAAGTAGTGCATATGCGTTATCACTTGATTTATAAACACATACAAGCATTTTTTATAATTTTCTATAATTTTAAAAGGTTTTTAAAATCAATCTATTCCTACATTTTATTATGTAAATATTCATTAATTGCATCACAAATTATTTTTATGATGATTTTATAATCTAATTTCATCATTCACACCCAGATCAGGTTTTAAATATTTTTAACATATTTATCATGAATACATTTGCATTTTAAAGGCTAAAATTGCACATTTTGCAATAATAGTCCATATATACTTATAATTACTTTATTTATGCAAAAAATAACTTTTTATATTTTTAAAGTGTTGAATAATTGTTATTAACCATTTTTATGCACAAATTATATTTTTGTTATTTATTTATTATTTTTTATAAATTATTTATTTAATAAATTGGGTATTTAAAATCTGGCCCCAATTTTTAGTTAAATTGCCGGACCTAAGCTAACCAAACCAACCCAACTACCCCCAGACCAACCACCTAAATATACTAGCCCAGTCCGCCCAGTCCACCCAGCCCAAACCAAATAACCCCTAACCCAATACCCGTTTTTACCGGACCTAAAACCCCTCCTTCAATCCTGGCCGTTGATCTCTCAAGATCAACGACCCTCATTCAATACCACCCTTTTAATTTAACTCCCTCAACCCTAATTCCCCATTATCCCCAAAATTCCACCCTTAAACTCTCTCCTCTCTTCCTCTTCTGAAACCCTAGCATCGTCACCCCAATCTCTCTTCGATTCCAACCGGATATGGAATCCATTGATGATCTTCTTACCTTATTAAGCCTCTCTCGCTATTGCCTACCCGATTATAGCATAACATAGTAGCTTGCCTAACATGGCATATTTGACATTGTTGAGTCAATTGTGGTTAGATACGAGTTGTTTGGAGGCGGATTCTAAGGGAAAGGCCCAGTAGAGCCCTGAGTTGACTGCGGAGTGAGGTAAGTGTTGAGTTTAACCTTGATTTGAGGGAATGATGAACCCTCGGACTATGTGCTATGTGAATTTCATGTGTTGCGGCGTATATGCAAGGTGACGAGTGCTTATACACCACCGAATTACTTGTTTTCCCTGATTTTCTATTTTTCCTGTCCCTGCCTTAACTATTATGTGATCTAAGTAACTTTCATGATTTATTTGCTACTTGTTAGACATTGTTTCTCCTGTTAAAAATATTAGAGCTTTCCATGCTTTTATGATTCGTTGTTATTGCCTTAACTGACTTACTTGCACCTTTTAATTGTCCTTGACCGGACTTGTCTTGCCGTGTAATATTACATATGTGAGTCCTCAATTTGGTACGAAGCTTCCTTTCTGATTCAGCTTCATATTCGTCACTCGTAGAGGTTCTTGTGATTTGAGTTATTGATTTGCTTGTACGTATTGAATATTGATACTAATATAGTGGGAACGGGTTACACGCCACAACAGGTGAAATAAGTGTGGATTGATACGGTGAAATAAGGGCAAATTATGATGTTGATTTTGTTATATGGTGGGGTTAGGTTGTGTGTCGTAACATATATATTTATTTATGATTGTTGATAGTGTTACAGTGTAACAAGGAAGGATTGTGTTGTACGGTGGAATCAGGTTGCGCGCCGCAACAATCTATGTGTTTCTATTTCATTGAGTTTTGTTGGTTTTTCGGTATTATCCATACGAAACTCTAAGTATTGGTAATTCTGATCGTCGCTAGTTTCTCTTCGAGGATTTAACTATTATCTTCAGTTAACTGCTTTATTTCGTTCTATATTTTCCTTTCCTAATTTTATTTTGTATTGCGTACAAGTTATAGTGTAGGTGACCCGCCTTAGCCTCATCACTACTTCATCGAGGTTAGGCTTGGCACTTACAGAGTACATGGGGTCGATTGTACTCATACTACACTCTGCACTTCTTGTGTAGATTTTGGAGTCGGTCCTAGTGGCGGTTATTAGCATGCTTGGGTTGGCTAGCTTGCGGAGACTTGAGGTACAACTTCTCAGCGCTCGCAGCTCTTAGAGTCCTCTTTCCTTTTATTAGCTGTGTTTTTTTCCTCAGACAACTTTATGTTTTATTTAGACCCTTATTTGTACTATTCTAGCAGCTCGTGCACTTGTGACACCAGGTCCAGAGTTGTATTAAATATTGCAGTTGTTATGGTTTTTCGTATTTTCACTTTAGACTATTACAATTATTTCAGTTCTTTCTATCATTTAATTTGAACTGTTGAAAATGGATAAATTGTTCTAACGTTGGCTTGCCTAGAAAGTGAAATGTTAGGCGCCATCACGGTCCCGAAAGTGGGAATTTCGGATCGTGACAGTACCCGGAATAAGCCTCAAGGAAACTCATCAACTCGTGCTCGGGTGTCGCATCAGTCATTTGATCAATGTTTGGCAAAGGAAACGAGTCTTTTGGGCACGCCTTATTCAGATCCTTATAATCTACGCATATGAGAAATTTATTATTCCTTTTTGGAACTATTACTACGTTAGCTAGCTAGTCGAGATTCTTTACCTTCCGGATTGAACCGATATTAAGCAATCGAGTTACCTCTTCTTTGACAAACCTATTTCTGACCTCGGCAATAGGGCATTTCTTCTACCTTATCGGGGGGAAGTTGTGATCTAGGCTATACTTGAGCACGGCCACCTCTGACGGAATACCTGTCATATCTGTATGCAACTACACAAAACAATCAACGATAAATTTAAGAAATTCTTCAAAATCTGGCCTGAGCTCGGGGTTTAATCGTGTCCCTAAGTGGAATTTCCTCTCTTAAAACTTCTCGAACAATGGGACTTGTTCGAGTTCTTCCGCTATGGATTTGGTTGCGTCCGTTTCTTCTGGTACTTGGAAATATCTTGGTACCTGATAGGATTCCGAAGACTCCTCCCCATTGTCGACTTCGTTCGGCTCAAGAGTAGGAGTCGGTTCCTATAACTGCTATGTCGCATGTTCCTTCCCTTTACTATTAGAAACCAAGATTGCATTCATCTCCCTTGCCGCTGGTTGATCTCCTCTTATTTGTTTAATTTCCTCTGGAGTTGGAAATTTCAGGAGTTGATGGTATGTTGATGGCACAGCCTTTATCTCGTGTAGCCATGGCCTTCCAAGAATAATGCTATAGCCCATGTAGTCGTCTACTACTTCAAACAAGGTCGTCTTCATGACCCCTTCAGCATTTGTGGGCAGCAGGATCTCCCTGCGGGTTGTCACACTAGCTAAGCTGAACCCGGCGAGGAGCTTTGTGTCCGGAATGATGCTTCCAGTTAGCTTGGCTTGCTCCAGCACTCTCCATTGAATAATATTAGCTGAACTTCCTGGGTCCACCAAAACACGTTTAATTTTAAAATCTAAAACATTAAGAGAAATTACCAAGGCATAGTGTGTGCTAGTAGGAGTCCATCGGCATCATCCTCGATGACTTCCCTGAACCTCTTGCTATGGGTCATAGATACCTTTGTCTTTTTTGCTACCGAAAAGGTTACACAATTAGTCTCGTTGCCCCCGAAAATCATGTTGATCTTTAGACGAGGAGGATCTTCTCCCGTCTTCGAGGGCTCCGTGTTTTCTCGGTTGCGACTGTAGTTATTTTTAGTCCAATCGTTTAAGAACTCTTTGAGATGGCCGTTTTTCAGCAATATTGCCATCTCCTCACGCAGATGTCGGCAATCCCCAGTCTAGTGACCGTTAGTCCCATAATACACATACCATAGATTAGGATCCTTCTGACAGGGATCGGATCTCATCGGCCTCGGGAATCGTGCTTCCTTAAATGTTCCTCATTGTCGTTACCGGTTCTACCACGCTAATATTGAAATTATACTAGGACAATCTGGGGTAGGTGCAATCCCGGGAGCTTGTCGTCTCTTTGTCTTGCAATGATTTGTTATTCCGGCCATGGTTAACTCTCCTATCGGTAGCGAACCTGTTTGCCAACCGGAAACCTCTGTCGCATCCATCGGCCCTTTCGAATGGCAAAAATCGACCTTTAGAAGATAGTCGATCTGCGCTGAAATCATCATTTAACTTTTCCTTATTCTTCTCTAGGTCCTGACCCTTGGTTGATGCCGGGAAACCGAGTTGGTCATCCTCTATTCTTATCTTCGATTCGTAGCGTTTGTGGGCATCTTGCCATGTTGTTTCCTGGAACTCGAGCAGAGTTTCTTTCATTTTTTGGGAAGCATCAGAGCTCCTCGGATTCAGCCCCTTAGTAAATGCCTCAGCTGATTAATTCATCTGGCACGACCGGTAGCAGCATCCTTTCCTTCTGAAATCTGGTCACAAACTCCCGCAGCAACTAAAACTCTTCTTGTGCAATTCTGAATATGTCGGCCTTTTGGTCATGTACCTTCCTGGCCCTGGCATGGGTCTTGATAAAAGAATCTACGAGCATCTCGAAGGAATCTATTAAGTACTCGGGTAGAAGTGAATATCATGTCAGGGCCCCCTTTGTGAGGGTTTCTCTAAACTTCATCAGCAAGACCGACTCAATCTCGTGCGGAGCTAAGTCGTTTCCTTTCACCGCCATTGTGTAAGTGATCCGAAGTCCCATCATATTTCGGCACGTCTAGCATTTTGAACCGCTTCATGATTAACTCTAGTGTCGCGCTTAGTTTGAACGGCAACTAGGTGTATTTCTTTCAGTCCGATCATTTCAACACTGATGATGCGCTCTGGATTTGGTCCATTCGGGCTTTTATTTCCCTCATAAACTGCATGAATTCGGTTTTAAAGGGATCATTCCTATTATTATTACCAGATCCGCTGTCGTTTCCCCCGGCCCCATCGAAGCCGACCCCACCCCTCGGGGTGTTGTTATCAACCTTTTATGCTGTTTGGTTTGCGGGAGCACCAGGAGGAAGTGGACCTCTTCCATTCACATTGTTAGAAGCACCCGACAACGCTTGCCTCAACTCTGTCATGGCCTGATCTTGTCGTGTGAGATGGCCCATTATAGCCTTTTGTTGCTCCCTGAGGATTCTCACCGTTTCCACAACATGCTCGTCCTCAGCATCATTAAGAGTTGCCTCCCTAACATGTCATGGATATTGCCCGCCATGGACCGGCATGGCTACGTCCTCCTCGTTGCGGGTATCACTGATCGAATCTTCATGTCGAGAAGTATTTCCTTGTGCCTCAACGTTGTGTATAATGTTGACATCGTTATCTGCCATTTTTTACGATTTTTCGGTAAGAAATAAGAATTAAACAGATTAGTAATAGATGCAAAGATCAACTCAATTACGCAACTGTCTAAGCCCCATGGTGGGCGCTAAACTGTTTACCCGTAAAACGATACAGTTGAATTTGTAACATTGTTTTATAGACAAGCGAATCGATTTGATCCTAAAAATAATAAATAAATTAAATAAAATACAAGACTTAGCGTTGAAATCGAGATAAGACATCAAATAGATTTGTTCTGAGAGAAGAGCTTCTGAAGGCAGTAATAAGAATATCAATAGACAAGAAATAAATTATTATTGAGCTTTTGAATAATATGTAGCATAGATTTGTCAGAAAATTCGTGTCCTTACAATGGCTGTTGAAGTCACTATTTATAGCTGCACCTACGGTACAAGATCCCAGGATCAAGCCCCTCTTAAATGACAATTATGGGAGACATTGATTAATGTGTAACGGCACGCTATGAATGCCAAAATTCTTTATAACGGATTGGGTATTTAATACTGAATAATATTCCTCATTGAATGTCATCGAGTGGCAAACATTCGTTTGTCTTCATTAGCAACATTCTCTTCGGGATCTTTCCGGTGCCAACCAAAGATGCTATCCCCGGTCTTGGTTTCTACTTGCTTTGCTTTTCGTCTGTCACCGGTTCCACACGTCGCTCTACTATTCGAGTATTTAATACAAACCGATTTTACCCCATACACTAGCTAGTTTGCTTTTGCCTGCTGAACAATTAATGTCCCCTTTAAGAAAAAGGAGGGGGAAAAATGCAAACCTGTGAACTATGATCAACCTCACGTCTGGAGAAAACTTAAGGAAATAAAACAAAATAACGCAAAATTGAAAATTAAGATAGATGGTTAATAAATTAAAGGTGTCGTATGGTGGGACAATTGAACTAACTTGGCGTCATTGACGACGATAATTGCTGATCCTAGTTAAGCAGCTGATTATAAGTTGTATAAACATCAAAAGAAAATGGCTAATATTTTATAAACATCAACAGAAATGATGAGTATATTTTGATTAAATTGAAGAATAATTTTCAGCAACTTTACTCCACAGAAGGGAAGGTATAATTAATTAGACGGCAATGCATCTGCTTATACCAATAAAGGGAAAATTGACACAACAATTTTTCTCTTAATAGCCTTTTGTTTTTCAGTTGAACTACTTCCAAACAAGATCCCAATATACAATAACCTCGAAAAGTTCACTTTACATATAGTATCCAGGTGCTACTACTGAAGGATAGCCAAGACGGAACATATTCACCACCTTTCAGAATATCTGTCGAAAATTAATTAAATAAAAGACAAGCATCCTTTGGAAACCAAAATGCAGCTTACTCGTTTGGAGTAATTATACAGTTGATTTGACCAGCAAGGGCTGCACTCCAACCTATCGAAGTGAGATTGTTTCATTATTTAGCAGCTTAATCAATTATGACTATGAATTCCTTCTTCTTTTTTTTCAATTTTTTTTTATACATATGAGGGAGGGGAGGGAAAATGGGAGGGAATTACAAGGTGGAAAATCAAACCATTAAGAATTCACTATGTCTATATCCGTGTTAAATTAGTTTAAAGATTTCAAACCTAGATCATTTATAGCTCCTTATCTTTAATTAATCCTTAATTTTAAAATTATCTTTTAATAAGAACATGTGATAAGGTGGATAGTCTTCACCAAGCTCGCATAGTTGTTAACTCACAGAACGTGCGTTTACTGATTAAGACTCTGGTTGGTGTATAAAGCACGTATTTTATAGACTCGGCACTTAACTTGCCTAATTAGTAGTAACAAGTTCACCTCTCGCCTTTCTCTTTCTCTTCTTTATTTCATGTGACATACAATGGTAAGGATGACAACAGTCCCAACTCATGGGAAATGTAAGGCCCATTACCATCAGCCATATGCAACTTGGCACAGATGAAGCCCATGATCATTCCCCCCAAATTTGATCATCTAAATTGGTGAGGTTCGAACGCAGCTTTCCCAATAATCCCAAGCTTCTTTCTGAACATACCAGCCCAAGCAGCCTGATTCTTACCGGGAAAATAACAGTAATGTCAATAAATGGGGGAGAAGACTGCCGCTGTGATCATAATAATGGTGCAATGACTTGGCTGAAATTCAGCTGCACGAGCGACTCTGCAAAGTAAATCGCCATGATGAACATTGATTCTCAGGGGATCAAAAATGGATTAATTATGATGTCAAACTAAGTTGTATCAACTTCAACAGTTAAACACAACTATTGTATAGTTACTATACCATCCATGACAGTCAAAGCAGGAACTAAACTAGCTACATTTATTTACAAGATCAGATCAGATTTTGTATCTCATCAGAACTACTAGCTTTCACCTACATACAATGAGAACTTTATGCCATGTATCAATTATGTAAAGAAGGGGAAAGAATCAAACTTGATCAAAATTCTAGTTTAATCGAAATGAGCATGGAATAACTGCCTGATAACCAATAAATGGTATAATGAATAGGAAAAACATAGCTTGGCCTGAGCGTCAAAAAGTTGCTCAAAGTCC
This sequence comes from Nicotiana sylvestris, assembly GCF_000393655.2. NCBI lineage: Eukaryota > Viridiplantae > Streptophyta > Magnoliopsida > Solanales > Solanaceae > Nicotiana > Nicotiana sylvestris. The sequence continues at coordinate 112,907,039 of NC_091059.1, read as the reverse complement.
TGGAATTGATTCAAGATTGTATTTCTCTGCAGTTAAAGTTTCAGTCTCTCGGTTATCTGGCACTTTTGGCTCCTTCATGGCATCGAGAGTGTGTAGATATGTATAAGAGGCACTTCTATTTGACGGAGGAGTAGGATTGCTGATTCTGCTAGCAAGGAAGCGGCGGATCAGGCCCCTGAGGAAGGGAGCCATGGTGTCTGGTTCATGCTCCAAGTAGTACATAATACCACCCATACAGGCACAAAACAAGGGCACCTGTATAACAATCAGACACCGCATATTTGCTTGAGAAGTTTCATTTCATGAAATTTTAATATTTGAAAAAACTGTACTTTCAGAGAAACCCAATATTTCATGAACAAACTTCCCGTAAGTAGTTCAATTCTTTCAATGTTTATCCAGGATATATGCTTAAATTTATACAAGTAAGCTATTAAAGTAGTCATAAACTCTGAGCAAATTTTATGAGTGGTTTAACACCGCAAAGCACCAAATTGCATTAAAGGTGAAACAAGATACCTCTGCATTCTTGATAGCCGGAAGCAAATGGCGATTCACTAGTATATACCACAAAGAATCTGCAGCTCGAGGAAGAACATATAAGGCAAGTTCGCCACGTCTAGCTTTCTTCTCCAGCAACACAGAGAGGCCTGAGAGAGCCCCAGCTACCCAATATACAAGCTTATGGTCCTTTGACGCCACCTTCCGGTGGGAACATATGGCAGCCTTTTATTGAGATAGAGAAGTTAATCAGTAAAGCTAAGCGACTCAACCAGCGGCATCACAAAAAGAGCCCAAGGACTACCAGAGGTATGAGGCATCAAGAACATAAACTACCTGAAAGATTCCAACAAAAGCGGACAAGAAGGTTGTTGAACGAACAGCCCCTGTAAGAGCATACCAACAGGTGCGCGTAGGAGCATCCATAAACTGGGATAACATTAAAATAAGATCAGCAAGTTTTCAAAAGAATTACTTTAGTAGCAATTCTACTACTCTAGGTAACAATAACATAACTTAAAGTGTAGACCTTCGTAATTGTTCATCACATGGTCCTCGTAATACTGCTATATACTGGACCCAGGCAACTTAAAAAACACAAGGCAAGTACTACAGAATTGATAAAAACATACTTCAACTACCAGAGACAAAGTTTCCTTTCTTTTTTCTCTTGTTCTTTTCCTTTTTTTTTCTTCTTGTTTCTCTAGTGTATAAAGTATAAACTTTGTCTTTTCTTTTTCATTTTCCTTTTTATTTTATTTTATCTTTTTTTTTTTTTTGGGGGGGGGGGGGTCTTCTTAGTCAAAATATAGCTTGAATAATTCATATTTATCCATGTAACTGCATTTGACCACTACAAAGTCCAACATATATAGCAAGGAAAACACAATCTTGTGGGTCTATGATGATCCCATTTTGTTTAACAGAAGTACCAGCAGCTCAGCTATATGATTTAACAATAAATCAAAGCAGAAAGATAGGAGTAACAGAGACCAATATTACCTTCTGCAAGCGTAGAACGACAAAGGGCACAAAAGTCAAAGAGAAGTAAAGAGGAAATGTCTTCCGGAAAGTAGCTGCTGCTGCATTAGCATTATGAACTAAGCAAGAGTTGGTGCCTGGATGAATTACAGAACACGGGATAATAGATGGAAATTCTTCCAACTTCATAGTGTTAGAACCCTTTGCTTTGGATAAATAAGCATGTAATGAAGCAACATCAACTGGAGAGCCTCTGCAGCAATCCTTAACGGCTTTGTAGACAGGTGCTGCAACTGGCCCAGTCTTCTGAATGAAATCTTTATATGCTTTTGGAAGACTCTCAGGACGCATTATGAAGGAATACATGACCTGCAAAACATTTTATTAAGAACAAAACTAGATTTGTGACAACTTTGTCCGGATGTAAAAGAGAACAAGTTATCTAGCATCATTAGTATCATATGAGAAGTTCAATCTCCTATGCATATTTAAATAATCTTTAAAAAAAAGGAAAAAAGAAGAAAGTACAGAAGAAGAAGTTCAATCTCCTAGTGTTTAAAATTGGATATTTGAACATTTATGATATCCCAGCCACCCCCTTCCAGTCCACCAAACTAAGGTAAGTACAAGGAATTTGAAACAAGGGTAATAAAGGCTCTTAAACATTTGCCAAAAAGGTTAAGCACCATGTAAATTACCTGGGCACATGCCAATGCAAAGAGTAAAGAATCTCCGTGACTCCAGTGACTTCCCCACAGATGAAACCGGTTCTTGGTTTTGGCAGAATTATATGCACACTGACCATATGTAAAGTCATCAAAATAGGAGCCAGTAGAAAAACACAAAAGGAAGACTTCAAGTAATAGGAGTAACTAGTAGTAGCAGCTTTTATCTGTATTCATTTGTTTTCCCTTTCCTTTTTTGTGTTTCGCTTGTTCTTTTTTTCTTATTTTGGCCCGGTGTGTGTGTTGGTTTTTTTTTTTTTTTTTTTGGTGGTGGTGGGGGGGGGGGGGGCAAGGCATGCATGTACCTGTGCTAGCCTTGCCAAAAGATACAAGGCAAGCGTTCTCCGCCTGTTGGAATCATCTAATGCTAATATAGCCAGACCTGCCACTGAACCTGCTAAAATTCTGCCCATCATCCCCTTTAGACAAGTCAAATATATCGGATAGGATATCAAGCATCAAAAGCTTCTCAAAGCAACAGCAACGAAACGTAAGTCAAAACTTTTAAGTTCAGCATTCTACACTTACGCATTTAGGGGTGTCTCTTTTCTCCTCAGCTTTCTCAGCAAGCATCTCAGAGCATGATAGGAACCAGTAAATCCCCCAAAGAGCAAACCAATTCGACATGCTTCCTCTCTTACAATTAGATCTTTTTCGGAGACAAGTTGCTGCAGAAACACAAGGATTGTAAAATGCACAGAACAAAAAAATGAACCCTCTCATGTATTCATAGATGAGACCACTGACGGGCGGATGGACAAACAGATGAACAGACAGAAATCCGCATACATGTACTCTGAAATTGTTTTATCCTCCTTCCAGAAAATCTTCTTTTACTTCTTCGCTCAGGATCTTGCGAGTTGTGCATTTGGGGTGGGGGAGGAGGTAGTTCAAAGATCTGAATAACCTCCATTCAGCATTTATGCCCCAGTGTAATTGCTAAATTATTTCACTAAACTTCCTGAGGTTAGAAACTACAAGAAAACTTATCAAGAGGCCCCTTCAACCTTCCAATGCTTATCAATCACAGTAATTTATACAACAACCCAGTGTAATCCCACAAGTGGGGAATCACAGTAATTTATAGAGTTTTAAAAAAAATAAACCCCTGAATTAAGAATAATCTGCAGCATGAAATATTAGACCAACTTGAAATATGTTTTCTCCTAAAACAATTGTTGTGGGCAGCGCACAAAGTGTACTCGATCGGTAAATATATTTCACCACTAAAGAGTAAATTAATTGACATTGAGCTACAAGCACAAGGAACATACATTGGGACAAAGGTAAAATTGGGTTTAAAGAGTGATCGGAAGAAAACCCCACATGATTCACCATTGACAGAAAGAGCAGGTGACCTTTATCCTAAAAAGATAAAAAGAGAAAGGGAGGGGGGAGGGTAAGCAAAACCTGCGGGCACACATGTATGTGTGCCACACGAGCACGCACACAGAAAGTAAATCGTTTTACTCTTTAATCTTTGATTGACTAAATATCCTTAAGGCCAAGCGTTTTGCTAAACCCACATGTCCCAGTAGCTGATGAAACACAACACATAACTGCCAGAACAAAGTCATAAACCACTTGGAGAATAATCATCTACTATGGTACTCTTGGTCACTAAAGAACCAACATATCCTGTCTCGGAATTGATAACCATTCTATCAATATATCAATCAATCAACTAAGGCTCAATCCAGAAATATCGAGGAATTCATAACCATTCTATCTATTCAGACCTGGAGTCAATATTCCTCAAGTGCTGAAATAAATTAAAAAAAACATATAGAACGCAAAGCTAAGTAGGACGTGGATGCTTATAGGCCGAAATGCCCTTCCTCTCCATGAACTATATCATGTATTTCCCAAAATTATTTCATTCAAATTTCATAAAAACTTAAGCAATTTCAGAAATAAAATATAAAACCTAAAACAAATTTCATCAGAATAGAAGCAATTTCAGAAATGTAACACAGTTGAGATCAGTAAAAGGCAAAATGAAAGAAAAACCAAAGAATCATCAATCAAACAATTGATAAAATTAATCTAACGTACGTATTTGAGAAATGCAGAAGTAGACAGATAAATAAACAGAGTTTCAGAATTTATAGAACCTTGAGATCAAGTAGGGAGGAATAGGATTGGCCGCGAGCCAGCTTAAAAGCGCGGAGGAGAATTCCGATGCCAACGCGCACACCGTAAGAGAGAAGAAAACTTTGGCAAACGTTGCCGATAGCGTTGGCAACACAGGATTCGTCGGCATGGTCACAGGGCGGGTATAAACCCCGGGCACGACGTTGCCGGCGCTGAAGCTCTTCAATTGCCTCTCTCAAGCGTTCCTCCGCCTCACGAAGACGGCGCTCGGCGGAGACACCACTGTCACTGGAGTCGTTAGGTAACTGCGGCGGGGAAGAAGAGGACAGAGGATGCATTTTACGGAGAGGGCGATTGATGAGGGTTCTCGCATCTAGAGAAAGAAACGAGTTGATTTCCGCTACTTTTTTCTCTTCGAAAGGTGTGCAGCTATTGAACAATTTTATATTGATGATGTAATAATTCGAATTATTGTAATCTCTTTGTCCCATTTTAGGTTAGGACTAATGTGTTTGTTTTGGTCATAAAATGTAAGAAATTAAAATCGTCCACTATAAGAATTCTTACTTTATTTTTAGGCTAAGCTCATATCATTACCATGCTACTCTCAGTGGACCATTGTGCTTGTACTCTATATTCAATGAGTATTAATATTTTGCAAAACTCACATAAATATTGCTCTCTCTCTCTTCTAATTCATGTGAACCTATTTACTTTTTGGTTTGTTTCAAAAAAAATGATCTTTTTTTAAATTTGGCAACAATTTAGCTTAAACTTACAATTCTACTCTTAAAGAGAAACTTTTATAACCACACAAATACTCTGGGCACCTTTTTGACTTGTTTAGAACCACAAATTCCAAAAGTTTTCATTTTTTCTTAAATTTCATGCCCAGTCACACAGGTTCACATAAATTGCAACGGATGGAGTATATAAAAATATGTTTGAGTTATAAATAAAAATGTAAATTCCTGAAAATGATAAGGATCGATCCTAAAGTTAACTCAATAAAGGAAGAAACTGAAAATAGAAGTTATTGTTATAAAATAAAAGCAATGCAGTAAAATGTAAACAAGAAGAGATAGAGAGAATGGAGAAGTGTTTTCTTCTTTCACTTTGGTATAATTTTTCATTGCAATTATATGGTCTTTTATAAGCATAAAAAGTAAAGATGATGGACATAAAATAAGAAATTTAATCTTTAAGTTATTCACAACATGGGCATCCAATGCAACATCCAATGTAGTATCCAATGTAGTATCCAAAGTAGTATCCAATGTACAAACTATTCATAACACTCCCCTTGGATGTCCATGTAAGATAATGTACCTCATTAAAAACTTACAAAAAAAATATTGGGATGTACATAGTTATTTATAATATGCATTGCTTGCTGCCTCATTAAAAACCTTACCAGGAAAACCCAGTGGGATAAAACCTTGGTTAAGGAAAAGAGTGCAGCGTGTAGTTATTCCCCCTGATGAAAAATCACTTAATGTCTCGAAGACGACGCATTCCAATCTTATATATCAGCTTTTCAAATATTGAGGTTGGTAATGCCTTAGTGAACAGATCAGCCAAATTATCACTTGAACGAACTTGTTGTACATCTATTTCACCATTCTTCTGAAGATCATGAGTGAAAAAGAATTTCGGTGAAATGTGTTTTGTTCTATCTCCTTTGATATATCCTCCTTTCAATTGAGCTATGCATGCAGCATTGTCTTCATACAATATTGTTGGAATATTCTCTTTCGAAGAAAGACCACATGTTTGCTGAATGTGTTGAGTTATAGATCTTAACCAAACGCATTCTCGACTTGCTTCGTGAATGGCTATTATCTCTGCATGATTTGAAGAAGTAGCAACCATAGTTTGTTTTGTCGAACGCCATGATATGGCTGTACCTCCACTTGTAAATAAATAGCCTGTCTGAGATCGACCTTTGTGTGGATCAGACAAATATCCTGCATCTGCATAACCAATCAATGATGGCTTGGATTCATTTGAATAAAATAAACCCATATCAATGGTCCCTTGGAGGTATCTGAATATATGTTTAATATCATTCCAGTGTCTTTGTGTTGGCGAAGTACTAAATCTTGCCAATAAGCTTACTGAGAAAGCTATATCTGGTCGGGAATTATTGGCAAGATACATTAATGCCCCAATTGCACTAAGATATGGTACTTCGGCACCAAGAAGCTCTTCATCATTTTCATGAGGTCGGAATGGATCTTTCTTTATATCAAGTGATCTCACAACCATCGGGGTACTCAATGGATGTGCTTTATCCATATAGAATCGCTTTAAAATCTTTTCGGTGTATGTCGATTGATGGACAAATATTCCATCTTTCATATACTCAATTTGTAGACCAAGACAAAATTTTGTCTTTCCAAGATCTTTCATTTCAAATTCTTTCTTCAAACAGTCTACTGTTTTTGGAAGCTCCCCAGGAGTTCCAATGATATTTAAATCATCAACATACACGGCGATTATAACAAATTCAGATCCAGACCTTTTTATAAAGACACAGGGACAAATTGGATCATTCTTGTACCCTTCTTTCAACAGGTATTCACTCAGGCGATTGTACCACATACGTCCTGATTGTTTCAATCCGTATAAAGATTTCTGAAGCTTTATTGAACAAGTTTCTCGAAAATTTTTATATGCTTCTGGCACTTTAAATCCCTCAGGTACTTTCATAAAAATTTCGTTGTCTAATGATCCATACAAATAGGCTGTAACAACATCCATTAGATGCATATCAAGTTTTTCTTGCACTGCCATATTTATGAGATACCTGAAGGTGATAGCATCCACTACAGGAGAATATGTCTCCATATAATCAATTCCAGGCCTTTGGGAAAACCCTTGTGCCACAAGTCGTGCTTTATATCTAACGACTTCATTTTTATCATTTCGTTTTCGCACAAAAACCCATTTATACCCTACTGGCTTTATGCCTTCAGGTGTTCGAACTATGGGTCCGAAGACTTCACGTTTTCCAAGTGAAGTTAACTCTGCCTGGATAGCGTCTTTCCATTTTGGCCAATCATTTCTCTGTCTACATTCATTGACAGATTTTGGTTCAAGATCCTCATCTTGTTGCATTATTTCAACAGCAACATTATAAGCAAAAATGTTATCGATAACAATATTATTTCGGTTCCATCTTTTCCCGGTTGAGACGTAACTTATTGATATCTCTTCATTTTCATTATTTTTAGGTACCTGGACCTCCCCTAAGGTCTTATCATTTGTTACGTCTTGGGGCTCTTCTTGAGCCACTACCTCTGTGTTATGTTCACTTTGATCACTTGCTCCTTTTCTTCTTCGAGGATTTTTATCTTTAGAACCGATTGGTCTACCACGTTTCAAGCATGGCTTAGACTCATTTGCTTTAATTAATTGTTCTGTCGGGATATCAACTCGAATTGGAGCATTAGCAGCTGGAATATGTGACTTAGTCACCCTTGGTAGGTTAGTGAATGCATCTGGCAATTGATTTGCAATATTTTGTAAATGAATAATCTTTTGAACCTCTTGTTCACATTGATTTGTTCGAGGATCTAAATGAGACAGTGATAATGCATTCCAATCTATCTTCTTTTTCAGCTGCTTATTTTCTCCCCCTAATGTTGGATATACTGATTCATCAAAATGGCAATCAGAAAATCTTGCCGTAAATAAATCTCCAGTCATCGGCTCTAGATATTTTATAATAGAAGGAGATTCATATCCAACATATATCCCCAACCTTCTTTGAGGACCCATCTTTGTGCGTTGTGGTGGAGCAATTGGAACATATATCGCACAACCAAAGATCCTAAGATGGGAAATATTTGGCTCCTGACCAAAAGCCAATTGCAATGGGGAGACTTTATGATAACTTGTGGGCCTTATCCGCACAAGTGCTGCTGCGTGCAAAATAGCATGACCCCATACTGAAATGGGAAGTTTTGTTCTCATAAGCATTGGTCTAGCAATTAATTGGAGGCGTTTGATCAATGATTCTGCTAGACCATTTTGTGTATGAACATGAGCAACCGGATGCTCAATTGTTATCCCAGTTGAAATACAATAATCATTAAAGGCTTGGGATGTAAATTCACCGGCATTATCAAGACGAATTGTCTTAATTGCATAATCTGGAAATTGTGCTCTTAGCTTTATTATTTGAGCCAACAATCTCGCAAATGCCATATTGCAAGTTGATAGTAAGCACACATGTGACCATCTTGTAGATGCATCTACCAAAACCATATAATATTTGAATGGTCCACATGGAGGGTGAATGGGCCCACATATATCACCCTGTATACGTTCCAGAAATGCAGGGGATTCCATCCTAACTTTAATAGTTGATGGTCTAATAATTAATTTTCCTTGAGAACACGCAGCACAAGAGAATTCCTTAAATTGAAGAATCTTCTGATTCTTCATTGCATGTCCATGTGAATTCTCAATTATTTTACGCATCATATTAGAACCAGGATGGCCCAACCGGTCATGCCAAATAATAAAATTATCTTGATTAGTAAACTTCTCGTTTACTACGGCATGTGTTTCAATCCTGCTAATACTTGTGTAGTATAAGCCGGAGGAAAGAGCAGGTAACATTTCAAGCACATATTTCTTACCGGACATTATTGTAGTAATATAAAGATATTCAATCTTTTCATCATTTGTAGTCTCAATATGATAGCCATTTTGGCGAATATCTTTGAAACTTAATAAGTTTCTTTGAGATTTACTACAATATAGTGCTTCATCAATAGCCAAATTTGTTCCTCCTGGTAGTAATAAATTGGCTCTTCCAGAACCTTCAATTAATCTTGTACTACCGGATATTGTATTAACATTCGCTTCTTTCATTACCAAATAAGAGAAATATCTCTTATCTTTTAAAATAGTGTGTGTTGTAGCACTATCCAGAAGACATATATCATCTTTATTAATCTTGAGTCCAACTGAAGACTGGGGAATTTTCATATTCTTCATAAAAAAGACAAATAATACATCATAAGAAATATGAAAGACAAGCAGGAAAAAAACATTAAGAAATACATTAGAAATGTAGAAACTAGCAACACATGATGCATTAGGAAAATACACTCAAGAAAAATAAACTAGTTGCAAACATAAACATAACAACTTTTATAGCTTCATTCCCCAGTAAGATGATTAGTTCTTCAGTCAATATCCTCAAAGAAGTCCCCAACTTCTAAATGAGTAATATTTGTTAGGCCTTCAAAATCATCATCTTTATATGCAAGATGTGCCTTAGAATCATATTTATTTGAGGGACCTGCTTCATCATCATTATTTTGAAAGGTCAAGTGTGCCTCCACATTATTTTCTTTTTTCTTGAGGGAGGCTTGATAAAGTTTGACAAAATGTTCTGGCGTACGACAAATGCGTGCCCAATGACCTCTCATACCACATCGGTGACACATACTAGCTTTACCTTTTGAATGATTAATTTGAGAACCCTTATTGTTCTCCAATTTATTTCCACCATAATGACGATAATTGTTTCGCCCCCTACCACGTCCACGTTTACGACCATGTCCATGACCACGGTAATTATTTTGTTTTCTTTCAAACTTATCATATGTTGCTACAACATTCACTTCCGGAAATGGAGCTGACCCAGTGGGACGGGCTTCATGATTTTTCATTAATAGAGTATTATTCTGCTCAGCCACAAGTAGGCATGTGATTAACTCAGAATATTTCTTAAAACCTTTTTCACGGTATTGTTGTTGTAGCACCACATTTGAAGCGTGAAAAGTAGAAAATGTTTTTTCCAATAAGTCCTCATCTGTGATAGTGTCTCCACATAATTTTAATAGAGAACTTACTTTAAAGATAGCAGAATTATACTCACTTACAGTTTTAAAGTCTTGCAACCTTAAATGTATCCACTCATACCGAGCTTTCGGTAATACCGTAAGTTTTAGGTGGTCATATCGATCCTTCAAATTAATCCATAATTCAAGTGGATCTTTTACGGTTAAATATTCAGTTTTTAACCCTTCATGTAGATGATGACGAAGGAAAATCATGGCCTTCGCTTTATCCTGATTTGATGCTTCATTTCCTTGTATAATAGTATTTCCAAGACCTTTAGCGTCAAGGTGAATTTCAGCATCAAGAACCCATGATAAATAGTTCCTTCCGGTGATGTCAAGTGCCACAAATTCAAGTTTTGATAAATTTGACATAGTGAAAACTATCATAAAAGATGAATAAGTTAGAGAAATAATTATAATAATAAACAATTAATGAAAACAAAACGATTAAGGTAAAAGAAATGAAAATAGAGCTATATCATGTTAACAATCTACTATTTCATTTTATTCTTGCCATAAAGTAGAAATTACATACTTGTTTCATTTCACTTTATATTATTGATATATATGTGTTAATAGAATTGAACGTGACTAACATTATTTATATGTTCCAATAAATATAAAGTAATTAAAAAATTATTGTTTGTCAATTCATTTCTCACAGTTCTTCAAAATGCCTTAAAGATATGTTTTGATCTAGGGAGTCCATGACATTAGTGCACAGCTAGTTTGATGACTTTGAGGTCCTCTAAGAGTTGAGCATGGAAGGAAATAGTTATTTAATTACTGTAATGTACTTAAACTATTTAAGATGCCCAAGCGCACAAGTAATCTGCAAACAGTGAGCATATGATATGTACTGCCATAAATAAGATGATTATAATGATACATACCTTAATAAAATATGGCTCAACTTAGCGGGAGTTAAGAATAAAATTAGAGCTTCGTGCTGATAACGTGTTATAAAATAAAAGCAATGCAGTAAAACGTAAACAAGAAGAGATAGAGAGAATGGATAAGTGTTTTCTTCTTTCACTTTGGTGTAATTTTTCATTGCAATTACATGGCATTTTATAGGCATAAAAAGTAAAGATGATGGACATAAAATAGGAAATTTAATCTTTAAGTTATTCACAACATGGACATCCAATGTAGCATCCAATGTAGTATCCAAAGTAGTATCAAATGTACAAACTATTCATAACAGTTATCATATTCTAACTTAATTTTCTTTTTCTAGTTTTGTAATAACCAACAATACATCCTAAAGATGTCATTATATCTTTAAAATTTAAAATATTTTCGACAAACAACTTTATGAAATCATATAATTATGATCTTTGTGAAACATTCCTTAACAGTCTCACTCCTACCAGCTTTATGTCCAAATCTTATATCTAGCTACCAAAACTTTTAAATGCAATATATTAATAATACTGTTCGAAGCATGTGATCAAGTGGACCTTATTGTACTTGTAAATGAGTTGAATGTTAATCATGTCTAATGTAATAATCTAAAAATTAAGTTTCAAAATAAATTAAAACACAGACACTAAAAGCACTAAGAATCCTCTATTGCTAGAACATGATAGGCAAAATATATCTTCTCCTGCGTCTAATTGGGAAAAATGATGGTTGTACTTCATATAAATTTATTTCATATAATCAAAAATAAATTTTTAATTTGAGTATTTTGAATTATGGATAAGTTTCATAGTTTGTACCACAAAAGACATGGCACATTATTTATACAAAAAATTCTTTTTGAAGTTTTCATGTAAAACGCATGCATAAAGCAAACTTTCGAAAAAAAAATTGGTCTACAAATTACAAAATGGTTTTGCACTAAAGATGGTCATGTGTCATTCTCATCAGCATGATGCTAAATCAACTTACTTAATAGTATATTCAACTTAATTTTTTCCTAATTATATAATTTTATCACTTTCAGTATAGCAGGTTATCATGCTTCCTTTATAGTACCAAATCCATGTATTCATCACTATCAATAATACATCCTTAAATTTTAAGAACTTCACTATGAAGAAATTTGTTACATGAAAAAATGGACTATCTGGACTTGATGAGATACAACTAAGTAACATTTTGTACCTTATAAAATAAAAGTTATGTAATTGTAAAAATATCTATCTAGCGTAATCTAACTATTCCTCTTTATGTTTCAGATCAATCACTTCCAATACCAAGAAACATCAAATTCACATGTTCTAATATTAAATAACCATTAATTTTTTATATACTTTTGTAACTCAAAATTATGCCAAAAATAGATATATGATTAAAAATTTACTTTTGGACCAAAAGTTACAATCATTGATACTGGATGTACCTGTATGCACCTACAATGAGACCACACAAACTTTTTAGAAATAATAATTAAACAAAAGAATAAATAAAAAGGTATATTCGTATGAGATTTTGTAATAGTAAGTTAAGAATATATCATACAACACAAATATACATATTGTTGATCAATATATATATAATAATGGCACATGATGGTTTAAATATTTATTTATATGAAGAAATAATAAAATTTAATTAATGAGAGAAAATTTATATGTAATACTACAACAATCATCTAAATCCCAAAAAATATTATTACGTTAGCATAATACGTGAATTCAAAATGAAAGGATATCATCGGAACTTACATAAACGATCAATTTTAGTCATGTTAAGTAGATAATTATGTATTGTAGCATAAATGTATCTAATGTGATGGTATCTTATCGAACACTTATTTATAAAAGGTATTTTTTTGTATATGTTTCCTTCTAATGCTTTGGTTACTCTGCCATAACCAGAACTCTTGTTGTCGATATTGATATCTCTCTTGAAAGTGCAACATATAGTTATTCGTGTAAGAACACATATTGTGATAAATATAGTTCAATATTTAGGATGTTTGTCCTTGTGCTTTATTTATTATAACTACAAAACATAAACATACTAAAATTATTTTCACACAAATTTAAAGCAGTATTCTTTAGTTTCGGAAGACGAAAGTTGAATTTGGGGATAAACACATACTTAGACGCACATTGACCATTATCACAAGTTCCACATGTATGACATTATTGTCAAGACTTCTATATACCATATGTGTCCTATTACATAAGCTATTTAGCAAATCTAAGTTTTCAGTAGCATGACAGGCATAAACCTATATTAAATGGAAGATCAATTTTAACTTAGTCTATTATATATATGGTGACACTAACATACGTAAGTAATAATGAACTTGACAACAAACATGTACGGTAGAAGGCCAATTGATATTAATTTATTTAAGTATTCTTTTTGGTAGTTATTGTTGGTATCATCTTCTGTTGAGTCAAAACTAAAAAATATTTTATTTTTACCATAAAACTTAGCAATCAACCTTTTATTTAGTTGATTAGCATATTAATTTTTGCTAGCTAAGATAACTCTTTAATTTCTATCATGTAATTTGCACAAATTGCGTTTTTGAATCTAATGATGAAGATATTTTCCTTATTAAATGCAGTACTATTATCATTGGGGTTGATAATCAAGTGTTCTACAAGAACCAAATCATCTTTTATTGGATGCCCTTCTTTGTTTCCGACGTGAGCCAAGAAGTCAGTGAATGTTGGATCGGTTCTTACTTTTATATTTCTTGTCGTTTGAATATTTTTTTATTTGAGATCATAAGTATAATTGGCAAGTTAGCTTTTACAGTTTCTGCTTTGGTCAATTTTGGAACTACTGATCGCACTTGACAGAAATCACCTCCCAAACTATTACTTTTCTACCAAACGGTTCATTGATATCCAATATATCACTAAACTATGTGGGATTGATTCGATCGTCTAACGCTTAGCCAAAAGCATTTCATCCCAAATTATCACTTTTGCTTTCCTTGTAAATTTAGTACTATTGATCTGATTAATATATTTGTGATGGTTATTTCAGTTATTTGAAGAGGTATATTAAATCTAAAGTGAGTCGTACGACCTCATAATAAAATCGTTGCTGGTACACCACTTGTTCTTATTGCTAACAACGTCATGCCTCTTGATCTGACATTTGCAAGTAATGCATGACATAGGAATATTATTTCGATTCCGCTAGGGGCATCTAAAAAGGATAATCTCGCTATACTAGGATCGATTTTTTATAATATAGTCTTGAAAGCTTACTCTTGTTCAATATTTAGCTTTGATTGTGCTTCCTCAAACACTTGTATGACCTTCTTAATATTATATTTTTTTCAACTTGAAAAATAATTTTACTCATATGATGAATTTAAAAAATAATTTAATTAGATTCTCTTCCTAAATAATTAATTGAAAGATTTAATTATTTGATTTTAACATAAAATATAATTTATTTTCTATTGAATTAGATTCTTAAAATTAGTTCAGCTTCATATTTGAATATTTAACCGTGATTATAATTTTATCCACCTCAAATTTTATTTCAAAGAGTAAAAAGATCGATGACATTCCACTTTTAGATCTTTATGTGTCACGATCCAGATTTCCCACCCTCGGGGGTCGTGATGGCGCCTACTAATGGGAGCTAAGCAAGCCAAACCTTAACTACTTACTACACTTTCATTTTTGCCTCTTTTAACAAACACAAGCCGATAATATGATAAAAGCAGAATTTTAAATAAATAAATAAGCGGATGTCAACAATTATAAATCTTAAGGCTATGTCTATTACAACTTTTAAAAACCTCAAATACTCCAAAACCTGGTGTCACAGTGTCACAGACTGTCTAAGAGTTACTACATTCAAGGTCTGAAGAAAACACAATACACTGTTTCTGAACAAGAGGAAATGAAACAGGAAATAGAGATAGAGGGAGACGCCAGGGCCTGCGGACGCCTGCCGGTCTACCTTAGGTCTCCGAGTGGACTGAAGGAAGCACTCCAACTACTGTCCAAAAGCCGCTCCTGGATCTGCACATAGTGCAAAGTGTAGTATCAGCACAACCGACCCCATGTGCTGGTAAGTGTCTAGCCTAACCTCGGCGAAGTAGTGACGAGGCTAGGACCAGACTCCAAATAAACCTGTGTAGTTCATATATATATATATATATATATATATATATATATATATATATATATATATATATATATATATATATATACAACAAAAAAGAAATACAGAAACAACCAGTCCATGTGGGAGGGGGAAACATGCTGTGGGGGAGGCAAAAATTCCGAATAGATAGGCATCAAGTAAGGAAAGAACGACATAACTAGAATATCAACAAAGAAATAGAAATAAACAATTGTACGACATCACCCTTCGTGCTTTTACTCTCAGCCTCACCAAAACAGTTATAAAATAAAAACGTGCACGTTATCACCCTTCGTGTTTTTACTCTCGTCCTCACCAAAACCATCATATAATCAAAATGTGCACGGCGTCACCCTTCGTGCTTTTACTCTCTTTTCTCAACATATAATCAATAGAATCGGCACAGAATGGTACGTCGTGCGGCATGACATCACCCTTCATGTTTTTACACTCTTTTCTCACAATAACAAACAATGCACGACATCACCCTTCGTGTTTTAACACTATTTTCTCACAATAACAAACAATGCACGGCATCACCCTTCGTGCTTTAACACTCTTCCTTACCCAAACAACAATCACAAACAAAGGGGCAAGGGAATAAACAAAATAATAATAGAAATTCCGGCAAGGGAACACAATTAAACAATAAAATTCCGGCAAGGGAACAACATCAATAATCTCAACATCCCGGCAAGGGAGATAATTAACAAAGCAACAATATCCCGGCAAGGGAACAATTTAATAAATCTTTCTCAATTTTTACTTCACAATTCACTTCACAACTCGAGCCAATGCTCTAGAGGTTCGATTATCACTTATTCCTCCACAACTCATTTCACAACTCGAGCCAATGCTCTAGAAGTTCAATTGTCACTTATATTTTCACAATTTCACTATACAACTTAAGCCAATGCTCCTCAATGTTCATAGGTCACAATTCTTTCCATAAGCTTTATACAACAATTAGGAATCTTCACCAAGGCATGAATAATGCAACGAAATCATGAAAACCACAATATAAGACCCACGGTCATGCTTGACACCAATGTATAGATACTCGTCAACATGCCTATACGTCGTACTCGGCAAGAAACAAATAGCAAATAGGACACAACTCCTAATACCTCAAGCTAAGGTTAGACCAAATACTTACCTCGATGCAACGACACAATTCAAGCCTCAATTACCGCTTTACCTCTTATTTCCACTACCAACTCGCTAGTATCTAGCCACAATTTGCTTAACAATATCAATAAATGCTAAATGAATCAATTCTAATGCATGAAAATAGGTTTTATAAAGATTTCCCCAAAAAGTCAAAAATCGACCCCGGGCCCGCTTGGTCCAAACCCAAAATTTGGACCAAAACCCGATTACCCATTCCCCCACGAGCTCAAATATGTAATTTATTTTGAAATCGGACCTCAAATCGAGGTCCAAATCCCTATTGTTGTGAAAACCTAGGTTCTACCCAAAACACTCAATTTCCCCCATGAAAATAATTGATTTGAAGTTGAAATTATGTTAAAAGATGTTATCGATTGAAGAAAACTAGTTAAAAATGACTTACAATTGATTTGGGGAAGAAAGGTTATTTGAAAATCGCCTCTTATGTTTTTGGGGTTTTGAATAGTGAAAAAATAACTGAAAGGACCGTTTAAATATACTCCTCTCAGACCCTCTCTGCGGGCCGCATAAAAAGGACTGCGGCCACGGAGCTCCACCGCGGACCGCATAAAATGGACTGCGGACGCGGAGCTCCATCACAGACCGCAAGAAATCGAGCGCGGCCGCGGAGGCTAGGCCTTGCTCACCGCGGACCGCACAAATCCCACCGCGGACGCGGAGTCCCCACCACGGCCGCGAAGTTTCCACCGTAGACTGCGAGACCTGGCTTCAGAGACCTGCAACTTCTCTGAATCTGCAACTTTTTCCTAAGTTCAAAACTTGCTGAAACACATCCGAAACACACTTGAGCCCTCGGGGCTCCTAACCAAACACACATACTAACTCAACAACATCCTTCAAACTTATCCGTGCAATCAAATCGCCAAAATAACCTCAATAACAATGAATCAAACCTCAAAATCAAGAACTTTTTCACAAACTTCATCAAGTATCAAATTTAGCAATTTAGGTCCGAATCACGTCAAACGACGTCCGTTTTCAACCAAACTTTACAGAAATGACTTAAATCATATATAAGACCTGTACCGGGCACCGGAACCAAAATACGGGCCCGATACCATCTCTTTCTAATCAAACTTCATTTCAAATTTCCTTAAAAATTTTCAGAAAATAATTTCCTTTAAAAATTCATTTCTCGGGCTCGGGATCTCGGAATTCGATTCTGGGCATACGCCCAAGTCCCATATTTTCCTACGGACCCTCCGGGACCGTCAAATTATGGATCCGGGTCCGTTTATCCAAAATGTTGACCGAAGTCAAATTTATTCATTTTACAGTCAAAACTTATCATTTTTCACAAAATTTCATAAAAGCTTTTGGCTACGCGCCCAGACTGCGCACACAAATCGAGGGGACTCTAAATGAGGTTTTCAAGGCCTCAGAACATGGAAGTTTCGTTTTAAAACAAGTGATGACTTTTTGGGTCATCACATTCTCCGCCTCTAAAACAACCGTTCGTCCTCGAACGGACAAAAGAAGGAAGTACTTGAGTCGGGGAAAAGATGGGGATAACGGCTCCGCATATCGGACTCGGACTCCCAGGTCGATGCCTCAGCGGGCTGACCTCTCCACTGAACACGAACAGAAGGAAAACTCTTCGACCTCGACTGACGAACCTGCCGGTCTAGAATAGCTACCGGCTCCTCCGCGTAATACAAGTCCTTGTCCAACTGGACAGTGCTGAAATATAACACGTGGGATGCATCACCGTGATATTTCCGAAGCATGGGCACATGAAACACTGGATGCACAACTGATAAGCTCGGCGGCAACGCAAGTCTATAAGCCACCTCTCCCACTCGATCAAGAATCTGAAACGGGCCAATGAACCTAGGTCTAAGCTTGACCTTCTTCCCAAATCTCATCACGCCCTTCATAGGCGACATTCGAAGAAATACCCGCTCACCTACCATGAATGCCAAATCTCGAACCTTGCGGTCGACATAACTCTTTTGCCTGAACTGAGCTGTACGAAGCCTATCCTAAATAATCCTGACATTGTCCAAGGCATCCTGAACCAGATTCGTACTCAACAATCGAGCCTCTCCCGGCTCAAACCATCCAATCGGAGATCGACACCGCCTACCATATAAAGCCTCATAAGGAGCCATCTGGATACTCGACTAATAACTGTTGTTGTAGGCAAACAATGATAGAGGCAAAAACTGATCCCACGAGCCTCCAAAGTCAATGACACAAGCTTGAAGCATATCCTCCAAAATCTGAATAGTCCGCTCGGACTACTTGTCCGTCTGAGGATGGAATGTTGTACTCAACTCAACCTAGGTGCCCAAATCTCGCTGAACCGCTCTCCAAAAACACGAGGTAAACTGCGTACCTTTGTCCGAAATGATAGATACAGGCACACCATGAAGACGAACAATCTCTCGGATATAGATCTCAGCTAACCTCTCGGTTGAATAGGAGACCGCCACAGGAATGAAATGTGCTGACTTGGTCAGCCTATCAACAATGACCCATACTGTGTCGAACTTCCTCCAAGTCTGCGAAAGTCCAACAACGAAATCTATAGTGATCCGCTCCCACTTCCACTCGGGAAGCTCAATCCTTTGATGCTCGTACTTGACCTGCTGACAATTCAAACAACGAGACACATATGGTACGATATCCTTCTTCATTCTCTGCCACCAGTAGTGCTGCCGCAAATCCTGATACATCTTCGCGGCGCCCGGATGAATAGAGTACTGAGAGCTATGGGCCTCCTCTAAAATCAACTCTTGGAGCCCATCCACATTTGGTACACATACTCGACCCTACAATCTCAAAACTCCATCATCATCTAAGGTAACCCGCTTGGCACCTCTGCGTTGCACCGTGTCTCTAAGGACATACAAATAGGGATCATCATACTACCGATCACGGATATGCTTCAATAAAGAAGAACGAGCGACCGTGCAGGCCAATACACGACCAGGCTCAGAAATATCCAACCTCACAACTGATTGGCCAAAGCTTGAACATCCAAAGCAAGCGGTCTCTCACCGACCGGAATATAAGCAAGACTGCCCATACTGGCTGACTTCCTACTCAACGCATCAGCCACCACATTGGCCTTTCTCGGATGATACAAGATAGTGATATCATAATCTTTCAACAACTCCAACCACCTCCTCTGTCTCAAATTCAACTCCTTTTGCTTGAACAAATATTGAAGGCTCTTGTGATCCGTGAACACCTCACATGCCACACCATACAGATAATGCCTCCAAATCTTCAATGCGTGAACAATGGCTGCTAACTCCAAGTCATGAATCAGATAGTTCTTCTCATGAATCTTCAACTGCCTCGAAGCATAGGCAATGACCTTGCCATCCTGCATCAACACTGCACTAAGCCCAATATGAGATGCATCACAATAAACGGTATAAGGCCCTGAACCTGTGAGAAAAACCAACACCAGTGTCGTAGTCAGAGCTGTCTTGAGCTTCTGAAAGCTCGCCTCACACTCATACGACCATCTGAACTGGGTACCCTTCTGGGTCAACCTGATCATCGGGGCTGCAATAGATGAGAATCCCTCCACGAATTGACGGTAGTAGCCTGTCAATCCCAATAAACTCTGAATTTTTGTAGCTGATGCTGGTCTAGGCCAGTTCTTGACTGCCTCAATCTTCTTCGGATCAACATGAATACCTTCTGCTGATACGACATGACCCAGAAGTGCAACTGAACTCAACTAGAACTCACACTTCGAGAACTTAGCATATAACTGACTATCCCTCAAGGTCTGAAGAACCACTTTAAGATGCTGCTCGTGCTCCTCCCGGCTGCGGGAATATATCAAAATATCATCAATAAAGACTATCACGAACGAGTCCAAGTAAGGCCTGAACACTCGGTTCATCAAATCCATTAAAGTTGCTGGGGCATTGGTCAACCCAAATGACATGACCAGGAACTCATAATGCCCGTACCGAGTGCGAAAAGCTGTCTTAGGGACATCGGATGCCGTAATCTTCTTGCAACCTGAAGGTGATCAAACAAATCATCGATCCTCGGCAATGGATACTTATTCTTGATTATAACCTTGTTTAACTGCCGGTAATCAATACACATTCTCATCGATCCGTCCTTTTTCTTAACAAACAACAATGGCGCACCCCAAGGAGAAACACTCGGCCTAATGAAACCCTTCTCAAGCAAGTCTTACAACTGCTCCTTCAACCCTTTTAACTCAGGCGGGGCCATACGATACGGCGGGATAGAAATGGGCTGAGTTCCCGGAGCCAAATCAATGCAAAAGTCAATATCCCTGTCGGGTGGCATACCCGGCAGGTCTGAAGGGAAAACATCAGGAAACTCTCGAACAACGGGCATAGAATCAATAAAGGGACCTCAGCACTAGAATTACGTACATATGCCAAATAGGCCAGACACCCCTTCCCGACCATACGTCGAGCCTTCACATACGAGATAACACTGCGGGTAGAATAACCAGGAGTTCCTCTCCAATCTAAACAGGGCAAATTTGGTAAGGCTAAGGTCACAGTCTTGGCATGACAGTCCAAGATAGCGTGGTAAAGTTATAACCAATCCATCCCCAATATAACATCGAAATCGACCATGTCTAGAAGCAACAAATCCATACGAGTCTCAAGACCCCCAATCACCACAATACAGGAACGATGGACTCTATCTACCACAATAGAATTAGCTACCGGTGTAGACACATAAACAGGAATACTCAATGAATCACTAGGCATGACCAGATACGATGCAAAATAAGATGACACATACGAGTAGGTAGACCCTGGATCAAATAACACTGAAGCATCTCTATCACAAACCAGAATAGTACCTGTAATGACTGCATCTGAAGCCTCAGCCTCGGGCCTGGTTGGAAGGGCATAACATCGGGGTTGGGCCCTACCACCCTGAACTACATCTCTGGGACGGCCTACAGCTGGCTGGCCTCCACCTCTGGCGGCCTGAGTTCCACCTCTAGTACCTCTACCTCCACCTCTAGCACCTCTACCTCCACCTCTAGCACCTCTACCTCTACCTCTAGCACCTCTACCCTAACCTCTAGCTGGCTGGGCGGGCTGTGGAACACCTGGTGCCTATACCATAGCACAAGAACCCTGATGCTGAGAGCTACTCGGTGCTCGAGGGCAAAACTAGCAATGTGACCCGTATTACCACAAGTGTAACAAGCCCTCGGCTACTGAGACTGTTGGACCCGACGGCCTGAATGACCACCCTGAAAACTCTGAAGTGGTGGTGCATTGATAGGAGAAAGTGGTGCATTGTAGGACTGTTGATCGGGATACTGCATCTGGGGACCACAACCACCTGAAGTACCATGAGAAACCTGGAGCGCTGACTAAAAGGGCATAGAAGGATGTCCTCTACCATACGAATCTCGACCTCCGGATGAGGTACCACTGAATCGGCCTGAATGACGGGGCCTCTTGTCTGACCCATATCCGCCTCCCTATGACAGAACCATCTCAACTCTACGGGCCACATTGGCCACCTCCTGAAAAGTAACCTCACTCCTAGCCTCTCTAGCTATCTGAAGACGAATCGGCTGGATAAGACCGTTAATAAACCTCCTCACCCTCTCTATCTCGGTGGGGAGTATAATGAGAGCATGGCGAGCTAAGTCGATGAACCTGGTCTCATACTGGGTAATAGTCATAAAACCCTGCAGGAGGCACTCGAACTGCCTCCGATAAGCCTCTCGCTGAGTAACGGGGAGAAACTTCTCCAAGAATAGCTACGTGAACTGCTCCTAAGCCAAGGCTGGCGATCTGGCTGGTCTCACTAACAAATAATCCCTCTACCAAGTCTTGGCGAATCCAAACAAGCAAAATGTAGCAAAATCGACCCCATTGGTTCAACAATGCCCATGTTCCTGAAAACCTCGTGACAGTTGTCTAGATAGTCTCGGGGGTCCTCAGTAGAAGCACCACTGAAAGTAGAAGAGAAGAGCTTGGTGAACCTATCCAGTCTCCACAAAGCATCGACGGACATAGCCGTTCCATCACCAGTCTGAGCTACCACACCTGAATGTACTGCTCCAACTGGCTGAACCGCTGGAGTCTGAATCTGAGGAGCTACCTGCTCCGGAGTGCGAGTAGCAGGAGTTTGGGCCCCTCCTCCAGCCTAAGAGACGGTTGGTGCTATAGGAAGCAAGCCCACTCAGGTGACACTCTCCATGAGGCCCACTAATCAGACCAGAGCATCCTGAAGAAGTGGGGTAGCAATAAACCCTTCTGGGACCTGAGTTGGGCCCACCGGAACTGCTGGAGCCGGAACCTCCTCATCAAAATCAACCTGAGGCTCCGTCACTGGGGCTGCTGCTCGGGGCTGAGATCTGCCCCTACCTCAGCCTCTAACATGGCCTCGCCCTCTGCCCCTCATAGGAGCGGCTGTTGGGGGCTCGGGCTGCTGAGCAGAGGATAAGGAAGCGCGTGTTCTCGCCATCTGCGAAGAATAGAGTAGAAGTTCAATTAGCATTGAGAAACAAAATCGCACGATAGAAAAGAATAAATGTGAAGTTTTTCCTAACTCTGTAGCCTCTGGGGGATAAATACAGACGTCTCCGTACCGATCCCTCAGACTCTACTAAGCTTGTCTGTGAACTGTGAGACCTAAGTAACCTAGAGCTCTGATACTAACTTGTCACAACCCGGATTTCCCACCCTCGGGGGTCGTGATGGTGCCTACTAATGGGAGCTAGGCAAGCCAAACCTTAACTACTTGCTACACTTTTATTTTTGCCTTTTTAACAAACAAAAGCCGATAATATGATAAAAGCGAAATTTAAATAAATAAGTGGATGCCAATAATTATAAATCTTAAGGCTATGTCTATTACAACTTTTAAAAACCTCAAATACCCCAAAACCTGGTGTCACAGTGTCACAGACTGTCTAAGAGTTATTACATTCAAGGTCTGAAGAAAACACAATACACTGTTTATGAACAAGAGGAAATAAAATAGGAAATAGAGATAGAGGGATACGCCAGGGCCTGCGGACGCCTGCCGGTCTACCTTAGGTCTCTGGGTGGACTGAAGGAAGCACTCCAACTACTGTCCAAAAGCTGCTCCTGGATCTACACATAGTGCAGAGTGTAGTATCAGCACAACCGACCCCATGTGCTGGTAAGTGTCTAGCCTAACCTCGACGAAGTAGTGACGAGGCTAGGACCAGACTCCAAATAAACCTGTGCAGTTCATATATATATATATACAACAGAAAAGAAATAGAGAAATAACCAGTCAATGTGGGATGGGGAAACATGCTGTGAGGGCGACAATAGTTCCGAATAGATAGGCATCAAGTAAGGAAAGAACGACATAACTAGAATATCAACAAAGAAGCAGAAATCAACAATTGCACGGCATCACCCTTCGTGCTTTTACTCTCAGCCTCACCAAAACAGTTATAAAATAAAAACGTGCACGACATCACCCTTCGTGCTTTTACTCTCGTCCTCACCAAAACCATCATATAATCAAAAGGTGCACGACATCACCCTTTGCACTTTTACTCTCTTTTCTCAACATATAATCAATAGAATCGGCACGGAATGGTACGTCGTGCGACACGACATCACCCTTCGTGCGTTTACACTCTTTCCTCACAATAACAAACAATGCACGACATCACCCTTCGTGCTTTAACACTCTTTCCTCACAATAACGAACAATGCACGACATCACCCTTCGTGCTTTAACACTCTTCCTCACCCAAACAACAATCACAAACAAAGGGGCAAGGGAATAAACAAAATAATAATAGAAATTCCGGCAAGGGAACACAATTAAACAATTAAATCCCGGCAAGAGAACAACATCAATAATCTCAACATCCCGGTAAGGGAGATAATTAACAAAGCAACAATATCCCGGCAAGGGAACAATTTAATAACTCTTTCTCAATTTTTACTTCACAATTCACTTCATAACTCGAGCCAATGCCCTAGAGGTTCGATTATCATTTATTCTTCCACAACTCAAGACAATTGTAATGACCCGACCGATCATTTTGAGCTTTTGCATTTCGCTCGCCAGTTCTTGGGAATGACTTGCCCCGTGTGATGCAATATGACTTATGTAAATCATTGGTGTTGGGTTTCAGGTTAATCAGAACTTAATTTGGAAGAACAGTCTCACTTGAAAGCTTAAAATTTGAAAGGTTTGACCAATATTTGACTTGTTTGTATATGATCTCGAATTGGAATTTTTATGATTTGGTTAGCTCCATTAGGTGATTTGGAACTTAGAAGCGTGATCGGAATGCATTTTGGAAGTCCGTGGAAGGTTTAGGCTTAGATTGGCGAAATTGAGATTTTGGCGCTTTCCAGTTGATAGGTGAGATTTTGATATAGGGGTCGAAATGGAATTCCGAGAGTTGCAGTAGTTTCGTTGTGTCATTTGGGATGTGTGTGCAAAATTTTAGGTCATTCGGATAAGATTTGATAGACTTTTTGATTAAAAGCATAATTTAAGAGTTCTTGGAGTTCTTAGGCTTGAATCCTATGTTAAATTGGTGATTTGATGTTGTTGTGAGCGTTCCGAAGTTTTGAACAAGTTTGAACGATGTCATGGGATGTGTTGGTACAATTGGTTTGAAGTTCCGGGAGTTCCGGGTAGGTTCCGGGATGTGTTAGGCCGAAAATCATAACTGTGGCAGGTCCAGAAGGGTTGCAGGCCTCGGAACCCACCCGCGCGTTCTGGACAAAAAGAAGTGCGGCCGCGGTATGTGTTGTGCGGACCGCACAAAATGCTGTGCGGCCGCAGTGGGGAACTTTTCACTGGTCCTACATCGGAAACTCATATCTTTTGATCTACAAGGAATTTTGAGACGATTCAAAAATGAAAGTTGTAGACCTTCGTCTCTAGTTTCCATAAAGGTAAAGATATCACAATTTGGACATATGTAGAGAAGGTTATGGCCAAAATACTAAAGTCTGTCACTGTAGAGGAAAGCTGTGCGGCCGCGGTCGTTTTTGTGCGGACCGCGGTCGATTTTGTGCGGTCCGTGGAGGTGGAAATCTGTGGAGTACTCTATATATACGAGGTATTAGGTTTTATTTGATATTTTGACCTAGAGAGCTCGGATTTTGGCGATTTTGCGAAGGTTTTTCAAGAAATTCATCGGCGTAAGTGATTCTAACTCATATTTGCCTAGAGTAGATGAATCTATTATTGAATTCATCATTTAAATCGTGATTTGGGATGGAATTTGGGAAGAAAATTGTGAAATATTTTAAAAATATAAAATGATTATTTGAAGGACCAAATGGTATAGGAATTGGAATCTAGTTTTGTGAATTTTTTCAAATTCCGAGACGTGGGCCCGGGCCTCGGGTTTTGGTAATTTTAGGAATCACGCCCTTTGTTTATTGTTTTTGCTTGGGCTTTGTACCATTAGCATATTGTGACGTATTCGTTCTGATTTTGGATAGATTCGACGTGCGTGGAGGCCAATTCGAGGGGCAAAGGTGTCGCGAGCTAGAGATTTAGCCGGTTCGAGGTGAGTAATGATTGTAAATGTTGCTCTGAGGGTTTGAATCCCCGGATTGCACATTGTAGTGCTATATTGAGGTGAGGCACACGCTTGATGACGAGCGTGGGGTCGTGTATTATTGGGGATTGTGACTTGGTCCGTCCCGACTGATGATTTTACCGCGTATTTGACTGAAACTTATATGTTATCATCATGATTTGGGCTGATTGCCATATTTGGGCTTCGTCCCAACTATTTGAATCCTTCGTGGATTTTTTTATTACTATTTCCTCACTGTTTTGACTTATTAATTGAACTCAGTTATGTAATTTTCCAATGTTTTACTACTCAGCCATTCTTATACCATTTTGAGACTTAAATGATATTTTAAATGATGTTTTGGGCTGAAAAATACTATTTTACTAATGCCCAAGGGGCTTGTGAGTATTTTTGACTAAGTAAGGTCGAGGGCCTAGTTGTGAGGAAACACTGATACTGATTTGAGGCCGAGGGCCTGAGATATGTACGCCACGAGGTGACTTGTTGATATTGTTTATGAGGCCAAGAGCTTGAGATATATATGCCACGAGGTGGCTTGACTGATATGAGGCCGAGGGCCTAGATTTGATGCCACGAGATGGCTTGATATTGAGCTTGGGCCATAAGAGGCCCCTCCAAGAGTCTGTACACCCCCAGTGAGCGCGGCTACCCATTGTGATGTGAGATATAGCCCGAGGGGATAATATTATTCTATGTGATAGCCCGAGGGGCTGGTATTGTTCTATGTGATTGCCCGAGGGGCTGGTACTGTTCTATGTGATTGCCCAAGGGGCTGATATTGTTCTAAGATATTGCCTGAGGGGCAGAGTTGTTGACATTGAGCCCAAGGAGCTGGTTTTGGCTGATCGGAGGCAAAGTCATCGGAGTTTAGCAAGGTAGCTGTCGGCGTTCGCAACACTGCTTCTCTCTCTCTCTCTCTTCGTTCATTAGTTTATATTTGTACACTCAGACTTTCAGTTGTATTTATACCCTAGTAGATGCTCCTAACTTATGACACCCCGATTAGGGCTGTGTCGGGTTGAACTTTCCGCATTGTTAACGATATTTCCGCTATTTAGTATTGTTTAAATCATATTTAGACTATTTTTATGTTGATTAACTGCTTTAAAAGTTGAGCTGGGTTGAACTGGCTGGTCTTGTCTTCACGAGAGGCACCATCACGACCGGGTTCGATGTTAGAGTCGTGACACCAATGCTCTAGAAGTTCAATTGTCACTTATACTTTCACAATTTCACTATACAACTTGAGCCAACGCTCCTCAATGTTCATAGGTCACAATTCTTTCCACAAACTTTATACAACAATTAGGAATCTTCACCAAGGCATGAATAATGCAACGAAATCATGAAAATCACAATATAAGACTCACGATCATGTTTGACACTAACGTATAGATACTCGTCACCATGCCTATACGTCGTACTCGGCAAGAAGCAAATAGCAAATAGGACACAACTCCTAATCCCTCATGCTAAGATTAGAACAAATACTTACATCGATGCAACGACACAATTCAAGCCTCAATTACCACTTTACCTCTTGTTTCCACCACCAACTCGCTTATATCTAGCCACAATTTTCTTAACGATATCAATAAATACTAAATGAATTAATTCTAATGCATGAAAATAGGTTTTATAAAGATTTCCCCAAAAAGTCAAAAATTGACCCCCGGGCCCGCTGGGTCTAAACCCGAAATTCGGACCAAAACCCGATTACCCATTCCCCTACGAGCTCAAATATGTAATTTGTTTTGAAATCGGACCTCAAATCGAGGTCCAAATCCCTATTGTTGTGAAAACCTAGGTTCTACCCAAAACACCCAATTTCCCCCATGAAAATAATTGATTTGAAGTTGAAATCATGTTAAAAGATGATAAAGATTCAAGAAAACTAGTTAAAAATGACTTACAATTGATTTGGGGAAGAAAGGTTATTTGAAAAATCGCCTCTTATGTTTTTGGGGTTTTGAATAGTGAAAAAATAACTGAAAGGTCCGTTTAAATATACTCCTCTCAGACTCTCTCCGCGGGCCGCATAAAAAGGATTACGGGCGCGGAGCTCCACCGCAGACCGCATAAAACGGACTGCGGCCACGGAGCTCCACCGCGGACCACAAGAAATCGAGCGTGGCCGCGGAGGCTTGGCCTTGCTCACCGCGGACGGCACAAATCCCACCGCGGTCGCGGAGTCCCCACCGCAGACCTGGCTTTAGAGACCTGCAACTTCTCTGAATCTTCAACTTTTTCCTAAGTTAAAAACTTGCCGAAACACATCCGAAACACACTCGAGCCCTCGGGGCTCCTAACCAAACACACGTACTAACTCAACAACATCCTACAAACTTATCCGTGCGATCAAATCGCCAAAATAACCTCAATAACAATGAATCAAACCTCAAAATCAAGAACTTTTTCTCAAAC
This sequence comes from Nicotiana sylvestris, assembly GCF_000393655.2. Lineage (NCBI taxonomy): Eukaryota > Viridiplantae > Streptophyta > Magnoliopsida > Solanales > Solanaceae > Nicotiana > Nicotiana sylvestris. The sequence continues at coordinate 112,878,639 of NC_091059.1, read as the reverse complement.
TTCATCAAGTATCAAATTTAGCAATTTAGGTCCGAATCACGTCAAACGCCATCCTTTTTCAACCAAGCTTTACAGAAATGACTTAAACCATATATAAGACCTGTACTGGGTGCCGGAACCAAAATACGGACCCGATACCATCTCTTTCTAATCAAACTTCATTTCAAATTTCCTTAAAAATTTTTTCAGAAAATAATTTCCTTTAAAAATTCATTTCTCGGTCTCGGGACATTGGCATTCGATTCCGGGCATACGCCCATGTCCCATATTTTTCTACGGATCCTCCGGGACCGTCAAATTACGGATCCGGGTCTGTTTACCTAAAATATTGACCGAAGTCAAATTTATTCATTTTACAGTCAAAACTTATTATTTTTCATAAAATTTCATATTTAAGCTTTTCGGCTACGCGCCTGGACTACACACGCAAATCGAGGTGACTCTATATGAGATTTTCAAGGCTTCAGAACACGGAAGTTTCGTTTTAAAACAAGTGATGACCTTTTGGGTCATCACATTATGTTTGCAAAATCATTAGTGGTATTGAGTTTTACCAACATTTTTCTTTCTTTTCTCACACATTTATATTCCTAAAAATTTTCTTAGATGTTCTTTAATAATTGGGTATAATTTTCTATATTACACAAAAAATTAATAATTATTTTTGTTTGAGTAAGAAAGCAATTCAAATATAATATATTATCGTGAGGATTTTTTTCTCAATTTCAACGCTTTATGCAGTCTGTTTAGCATTACTTTTATTTTTTTGGTATTGAATATTATAAAGTGGTAATATATTACCAATATGGAGAATTCTTATGAATTGATTTTATTAAACCTTCCTACATATTTTTAATAAGAATTCAATAGACAAGATTGTATTAATTTTAAAAAATATTAAAAAATTAATATAGAAATTATTGTAGTCCAAAAAAATAAGCTATTATAACTATGTCCTTTCCATATGAGTTCTTCTATTTAATATTTTAGGGCTATTTGGTCTATTAATATTATATTTGTACTTTTATAATAATATAATTTCTTAATGAATTTGGACAATATAATACGTTTTCAAATTAAATTAGTAATAGGAATTTTTAAGAAGTATATCCTAAAAGTAATAGGATTACAAGGCTAATCTATGCCCGAAAATAATTATGCTAATAGAATTCCTAAAGGTAATCATGTCGGATTCCTAATGTGTAGTATTATGTCTTTAAACTAATAGGATTACAATGCTAATGTCTAGAATTCTGATTATGTTCTTTTATTGTGAGTTATTATTCTTAATATTAAAAGGTTAATTTTGTAATCCAACATTTTATTTATGCCTTTATAATAATATAGATATAGATATAGATAGATAGATTTTTATTTTTGTTTTTAATTTTACCTTATCACTGATGGTTACTCTCCATCCGCGAGCTTGGGGCTAACATGCTCATGGAAATCCTCCACATTCTTTTCGTTTTATTCAAAGAATCGCTTGTTAAATAAATACAAAAAAATAAAAAAATAAAATAAAAAGTGGAATATAATGATTAAAGTCAAGTGCTTAATGTACAACTTGGTATCTATAGTTATATTATGGTTGTATCAGATTCTATTATTTAAAAGTTGCAATTAACGAAATATTATTAAAATATTTTATTATGCGTTGGTAACCAATGATGGTCGACCTAATTGTTTTCAATTCCATGGATATTAATTAAAATTCATAAGTATATCCTAAAATTAATAGGATTACAAGTGTTTCGAGGCCTAAAAACCTCCTTTTTATCCCACCTTGATTTACGTGCGTGGTCCGGACCTATATCCGGAAAGCCTTCTATGTGAAAATGTGAGAAATAGAAATTTTTAGAGTTAAAAATTTGATTATGATTTACTTTGGTCAATATTTTGAGCAAACAGACTCGGATTCATGTTCCGACGATCCCGAGAGGTCCGCAGTAAAATATGGGACTTAGGCGTATGCTCGGAGATGAATTCCGAGGTCCCAAGCCTTAGAAATCAATTTTTGAAAGAAATTGTTTTACTAAATTATCTAAGAAAAGAATTAACGTTTGAAACCATTGTTATCAGGCCCGTATTTTGGTTTCGGAGCCTGGTACAAACTTGTTATAGTATTTGAAAGATAACTGTGAAATTTGGTAAAAAAATGGAGTTTATTTGACGTGAGTTGGACTTCCGGTTGAAGAGTTATGAACTTTGAGAGTTCTTGATTAAAATGTTGAGTTTTGAGGTTTAATTCATGATTTTGCATGTTATTTTGATGATGTGATCACACGAGTAGGTCCATATGATATTTTTGAGTTAGTATGCACACTTGGTTTAGAGTTCCGAGGGCTCGGGTGAGTTTCGGGTAGGTCCCGGGATTTCTTAGGATTAAAAACATGGATGTTGCAGATTCAGAGAAGTGCAAACCTCTAAATCTGCATTGCTGACCGCATTAATTTTTGTGCTATCCGCAGTGGTGACTGTGCGGCCGCAGTCCATTTTGTGCATTCCGCACAAATTCACTGATCCGATTTTGGAAGCTCATATCTTTTGATCTACGAGGAATTTGGGGATGATTAAAAAACAAAAGTTGTAGATCTTTAAATCTAGTTTTTAGAAAGATATTAGAATAGGCATTTGGACATCTGTAGAGAAAGTTATGGCTAAAATACTAAGACCTGTCACTGCAAAACACAAGTAGGCCCTGCGACCGCAGTTAGTTTTGTGCGGTCCGCATAGGGCACCTGAGAATAGTATATTTAGACGGGATTTTCAGTTATTTTTCATTTTTCAAAACCCCAAAAACATAAGAGGCGATTTTTCAAACAACCTTTCTTCTCCAAAATGTTGGTAAGTGATTTCTAACTCATTTTCTTCACTCCTTAACATCTTTTAACATGATTTCAACTCAAAATCAATAATTTTCATGGGGGAAATCAGGTGTTTTGGGTAGAACCTAGGTTTTTCAAAAATTGGGGATTTGGACCTCGATTTGAGGTCCGATTTCAAAATAAATTATATATTTGAGTTCGTGGGGGAATGGATAATCGAGTTTTGGTTCGAACCTCGGGTTTTGACCATGTGGGCTCGGGAGCGATTTTGACTTTTTGGGTAAAACTTTGGAAAATCCATTTTCATGCATTCAAGTTGATTCATTTAGCGTTTATTGATGTAATTAAGTAACTTTTGATTAGATACCAGCGAATTGGTGGTGGAATCAAGGGGTAAAGCTATATTGAATCGTGAATTGTGTTCGTGGCATCGAGGTAAGTGTTTGGTCTAACCTTAGCTTGAGGGATTAGGAGTTGTGTCCTATGTGCTATTTGCTTCTTGTTGAGTGCGACGTAAAGGCATGGTGACGAGTATCTATACGTTGGTGTCAAGCATGACCATGAGTCTTATATTGTGAAAGTATAAGTGACAATTGAACTTTTAGAGCATTGGCTCGAGTTGTGAAATGAGTTGTGAAAGTATAAGTGATAATTGAAATTCTAGAGCATTGACTCAAGTTGTGAAGTGAATTGTGAAGTAAGAGTGAGAAAGAGAAGAGATCATTATGTTGCCCCCTTGTCGGGCTATTGTTGAATTGTGGTTCCTTTGCATTGTGTTCTTAATTGATATTACATATGCTTAGGTTGATGATCATTTGTGTTGGGTAGGGATTATAGGTATGGTTGAGGTAGTTAGGTGTGGCGACCCGCCCAGTCGTCTCATGAGTTACCGCTCCGTTTTCCCCCATTTCTGCTTCTTTACACTTCGTTATCCGTGTTTTATATGATCGAGTTGATTAGTTTGAGTTCGGAGAGGATTTTGGTAAGAAATGAGACACTTAGTCTCTTTTAAGAAGTCTTAAGTTGGAAAAGTCAACCGGATGCTGACGTATGTGTTAGAGGGCTCGGATGTAAGTTCCGATGGTTTGGTTAGCTTCGGGAGGTGATTTGTGACTTAGGAGCGCGATCGAAATGGATTTTGGAGTTGTAGAGAAGATTTAGGCTTGAATTGGTGAGGTTGATAGTTTGGCGATTTCAGGTTGATAGGCGAGATTTTGATATAGGGGTCGAAAAGGAATTCCGAGAGTTGCAGTAGCTTCGTTGTGTCACTTGGGATGTGTGTACAAAATTTAAGGTCATTCGGGTGAGATTTGATAGGCTTTTGATCGAAAGCATAATTTAAGAGTTCTTGGATTTCTTAGGCTTGAATCCCATGTTAAATTGGCGATTTGATGTTGTTGTGAGCATCCTGAGGTTTTGAACAAGTTTGAAGGATGTCATGGGATGTGTTGGTACAATTGGTTTGAAGTCCCGGGGATTCGGGCGAGTTCCGGAGTAGGTTCCAGAAATCATAGTTGTAGCAGGTCCAGAAGGGTTGCAGGCCTCGGATCTCAGCATCGCGGTCCACACAAAATGAAGTGCGTCCGCGGTGAGTGCTGTGCGGACCGCACAAAATGGTGTGCGGCCGCGGTAGGTGCTGTGCGGACCACACAAAATGGTGTGCGGCCGCGGTGAAGAACATTCTGCTGGTCCTACTTCAGAAGCTCATATCTTTTGATCTACACGGAATTTTGAGATAATTCAAAAACGAAAGTTGTAGCCCTTCATGTCTAGTTTCCATAAAGGTAAAGATAATGCAATTTAGACATCGGTAGCGAAAGTTATGGTGAAAATACTAAAGCCTATTACTGTAGAGGAAAGCTTGTGCGGCCGCGGTCGTTTTTGTGCGGACCGCAGTCGATATTGTGTGGCCCGCGGAGGTGGAAATATGTGGGGTACTCTATAAATACGAGGTTTTGGGTTTTATTTGATATTTTGACTTAGAGAGCTCGGATTTTGGCGATTTTTCGAAGGTTTTTCAAGAAATTCATCGGGGTAAGTGATTCTAACTCAGATTTGGCTAGAGTACATGAATCTATCATTGAATTCATCATTTAATTCGTGATTTGGGATGAAATTTGGGAAGACAATTGTGAAATCTTTCAAAAATGTAAAATGATGATTTGACGAACCAAATGGTATCGGAATTGGAGAATTTTTGTATGGATAGACTCGTGAGAGTATAAGGATTCTAGTTTTGTGAATTTTGTCAAATTCCGAGATGTGGGCCCGGGGGTCGGGTTTGACCAATTTCTAGAATTTTGTGGTAATTCGATTGTTTTCGCTTGGGCTTTGTTCCCTTAGCATAATGTGACGTATTCGATCTTATTTTGGATAGATTCGACGCGCGTGGAGGCCAATTCGAGGGGCAAAGGTGTCACAAGCTAGAGAATTAGCCGATTCGAGATGAGTAATGATTGTAAATGATGTCCTGAGGGTTTGAAACCCCAGATTTGCACATCGTAGTGCTATATTGAGATGAGACACGCGCTTGATGATGAGCGTGGGGTCGTTTACCATTGGGGAATATGACTTCGTCCGTCCCGATTGATGATTTTTCCGCGTATTTGACTGAAACCTATTTGTTATCATCATGGTTTGGGCTAATTGCCATATTTGGGCTTCGTGCCAACTATTTGAACCATCCGGGGACTTTTATCACTATTTCCTCACTGTATTGATTTATTACTTGAACTCAGTCCTGTTGTTTCCTACTGTTTTATAACTCAGCCACTCTTGAGACTTAAATGATATTTCTAAATGATGTTTTGGGTTGAGAACTACTGTTTTACTAATGCCCGAGGGGCTTGTGATGATTTTCGGACTGAGTGAGGCCAAGGTCCATATGTGAGGATATGCTGAGTGATATGAGGCCGAGGGCCTGAGATATTTTTATACACCACGAGGTGGCTTGAGTGATGTAAGGCCGAGTGCCGAGTGATGTGAGGTTGAGTGCCGAGAGATGATGCCACGAGGTGGCTTGATATAGCGCTTGGGCCGTAAGGGGCCCCTCCGGAGTCTGCACACCCATAGTGAGCACGGGTACCTATCATGATCTAAGAGTGAGCCCGAGGGGCTAATACTATTCTGAGCGATTGTTACTATGCCCGAGGGGCGGATTTCTACTTGTTATTTACCTGCTAAATTACTTGTTTTACTTGGTTTAAAGGGATTTTATTTGACTTCTTCATTGATTTACTACTTTAAGTGATTTTACTGCTTGATATAGAATTGCTTTGTGCCTTTACGTGTTTTTTCGCTTTCAACCATTATTTATGAATATTACTTACTGGGTCAGAGTACTCACATTACTCCCTGCACCGTGTGTGCAGATTCAGGCATCGTAGAGTCCGCTCTTGAGTGCTGATCCTCTAGTCCAGGTAGTGTTTTCAGAGACTACGAGGTAGTTGTTGGCGTCTGCAGCCCCCGTGCCTCCCTTATCTTACTATTTTCATGTTCTTGAACCTCTGTAACGGATTTCGTATCTAGTAGACTGGTATCCAGAATTATTAGTTGCTCATGACTTGTGACACCCTGGTTTGGGCTGTGTCGGGATGGTTTCTTCTATTGTTATCTATATTTCCGCGAATTATTGCTATTAAATCATGCTTTAAACTGTTTTATGGTAATTAACTGCTTAAAGAAGTGTACTGTGTTGGACTGGCTGGCCTTGTCTTCGCGAGAGGCGCCATCATGACCGGGTTCGGGGTTAGGGTCTTGAGAAGTTGGTATCAGAGCCTAGGTTACTTAGGTCTCATGAGTCATGAGCAGGTTTAGTAGAGTCTCGCGGATCGATATGGAGACGTCTATAGTTATCCTGGAGAGGCTGCAGAACCTTTAGGAAAAACTTCATATTCTTGAAATTCTTGTCGTGCGAACTTGTTGGTCCGAGTACTAAACTTCTGTTATTCCATTCTCTCACAGATGGTGAGGATGTAAGCTACCGGATGAGGTGGATGACCACCAGTGGCACCAGCTGAGACCACCAGAGGTCGTGGATGTGGTCGTGGCAGAGGTAGAGCAGCGAGGGAAGCACCTGTAGATCCACCAGTTGCCCTAGCTCCGGATCAGACTCCAGCTATGGATGCCCCAGTAGCACCAGTTCTGGCACCAACTATGCCCATCGTGATTCCAGGTCTTCAGGAAGCCTTGGCACAGATCTTATCAATTTGCACTGGCCTGGCTCAAGCAGTTTCAGCCACCACAGCAGCAACTACTTCACAGGCCGGGGGAGGCAATCAGACCCCCGCTGCTCGCACACCTGAGCAGGTAGTGCAGGGACTTCAGACGCTGGGGGCACCTCCACCCCAGCCGGTTGCACTATCTCAGGAGTTTGTTGCTGTAACGGATTTCGTATCTAGTAGACTGGTATCCGGAATTATTAGTTGCTCATGACTTGTGACACCCCGATTTGGGCTGTGTCGGGATGGTTTCTTCTATTGTTATCTATATTTCCGCGAATTATTGCTATTAAATCATGCTTTAAATTATTTTATGGTAATTAACTGCTTAAAGAAGTGTACTGTGTTGGACTGGCTGGCCTTGTCTTCACGAGAGGCGCCATCACGACCGGGTTCGGGGTTAGGGTCGTGACATTAGGTGTCGGAATGAGGTTGGTTATAGTTGAGGTAGTTAGGTGTCGGAATGAGGTTGGTTATAACTGAGGTAGTTAGGTGTGGTGACGCGTTTGGTCGTAGCTGAGGTGGTTAGATGTTGTAATGAGTTTGGTTATAGCTGAGGTAGTTTGGTGTGGTATCAAGTTTGGTTATAGCTGTTTCTCCCTTGCCAGGACGTGATTGCTTATGCTGTCGAATCCCTTGCCGGGATAGTGTAGACCTTATTGATCTTTTGTCGGGACCCTCGTTATAATTGTAAATATTATATATGGATCGGGTTGCACGCCGCAACAATATTATATATGGATCGGGTTGCACGCCGCAACAACATTATATATGGATCGGGTTGCACGCCGCAACAACATTATATATGGATCGGGTTGCATGCCGCAACAATATTATATGTGGATTGGGTTGCATGCCATAACAAAGATATAATGAAATGGGAGAGGGTGGTACACCTACCACAAAACAGGTGAAATGAGAGCGGGTGGCACGCCTGCCACGAGATATGAAAAGAAAGTAAAATCTGCCTTTGTTCCCTTTTTCTTGTTAGTGGGTGGTTTTGATTCCTTAATAATTCTCTTGATATTCTATTTTACCTGCTATTCCCTGAAGCATGTTTCCCCCTCCCAACTTTACTTGTTTATTCTGTATTTCTTTCCCGCTGTATATATTTGAACTGCACATGTTTATTTGGTAGTCTGGTCCTAGCCTCGTTACTACTTTGCCGAGGTTAGGCTAGGCACTTACCAGCACATGGAGTCGGTTGTGCTGATACTACACTCTGCACTCTTTTGTGCAGACCCCAGTGTTGTGGACTTTGGACCGCAGTGAGATTGCTGATTCTTGATCATCAGGCAACCCGAGGTAGTCCTGTAGGCGTCCGCAGACCTTGGTGTCTCCTTCTATCTACTTTCCTATTTCTTACATGTATTTCCAGAGACAATGTTGTAATTAATTCTTTTAGACCTTTATTTGTAGTATTCTTAGACCGTCTGTGAAACTGTGACACCAGTTCTGGGTAGTCGAGACTTCAACAGTTGTAATAGATATTCATGTTCAGATGGCTTATTGTTTTCTTCCGCTTATGTTATATTCCGTTGTTTAAATGTTATTTCTTCGTAATTGTTAAAGAGAATAAAATTGGTAAAAATGTAGATGGTTCAATAATTGGCTTGCCTAGCTCACATTAGTATGCACCATCATGACTCCCGAGGTGGAAAATCCGGGTCGTGACAACAAGACTAATATCTATGCCCGAAAATAATTATATTAATAGGATTCCTAAAGGTAATCATATAGGATTTTGAACGTGTAGTATTATATTCTAAAACTAATAGGATTACAATGCTAATGTCTAGAATTCTGATTATGTCCTTTTATTGTGAGTTATTATGCTTAATATTAAAAGGTTATTTTTGTAATCCAACATTTTATTCATGCTTTTATCATATATTATTATTATTATTATTATTATTATTATTATTATTATTATTATTATTATTATTATTATTATTATAAAAGCATGAATACAATGTCGATTTACAAAAATAACCTTATAATGTTAAGCAAAATAACTCATAATAAAAGGACATAACCGGAATTCTAGATATTAGCCTTCTAATCCTATTAAGTTTAGGACATAATACTACATGTTAGGAATCCTACATGATATAGCTTTAGGAATCCTAGAATCCTATTATTATAACTACTTTCAGACTATCTAATATAATAAATTATAGAATATATACAAGGCAATTAATTTCAACAAAAAAGTTGCGTTCAATTATACAAATGCCAGCCCATATGTTTTATTATTAATAATCAATTGCAACAGTAAAAGAATTGGGTTTATTATGTAAGGGAAAAAAAGAATAAGGCATTTGGACATAAGAATTGTAAAATTCCAAAATATGGTGAAAAATTTTCCAAGTGAAAAATGGTATTTGAAATTTATAGTTGTGTTTAGACATGAATATAATTTTGGGTTGTTTTTGAAGTTTTGTGAGTGATTTGAGTGAAAATTTTGAAAAACAACTTTTTGAAGTTTTTCAAATTTTTGAAAATTTTCAAAATGCATATTCAAGTGAAAATTTTATGAACAAACGCTGATTTCGAAAAAAAGTAAAATTTTTTTGAAAAAAAATATTTTCTTATGTCCAAACGGGCTCTACATTTTCTATAACTTTTCAAGTAGGACTACAAAATAAGACTTGTGATTGTTTCAGGTATTTCAAAAATAATGTAGTAATAGCTTTTTGTCACGACCCGGATTTCCCACCCTCGGGAGTTGTGATGACGCCTACTCATAGAAGCTAGGCAAGCTATGAACTTAGAAATCATTAACTCCTTCAATTTAAAACTTCATACCAATTATGTTAACAAGGAAATAAACAGTTAAACAACGGAATATGAGATTTAAGCGGACAAAAAGTTATATCATGTAGGATTCCTTGGTGTCAATACATGCCTCTACCCAGAACCTGGTGTCACAACATCCGCGGACTACTAAGAGTACTAAATACAACCGTTTGAAAGAAATATAACATTGTTTCTCGAATAATTGAGATAACAGAATATATAATAAGATAGAGGAGACGCCGGGCCTGCGGATGCCTGCAAGGCTACCTTGGTGTCTCAGTGGACTGAAGGCTCGCTCCCGAGCTACTGCTGCTGATCAAGTGCCGCTCCGGTATCTGCACAGAGTACAGAGTGTAGTATCAGCACAACCGACCCCATATGCTGGTAAGTGTCTGACCTAACCCTGGCGAGGCAGTGACGAGGCTAGGACCAGACTCCAGATAAATTTGTGCAGTTATATAATATACAACAAAAATATAAATAGGTAACAACAGTTTTAAAAGGAGGGGGAAACATGCTTTGGGGAAACATATCAATTCTATCAGAAACTTAATAAAGTATGGAGAAACACTCGATGTCTACAATCAATGCAATAACAATACTGTTGCGGCGCGCAATCCGATCCCTTATCATTTAACATTGTTGCGGCGTGCAACCCCATCCCTTATCATTTAATATTGTTGCGGCATGCAACCCGATCCACATATATAACTGTTGCGGAGTGCAACCCGATCCAATATAATATTTGTTGCGGCGTGCGACCCGACCCACATATATAGCTGTTGCGGCATGCAACCCGATCCAACATAATATTTGTTGCGGCATGCAACCCAATCCACATATATAGCTGTTGCGGCGTGCAACCCGATCCAACATAATATCTATTACGGTGTGCAACCCGATCCACATATAATATCTAATAATGTTACGACGCGCAACCTGTTCCAAATATACAGTCCAGAATAATCATAGTTAACCGTCCCAGCAAGGGATCAACAATAGACTACACTATCTCGGCGAGGGAACTCAACAGTACAAGTATATACGTCCCGGCAAGGGAGAAACAACCATAACCAAACTTGTTCCAACACCTAACTATCTTAACTATAACTCAACTAGTTTCAACATCTAACAACCTCAACTATAACTAAACTTGTTACAACACCTAATTACCCAGCTATAACAAAACTTGTTACAACACCTAACACGAAGAATCATCACCCTAAACGTCCATAATATCAATTAAGAACGCAATGCAAGGGAACCTCAACTCAACAATAGCCCTGCAAGGGGTAACATAATGATCTCTTCTCTTTCTCATTTTTACTTCACAATTCACTTCACAACTCGATCCAATGCTCTAGAGTTTCGATTATCACTTATACTTTCACAATTCGTTATATAATTGGAGCCAACGCTCCTCAATGTTCATATGTTACAATTCTTTCCACAACCTTACACTACAAATAGAAATCTTCACCAAGGCATGAATAATACAACGAGATCATGAAAATCACAAGATAAGACTCACGGTCATGCTTGACACCAACGCATAGATACTCGTCACCATGCCTATACGTCGTACTCGACAAGAAACAAATAGAAAATAGGACACAACTCCTAATCCCTCAAGCTAAGGTTAGACCAAACACTTACCTCGATGCCTCGAACACAACTCAAGCTTCAATTATAGCATTACCCCTTGATTCCACCGCCAATTCGCTCGTATCTAGTCATAAATTACTTAATTACATCAATAAATGCTAAATGAATCAACCCCAATGCATGAAAATGAGTTTTTCCAAAGTTTTACCCAAAAAGTCAAAAATCGCCCTCAGGCCCACATGGTCAAAACTTGATTACCCATTCCCCCACGAAACCCAAATGTATGATTTGTTTTGAAATCGGACCTCAAATCGAGGTCCAAACCCCCCAATTGTTGAAAAACCTAGGTTCTACCCAAAACACCCAATTTCCCCCATCATTGATTTGAAGTTGAAATCATGTTAAAAAGATGTTAATGATTGAAGAAAACTAACTAAAAATGACTTACAATTGATTTGGAGAAGAAATGTTGTTTGAAAAATTGCCTCTTATGTTTTTGGGGTTTTGAAAAATGAAAATGACTGAAAATCCCATCTATTTATACCCCTCTTAGACCCCCTGTGCGGACCGCACAAAATGGACCGCGGCCGCACAGGCCTTCCTGAAGTGCGGCGGTCCAGTACCCTGTGCGGATCGCACGAAATGGACCGCGGCCGCACAGGTCTCCACCACGCTTCACACACAACCGACCGCGGACCGCACTGCAGTGCCCTGTGCGGACTGCACAAAGCCAACCGCGGCGGCACAACCTTCACCGCGCACTGCACAAGGTTGACCGCGGACCGCACTAGTGGGGTTCAGAGACCTGCAATTTTTTTTCTGGTTTTAAGCCTAAAATATCTCGAAGCCTACCCGAAACTCACCCGAGCCCTCGGAACTCCAAACCAAGCACACGTACTAACTCAACAACATCATACAAACTTATCCGTTCGATCTAATCGCCAAAATAAACTCAACAATAATGAATCAAACCTCAAAGTCAAGAACTTTTTCTCAAACTTCATCAAGTATCAAATTTAGCATTTTAGGTCCGAATCACGTCAAACGACGTCCGTTTGCAACTAAACTTTATAGAAATGACTTAAACCATATATAAGACCTGTACCGGGCGCTGGAACCAAAATACGGGCCTAATACTCTCATGTTCTAATCAAATTTCATTTCAAATTTTCTTCAAAAAATTTTCTTTGAAAATTCATTTCTTGAGCTTGGGACCTCGGAATTCGATTCCGGGCATACACCCAAGTCCCATATTTTCCCACGGACCCTCCGGGACCGTCAAATCACGGGTCCAGTTCCGTTTACCCAAAACATTGACTAAAGTCAAATTAACTCATTTTATAATAAAAACTTATCGTTTTTCACATATTATCATATTTAAGCTTTCTGGTTATGCGCCCGGACTGTGCACACAAATCAAGGTGACTCTAAATGAGGTTTTCAAGGCCTCAAAACACAGAGTTTCATTTTAAAACAAGTGATGATCTTTTGGGTCATCACATTCTCCACCTCTAAAACAACCGTTCGTCCTCGAACGTACAGAAGAAGAAAGTACCTGAGTCGGGGAAAAGATGGGGAAAATGGTTCCGCATATCAGACTCGGACTCCCAGGTCAATGCCTCAGGAGGCTGACCTCTCCACTGAACATGAACTGAAGGAAAACTCTTCGACCTCAATTGACGAACCTGCCGGTCTAGAATAGCTACCAGCTCCTCCTCATAAGACAAGTCCTTGTCCAACTAGACAGTGCTGAAATCTAACAGGTGGGATGGATTGCCGTGATATTTCCGAAGCATGGACACATGAAACACCGAATGCACGACTGATAAGCTCGGCGACAATGCAAGTCTATAAGCCACCTCTCCCACTCGATCAAGAATCTCAAACGGACCGATGAACCTAGGGCTAAGCTTGCCTTTCTTCCCAAATCTCATCACGCCCTTCATAGACGACACTCGGAGCAATACCCACTCTCCAACCATAAAAGCCACATCTTGAACCTTGCGGTATGTATAACTCTTTTGCCTGGACTGAGCTGTGCGAAGCCTATCTTGAATAGTCTTGACATTGTCCAAAGCCTCCTGAACCAGATCCGTACCTAATAATCGAGCCTCTCCCTGATCAAACCATCCAACCGAAGATCGACACCGCCTACCATATACATCCTCATAAGGAGCCATTTGGATAGTCGACTGGTAGCTGTTATTGTAGGCAAACTCTACTAAAGGCAAAGACTGATCCCACGAACCCCCAAAGTCAATGACACAAGCTCGGAGCATATCCTCTAAAATCTGAATAGTCCGCTCGGACTGCCCGTCCGTCTAAGGATGAAATGCTGTACTCAACTCAACCTGGGTGCCCAACTCTCACTGAACCGCTCTCCAGAAACACGAGGTAAACTGCGTACCTCTGTCTGAAATGATAGATACAGGCACACCATGAAGACGACCAATCTCCCTGATATAGATCTCAGCTAACCTCTCAGATGAATATGAGACTGCCACAGGAATGAAATGCGCTGACTTGGTCAGCCTATCAACAATGACCTATACTGCGTCGAACTTCTTCCGAGTCTGCGGGAGTCCAGTAATGAAGTCTATAGTGATTCGCTCCCACTTCCACTCGGGAAGCTCAATCCTCTGAAATAAACCACCAGGCCTTTGATGCTCATACTTAACCTGCTGACAATTCAAACACCGAGCAACATATGCAACAATATCCTTCTTCATTCTCCACCACCAATAATGCTGCCGTAAATCCTGATACATCTTCGCGGCGCCCGGATGAATAGAGTACCAGGAGCTATCGGCCTCCTCTAAAATCAACTCTCGGAGCCCATCCACATTGGGCACACAAACTTGACCCTGCAATCTCAAAACTCCATCATCATCTAAGGTAACCTGCTTGGCACCTCCGCGCTGCACCGTGTCTCTAAGGTTACACAAATGGGGATCATCATACTGCCGATCACGAATACGCTCCAATAAAGAAGAACGAGCGACCGCGCAATCCAATACATGACTATAGGCTCAGAAATATCCAACCTCACGAACCGATTGGCCATGGCCTGAACATCCAAAGCAAGCGGCCTCTCACCGATCGGAGTATAAGCAAGACTGCCCATACTAGCTGGCTTCCTACTCAAGGCATCGGCCACCACATTGGCCTTTCCCGGATGATATAAGATGGTGATATCATAATCTTTTAACAACTCTAACCGCCTCCTCTACCTCAAATTCAACTCCTTTTGCTTGAACAAATACTGAAGACTCTTGTGATCTGTGAACACCTCACATGCCATGCCATACAGATAATGCCTCCAAATCTTCAACGCGTGAACAATGGCTGCCAATTCCCAATCATGAATCGGATAGTTCTTCTCATGAATCTTCAACTGTCGCGAAGCATAGGCAATGACCTTGCCATCCTGCATCAACACTGCACCGAGCCCAATACGGGAAGCATCACAATAAACTGCATAAGGCCCTAAACCTGTGGACAAAACCAACACTGGTGCCGTAGTCAGAGCTGTCTTGAGCTTCTGAAAGCTCGCCTCACACTCGTCCGACCATCTGAACTGGGCACCCTTCTGGGTCAACCTGGTCATCGGGGCTGAGATAGATGAAAACCCATCCACGAACCGACGATAGTTGCCTGCCAATCCCAAGAAACTCCAAATCTCTATAGCTGATGCTGGTCTAGGCCAGTTCTTGACTGCCTCAATCTTCTTCGGATCAACCTGAATACCCTATACCGACACAACATGACCCAGGAATGCAACTGAACTCAACCAGAACTCACACTTCGAAAATTTAGCATACAACTGACTATCCCTCAAAGTCTAAAGAACCACTCTGAGATGCTGCTCGTGCTCCTCCCGGCTGCGGGAGTATATCAAAATATCATCGATGAAGACTATCACGGACGAATCAAAATAAGGTCTGAACACCCGGTTCATTAAATCCATAAAAGCTGCTGGGGCATTTGTCAACCCAAATGACATAACCAAGAACTCATAATGCCCGTACCGAGTGAGGAAAGCTGTCTTAGGGACATCGGATGCCCTAATCCTCAACTGATGGTAGCCAGATCTCAAGTCAATCTTCGAAAATACCCTGGCACCCTGATGTTGATCAAACAAATCATCAATCCTCGACAATGGATACTTATTCTTGATTGTAAACTTGTTCAACTGCCGGTAATAGATACACATTCTCATTGATCCGTCCTTCTTCTTAACAAACAACACCGGCGCACCCCAAGGCGAAACACTCGGCCTAATGAAACCCTTCTCAAGCAAGTCCTGTAACTGCTCCTTCAACTCTTTTAACTCAGGTATGGCTATACGATACGACGGGATAGAAATGGGCTGAGTGCCCGGAGCCAAATCAATGCAAAAGTCAATATCCCTGTCAAGTGGCACGCCCGGCAGGTCTGATGGGAAAACCTCAGGAAACTCACGAACAACGGGCAAAGAATCAATGGAAGGAACCTCAACACTCGAATCACGATCATATGCCAAATACGCCAAATACCCCTTCTCGACCATACGCCGAGCCTTCACGTACGAAATGACACTGCGGGTAGAATGAGCAGGAGTCCCTCTCCACTCTAAACGAGGCATACCCGGTAAGGCTAAGGTCACAGTCTTGGCATGACAGTCCAAGATAGCATGGTAAGGTGATAACCAGTCCATTCCCAATATAACATCGAAATCGACCATGTTTAGAAGCAATAAATCCACACGAGTCTCAAGACCCCCAATCACCATAATACAAGAACGATGGACTCGATCTACCATAATAGAATCACCCACCGGTGTAGACACATAAACATGAACACTCAATGAATCACTAGGCATAACCATATACGGTGCAAAATAAGATGACACATACGAGTCGGTAGACCCTGGATCAAATAACACTGAAGCATCTCTATCAGAAACCAGAATAGTACCTGTGATAACTGCATCTGAAGCCTCAACCTCAGGCCTGGCTGGTAGAGCATAACATCGGGGCTGGGCCCACCACCATGGGCTCCATCTCTGGGATGGCCGGCAGCTGGCTAGCCTCCCCCTCTAGTTGCCTGAGTTTTACCTCTAAATCCTCTACCTCCACCTCTAGCACCTCTACCCCCACCTCTAGCTGGCTGGAGGGTCTGTGGAACACCTGGTGCCTGGACCATAGCACGGGAACCCTACTGCTACGACTGAGTACCCACCAACCTCAAACATGTCCTCCTGATATGACCATACTCACCACACTCAAAACATCCACCTGAGTGTTGTGGCTGAGGAAACTGAGATTGACCCTGGTGACCCGAATGACCACCCCAAAAACTCTGGAGTTACGGTGCAATAATAGGAGCTGGTGGTGCACTGTAGGACTGCTGATCGAAATACCGCATCTGTAGACCACGTCTACCTGAAGCGCCGTGAGAGACCTGAAGAGCTGACTGAAAGGGCCTAGGAGGATGGCCTCTACCATATGAATCCCTGCCTCCAAACGAGGCACCACTGAATCTACCTGAATTACGGGGCCTCTTATCCGACCCATGACCACCTCCCTGCGACATGACCACCTCCCTGCGACATGACCATCTCCACTCTACGGGCCACATTGGCTGCCTCTTGAAAAGTGATCTCACTCCCAGCCTCCCTAGCCATCTGAAGGTGAATCGACTGAATAAGACCATCAATAAACCTCCTCACCCTCTCTCTCTCGGTAGGAAGTATGACAATATCATGGCGAGCTAAGTCGATGAACCTGGTCTCATACTGGGTAATCGTCATGGAACCCTACTGGAGGTGCTCAAATTGCCTCCGATAAGCTTCTTGCTGAGTAATGGGGAGGAACTTATCTAGAAATAGCTCTGTGAACTGCTCCCAAGTCAAGGCTGGCGATAAGGCTAGTCTAGCTAAGCAATAATCCCTCCACCAAGTATTTGCGGATCCAGACAAGGGAAATGTAGCAAAAACGACCCCATTGGTCTCAACAATACCCATGTTCCTGAGAACCTCGTGGAAGCTATCTACATAATCCTAGGGATCCTCAATAGATGCACCGCTGAAAGTGGAAGTGAAGAGCTTGGTGAACCTATCCAGCCTCCACAAAGCATCGGCAAACATAGCCGCTTCATCACCGATCTGAGCTACCACACCCGGCTGAACCGCTCCAACTGGCTGAACCGCTGGAGTCTAAATCTAAGGAGCTACTTGCTCTGGAGTGCGAGTAGCAGGAGTCTGAGCCCCTCCTCCAGCCTGAGAGACGACTGGTGCAATAGGAAGCAAGCCCGCTCGGGTGACACTCTCCATGAGGCCCACTAATCGGACGAGAGCATCCTGAAGGACTGGGGTAGCAATAAACCCCTCTGGGACCTAAGCTGGGCCCACCAGAGCTGTTGGAGCCGGAACCTCGTTATCAAAGTCAACCTGAGGCTCCGCTACTAGGGCTGCTGCTCGGGGTTGAGCTCTACCCCTACCTCAGCCTCTTGCACGACCTCGGCCTCGCCCTCTGCCTCTCGTGGGAGCTACTGCCGGGGGCTCGGGCTGCTGAGCAGTAGATGAGGAAGCGCGTGCTCTCGCCATCTACGAAAGAACAAAGTAGAAGTTCAATTAGCATCGAGAAACAAAACCGCACGATGAGAAAGAACAAATGTGATGTTTTCCTAACTCTGTAGCCTCTGGGGGGTAAATATAGACGTCTCCGTACCGATCCCTTAGACTCTACTGAGCTTGTCCGTGAATTGTGAGACCTATGTAACCTAAAGCTCTAATACCAACTTGTCACGACCCGGATTTTCTACCCACGGGAGTCGTGATGCCTCCTACTCGTAGAAGCTAGGCAAGCCATGAACTTAGAAATTTTTAACTCCAATTTAAAACTTCTTACCAATTATGTTAACCAGGAAATAAACAGTTAAATAACAGCGGAATATGAGATTTAAATGGAAGTCTTAAATAAATATAAAACCAGAATGTTTCAAAAGTCAATACATGCCTCTACCCAGAATCTGGTGTCACAACATCCACAGACTACTAAGAGTACTAAATACAACCGTTTGAAAGAAATATAATACAGTTTTTCTCGAATACTTGAGATAACAGAATATATAATAAGATAGAGGAGACGCCGGGCCTAGGACGCCTGCAAAGCTACCTCAATGTCTCGGTGGACTGAAGGCTGGCTCCCGAGCTACTGCTGCTAATCAAGTGCCGCTCCGGTATCTGCACAGACTGCAGAGTGTAGTATCAGCATAACCGACCCCATGTGTTGGTAAGTGTCTAGCCTAACCCCGGCGAGGTAGTGACGAGGCCAAGACTAGACTCCAGATAAATCTGGCAGTTATATAATATACAACAGAAATATAAATAGGTAACAACAGTTTTAAAGGGAGGGGGGAACATGCTTCGGGGAAACATATCAATTCTATTAGAAATTTAATAAAGTATGGAGAAACACTCGATGTCTACAATCAATACAATAACAATACTGTCGCGGCGTGCAATCCGATCACTTATCATTTAACATTGTTGCAGCGTGCATCCCGATCCCTTATCAATTAATATTGTTGCGGCGTACAACCCGATCCACATATATAACTATTGCGGCATTCAACCCGATCCAATATAATATTTGTTGCAGTGTGCAACCCGATCCACATATATAGCTGTTGCGGCGTGCAACCCAATCCAACATAATATCTGTTGCGGCTTGCAACCCGATCCACATATAATATCTAATAATGTTGCGGCGCAAAACCCGTTCCAAATATACAGTCCACAATAATCATAATTAACCGTCCCAGCAAGGGATCAACAATAGACTATACTATCCCGGCAAGGGAACTCAATAGTACAAGTATATACATCCCGGCAAGGGAGAAACAACCATAACCAAACTTGTTCCAACACCTAACTATCTCAACTATAACTCAACTAGTTTCAACATCTAACTACCTTAGCTATAACAAAACTTGTTACAACACCTAACTACCCAGCTATAACTAAACTTGTTACAACACCTAACACGAAGAATCATCACCCTAAACGTACGTAATATCAATTAAGAACACAATGCAAGGGAACCTCAACTCAACAATAGCCCGGCAAGGGGTAACATAATGATCTCTTCTCTTTCTCACTTTTACTTCACAATTCACTTCACAACTCGAGCCAATGCTCTAGAGTTTCGATTATCACTTACACTTTCACAATTCGTTATACAATTGGAGCCAATTCTCCTCAATGTTCATAGGTTACAATTCTTTCCACAACCTTACACTACAAATAGAAATCTTCACCAAGGCATGAATAATACAACGAGATCATAAAAATCACAAGATAAGACTCACGGTCATGCTTGACACCAACGCATAGATACTCATCACCATGCCTATACGTCGTACTCGACAAGAAACAAATAGTAAATATGACACAACTCCTAATCCCTCAAGCTAAGGTGTGACCAAACACTTGCCTCGATGCCTCAAACACAACTCAAGCTTCAATTATAGCTTTACCCCTTGATTCCACCGCCAATTCGCTCGTATCTAGTCACAAATTACTTAATTACATCAATAAACGCTAAATGAATCAACCCCAATGCATGAAAATGAGTTTTTCCAAAGTTTTCCCCAAAAGTCAAAAATTGCCCCTAGGCCCACATGGTCAAAACCTGAGGTTCAAACCAAAACCCGATTACCCATTCCCTCACGAACCCAAATATATGATTTGTTTTGAAATCGGACCTCAAATCGAGGTTCAAACCCCCCAATTGTTGAAAAAAACCTAGGTTCTACCCAAAACACCTAATTTTCCCCATTAAAATCATTGATTTGAAGTTGAAATCATATTAAAAGATGTTAATGATTGAAGAAAACTAGTTAAAAATGACATACAATTGATTTGGAGAAGAAATGTTGTTTGAAAAATCGCCTCTTATGTTTTTGAGGTTTTGAAAAATGAAAATGACTGAAAATCCCGTCTATTTATACCCCTCTCAGACCCCCTGTGCGGACTGCACAAAATGGACTGCGGCCGCACAGGCCTTCCTGAAGTGCTGCGGTCCAGTACCCTGTGCGGACCGCACGAAATGGACCGCGGCAGCACAAGCCTCCACCGCACTCCGCACGCAACCGACCGCGGACCGCACTGCAGCTCCCTGTGCAGACCGCACAAAGCCGACCGCGGTGGCACAGCCTTCACCGCGCACCGCACAAGGTTGACCGCGGACCGCACTGGTGGGGTTCAGAGACCTGCAATTTTTTCTTGTTTTTAGCCTAAAACATCCCGAAGCCTACCCGAAACTCAACCCGAGCCCTCGGAACTCCAAACCAAGCACACGTATTAACTCAACAACATCATACGAACTTATCCGTGCAATCAAATCGCCAAAATAACCTCAATAACAATGAATCATACCTCAAAATCAAGAATTTTTTCTCAAACTTCATCAAGTATCAAATTTAGCAATTTAGGTCCGAATCACATCAAACGACGTCCGTTTTCAACCAAACTTTACAGAAATGACTTAAACCATATATAAGACCTATACAGGGTGCCAGAACCAAAATACGAGCCCGATACTATCATGTTCTAATCAAATTTCATTTCAAATTTTCTTTAAACAATTTCAGAAAATAATTTTCTTTGAAAATTCATTTCTCGGGCTTGGGACCTCGGAATTCGATTCCGAGCATACGCCCAAGTCCCATATTTTTCTACGGACCCTTCGGGACCATCAAATCACGGGTTCGGGTCTGTTTATCCAAAATATTGACCGAAGTCAAATTAACTCAATTTATAATCAAAACTTATCATTTTTCACAGATTATCATATTGAAACTTCCCGGCTACGCGTCCAAACTGCGTATGCAAATCGAGGTGACTCTAAATGAGGTTTTCAAGGCCTCAGAACACGGAGTTTCGTCTTAAAACAAGTGATGACAAGGTCATCACACTTTTAAAATCTTTTTCCTTTTTTCTTTATTGAGTAACGTGGTTCCGACTTCCGAGAGTATTGTACAATATTTTAAATGGTTAGCTTTATTTGGATAGTACGCAGTCTTTTGAATATTAATATATTAGACTTTAATTTTTTAAGTTTTTATTTAGTTATATGTTTAAAATAAATGTTTAAAACATCTTTTTTAGACATTTCTCAATCATGAATATGCTTATTTTCGATTTTACTTTTTTACATGTTTGCCTCTGCTTACTATATTTTTTATATTTTTCTTAAATAAATAATGGGTTATTCGTGCCATAGATTTGCATGGAAAAAAGTTAAAAAATATTTGCTCATACAACTTGCTAAAGTACACAACTTACTAACTTTATGATCTTTTATTAACTTTCTTAAAATTAAGGAAATTTAACAATTAATAAATTTTCGTCTAATCACTCTTCCTTCTTCTTCTTCTTCTTTTTTTTTTTTTTGCGATTTTTCAATCTCCTCTAAATTTACATGGAAAGAAAAATATATGGTCAATATTAATTCCAAAATTCTGAAGAGAAAAAAAACCCGAATTATTTAGGCCCGAAAATTATATATTCTTCTAGAAAATAATGCCTTTTGTTGGATGGATCATAATATATAAAGCTTTAGCCATTATGGAGTTGAACCAAAAAGTCACAACTCAATACTGATATAATAAAATAGTTTACCAATATAAAATAATTGTTCAAATATAATGCAAATAATGAACAACCACATTGATTATTTTGAGGGGAAAAAAATAAGAACACGTATATATAGATACACGAGTGATAATCGATATTTGGATATACTAAACTATTTCATGTACGAGCATTTACGCTTATGGAAGAGACACATGATTGGAGTTTAATTAATCACAGTTGGAGTTAAATCTTGAAATTGAATTATTACCTAATAACTTTTTATCTTTGTATTATTCGTTATTAATGTATCTTAATTTAAAAAAATATGACTTTTATGTACCTGGATCATTAAGGCTTAACTAAATTAAAGTGAATCATTCAATCAAAAAAATAATATTAAGTATTTTTGTATTCTTTAAGTGATTCACAACTTCAATTGCATATTTATGTCATTTTAGAATATTTATTACTTTTGAAAAGTGTTTGATAATATTTGACATAAGATATTCGTGCATCGCACGAACGTAGAGACTAGTATATTTATATATAGAACTAATAAATAGAATATAAGGAAAAAGGATATTCAGTAAGTTTGACTATAAATCAGGATATTGGCAAGTAAAAATGCATGAAGAAAGCATTGAGTGGACTACATTTACTTGTCCAGCAGGACATTTCGAATGGTTAGTAATGCCGTTCGGACTAAAAACAGCTCCACCAATTTTTCAACGAAAAATGGATAGTATATTTGGAGAATATAAGAGATTTATTTTAGTATATGTAGATGATATATTAGTATTTAGTAAAGATATTAAAGAATATCTAGGACATCTACAGACAGTACTTTAGTAATTCCTCCTCTAAATTTTATAAAAGACTTAGGAAAAATAGTAGGACCATTATATGCTAAGACATGCTCTACAGGACAAAAACATTTTAACACAGAAGACATTAAATTAGTACAAAAGGTTAAATAAAAAATAAAAAATATTCCTGATTTAAACATACCACTAGAAACAGACTACTTGATAAAAGAAACAGACGGTAGTTTTGAAGGATAGGGAGCATTTTTAAAAGCGAAACCAAATAAATATAGTGATAAGAATATAGAAAAAATATGTGCTTATCAAAGTGGTAAATATAAATAAAAAGGAAATATGAGTAGTATAGATGCAGAGATACTAGCTGTAATTTACGGATTAAATAATTTTAAATTATATATATTAAATAAACAAAAAGTAACAATTAGAACTGATTGTGAAGCCATAGTTAAGTTTCACCAAAAGATAAACGCAAAGAATAATAGTAGAAGAAGATGGTTAAATTTTATCGATACTATATCAATATATAATTTGGTTTTTGAACATATTAAAGGAAAAGATAATAATTTAACAGATCAGTTAAGTAGTCTTAAAATTACTGTAAATTAATAAAAAAGTATTTTACATGTACAGCATGAGACCAACCGTTTCCAAGACTGAAGACAAAGGGAAGGGCATTCAAGCCTCACCCTTAGACAGATACTTGCAGACAATATTAGGTAATCTTCATTTTAAGCCACACCCTTTTGCAGAACAGACTAATATGGAAAAGAATAAGTTTTGAAAAACATAATTTAATATTCTTTCCACCATCAAACATGTCGTTAAACATGTATTTATAAAGCTAATATGTGATTTATCTATATAATGTCTGTATATATTATGGGTTCCATCCATTTGCATGGCTGCAACTGGCTTATATAAGGTTTTGATTAGATTTGGGAGAACTATCTTTTTATTTATTATACATCTTGTGCATCCGGAATCTACTAGAGCTAATGTTTCTATTTCATAATCTTCTATTTTGATTCTTGCTAAAATCTTTATTGTACTTAATTTTTTATCTTCATTACATATTAGTGTATCATAATTTTCTATACTCATTAGTTCTTCTTCTAGTGTTGTTATGTTTTCTTTTATATCTTCTAATTTCTCCTTTCCCTTTTCCATTTTCTGTATTAGCATTCCCTTTTCCATTTTCTGTATTCTTTTTTCTAGTTCATTTATTCTAGCTTCTAATGTCATTATTCTCAAATTAGTATGATAATTTATTTCTTGGTATTTTTCTTCTTTATTTATTTTTGTTTCAAAATCTTTTTCTATACATGAAATACATCCTTCTAGATAACATAATTTACATTTAGCTCTTTTATTTCTACTAGGGTACCATTTGCATATGAAACACTGATTACTATCTAACCCTTTATTTCTTTCAAAGTTATGGGTACATTCCTCCGATATGTTTACAAAAGTATTTTCTTCTAAGTCTAATTTTTCTAATCCTATCTCATTTATTATTTCTTCTTCTTCTTCTTCTTCTTCTTCTTCTTCTGATGATTCTGATTCTGAGGTATCTATTTGAGTTTTTCTTCTATATCTATGCTTACTATAGAGTATATACTTTCATTATCTGATATATATTCGTCAACATTTATTAAAGTTTCTTGAAAATCTTCTATTAACTGATACAAACATAAGAGGGTTAGATAAAAATTAAGGGTTTGATAAAACTTAAAGTCTTGGTAGTGTCTAAAATGGTAGTGTCTGTCTTTAGTAGGGTTAAAATATTCTTCTTAGATGATATAGATGATATGATTGATGGTATGATAATATTAACAACATCAGATGCAGTTGTTTTCTATATGGATCTGAACAGATACTACTATTGTGTTTGTCACGACCCGAATTTTTCTACCCTCGGGAGTCGTGATGGTGCCTACTAATGAGAGCTAGGCAAGCCAACCCTTAACTACCTTTTTCATTAACAAATTACTTCTTTTAACAATTATCAGTGATAGCATGAAAACAACGGAATTAAATAAATAAGCGGAAGACCTAAATTAAATAATCTGAATAATAATGCGAAAGTCAACATATACCTCTACCCAAGAACTGGTGTCACATCACTAACGAACTACTAAGAGTACTAAATACAACCGTTTGAAAGAAATATAACAATGTTTGTCTCGAATATATAAGATAACAGAATGAAATATAAGATAGAGGAGATGCCGGGCCTGCGGACGCCTGCAAGGCTACCTCGGTGTCTTAGTGGACTGAAGGCTGGCTCCCGTGCTACTGCTACTGTCCAATACCTAGATCTGTGCAAAAGAGCACAAAGTGTAGTATCAGCAAAACCGACCCCATGTGTTGGCAAGTACCTAGCCTAACCTCGGTGAAGTAGTGACGAGGCTAGGACCAGACTACCAAATAACCTGTGTAGTTCAAATATCTATATGTACAGGAAAAGAAATACAGGAAATAATCAGTCAATGTGGGAGGGGAAACATGCTGTGGGGAGGTAATAGTTCCAAATAGAAAACCTCAATAAAAGAAAGAAACAACAAAGCCAGAATACCAACAAGAATCAAAATTCAACGATTTGCACGGCATCACTCTTCGTGCTTTTAGTCTCGTTTCTCACGACATAGTCAATGAATATCGGTATGGAATGGTACATCGTACGACACAACATCACCCTTCATACTTTACACTCTTTCCTCACAATAGAAAACAATGCACGACATCACCCTTCGTGCTTTAACACTCTTCCTCACCCAAACAACAATAACAAACAAAGGGGCAAGGGAGTAGACAAATAATGGTAGAAATCCCGGCAAGGGAATATAATTAAACAACAAAAAATTCCCGGCAAGGGAGATAATCAACAAAGCAACAAACATTCCGGCAAGGGGACAATTCAGTAACTCTTTCTCTTCCTTTCACTTCTTACTTTATAACTTACTTGACCACTTGAGTCAATGCTCCAAAGGGGTTCAATTATCTCATATACTTTCACAATTCGTATTATAACTTGAGCCAATGCTCCTCGAAGTTCAAAGATCACAATTTCTTTCACATGCTTTTTACAACATATAGAAATCATCATTAAGGCATGAAAGATACAACAACAACAACAACAACAACAACAACAACAACAACCCAGTGTAATCCCACAAGTGGGGTCTGGGGAGGGTAATATGTACGCAGACCTTACCTCTACCCAAGGGGCAGATAGGTTGTTTCCAGGAGACCCTCGGCTCAAAGAGTTAACAAGAGACACTATATTAGTACTATCAATAGACTCATAATAAAACAACATAAAATACCATTAAATCCATAACATAACATAAATACCATAAAAACAAAGTAACAGCAATATAAGAGATATAGGAAATACGAGAAAGATGTAAGGTATTAATACACAGCAGATAAAGCCCATCATCAGTAGTTGATCAATAGCATCTTAAGACTAACTCTTAACTGGCTAGTCTCACTCTAGTACGCTGTAAAAAAGACATCACAATTTCCCTACCCTACAACCTTAATGCTCGATCTCCACAATTCCCTGTTTAGGGCCATGTCCTCAGTAACCCTAAGTCGCGTCATATCCTGCCTGATCACCTCTCCCCAATACTTCTTAGGTCTCCCTCTACCTCTCTTCGTACCCACCACCGCCAGTCATTCACACCTTCTCACCGGTGTATCAGTGTTCCTCCTTTGAATGTGCCCGAACCATCTGAGTCTTGCTTCCCGCATCTTGTCCTCCATGGGGGCCACACCCACCTTCTCTCGAATATCTTCATTTCTAATCTTATCCTTCCTTGTATGCCCGCACATCCACCTCAACATCCTCATCTCTGCAACTTTCATCCTCTGGATGTGTGAGATCTTCACCGGCCAACACTCGGTCCCATACAACATAGCAGGCCTAACCACTGCCCTATAAAATTTACCTTTCAGTAACAGTGGCACTTTCTTGTCACACAGGACTCCCGTCGCTAACCTCCATTTCATCCACCCCACCCCTATACGGTGTGTGACATCCTCGTCGATCTCCCCGGACCCCTGAATAAACGACCCCAGGTACTTGAAACTACCCCTCTTAGGGATGACTTGAGAATCAAGCCTCACTTCCACTCCCGCTTCCGTCGGCTCTGCCCCAAATTTGCACTCAAGGTATTCCGTCTTCGTCCTGCTCAACCTGAAACCTTTGGACTCAAGGGTATGTCTCCAAACCTCTAACCTCTCGCTGACGCCGCGTCGTGTCTCGTCGATTAGGACTATGTCATCAGCAAATAGCATGCACCATGGCACCTCCCCTTGAATATGATGTGTTATAACATCCATCACCAGGGCAAATAGGAAAGGGCTGAACGCAGACCCTTGGTGCAACCCCGTAATAACCGGAAAATAATCGGAATCGCCTCCTGCTGTCCTAACCCGAGTCTTAGCTCCATCATACATGTCCTTAATCGCCCTAATGTAGGCAACCGGGACCCCTTTAGCCTCTAAGCATCTCCAAAAGACCTCCCTAGGAACCCTGTCGTACGCTTTCTCTAGATCGATAAACACCATGTGGAGATCCTTCTTCTTATCCCTGTATTGTTCCACCATCCTCCTACAACAAGATCAAAATATCCGCAATATAAAGACTCACGGTCATGCTAGACACAAACGTATAGATACTCGTCACCATGCCTATACGTCGTACTCGACAATTAGCACGAAGCAAATAAGACTCAACTCCTAATCCTTCAAGCTAAAGTTAGACCAAACACTTACCTCGAAGATTTGAACACCACTCAAGCCTCAATTATAGCTTTACCCCTAGATTCCACCACCAATCCGCTCGAATCTAGTCACAAGTTACTTAATTACATCGATAAGTGCTAAATGAATCAACCCCAATGCATGAAAATGAGTTTTCCCAAGGTTTTACCCAAAAAGTCAAAATCACCCCCGGGCCCACGTGGTCGAAACCCGAGGTTCGAACCAAAACCCAATTACCCAATCCCCCACGAATTCAAATGTATAATTTGTTTTGAAATCGGACTTCAAATTGAGGTCCAAATCCCCATTTATTTTGGAAAACCTAGGTTCTACGCAAAACACCCAATTTCCCCCATGAAAATCTTTGATTTTAAGTTGAAACTATGTTAAAAGATGTTAATGATTGAAGAAAACTAGTTAAAAATGACTTACAATTGATTTAGAGAAGAAAGGTCGTTTGAAAAATCACCTCTTATGTTTTTGGGGTTTTGAAAAATGAAAAACAACTAAAAATCTTGTCTATTTATACCCCTCTCAAACCCTCACCGCGGACCGCAATAAAAGGAGTGTGGCCGCGGAGCTCCACCGCGGACCGCATTAAACGAACTACAGCCGCACAGGTCTCCCTGAAGACCTGCAGTTCAGCACCCTGTGCGGACCACACAAAGGCGATTGCGGCCGCACAGCCTCCACCGCGCCCCGCACAAAGGCGACCGCGGCCACGCTCGCCCCTCCGCGGTTGCACGCAATTTCTCGCAGACCGCACTAAAGGGTTCAGAGGCCTGCAACTTCCTAAACCTGCAACATCAGACTTTCTAAGCCTAAGGCACCCGGAACCTGCTCGAACTCACTCGAGCCCTCGAAACACCAACCCAAGTATACACACAACCTCAAAAATATCCTACGGACATATTCGTGTCATCAAATTACCAAAATAACATCACGAGCATCGAATTAAAGCTCGAGATCAATGGAATTTCTCAAAACTCTTTTAAACATCACATTTCTCAATTAAGGTCCGGATCGCGTCAAACGACGTCCATTTTTAACCAAATTTCACAGGAATGACTCAAGTCATATATGAGATCTGTACCGGGCGCCGGAACCAAAATACGGGCCCAATACCAACTCGTTCTAATCAAATTTCATTTCAACTTCCTTAGACATTTTGAGAAAAACAATTTCCTAAAAAAAAAAATTCACTTCTCGGGCTAGGGACCTCGGATTCCGATTCGGGGCATACGCCCGAGTCCCATATTTTCCTATGGATCCTCCAGGACCGTCAAATCACGGGTCCGGGTTCGTTTACCCAAAATGTTGACCGAAGTCAAATTTATTCAATTTAATATCAAAACTTAGCATTTTTCACTAAATTTCATATTTAAGCTTTCCGGCTACGCGCCCGGACTGCGCACGCAAATCGAATCAAGGCCTCGGAAGCACATAATGGGTAAGAAAACAGGTGATGACCCTTTGGGTTGTCGCATTCTCCACCTCTAAAACAACCATTCGTCCTCGAACGGACAGAAGAAGGAAGTACCTGAGTCGGGGAATAAATGAGGATAACGGCTTCGCATATCGGATTCGGACTCCCAGGTCGATTCCTCAGGAGGCTAACCTCTCCACTAAACACGAAAAGAAGGGAAACTCTTGGATCTCAAATGACGAACTCGCCGGTCTAGAATAGCTACCGGCTCCTCCTCATAGGACAAGTCCTGGTCCAACTAGACAGTGCTGAAATCTAACACGTGAGATGGATCGCCATGATACCTCCGAAGCATGGACACATGAAAAACTAGATGCAAGGCTGATAAGCTCGGCGGCAATGCAAGTCTATAAGCCACCTCTCCCATTCGATCAAGAATCTCAAACGGACCAATGAACCTAGGGCTAAGCTTGCCCTTCTTCCCAAATCTCATCACGCCCTTCATAGGCGACACTCAGAGCAATACCCGCTCACCAGCCACAAAATCCACATCTCGAACCTTGCGATCTGCATAGCTCTTTTGCCTAGACTGGGCTGTACGCAGTCTATCCTAAATGATCATGACCTTATCCAAGGCCTCCTGAACCAGATCCGTACCCAACAACCGAGCCTCTCCCAGTTCAAACCATCCAACCGGAGATCGACACCACCTACCATATAAAGCCTCATAAGGAGCCATCTGGATACTCGACTGGTAACTGTTGTTGTAGGCAAACTCTACTAAAGGCAAAATCTGATCTCACGAACCTCCAAAGTCAATAACACAAGCTCGGTGCATATCCTCCAATATTTGAATAGTCCGCTCGGACTGCCTGTCCGTCTGAGGATGAAATCTTGTACTCAACTCAACCTGGGTGCCCAACTCTCGCTGAACTGCTCTCTACATACGCGAAGTAAACTGTGTACCTTTGTCCGAAATGATAGATACCGACACACTATGAAGGCGAACAATCTCCCGGATATAGATCTCAGCTAACCTCTCGGATGAATATGAGACAGCCACATGAATGAAATGTGCTGACTTGGTCAGCCTATCAATAATGATCCAAACTACGTCGAACTTCTTCCGAGTCAGCGGAAGTCCAGTAACAAAGTCCATAGTGATCCGCTCCAACTTCCACTCGGGAAGCTCAATCCTATGAAACAATCCACCAGGCCTCTGATGCTTGTACTTAACCTGCTGACAATTCAAACACCGTGCCACATATGCCACAATATCCTTGTTTATTCTACGCCACCAATAATGCTGCCGCAAATCCTGATACATCTTCGCGGCGCCCAGATGAATAGAGTACCGGGAACTATGGGCCTCCTCTAAAATCAATTCTCGAAGCCCATCCACATTAGGCACACAAACTCGACCCTGCAATCTCAAAACTCCATCAACATCTAAGCTAACCTGCTTGGCACCTCCACACTGCACCTTGTCTCTAAGGACACACAATTGGGGATCGTCAAACTGCCAATCACGGATACGCTCCAATAACAAAGAACGAGCGATCGTGCAAGCTAATACCCGACTAGGCTCAGAAATATCCAACCTTACGAATCGATTGGCTAAGGCCTGAACATCCAAAGCAAGCGGCCTCTCATCGACTGGGATATAAGCAAGACTGCCCATACTGGCTGACTTTCTACTCAAAGCATCGACCACCACATTGGCCTTTCCCGGGTGATATAAGATAGTGATGTCATAATCCTTCAACAACTCCAACCACCTCCTCTTCCTCAATTCAACTCCTTTTGCTTGAACAAAAACTGAAAACTCTTGTGATCAGTGAACACCTCACATGCCACGCCATACAGATAATGCCTCCAGATCTTCAATGCGTGAACAATGGCTGCCAACTCCAAATCATGAACTGGATAGTTCTTCTCATGAATCTTCAACTATCTCGAAGCATAGGCAATGACCTTGCCATCCTGCATCAACACTGCACCAAGCCCGATATGGGAAGCATCACAATAGATTGTGTAAGGCCCTGAACCCGTGGGCAATACTAACACTAGTGCCATAGTCAGAGCTGTTTTGAGCCTCTGAGAGCTTGCCTCACACTCGTCCGACCATCTGAACATGGCACCCTTCTAGGTCAACCTGATCATCGGGGCTGCGATAGAGGAGAACCCCTCTACGAACCGACAATAGTAGATTGCCAATTCCAATAAACTCCGAATCTTTATAGCTGATGCTGGTCTAGGTTAGTTCTTGACTGCTTCAATCTTCTTTGGGTCAACCTGAATACCCTCTGCTGACACAATATGACCCAGGAATGCAACTGAACTCAAGCAGAACTTACACTTTGAGAATTTAGCATATAACTGACTATCCCTCAAAGTCTGAAGAACCACTCTAAGATGTTGCTCGTGCTCCTCCCGACTGCGGGAATATATCAGAATATCATCAATGAAGACTATCACGAATGAGTCCAAATAAGGCCTGAACACCCGGTTCATCAAATCCATAAAAGCTGCTGGGGCATTTGTCAACCCGAATGACATAACCAAGAACTCATAATGCCCTTACCAAGTGCAAAAAGCTATCTTAGGGACATCGGATGCCCTAATCCTCAACTGATGGTAGCTAGATGTCAAGTCAATCTTTGAAAATACCTTGGCACCCTGAAGCTGATCGAACAAATCATGAATCCTTGGCAGTGGATACTTATTCTTGATGGTGACCTTGTTCAACTGCTGGTAGTCAATGCATATACTCATCGAACCATACTTTTTCTTCACAAACAACACC
Source organism: Nicotiana sylvestris (assembly GCF_000393655.2). Classification (NCBI taxonomy): domain Eukaryota; kingdom Viridiplantae; phylum Streptophyta; class Magnoliopsida; order Solanales; family Solanaceae; genus Nicotiana; species Nicotiana sylvestris. The sequence goes on along the minus strand of NC_091059.1, from coordinate 112,846,740 downwards.
AGCGCACCCCAAGGCAAAATGCTGGGTCTAATGAAACCCTTCTCAAGCAAGTCTTGCAACCGCTCCTTCAACTCTTTCAACTCTGGCGGGGCCATGAGATATGGTGGAATAGAAATGGGCTGAGTGCCCGGAACCAAATCGATGCAGAAATCAATATCCCTTTCGGGTGGCATACCCGACAGGTCTGAAGGGAAAGCATCAGGAAACTTACGAACCACGGTCACCGAATCAATAAAGGGAACCTCAGCACTGGAATCGTAAACATAAGAAAAATAGGCTAAACACCTCTTCTCGACCATACGTCGAGACTTCACGTACGAGATAACACTACGGGTAGAATGACCAGGAGTCCCTCTCCACTCTAAACGGGGCAAATCCGGTAAGGCTAAGGTCACAGTCTTGGCGTGGCAGTCCAAGATGGCGTGGTATGGGGATAACCAGTCCATCCCCAATATAACATCGAAGTCGATCATGTCTAACAACAACAAATCAACACGGGTCTCAAGACCCCCAATCACCATAATACAAGAACGATGAACTCGATCGACCACAATAGAATCACCCACCGGTGTAGGCACATAAACAGGAATATTCAATGAATCACTAGGCATGACCAAGTACGGTGCAAAATAAGATGACACATACGAATACGTAGACCCTGGATCAAATAGCATTGAAGCATATCTATCACAAACTAGAATGGTACCTGTAGTTACTACATCTAAAGCCTCAGCCTCGGGCCTAGCTGGAAGGGCATAACATCGGGGCTGTGCCCCTCCATCCTGAACAACCTCTCTGGGACGGCCTACTGCTGGCTGGCCCCCACCTCTGGCGGCCTGAGCTCCACCTCTAGGACCTCTACCTCCACCTTTAGCACCTCTACCCCCACCTCTAACTGGCTGGGTGGGCTGTGGAACGCCTGGTGCCTGTACCATAACACGAGAACCCTGATGCTGAGAGCTACCTGATGCTCGAGGGCTAAACCTGTCAATGTGACCGGGATCACCACAAGTGTAACAAGCCTCGGCTGTTGAAACTGCTGGCCTTGTCGACCTGAATGACCCCCTCAAAAACTCTGAAGCAGCAGTGCAATGATGGGAGCTGGTGGTGCACTGTAAGGCTGCTAATCAGAATAGTGCATCTGAGAACCACGACCACCTGAATTACCATGAGAGACCTGACTGAAAGGGCCTAGGAGGATGGCCTCTACCATATGAATCTCTACCTCCAGATGAGGTACCACTAAATCTTCCTGAATGACGGGGCCTCTTATCCGACCCATGACCACCTTCCTGCGACAGAACCATCTCAACTCTGTGGGCCATATTGGCCGCCTCTTGGAAAGTGATCTCACTCCCGGCCTCCTTCGCCATCTGAAAATGAATTGGCTGAATAAGACCATCAATAAAACTCCACACCCTCTCTCTCTTGGTGGGAAGTATGAGAAGAGCATGGAGAGCTAGATTGATGGACCTGGTATCATACTGGGTGACCATCATGGATCCCTGTTGGAGGCGCTCAAAATGCCTCCGAAAGGCCTCTCTCTGAGTCACGGGGAGAAACTTCTCCAAACAAAATGCTGTGAACTACTCCCAAGTCAAAGATGGCGAACCGACTGGTCTAGCTAAGCAATAATCCCTCCACAAATCTTGGCGGATCCAGACAGATGAAAGGTAGCAAAATCAACTCCATTAGTCTCAACGATCCCCATGTTCCGAAGAACCTCATGATAACCATCCAGATAATCTTGGGGATCCTCAGTAGATGCACTGCTGAATGTAGAAGTGAAGAGCTTGGTAAACCTATCCAGCCTCCACAAAGCATCGGCGGACATAGCCGCTCCATTGACGGTATAGCTACTACACCCAACTGAACTGCCACAGCTGGTTGAACCACTGGAACCTGAACCTGGGGAGCTACCTGCTCTGGAGTGCGCGTAGCAGGAGTCTGAGCCCCTCCTCCAGCTTGAGATATGGCTGGTGCTACGGGAAGCAAACCCGCTTGGGTGAAACTCTCCATGAGGCCCACCAATCGGACCAGAGCATCCTGAAGAACTGGGGCGGCAATGAACCCCTCTAGGACTTCAGCTGGGCCCACCGGAACTGCTGGGGCCGGAACCTCCTCCTCAAAATCAACCTGAGGCTCCGCCACTAGTGCTGCTGCTCGGGGCTGAGCTCTGCCCCTACCTTGGCCTCTAGCACGGCCTCGTCCTCGCCCTCTGTCCCTAGTGAGAGCTGCTGCTGGGGGCTCGGGCTGCTGAGCGGTAGATGAGGAAGCGCGTGCTCTCGCCATCTGCGAAAGAACAGAGTAGAAATCCAATTAGCATTTCAGGAACAAATCCGCACAGCAAGAAAGAACAAATGTGAAATTTTCCTAACACTGTAGCCTCTAGGGGATAAATACAGACATCTCCGTACCGATCCCTCAGACACTACTGAGCTTGTCCGTGAGTTGTGAGACCTATGTAAGCTAGAGCTCTGATACCAACTTGTCATGACCCGGATTTTCCCACCCTCGGGAGTCGTAATGACGCCTACTAATGAGAGCTGGCAAGCCAACCCTTAACTACCTTTTTCATTAACAAATTACTTCTTTTAACAATTATCAGTGATAGCATGAAAACAACGAAATTAAATAAATAAGCAGAAGACCTAAATTAAATAAGCTGAATAATAATGCGAAAGTCAACATATGCCTCTACCAAAGAACTGGTGTCACATCACTCACGAACTACTAAGAGTTCTAAATACAACCGTTTGAAAGAAATATAACACTGTTTGTCTCGAATATATGAGATAACAAAATGAAATATAGGATAGAGGAGACGTCGGGCCTGCGGACGCATGCAAGGCTACCTCGGTGTCTCAGTGGACTGAAGGCTGGCTCCTGCGCTACTGCTGCTGTCCAATACCTGGATCTGTGCAAAAGAGCACAAAGTGTAGTATCAGCACAACCGACCCCATGTGCTTGCAAGTGCCTAGCCTAACCTCGGCGAAGTAGTGACGAGGCTACGACCAGACTACCAAATAACCCGTGCAGTTCAAATATCTATATGTACAGGAAAAGAAATACAGAAAATAATCAGTCAATGTGGGAGGGGAAACATGCTGTGGGGAGGTAACAATTCCAAATAGAAAACCACAATAAAAGAAAGAAACAAAAAAGCCAGAATACCAAAAAGAATCAGAATTCAACGATTTGCACGGCATCACCCTTCGTGCTTTTACTATCGTCCTCACCCAAACAATATTTATAATAAAAATGTGCACGACATCACCCTTCGTGCTTTTACTCTCGTTTTCACCAAATCGATCGTATCATAATAATGTGCACGACATCACCCTTCGTGCTTTTATTCTCTTTCCTCACCACATAGTCAATGAATATCGGTATGGAATGGTACATCGTACGGCACAACATAACCCTTTGTGCTTTACACTATTTCCTCACAATAGCAAATAATGCACGGCATCACCCTTCATGCTTTAACACTATTCCTCACCCAAACAACAATCACAAACAAAGCGGCAAGGGAGTAGACAAATAATGGTAGAAATTCCGGCAAAGGAATATAATTAAACAACAAAAAAATCCCGGCAAGGGTGATAGTCAACAAAGCAACAGACATTCCGGCAAGGGGACAATTCAATAACTCTTTCTCTTCCTTTCACTTCTTACTTTATAACTCATTTTACCACTTGAGTCAATGCTCTAAAGGGGTTCAATTATCTCATATACTTTCACAATTCGTATTATAACTCGAGCCAATACTCTCGAAGTTCAAAGATCACCATTTCTCTCACATGCTTTTTACAACATATAGAAATCATCATTAAGGCATGAAAGATACAACAAGATCAGAATATCTGTAATATAAAGACTCACGGTCATGCTAGACACCAACGTATAGATACTCGTCACCACGCCTATACGTCGTACTAGACAATTAGCACATAGCAGATAAGACTCAACTCCTAATCCTTCAAGCTAAGGTTAGACCAAACACTTACCTAGAAACTTTGAACACCACTCAAGCATCAATTATAGATTTACCTCCTTGATTCCACCACCAATCCGCTCGAATCTAGTCACAAGTTACTTAATTACATCAATAGGTGCTAAATGAATCAACCCCAATGCATGAAAATGAGTTTTCCCAAGGTTTTACCCAAAAAGTCAAAATTACCCTCGGGCCCACGTGGTCGAAACCCGAGGTTCGGACCAAAACCCGTTTACCCATTCCCCCACGAATCCAAATGTATAATTTGTTTTGAAATCGGACCCCAAATTGAGGTCCAAATCCCCAATTTTTAGAAAAACCTAGGTTCTACCCAAAACACCCATTTCCCCCCATGAAAATCTTTGATTTTAAGTTGAAACCATGTTAAAAGATGTTAATGATTAAAGAAAACTAGTTAAAAATGACATACAATTGATTTGGAGAAGAAAGGTTGTTTGAAAAATAGCCTCTTATGTTTTTGGGGTTTTGAAAAATGAAAAATAACTGAAAATCCTGTCTATTTATACCCCTCTCAAACCCTCACCGCGAACCACAAAAAAAGGGCTGTGGCCGCGGAGCTCCACTGCGGACCGCATTAAACAAACTGCGGCCGCACAGGTCTCCCTGAAGACCTGCAGTTCAGCACCCTGTGCGAACCGTACAAAGGCAATTGCGGCCGCACAGCCTCCACCGCGCCCCACACAAAGGCGACCGCGGCTGGGCTGGACCCTCCGCGGTCGCACGCGATTTCTTGCGGACCGCACTAAAGGGTTCAAAGGCCTGCAACTTCCTGAACCTGCAACATTTGACTTTCTAAGCCTAAGGCAACTTCCCACAGACATATTCGTGTCATCAAATTACAAAAATAACACCACGAGCATCGAATTAAAGCTCGAGAACAATGGAATTTCTCAAAACTCTTTTAAACATCACATTTATCAATTAAGGTCCGGATCGCGTCAAACGGCGTCCGTTTTTAACCAAATTTCACAGGAATGACTCAAGTCATATATGAGACCTGTACCGGGCGCCGGAACCAAAATATGGGTCCGATACCAACTCGTTCTAATCAAATTTCAGTTCAATTTCCTTACACACTTTCAGAAAAACAATTTCCTAAAAATAAATTCACTTCTCGGGCTAGGGACCTCGGATTCCGATTCCGAGCATACGCCCGAGTCCCATATTTTTCTACGGACCTTCGGGGACCGTCAAATCATGGGTCCGGGTCCGTTTACCCAAACTGTTGACCAAAGTCAAATTTATTCAATTTAACATCAAAACTTAGCATTTTTCATAAAATTTCATATTTAAGCTTTCCGGTTACGCGCCCGGACTGCGCACGCAAATCAAAGCTACTCTAAATGAGGTTTTCAAGGCCTCAGAAGCGCATAATAGGTAAGAAAACAGGTGATGACCCTTTGGGTCGTCACAGTGTTGTAGGTATATAAAATGTACGGCCAAATCTACTATCGAATAGAATTCGATTTCTATGTCTAAAATAAATTCTTCTAAACTTTGGGTAAGGCTCCTAACAAAGCTTTCTGGATGGGTATAACTATTACGATTAATGGACATTAACAATAAAATTATTTTTTGCGATTAAACTCTTAGGTTGTGAAAATCCTACTCGGTACTCTCTCTCTTATTCTATAGACTTGTATAGTTATAATATTATCCAAATTATGAACTGAGATTACCCCCCCTTTTTTTTTAATTCACTCTGTTCATCTCTTCTTCCCAATCTTTTAAAGATTTAACTCTTTTCTTAACTCTTATTTCTTTAACCTCACCCCGACCATGGTTAAACACTTATACCCTTCTTGATTATTTTCGGGTTTTACTTAACCGATTTCTCCTAGAAATTTACAGGTTAATCTATCATAATTGTTAAGAAATTAGGAAGCTAACCATATACTAAGAGTGATATCTGGTTATTATCAATCGAACATATGATAAAATTATACAGAATAACATAAAACTGTAAAAGAACAGGGGTAATATCTTGTAGAAACATAATTTAGATAAAGATGAGTAACTTACATGCTTATCGGAGAGAGATTTTCCTTTCGGGAAACCCGAAAAAAGTCTACTGGGCTTTGGGAATTAAAAATGATCACACATAAGCATAATGATTTATTTATTTTACAAACTTATAGGAGGAATTACCAAAATACTCATAAGGGAACTGAAAAATTTGGATACCATTAGGTTAAACAAAATAGATAAACTAAAGAACCTAGAATATTTAGATTTAAAAATATACCCAAAAAAGAAGTATTGTCACGACCCTAATTTCCCACTCTCGGGAGTCGTGATGGCGCCTACTCGAAGAAGCTAGGCAATCCATGAACTTAGAAATCATTAACTCCTTTATTTTAAAACTTCTTACCAATTATAATAACAGGGAAATAAATCGTTAAATAACAACGGAATATGAAATTTAGCGAAAGTCTTAAATAAATAGAAAACGAAAATGTCTCAAAGACCATCACGTGCCTCTAACCAGAACCTGGTGTCACAACATCCACGGACTACTAAGAGTACTAAATACAACCGTTTGAAAGAAATATAGCACTGTTTGTCTCGAATACATGAGATAACAGAATATGAAATAAGATAGAGGAGACGTTGGGCCTGTGAACGCTTGCTAGGCAACCTCGGTGTCTTGGTGGACTGAAGGCTGGCTCCCGAGCTATTGCTGCTGAACAAAGGCTACTCCGGTATTCGCACAGAGTGCAGAGTGTAGTATCAACACAACCGACCCCATGTGCTGGTAAGTGCCTGGCCTAACCCCGGTGAGGTAGTGACGAGGCTAGGACCAGACTCTAGATAAACTTGTGCAGTTATATAATATACAACAGAAATATAAACAGGTAATAACGGTTTAAAAGGGAGGGGGAAACATGCTTCGGGGAAACATACCAATTCTATCAGAAACTTAATAAAGTATGAAAGAACACTCGATGCCTACAATCAATACGATAACAATACTGTTGCACCGCGCAACCTGATCCCTTATCATTTAACCTTGTTGCGGCATAAAACCCGATCCAATATAATATCTGTTGCGGCGTGCAACCCGATCCAATATAATATCTGTTGCGGCATGCAACCAGATCCACATATATAGTTGTTGCGGCGTGCAACCCGATCCATTATATACAATCAACAATAATCATAACTAATTGTCCCGACAAGGGAGAAATAGCCATAACCAAACCTGCTCCAACATCTAACTATCTCCACTGTAACTCAACTAGTTTCAACATCTCACACGAAGAATCATCAACTTAAGCGTCCGTAATATCAATTCAGAACACAATGCAAGGGAACCTCAACTCAACAATAGCCCGGCAAGGGGGCAATATAATGATCTCTTCTCTTTCTCACTTTTACTTCACAATTCACTGCACATCTAGAGCCAATGCTCTAAGGTTTCGATTATCACTTATACTTTCACAATTCGTTATACAACCGGAGCCAACGCTCCTCAATGTTCATAGGTCACAATTCTTTCCACAACTATACACAATAAATAGAAATCTTCACCAAGGCATGAATAATACAACGAGATCATGAAAACTACAAGATAAGACTCACGGTCATATTTGACACCAACGTATAGATACTCGTTACCATGCCTATACGTCGTACTCGACAAGAAGCAAATAGCAAATAGGACACAACTCTTAATCCCTCAAGCTAAGGTTAGACCAAACACTTACCTCGATGCCACAAACACAACTCAAGCTTCAATTATAGCTTTATCCCTCGATTCCTCCGCCAATTTGCTCGTATATAGCCACAAGTTACTTAATTACATCAATAAACGCTAAATGAATCAATTTGAATGCATGAAAATGAGTTTTCCAAAGTTTTATCCAAAAAGTCAAAATCACCCCGGGCCCACGTGGTCAAAACCCGAGGTTCGAACCAAAACCCGATTACCCATTCCCCCAAGAGCCCAAATATGTAATTTATTTTAAAATCGGACCTCAAATCGAGGTCCAAATCCCCAATTTTTGAAAAACCTAGGTTCTACCCAAAACACCCAATTTCCCCCATAAAAATCATTGATTTGAAGTTGAAATGATGATAAAAGATGTTAATGATTGAAGAAAACTAGTTAAAAACAACTTACAATTGATTTGGAGAAGAAAGGTTGTTTGAAAAATCGCCTCTTATGTTTTAGGGTTTTGAAAAGTGAAAAATAACTGGAAAGTCCGTTTAAATATACTCCACTCAGGCCCTCTCCGTAGACCGCATAAAAAGGAATGCGGCCGCGGAGCACCACCGCGGACCGCCTAAAAAGGACTGTGGCCGCGGAGCTCCACCACGGACCGCAAGAAATCGAGCGCGGTCGCGAAGGCTTGTCCTTGGTCACCGTGGACCGCACAATTCCCACCGCGGTCGCGGAGCCCCCACCGCAGCCGTGAAGCTTCCACCGCGGACCACGAAGCCTGGCTCCAGAGACCTATAACTTCTCTGAATCTGCAATTATTTTCCTAAGTGTAAAAACACCCCGAAACTCACCCGAGCCCTCGGGGCTCCAAACCAAATGTCATACGAACTCAAAAACATCATATGAACTTACTCGTGTTATCAAATCATCAAAATAACCTCATGAACATCAAATTAAATCTCGAGATCGATGAAATTTTCTCTAAACTTCTTTAAACATAAATTTTGCAATTTAAGTCCGAATCACGTCACATGACATCCGTTTTTCACCAAATTCCATAGAAATGTCTTAAATCATATATAAGACCTGTACCGGGTGCCAGAACCAAAATACGGGCCCGATACCATCATGTTCTAATCAAATTTTTATTTCAAATTTCTTTAAACAGTTTTAGAAAACAATTTTCTTTGAAAATTTATTTATCGGGCTCGGGACCTCGGAATTCGATTCTGAGAATACGCCCAACTCCCATATTTTCTTACGGACCCTCTAGGACCGTCAAATCATGGGTCCGGGTCCATTTACCCAAAATGTTGACCGAAGTCAAATTAGCTCATTTTATAATCAAAACTTATTATTTTTTACAGATTATCGTATTTAAGCTTTCCGGCTAAGCGCCCGGACTGCGCATGCCAATCGAGGTGACTCTAAATGAGGTTTTCAAGGCCTCGGAACACGGAAGTTTTGTTTTAAAACAAGTGATGACCTTTTGGGTCATCACATTCTCCACCTCTAAAACAACCGTTCGTCCTCAAACGGACAGAAGAAGGAAGTACCTGAGTCGAGGAAAAAAAGATGGGGATAACGGCTCCGCATATCGGACTCGGACTCCCACGTCGATGCCTCAGGAGGCTGACCTCTCCACTGAACACGAACAAAAGGAAAACTCTTCGACCTCAATTGCCAAACCTGCCGGTCTAGAACAACTACCTGCTCCTCCTCATAAGACAAGTCCTTGTCCAACTTGACAATGCTGAAATGTAACACGTGTGATGGATCGCTGTGATATTTCCGAAGCATAGACACATGAAACACTGGATGCACGGCTGATAAGCTCGGCGGCTATGCAAGTCTATATGCCACCTCTCCCACTCGATCAAGAATTTCAAACGGACCAATGAACCTAGGGCTAAGCTTGCCCTTCTTCCCAAATCTCATTACACCCTTCAAAGGCGACACTCGAAGCAACACTCGCTCACCAACCATAAAAGCCACATCTCGAACCTTACGGTCTGCATAACGCTTTTGCCTGGACTGAGCTGTACGAAGCCTATCCTAAATAATCCTGACCTTGTCCAAGGCCTCCTGAACCAGATCCGTACCCAATAACCGAGCCTCCCCCGGTTCAAACCATCCACCGGAGATCGACACCGTCTACCATATAAAGCCTCAAAAGGATCTATCTAGATACTCGACTGGTAGCTGTTGTTGTAGGCAAACTCTGCTAAACGCAAGAACTGATCCCACGAATCTCCAAAATCAATAACACAAGCTCGGAGCATATCCTCCAAAATTTGAATAGTTCGCTTGGACTGCCCGTCCGTCTGAGGATGAAATATTGTACTCAACTCAACTTGGGTGCCCAACTCTCGCTGAACTACTCTCCAGAAATGCGAGGTAAACTGCATACCTCGGTCCGAAATGATAGATACAGGCACGCCATGAAGACAAACAATCTCCCGGATATAGATCTCAGCTAACCTCTCGGATGAATAGGAGACTGCCATAGGAATGAAATGCGCTGACTTGTTCAGCCTATCAACAATGACCCATACTGCGTCGAACTTCCTCCGAGTCTGTGGGAGTCCAACAGCGAAATCCATAGTGATCCGCTCCCACTTCCACTCGGGAAGCTCAATCTTTTGAAATAAACCACCAGGCCTCTGATGCTCGTACTTAACCTACTGACAATTCAAACACCAAGATACATATGCAACGATATCCTTCTTCATTCTCCGCCACCAATTATGCTACCGCAAATCCTGATACATCTTCGCGGCGCCCGGATGAATAGAGTACCAGGAGCTATGAGCCTCATCTAAAATCAACTCTCGTAGCCCATCCACATTTGGCACACACACTCGACCCTGTAATCTCAAAACTCCATCATCATCTAGGGTAACCTGCTTGGCACCCCCGTGTTGCACCGTGTCTCTAAGGATGCACAAATGGGGATCATCATACTGCCGATCACGGATACGCTCCAATAAAGAAGAACGAGCGACCGTGCAAGCTAATACCCGACTAGGCTTATAAATATCCTACCTCACGAACTGATTGGCCAAGGCCTAAAAATCCAAAGCAAGCGGCCTCTCACCGACCGGAATGTAAGCAAGACTGCCCATACTAGCTGACTTCCTACTCAAGGCATCGGCCACCACATTGGCCTTTCCTGGGTGATATAAGATAGTGATATCATAATCCTTCAACAACTCCAACCACCTCCTCTACCTCAAATTCAACTACTTATGCTTGAACAAATACTGAAGACTCTTGTGATCTGTGTACACCTTACATGCCATGCTATACAGATAATGCCTCCAAATCTTCAATGCGTGAACTATGGTTGCCAACTCTAAATCATGAACTGGATAGTTCTTCTCATGAATCTTCAACTGCCACGAAGCATAGGCAATGGAATTGCTATCCTGCATCAACACTGTACCAAGCCCAACACGAGAAGCTTCACAATAAACTGTATAAGGCCCTGAACCTATGGGCAAAACCAACACCAGTGTCGTAGTTAGAGCTATCTTGAGCTTCTAAAAGCTCGCCTCACACTCGTCCGACCATCTGTATTGGGCACCCTCTGTGTTAACCTGGTCATCGGGCTGCAATAGATGAAAATTCCTCCACGAACCGGCGATAGTAACCTGCCAATCCCAAGAAACTCCAAATCTCTGTAGCTGATGCTGGTCTTGGCCAGTTCTTGACTGCCTCAATCTTCTTCGGATCCACCTGAATACCCTCTACTGATACAACATGACCCAGGAATGCAACTGAACTCAATCAGAACTCACACTTTGAGAATTTAGCATATAATTGACTATCCCTCAAGGTTTGAAGAACCATTCTAAGATGCTGCTCGTGCTCCTCCCGGCTACGAGAATATATCAAAATATCATCAATAAAGACTATCACGAACGAATCCAAATAAGGTCTGAACACCTGGTTCATCAAATCCATAAAATCTGCTGGGGCATTTGTCAACCCGAACGACATAACCAAGAACTTATAATGCCCGTACCGAGTGCGGAAAGCTGTCTTACGGACATCAGATGCCCTAATCCTCAACTGATGGTAGCCAGATCTCAAATCAATCTATGAAAACACCTTGGCACCCTGAAGCTGATCAAACAAATCATCAATCCTCGGCAATGGATACTTTTTCTTGATTGTAACCTTGTTCAGTTGCCAGTAATCAATACACATTCTCATTGATCCGTCCTTCTTCTTAACAAACAACACCGGTGCACCCCAAGGCGAAACACTGGGCCTAATGAATCCCTTCTCAAGCAAGTCTTGTAACTGCTCCTTTAACTCTTTCAACTCAGGCGGGGCCATAGGGTACGGCGGGATAGAAATGGGCTGAGTTCCCGGAGCCAAATCAATGCAAAAATCAATATCCCTATCGGGTGGCATACCCGGAAAGTCTCAAGGGAATACCTCAGGAAACTCATAAACAATGGGCATAGAATCAATAGAGGGAACCTCAACACTAGAATCACGAACATATGCCAAATAGGCCAAACACCCATTCTCGACCATGCGCCGAGCCTTCACGTAAGAGATAACAATACGTGTAGAATGACCAGGAGCCCCTCTCCACTCTAAACGAGGCATACCCGGTAAAGCTAAGGTCACAGTCTTGGTGTGACAGTCCAAGATAGTATGGTAACGTGATAGCCAGTCCATCCCCAATATGACATCGAAATCGACCAAGTCTAAAAGCAACAAATCTACACGAGTCTCAAGACCCCCAATCACCACAATACAAGAACGATGGACTCGATAAACTACAATAGAATCACCCACCAGTGTAGACACATAAACGAGAACACACAATGAATTACTAGGCATAACTAGATACGGTGCAAAATAAGATGACACATACGAGTAGGTGGACCCTGGATCAAATAACACTGAAGCATCTCTATCACAAACCAGAACCGTACATGTAATAACTGTATCTGAAGCCTCAGCCTCGGGCATGGCTGGAAGAGCATAACATCGGGGCTGGGCCCCACCACCCTGGGCTCCATCTTTGGGACGACCTACAGCTGGTTGGCCTCCACCTCTAGCGGCCTAAGCTCCACCTCTAAATCCTCTACCTCTACCTCTAGCACCTCTACCCCTACCCCTAACTGGCTGGGAGGTATGTGGAACACCTGGTGCCTGGACCATAGCACGGGAACCCTACTGTTGCGACTGAGTACCCACCAACCTCGGACAAATCCTCCTGATGTGACCATACTCACCACACTCAAAACACCCACCTGAGTGCTGTGGCTGAGGAAACTGAGACTTACTTTGGCGACCCGAATGACCACACCGAAAACTCTGGGGCGGCAGTGCACTGATAGGAGTTGGTTGTGTACTATAGGACTACTGATCGGAATACTGCATCTGCGGTCCACGGCTACCCGAAGCGCCGTGAGAGACCTGAAGAGCTGACTGAAAGTGCCTAGAAGGATGGCCTCTACCATATGAATCCCTACCTCCAAAAGAGGCAACACTAAATCTACCTGAATGACGGGGCCTCTTATCTGACCCATGACCACCTCCCTGCGATAGGACCATCTCCACTCTACGGGCCACATTGGCTGCCTTTTGAAAAGTGATCTCACTCCTAGCCTCCCTAGCCATCTGAAGGCGAATCGGCTGAATAAGACCATCAATAAACCTCTTCACCCTCTCTCTCTCAGTAGGAAGTTTGACAAGAGCATGGCGAGCTAAGTCGATGAACCTAGTCTCACACTGGGTAGCCGTCATGGAACCCTGCTGGAGGCGCTCAAACTGCCTCCGATAAGCTTCTCGCTGAGTAATGGGGATAAACTTCTCCAAAAATAGTCGTGTGAAGTGCTCCCAAGTCAAGGCTGGCGATCCGGCTGGTCTAGCTAAGTAATAATCCCTCCACCAAGTCTTGGCAGATCCAGACAGGCAAAATATAGCAAAATCGACCCCATTGGTCTCGACAATACCCATGTTCCTAAGAACCTCGTGACAACTATCTGGATAATTCTGGGGATCCTCAGTAGATACACCACTGAAAGTGGAAGTGAAGAGCTTAGTGAACCTATCCAGCCTCCATAAAGCATCGACAGACATAGCCGCTCCGTCACCGGTCTGAGCTACTACACCCGGCTGAACTGCTCCAACTGGATGAACTGCTGGAGTCTGAGTTTGAGGAGCTACCTGCTCCGGAGTGCGAGTAGCAGGAGTCTGGGCCCCTCCTCCAGCCTGAGAGACGGCTGGTGCTACAGGAAGCAAGCCCGCTCGGGTGACACTCTCCATGAGGCCCACTAATCGGACAAGAGCATCCTGAAGGACTGGGGTAGAAATAACCCCCCCTGGGATCTGAGTTGGACCCGCCGGAGCTGCTGGGGTCAGAACCTCGTCATTAAAGTCAACCTGAGGCTCCTCTAGGGGCTGCTGCTCGGGGCTGAGCTCTACCCCTACCTCGGCCTCTGGCACGGCCTCACCCTCTGCCCCTCATGGGAGCTACTGCTGGGGGCTCGAGCTGCTGAGCAGTAGATGAGGAAGCGCGTGTTCTCGCCATCTGCGAAAGAATAGAGTAGAAGTTCAGTTAGCATCGAGAAACAAAACTGCACGATGAGAAAGAACAAATGTGATGTTTTCCTAACTCTGTAGCCTCTAGGGGGTAAATATAGACGTCTCCGTACCTATCCCTCAGACTCTACTGAGATTATCCGTGAATTATGAGACCTATGTAACCTAAAGTTTTGATACCAACTTGTCACGACCCGAATTCCCACCCTCGGGAGTCGTGATGGCGCCTACTCGAAGAAGCTAGGCAAGCCATGAACTTAGAAATCATTAACTCCTTTATTTTAAGACTTCTTACCAATTATAATAACAAGAAAATAAACCGTTAAATAACAGCGGAATATAAAATTTAGATGGAGTCTTAAATAAATAGAAAACGAAAATGTCTCAAAGACCATCACGTGCCTCTAACCAGAACCTAGTGTCACAATATCCACGAACTATTAAGAGTACTAAATACAATCGTTTGAAAGAAATATAACATTGTTTGCCTCGAATACATGAGATAATAGAATATGAAATAAGATAGAGGAGATGCTGGGCATGCGGACACCTGCAAGGCTACCTCGGTGTCTCAGTGGATTGAAGGCTGGCTCCCGAGATACTCCTGCTGACCAAAGGCTACTCCGATATCTGCATAGAGTGCAGATTGTAGTATCAGCACAATCGACCCCATGTGCTGGTAAGTGCCTGGCCTTACCCCGGCGAGGTAGTGACGAGGCTAGGACCAGACTTCAGATAAACCTGTGCAGTTATATATTATACAACGGAAATATAAATAGGTAATAACGGTTTAAAAGGGAGGGGAAACATGCTTCGGGGAAATATACCAATTCTGTCAGAAACTTAATAAAGTATGAAAGAACACTTGATGTCTACAATCAATACGATAACAATATTGTTGCAGCGCGCTACCGATCCCTTATCATTTAACCTTGTTGCGGCGTGCAACCCGATCCATATATATAACTGTTGTGGCATGCAACCCGATCCAATATACTATCTATTGCAGCGTGCAACCTGATCCACGTACATAACTATTGCAGTGTGCAACCCGATCCAATATAATATCTATTACGACATGCAACCCGATCCACATATATAACTGTTGCAGCGTGCAACCCGATCCATTATATACAATCAACAATAATCATAACTAACTGTCCCGGCAAGGGAGAAACAACCATAACCAAACCTGTTCCAACATCTAATTATCTCCACTATAATTCAACTAGTTTCAACATCTAACACGAAGAATAATCAACTTAAGCGTTCGTAATATCAATTCAGAACACAATGCAAGAAAACCTCAACTCAACAATAGCCCGGCAAGGGGGCAACATAATGATCTCTTCTCTTTCTCACTTTTACTTCACAATTCACGGCATAACTCGAGCCAATGCTCTAAGGTTTTGATTATCACTTTGTAACGACCCGACTGGTCGTTTTGAACTTTTTGCACTTTGATCGCCAGTTCCCGGGCATGACTTGCCCCATGTAACATATTATGACTGATGTAGATCGTTGGTTTTGGTTTTCAGGAAAAATCGGAATGAATTTGAAGGAATAGTCTCAGTTGAAAGCTTTGAATTTGAAAGGTTTGACTAAGATTTGACTTATTTGTATATGAGCTCGGATCGGAAATTTTATGATTTGGATAGCTTCGTTGGGTGATTTATGACTTAGGAGCGTGATCGGAATGCATTTTGGAAGTTCGTGGAAGGATTTGGCTTGAATTGGCAAAGTTAATATTTTGGCGAATTCCGGTTGATAGGTGGGATTTTGATCCGAGGGTCGGAATGGAGTTCCGAGAGTTTTTGTAGCTTCGTTATGTCATTTATGATGTGTGTGCAAAATTTCAGGTCATTTGGACGTCGTTTGGTCGACTTTTTGATCGAATTCGGATTTCGGATGTTTTGGAATTCTTAGGCTTGAATCCGAGGGTGATTTGATGTTTTGATGTTGTTTTGAGCGTTACGAAGGTTGGAACAAGTTTGAATTATGTTATGGGGTGTGTTGGCATGTTTGGTCGGGGTCCCATGAGTCTCGAATAAGTTTTGGAAGAGTTTTTGGAAGATTTTGCCGTTTTGAGCATAAGCATGTAATGATCCAAAGATCCAATTTTAGTTCTAGAGGTCGAAATTTAATTTCGAGACTTCCAAAATTTTGATAATGAATTACAGGACTGATCAAGAAAGTTTGGTCTAATTTCATTAAGTCGCTATTGGGTTTTTGACATGAAACATGAGTTAATTATTTAACGAGCGAAATGGGTATTGAACTGAGCAAATGAGCTCCGAATTGAGTTTCGACTGAAGAGCTATGTTCATATTATTATTTGTGACTCATAGGAACAAGAATCATTGAATTCCGAGTTCGTATGATGGAATTAGAACCTTTTTAGTGAAAAGAAAAGCTGCTGCAATTTTCTGGGCAGTTTCTGCATTTTTTCGCAGGTGTGAACAGTTACCGTACCTGCGTGAACAGTACCCCGTGAACAGTACCATGTACAGTACCCCATGAATAGTACCGTGAACAGTGGCCCCCGTGAACAGTGGCCCCCGTGAACAGTACCGGACAGAATGTTAAGTTCTGGAAAATGGGACGAATCCCATTTTCCATTTTTACCGAATTGGAGCTCGGGGAGAGGCGATTTTCGGGATATTTTCAGAGAAAACAATGGGGTAAGTATTCTTAACTTAATTTTGGTTAGATTACCCGAATCTATTATTAGTTTTGGCATTTAATTGGTGATTTTAGTTGGGAAAATCTTGAAAACCCTCTTGGTTTAATTTGAAGATTTGAGGGTCGAGTTGATGTCGAATTTTAGTAAAATTGGTATGGTTGGACTCGTGCTTGGATGAGGTTTCATATTCCGAAATTTTTGTTGGGTTTCGATATGTGGGCCCCACGGGCGAATTTTGAGTGCAATTTTGGATTTTTAATGGAAAATGAAGAATTTCATATGGAATTAATTCCTATAATTTTTATTAACTGAACCGAATTATTGTGGCTAGATTCGAGGCATTCGGAGGTCAATTTGAGAGACAAAGGCATCGCGAGCTAGAGGATTAGCCGGTTCGAGGTAAGTAATGATTGTAAATACTGTCTTGAGGGTTTGAAACCCCGGATTATACGTCGTTGTGTCACTTTGAGGTGACTTGCACGCTGGATGACGAGCGTGGGGTAGAGCACCGCTGGGGATTGTGACCTAGTCCATCCCGAACGAATATTTTAATGCGGATTTGATAGTTAATTGTTTGACATTATTATATTTTTGGGTTGTATGCCATGTTTCGGGCCTTGTGCCGACTTGTTGAGACCATTAGGAGCATTTTTACTGTCTTTCCTCACTCTATTTGTTTGAAAGCATATTCTTAGTCATGTTTTACCTGTTTATTGCTCAAATCTGGCTTTATCACTATATTCTTAACATGTGGAAATTGTTTTGGGCTGAGGTCCCTGTTTTACTGAGATAGACCGAGGGTCTGATTGTGAAATTGATGATTGAGATAGACCGAGAGTCTGATGGTGAGGTTAATGACTGAGAGAGGCCGAGAGCCTAGTTGTGAGGATTATATATCTATGGATCAGGCTGCACGCGGCAACAATGGATATATATATATCTATATATATATATATATAGATATATATATGGATCGGGCTGCACGCCACAACGATACTTATATGGATCGGGCTGCACGCCGCAGCAATATAGCGCTTGGGCTGTAGGAGCCCCTCCGGAGTTTGCACACCCCCAGTGAGCGTAGTTAACTATTTATATGGATCAGGCTGTGCGCCACAACGAGGCATGGATCGGGCTGCACGTCGCATATGTTGATTTATTGACTGTTTTCACTCATCTTTATAGTAAGCCTCTGTCGGAAAGTTGCACAAATGTTTTAAAACAACTTTATTTAAACTGGGGTTTATGAGATGTTCAGAAATTAATCACTGATTTGAGATTGGTTATTTCCACTGAGATTTTCAAGTTATGAAGTGTTTGTGATTACTGTTTTGCCCGAGGGGCTGTTTTAGGAACTATGCTTTGCCCGAGGGGCCGATTATGACTTTAATCTCTATTATTATTTTAAATGGTATTGAACCCCTACTGAAACTGTTGGAAGGTATTTCAAAGATGATTTTTACTAAAAGATGGATTTTAAAAGGGAAGATTGACTCGTATTATGATTTGAAAGCCTGTTGTGTTTATTGAACCCAACGTAAATGTGGATTCATTGTTTCCTACTGCTCAGTCTTTATTTACTCTTATTACTTACTGAGTTGGAGTACTCACATTACTCCCTGCACCTCGTGTGCAGATTCAGGTATATCGGAACCCGGTAGCGGGTGTTTATAGCTCAGCCGCGGAGTCATCAGAGTTAGCAAGGTGGCTGCATGACGTTCGCAGCACCGCTTCCTTCCCCTCATTGTTGTTACTGTATTTAGTACATTTTTAGACTTTTGTTGTATTCAGACCTTGATAGTTGCTCATGACTAGTGACACCCCGATGTCGGGCTGGTATTTTATTCCGCACTGTTATTCCAGGATTTTATTATGAAACATTGTTTAATTTAAAGACTTAAAATGAGTCTTAATGCTTAAAGGGTTAAGGTGAATGTTGTGTCGGCTGGGCTTGTCTTCACAAGAGGCGCCATCACAACTGGGGCGGTTTGGGGTCGTGACAAGTTGGTATCAGAGCCTAGGTTACATAGGTCTCACGAGTCATGAGCAGGTTTAGTATAGTCTTGCGGATCGGTACAGAGACGTCTGTATTTATCCTTGAGAGGCTACAGAACCTTTAGGAAAACTTCACATTCTTGAATTCTTATCGTGCGTCCTTTGTTTCAGCTTGAAATGTAACTCTTTGAATTCCTTCCACGCGTTTGTATGCGTGCATGATCGCTCAGTATCAAATGTGCCTTGATGGTTTGTGATTTCCCGATCGAGGGGCAAGGTGTGATCTCTGTAAGTTGATGTTGTGCCAGTCTGAAGGACTTGAGGCCGAATCTTTGCCTATGGCTTGAGCACCGAGGTGCTGATTGTGTGAGCAAGTGTTTTGAACTTATATGTTTAGTATTGTCCCTATTAGTGGAAGTGACGGTTGAGTAACTATGTGATGAGTATGTTAGTAATGCGAGATATATTCATATAATTTGAAAACGACAAGAAGGGTCTGCTGGAGGATAGAAGAACTATTAGGTGCTTGAATTCCATCTTGATTCGAGGTATAGCCCCGAGTTATAGGCGTGTGAAGAATCTTTTCATGTTTCACAGTTGTGAGTGAATTAAAAAAAATCATGTTGCGGTATGAGTTCAGACTCAAGAAGACTAAGTGACTACGTACAATTTATGATGGTGGAAGGTATACATAAATGTTAGTTAAGGCGGAGCAGGTGGGTTATCTCCTGCAAAGTGTTCTGGAGTTGTGTGATCTTTATGTTGCCCGTTAGAAGATCCTATTTACAAGTGAAATATATATGTGAATTTAATTTGGGTCGCTTAAGAGAGTGGGTTTAATTGTCATGAGAGTAAATACGAGATTTGTAGAAGATATGAAGTACCAGATGGTCTGTGTTCCACGAGCTTATGAAGGATTGAGTTAATCTCACTATGGTATTATGGCAACAATAAAGCGTATGTGTTATGAGTTATGGTACATGTTTGACCTATGGCTTTGAGCCAAGTGGGGGAGTCCGCTATTGAATAGTTGATTGCACGGTTATATGCTCTAATGGTCCCAGTTCGAGGCGCATTTGTGACACAGTTATGGCTCGAGTAAAGGAAATTTCAATAAAGGCTATGTTATGCTTTATGGGTGTACGAGAATTGGGGAATGACTTGAGTTGTGGTTGGTAAGGAATGCCCGGTGCATAGGACAAGAAGTTGCTTGGTTATATTGTAATGAGGTCACATTCTGCAGTGTCAGAGTGCTAATGAAGCACAGGTTGTTCGATTCGTTTAATCAATCTAACTACGGTTTAAGTAGTGTGGATAACTCTAGAGAATGGTCCTATTGTGTTCAAAACTCTACATGAAATAATTGGAGGCTTCTAAGTTGTACTTATGGATAGAAACTGAGTTTTCAGTGGAAGATGGCAAGACTTGTGGTATTTTCTATATTAATTATGGGATTCTATATATCAGTATCGGGAAGGTGAAGGTAATTGCTCTGGGGAACACTTAAAGAGTATTCAGCGGCTTATGAGCCTTAGACGGTGTAGCTTTATGCTTGGGTTTCATGTGATAAGCCTAGGTTGAGGAAATTGTGGTGCTACAGCAAGAAGGATTATCAACTTGAAGATGAATCAGAAGGAATTTAGATAGATAGGGTATCTTGATAGTTGACCAAATCGGTATGGTAAGGATATGATGAATTCCTTGTGTGTGTTCGAGGTAATGAGTTCCTACAGCTATTTTGCAACAATGCTCTTGGGTTTTGATGGCTTGCTTAGCTTGGCCTAGTTAGAAGGATTCAGTCCTGGCAGTTGAATTTGTGCAAATGGAATTGGGAGAGTTCTTATTGATTTCTACCGAAGTTGGAGAGGTGCAATTTCTCCGAGTGTGAGAAGCATAGGATATGTAATGATTTTTCTTCTAGATGGTATCAATGGAAGTTCTTGGCTAGATGAGTTACAGTTCAGTTCTGAAAGGAAGTTCATAAAACTCTTAGGCAGCGGGTAGCCTCAGATGATTAAGGAAATGGTACTGCTAATTGGAAATGATTTGACGAGAATCTATGTTTTAGTAAAAAGGCAATGTTGTTAAGTTGATAACACTTTGGTAGTATTGCGGCACCTTCTTTTTAGATCGACTGGTGATATTCGGGTTCACTTTGTGGCACAGGGAAATTTTAGAGTATCTATAGTGGAATGATTGGGTATTAGAGGTTGTGAGATGATACGATCTGTTGGTTATAGGCACCTATGGTGCGGTTCTATCGGAGTTTCACAATGGAAGTCGAGCGGGAAGAGTAATTTGGTGTTGCTCGATGAACGGCGTATCGGTCATGTCCTATCGGGTGTGCGTGGTGTATGTTATTTGCTTCATCGTGAGTATGATGAATTGGTTTGGTTCCAGATATCAAATTGTGCGTGGTTGTCGATTTCGAGCATAGTGACTTAAGGTGGTTCCATGTGGAGCAGTGTTTAAATAAGGTTGCGCATTGCAGTGAATATATGTGGAGGTATGACCTTGCAGGTTAGATTCGTGTGTTCTATTCCTATGATGTGAGAAGGGTTCTCAGTCTTGTGTTGTGGTGGTACTAGTGAAATTGAGGTTCAGCTCTTTCATTTGAGTCATTTTCATGATTTGAGTATGTTCGGATTGTTGCGTATTGATGCGTGTATTGTGCAAGTTGTGGCTTAGGTCTATATGGATGTGTCATGTCACCAGAGTAATGTGTTGGATTAGAGGAGATCGTTGGGGATCATTAATAAATACAAACGGATTCGATTTCAGCATGTTTGATGGGTAAATATCGAGGTTTGGTTCAGAAATTTGCTATGGTCCTTACCAAAGGAGAAGTAACCTTATGGATGACGGATCTGAGAGATGGTTATGATTTATTGCGTGTTTCATTTATCATTGGCAGTATATGGAAGTGTTGGAATGAGACTTTAGTTGATAAGAGATTTCTACCGGTATTCGGGTGTTGTGTGCAGCTGCTGTGAATGGAAGTTATCGCTACATGTGTTTGAGTTACGTGGTATATCAGATAACTACACTTGAGGTTGCAGGCATGGGTTACTACAGCTAGTTCGGGTCTATTCAAAGTATAGGTATGAGGTTCTGATTGTATTGAGGATTTTAGAAGCAGAAATGTGGTTCTATGGTTTATGGACTAGGATAGATTGTGAAATTTCAGTTATATTATGTTATCGAACATATATGAGGTAGGGTAACGTGGGATCACCCCCGGGTATATGCATGGTAAAGTTATTCAGCAATTGGTTGGCTTCTGGAACAACTCTGGGCACGTTCGAGGACGAACGTGTGTTTAAGTGGGGGAGGATATAACGACCCGACCGGTCGTTTTGAACTTTTGCACTTTGATCGCCAGTTCCCGGGCATGACTTGCCCCGTGTAACGTATTATGACTAATGTAGATCACTGGTTTTGGTTTTCAGGAAAATTCGGAATGAATTTGAAGGAACAGTCTCAGTTGAAAGCTTTGAATTTGAAAGCTTTGACAAAGAGTTGACTTATTTGTATATGAGCTCGGAACGGAAATTTTATGATTTGTATAGCTTCGTTGGGTGATTTATGACTTAGGAGCACGATCAGAATGCATTTTGGAAGTCTGTGGAAGGATTTGGCTTGAATTGGCAAAGTTAATATTTTGGCGAATTCCGGTTGATAGGTGAGATTTTGATCCGAGGGTTGGAATGGAATTCCGAGAGTTGCTGTAGCTTTGTTATGTAATTTGTGATGTGTGTGCAAAATTTCAGGTCATTTGGACGTCGTTTGGTCGACTTTTTGATAGAATTCGGATTTAAGAAGTTTTGGAATTCTTAGGCTTGAATCCGAGGGTGATTTGATGTTTTGATGTTGTTTTGAGCGTTACAAAGGTTGGAACAAGTTTGAATTATGTTATGGGGTGTGTTGGCATGTTTGGTCGGGGTCCCATGAGTATCGGATAAGTTTTGGAAGAGTTTTTGGAAGATTTTGCCGTTTTGAGCATAAGCATGTAATGATCCAAAGATCCATTTTTCGTTCTAGAGGTCGAAATTTGATTTTGAGACTTTCGAAATTTTGATAATGAATTATAGGAATGATCAGGAAAGTTTGGTTTAATTTCATCAAGTCGCGATTGGGTTTTTGACACGAAACATAAGTTAATTGTTTAACGAGCGAAATGGGTATTGAACTGCGCAAATGAGCTCCGCGATGAGTTTCGACTGAAGAACTATGTTCGTATTATTATTTGTGACTCATAGGAACCAGAATCATTGAATTCCGAGTTAGTATGTTGGAGTTAGAGCCTTTTTAGTGAAAAGAAAAGCTGTTGCAATTTTCTGGGCAGTTTCTGCATATTTTCGCACGTGTGAACAGTGATAGCACCTGCGTGAACAGTACCGTGTACAGTACCCCGTGAACAATACCCCATGAATAGTACCCCGTGAACAGTGTTAACAGTACCGGACAGAATGTTAAGTTTTGGAAAATGGGACGAATCCCATTTTCCATTTTTACCAAACTGGAGCTCGGGGAGGCGATTTTCGGGATATTTTCAGAGAAAACAATGGGGTAAGTGTTCTTAACTTAATTTTGGTTAGATTACCCGAATCTATTACTAGTTTTGGCATTTAATTGGTGATTTTAGTTGGGAAAATCTTGAAAACCCTCTTGGTTTAATTTGAAGATTTGAGGGTCGAGTTGATGTCGGATTTTAGTAAAATTGGTATGGTTGGACTCGTGGTTGGATGAGGTTTCATATTCCGAAATTTTTGTCGGGTTCCGATATGTGGGCCCCACGGGCGAATTTTGAGTGCAATTTTGGATTTTTAATGGAAAATGTAGAATTTCATATGGAATTAATTCCAATAATTTTTATTAACTGAATCGAATTATTGTGGCTAGATTCGAGGCATTCGGAGGTCAATTTGAGAGACAAAGGCATCGCGAGCTAGAGGATTAGCCGGTTCGAGGTAAGTAATGATTGTAAATACTGTCTTGAGGGTTTGAAACCCCGGATTATACGTCGTTGTGTTACTTTGAGGTGACTTGCACGCTGGATGACGAGCGTGGGTGTAGCACAGCTGGGGATTGTGACCTAGTCCATCCCGAAAGAATATTTTAATGCGGATTTGATAGTTAATTGTTTGACAATATTATATTTTTGGGCTGTATGCCATGTTTCGGGCCTTGTGCCACCTTGTTAAGACCCTTAGGAGCATTTTTACTATCTTTCCTCACTCTATTTGTTTGAAAGCATATTCTCAGTCATGTTTTACCTGTTTATTGCTCAAATCTGGCTTTATCACTATATTCTTAACATGTGGAAATTGTTTTGGGCTAAGTTCCTTGTTTTACTGAGATAGACAGAGGGTCTGATTGTGAGATTGATGATTGAGATAGACCGAGAGTCTGATGGTGAGGTTAATGACTGAGAGACGCCGAGGGCCTAGTTGTGAGGATTATATATCTATGGATCGGGCTGCACGCCGCAACAATATGTATATATAAATATATATACATATATATATGTATATGAATCGGGCTGCACGCCGCAGCGATACTTATATGGATCGGGCTGCGCGCTATAGCAATATAGAGCTTGGGATGTAGGAGCCCCTCCGGAGTCTGCACACCTACAGTGAGAGCAGTCGACTATTTATATGGATCGGGTTGTGCGCCACAGCGATGCATGGATCGGGCTGCGCGCCGCAACGCTTACTTTGATTTTAGTTATTGAAAGAGATATAGGGATCGGGCTGCACGCCGCAGCGGTTACTATATGGTACCAATTGAGCGTGAATGCTGAGTGCGAGTACTGATTGGTAAGAGTTGAGTCACGAGTGACAGAGAGGCTATCCCGAAGGGCGATAGATATATACATGCATATGAGTGGTGTTTTACCTGAGAGGCCTGTTTATGGACTTATTGATTTCACTCCTCTTAAAATGAGTTTCTATCGAATATGTTGATTTATTGACTGTTTTCACTCATCTTTATATTGAGCCTCTGTCGGAAAGTTGCACAAATGTTTTAAAACAACTTTTATTTAAACTGGGGTTTATGAGATGTTCAGAAATTAATCACTGATTTGACATTGGTTATTTCCACTGAGATTTTCAAGTTATGAAGTGTTTGTGATTACTGTTTTGCCCGAGGGGCTGTTTTACGAACTATGCTTTGCCCGAGGGGCCGATTATGACTTTAATCTCTATTATTATTTTAAATGGTATTGAACCCCTACTGAAACTGTTGGAAGGTATTTCAAAGATGATTTTTACTAAAAGCTGGATTTTAAAAGGGAAGATTGACTCGTATTATGATTTGAAAGCCTGTTGTGTTTATTGAACCCAACAGAAATGTGGATTCGTTGTTTCCTACTGCTCAGCCTTTATTTACTCTTATTACTTACTGGGTTGGAGTACTCACATTACTCCTTGCACCTCGTGTGCAGATTCAGGTATATCGGAACCCGGTAGCGGGTGTTGATAGCTCAGCCGCGGAGTCATCAGAGTTAGCAAGGTGGCTGCATGACGTTCGCAGCACCGCTTCCTTCTCCTTGTTGTTGTTACTTTATTTAGTACATTTTTAGACTTTTGTTATATTCAGACCTTGATAGTTGCTCATGACTAGTGACACCCCGATGTCGGGCTGGTATTTTATTCCGCACTGTTATTCCAGGATTTTATTATGAAACATTGTTTAATTTAAAGACTTAAAAATGACTCTTAATGCTTAAAGGGTTAAGGTGAGTGTTGTGTCGGCTGGCCTTGTCTTCACGAGAGGCGCCATCACGACCGGGCCCGTTTGGGGTCATGACACACTTATACTTTCACAATTCGTTGTACAACCGGAGCCAACGCTCCTCAATGTTCATTGGTCACAATTCTTTCCACAACTTTACACAATAAATAAAAATCTTCACCAAGGCATGAATAATACAACGAGATCATGAAAATCAAAAGATAAGACTCACGGTCATGTTTGACACCAACGTATAGATACTCGTCACCATACCTATACATCGTACTCGACAAGAAGCAAATAGCAAATAGGACACAACTCCTAATCCCTCCAGCTAAGGTTAGACCAAACACTTACCTCGATGCCACGAACACAACTCAAGCTTCAATTATAGCTTTACCCCTCGATTCCTCCGCCAATTCGCTCGTATCTAGCCACAAGTTACTTAATTACATCAATAAACTCTAAATGAATCAATTTGAATGTATGAAAATGAGTTTTTCAAAGTTTTACCCAAAAAGTCAAAATCGTCCCCGAACCCACATGGTCAAAACCCGTGGTTCGAACCAAAACCCGATTACGCATTCCCCCACGAGCCCAAATATGTAATTTATTTTGAAATCGGACCTCAAATCGAGGTCCAAATCCCCAATTTTTGAAAAATCTAGGTTCTACCCAAAACACCCAATTTCCCCCATGAAAATCGTTGATTTGAAGTTGAAATCATGTTAAAAGATGTTAATGATTGAAGAAACCTAGTTAAAAATGACTTACAATTGATTTGGAGAAGAAAGGTTGTTTGAAAAATCGTCTCTTATGTTTTAGGATTTTGAAAAGTGAAAAATAACTGGAAAGTCCGTTTAAATATACTCCACTCAGGCCCTCTCCGCGGACCGCATAAAAAGGACTGCGGGCGCGGAACTCCACCACGAACCGCAAGAAATCGAGCGCAGCCACGAAGTCTTGTCCTTGCTCACCGCGAACCGCACAATTCCCACCGTGGTCGCGGAGCCCTCTCCGCGGCCGCAGAGCTTCCACCGCGGACCTCGAAGCCTGGCTTCAGAGACCTGCAACTTCTCTGAATCTGAAACTTTTTTTCCTAAGTGTAAAAACATCCTAAACTCACCCGAGCCCTCGGGGCTCAAAACCAAATGCCATAATAACTCAAAAACATCATATGGACTTACTCGTATAATCAAATCATCAAAATAACCGCATGAACATCAAATTAAATCCCGAGATCGATGATATTTTTCTAAACTTCTTTAAACATAAATTTTGTAATTTAAGTCCGAATCACGTAACATGACATTTGCTTTTCACCAAATTCCACAGAAATATCTTAAATCATATATAAGACCTGTACCGGGTGCCGGAACCAAAATACGGGCAAGATACCATCATGTTCTAATCAAATTTCTTTGAAAAGTTTCAGAAAACAATTTTCTTTGAAAATTTATTTCTCGGGCTCGAGACCTCAGAATTTGATTCCGGTCATATGCCCAAGTCCCATATTTTCCTACGGACCTTCCGGGACCGTCAAATTACGTGTCCGGGTCCGTTTACCTAAAATGTTGACAGAAGTCAAATTAGCTCATTTTAGAATCAAAACTTATCATTTTTCACAGATTATCGTATTTAAGCTTTCCGGCTATGCGCCCGGACTATGCACGCAAGTAAAAGGTAATCACATGTATAGAATATTAAAAGATAATACAGTAATTAAGTGTAATTTTAGTAGTGGAGAACATATATTACATACCGAAGATAAACAATACAATACTTTAGTAGATTTAATAATCAATTTTGGAGAAAAAACCCAGGAAAAGAATAAAAACATAATAAGAATGCTAGAACTAGTAGAAGCATTACAAACTAAATATAGAAAGACTTTAGAAAAATTAGAACAAAATTTGGATTTTCTAAAATCACAAGAACTAGAAATAGACAGAAAAATACAATTTCTGAACAATAAGTTTAATCTAGAAAAAATACCTACGAAAAATGAAATAGAAAAATTAATTAAAACTATTATAGAAAAGCCTAAAGAATTAGAAATACAAACAACCAGATTAGTAGAAAAAATAACACATCAAGTAGAAGTATTAAAAAGTTAGATAAGTACCTTAAAAGGAAAGATAGACACAATAAAAGAAATCGCTCTTTCATGAGTGATTTACAACTAGAACTAGATCTAGTATATGAGGAAGCATTAAAATTCACAGAAAGAATTCAACCCAATCCAGAGGGACTGACTAGTTATACTCCTCAAGGGAAAGCGGATCAAACAATAATAAAACAGAATAATATTTTAATAGTATTACTTTTAGAAATTAATAAGAAGCTAGATTATTAAAGAAAAGGAGATAAAGACTGAAATTCCAAAAGTAGACGATTTAATAGAACAATTAAAAAGAGTTGAATTTACACCGCAAAAAGATAAAGCAAAAATAAGAAAACCACAAAAATGGACCTTTTTCCAGGTGTGTCAAGAACAACAAACGAAGAAAGATCATGAATAAGTTTTTCAGATAATAAAATAGGTAATAATATGTTAGTAAGAATTTTTACTAGAAAAAGACAAGAAGAAAATCAGAAATTAGATAAAATAATAGATATAGACAAAGATATACAAAATTTTCAACAAAATCAACTAAGGTTACTCAATCCGAGAATATTATATAATATAGGATATTTTTCAAATAATTCTCAACTATATAGACATTATAGAGAAGAGCAATTATTAGCCATAGGAAATAAAGTTGCAACATTAAATTTAATTAACCTAGAATCAGTACGACAAATAAAAAATTATAAAAAGAATTTAATGCATATGTGATTAATAGTAATCGAATTAAAATGACTAACTAGAAAGAACATAGGAACTAAAGTACTAGTAGTAGTATATGATGACAGATGGTCAGGTCAAAAGAAATCTATAATAGGTTTAACAGAAGTAGACATGACCAATAATGGAGGAATATTTTACATTAGCCTAGATTTCATGATAAATCTAGCAGAATTTGGAAAAAATATTAAAATAGGAATACAGACTAAAGGGTATGAAGAAATGAATAATGGAAATAATTTATTGATATGTTTTAAAACAAAATTTCCGTGTTCTGAGGCCTTGAAACATCATTTACAGTCACCTCGATTTGCGTGCACAGTCCGGGTGCGTAGCCGGAAAGCTTAAATATGAAATTTGTGAAAAATGATAAGTTTTGACTGTAAAATGAATAAAGTTGACTTCGGTCAACATTTTGGCTAAACGGACCCGAATCCGTGATTTGACGGTCCCGGAGGGTTCGTAGGAAAATATGGGACTTGGGCGTATGCCCGTAATCAAATTCCGAGGTCCCGAGCCCGAGAAATGAATTTTTAAAGGAAATTATTTTCTGAAAGTTTTTATGGAAATTTGAAATGAAGTTTGATTAGAAAGAGATGGTATCGTGCCCGTATTTTGGTTCCGGCACCCGATACAGGTCTTATATATGGTTTAAGTCATTTCTGTAAAGTTTGGTTGAAAACGGACGCCGTTTGACATTGAGGTTATTTTGGCGATTTGATCGCATAGATAAGTTCATAGGATGTTATTGAGTTAGTACGTGTGTTTGGTTAGGATCCCCGAGGGCTCGAGTGTGTTTTGGATGTGTTTCGGCAAGTTTTGAACTTAGAAAAAAGTTGCAGATTCAGAGAAGTTGCAGGTCTCTGAAGCTAGGTCTCGCGGTCTGCGGTGGAAACTTCGCGGCCGTGGTGGGGACTCCACGTCCGCGATGGAATTTGTGCGGTCCGCGGTGAGCAAGGCCTAGCCTCCGCGGCCGCGCTCGATTTCTTGCGGTCTGTGATGGAGCTCCGCGTTCGCAGTCCATTTTATGCGGTCCGCGATGGAGCATCGCGGCCGCAGTCCTTTTTATGCGGTTCGCGGAGAGGGTCTGAGAGGAGTATTTTTAAACGGACTTTTCAGTTATTTTTCACTTTTCAAAATCCCAAAAATATAAGAGGCAATTTTTCAAATAACCTTTCTTCCCCAAATCAATTGTAAGTCATTTTTAACTAGTTTTCTTCAATCTTTAACATCTTTTAACATGATTTCAACTTCAAATCAATTATTTTCATGGGGGAAATTGAGTGTTTTGGGTAGAACCTAGGTTTTCACAAAAATGGGGATTTGGACCTCGATTTGAGGTCCGATTTCAAAACAAATTATATATTTGAGCTCGTGGGGGAATGTGTAATCTGATTTTGGTCCGTATTTCGAGTTTGGACCAAGCGGGCCCGGGGTCGGTTTTTAACTTTTTGGGGAAATCTTTATAAAACCTATTTTCACGCATTAGAATTGATTCATTTAGCATTTATTGATATCGTTAAGCAAATTGTGGCTAGATACAAGGGAGTTGGTTGTGGAAACAAGAGGTAAAACGGTAATTGAGGCTTGAATTGTGTTCGTTGTATCGAGGTAAGTGTTTGGTCTAACCTTAGCCTAAGGGATTAGGAGTTGTGTCCTATTTGCTATTTGCTTCTTGTCAAATACGACGTATAGGCATGGTGACGAGTATCTATACATTGGTGTCAAGCATGACCGTGGGTCTTATATTTTGATTTTCATGATTTCGTTGTATTATTCATGCCTTGATGAAGATTTCTAATTGTTGTATAAAGTTTGAGGAAGGAATTGTGACCTATGAACATTAAAGAGCGTTGGCTCAGGTTGTATGGCGAAATTGTGAAATTATAAGTGACAATTGAACTTTTAGAGTTTTGGCTCGAGTTGTGAAAGTATTAGTGATAATCGAACCTCTAGAGCATTGGCTCGAGTTGTGAAGTGAATTGTGAAGTAAAATTGAGAAAGAGAAGAGATCATTATGTTGTCACCCTTGCCGGGCTATTGTTGATTTATTTGTTTTTCCCTTGCCGGGATTTAATTGTTTAATTGTTGTTCTCTTGCCGGGATTTAATTGGTGACTTGTTGTTCTCTTGCCGGGATTCTTATTGCAAAATTTCCTTTATTTCCTTACCCTATTGTTTGTGATTATTGTTTGGGTGAGGAAGAGAGTTAAAGCACGAAGGGTGATACCGTGCATTGTTTGTTATTGTGAGGAAAGAGTGTAAAGTACGAAGGGTGATGACGTGCCGCACGATGTACCATTCCGTGCCGACTTTATTGATTATATCATGAGGAAAGAGAGTAAAATCACCAAGGGTGATGCCGTGCACATTTTTATCATATGATTGCTTTAGTGAGGATGAGAGTAAAAGCATGAAGGGTGATGCCGTGCATTTGTTGATTTCTAATTCTTGTTTATATCCGAGTTATGTTGTTTCTTTCATGACTTGTTGTTATTTGATTTACTTCGAGGTTATAGATTCCCTTACCCTATTTGCCTTGTGGTTGTTGTTTGGGTGAGGAAGAGCGTAAAGCACGAAGGGTAATGCCGTGTATTGTTTTGGTGAGAATGAGAGTAAAAGCACAAAGGGTGATGCCGTGCAAATTGTTAATTTCTGCTTCCTTGTTAATATTCTAGTTATGTTGTTTCTTTCCTTGCTTGATGCCTTTCTATTCGGAACTATTATCTCCCCCGCAGCATGTTTCCCCCTCTCATATTGACTGGTTATTTCTTTATCCCTTTTTTCCGCTGTATATATATATATATATATATATATATGAATTGCACAAGTTTATTTGGAGTCTGGTCCTAGTCTCGTCACTACTTCGCCGAGGTTAGGCTAGACACTTACCAGCACATGGGGTCGGTTGTGCTGATACTACACTCTACACTGTGTGCAGATCCAGGAGCAACTTTCGGACAGTAGTTGGAGGGCTTCCTTCAGTCCACCCGGAGACCCAAGGTAGACCTGCAGGAGACCGCAGGCCCTGGCATCCCCCTCTATCCCTTTTTCTCTGTTTCATTTTCTTTCGTTTAGAAATAGTGTATTGTATTTCTTCAGACCCTATATGTAGTAACCCTTAGATAGTTTATGACATCGTGAGACACAAAGGGCCTTGTATTGTATTTAGCTGTTTAAATGAGGTGTTCTGCTTTGGTTTGGCTGGCCTTGTCTTCACGAAAGGAGCCATCACGATCGGGTTCGGGGTTAGGGTCGTGACAAGTTGGTATCAGAGCTTAGGTTACATAGGTCTCACGAGTCATGAGAAGGTTTAGTAGAGTCTCGCGGATCGGTACGGAGACGTCTGTATTTATTCTCGAGAGGCTGCAGAACCTTTAGGAAAAACTTCATATTCTTGAAATTCTTGTCGTGCGAACTTGTGGTCCGAGTACTAAACTTCTGTTATTCCATTCTCTCACAGATGGTGAGGACGCGAGCTACCGGACGAGGTGGATGACCACCAGTACCACCAGCTGAGACCACCAAAGGCCGTGGACGCGGTCGTGGTCATGGAAGAGGCAGAGCAACGAGCGCAATACCTGTAGATCCACCAGCTGCCCTAGCTTCGGATCAGGCTCCAGCTATGGATGCTCCAGTAGCACCAGTTCAGGCATCAGCTCTGCCCATCGTGATTTCGGGTCTTCAGGAGGCCTTGGCAAAGATATTATCAGTTTGCACCGGCCTGACTCAGGCAGTTTTAGCCACTACAGCAACAGCTACTTCACAGGCCAGGGGAGGCAATCAGACCCCCACTACTCGCACACCTGAGCAGGTAGTGCAGGGACTACAGACACTAGGGGCATCTCCAGCTCAGCCGGTTCCACTAGCTCAGGAGTTTGTTGTGCCAGTTATGCCGAATGATGAGAAACATCATCTTGAGAGGTTTGGTAGACTCCAGCCTCCATCATTCAGTGGTGCTGAGGGCGAGAATGCCCAGGGTTTTCTTGATAAGTGTCAGCGGATGCTCCGTACAACAGGGATTCTTGAGACTAGTGGTGTGGCATTTACCACCTTTCAGTTTACTGGGACTGCCTTCACTTGGTGGGAGGCGTATGAGAGGCATAGGCCGGTTGGAGCAGCGCCCCTTACTTGGCATGAGTTCTCCACTCTCTTCTTGAAGAAATACATACCTTAGTCTCGCAGAGAGGAGCTGCGTAGACAGTTTGAGTGGCTGCGATAGGGGGATATGACTGTGTCATAGTATTAGTCAAGGTTTTCTGAGTTG
The DNA here is from genome assembly GCF_000393655.2 of Nicotiana sylvestris. Lineage (NCBI taxonomy): Eukaryota > Viridiplantae > Streptophyta > Magnoliopsida > Solanales > Solanaceae > Nicotiana > Nicotiana sylvestris. Next base: position 112,813,952 of record NC_091059.1, on the reverse strand, counting down.
GCTCGTCATGCCATTTGGATGGTTTAGACAGATCGTGAGAGGATTAGGAGATTTGTTGATGGCCTTAACTACCATCTCCGTATTCTGATAACTAGAGAGAGTGTTGGGTGCTACGTTCGAGGAGGTGATTGATATCGCTCACGAAATTGAGACGGTTCGCCGTCAGGATCGGGAGAAGAGGGAGGCCAAGAGGCCTCGAGGATCTGGCAGTTACAGTGGTTCTCCTTTGAGGGGCCAGTTTCAGTATGGTAGAGGTCGTTCTTTCAGGCCTGACGAGTATCGTGGGGCATCTTCAGGTCGTGGTTATCATGGGTCACAATAGGGTCAGCCTTCACTCAATGCCCTTCCAGCCCAGAGTTCATCTCGTGCCCTGTCAGCTCAGGGTTCTGCTATGCCGAGTGCATTAGCTGGTCACTCCGATGCGAGAGGTTCCCTTCAGTCCCCATCTCCAGCAACGGGTAGTTGTTATGAGTGTGGAGAGTTTGGACATATGAGGAGGCAGTGCCCTCAACTTTGTGATGGTCAACTTTTGCAGAGGGGTCAGCCCTCGACTTTTGCTCCAGTTACTTCACCACCCGCCCATCCAACTAAGGGTGGGGGTCAGGCAGCCAGGGGTCGCCCCAGAGGGGGAGGTCGATCAGGCGGTGGCCAAGCTCGTCTTTATGCTATTCCAGGCAGGACAAATATTATTGCTTCAGATGCTGTCATTATAGGTATTGATTCAGTCTGCTACAGAGATGCCTCTATATTATTTGATCTCGGTTCCACCTTTTCCTATATGTCATCATACTTTGCTCGTTATTTGGGTACGCCCCGTAAGTTTCTTGATTTACCTGTTCATGTATCTACCCCGGTGGGTGATACTGTTGTTGTAGACCATATGTACCGATCATGTGTGGTGACTATTGGAGATCTGGAGACCTGAGTAGATCTACTGCTATTGAGCATGGTGGATTTTGATGTCGTTTTGGGCATGGATTGGCTATCTCTGTGTCGTGCTATTCAAGATTGTCATGCTAAGATAGTCACTTTGGCTATGTCGGGTGTACCGCAGATCGAGTGGCGTGGTGTGACTGATTATGTTCCTAGTAGGGTGATATATTTCTTGAAGGCCCAGCATATGGTTGGGAAGGGTTGCCAATCATATTTAGCGTTTGTAAGGGATGTGGGAGCTGAGACTCCTAGCATTGATTCTGTCCCAATTGTAAGGGATTTTCTCGATGTGTTTCCTGCAGACCTGCTGGGCATGCCACCAGACAGGGATATTAATTTTGGTATTGGCCTAGTGCCGGGCACTCAGCCCATTTCTATTCCTCCGTATCGTATGGCACCAACGGAGTTGAAAGAATTGAAGGAACAACTTTATGAACTCCTAAATAAGGGGTTCATTCGGCCTAGTGTTCACCTTGGGGTGCACCGGTTTTGTTTGTGAAGAAGAAGGATGGCACGATGAGAATATGCATTGATTATAGGCAATTGAACAAAGTAACAATTAAGAACAAGTATCCTTTGCCTCGCATTGATGATTTATTTGATCAGCTTCGGGGAGCAAGGGTGTTCTCCAAGATTGATCTTCGTTCGGGTTATCACCAATCGAATATCAGGGATTCAGATATTCTTAAGACTACTTTCAGGACCAGATATGGTCATTATGAGTTCCTTGTGATGTCTTTCGGGCTAACCAATACCCCAGCAGCGTTCATACATTTGATGAATAGCGTGTTCCGGCCTTATCTTGATTCGTTCGTTATAGTCTTCATTGATGATATTCTGGTGTACTCTCGTAGTTAGAAAGAGCATGCAGAGCATTTGAGGGTTGTATTGCAGAGACTGAGGGAGAAGAAACTTTATGCAAAATTCTCCAAGTGTGAGTTTTGGTTCAGATCAGTGGCTTTATTGGGGCACGTGGTGTCCAGCGAGGGTATTCAGGTTGATCCAAAGAAGATAGAGGCAGTTCAGAGTTGGCCCAGACCGTCCTCATCCATAGAGATTTGTAGCTTTCTTGGGTTGGCAGGCTATTATTGCCGGTTTGTTCAGGGATTCTCATCTGTTGCATCGCAATTGACCAAGTTGACTCAGAAGGGTACTCCATTCGTATGGTTGGATGAGTGTGAGGAGAGCTTTCGGAGGCTCAAGACAGCTTTGACCACAGCTCCAATATTGATTTTGTCATCAGCTTCAGGTTCATATACTGTATATTGTGATGCTTCGAGAGTTGGGATTGGTTGTGTATTGATGCAGGAGGGTAGAGTTATCGCTTATGCTTCTCGTCAGTTGAAGCCCCATGAGAAGAACTACCCTGTTCATAATTTGGAGTTGGCCGCCATAGTTCATGCATTGGAGATTTGGAGGCATTACTTGTATGGCGTATCTTGTGAGGTATTCACTGATCATCGCAGTCTTCAGCATTTGTTCAAGTGGAAAGATCTTAATTTGAGGCAGCGAAGATGGTTAGAGTTGCTTAAGGATTATGATATCACTATATTGTACCATCCGGGAAAGGCCAATGTGGTGGCCGATTCTTTGAGTCGAAAGGCAGTGAGTGTGGGGAGTTTGGCATACATCCCAGTTGGGGAGAGACCTCTTGCAATTGATGTTCAGGCCTTGGCCAATCGGTTTGTGAGATTGGATATTTCGGAGCCCAATCGGGTGTTGGTATGTATGGTTTCTCGGTCTTCCTTATATGATCGCATCAGAGAGTTCCAGTATGATGATCCGCATTTGCTTGTCCTAAAGGACAAAGTTCAGCATGATGATGCCAGAGATGTGACCATCGGTGATGATGGGGTGTTGAGGATGCAAGGCCGGATTTGCGTGCCCAATATGGATGGGCTTCGGAAGTTGATTCTGGAAGAGGCCTATAGCTCGTAGTATTCCATTCATCCGGGTGCCGCGAAGATGTATCAGGATTTGAGGCAGTACTATTGGTAGATAAGAATGAACAAAGATATAATGGGATTTGTAGCTCGGTGACTCAATTGTCAGCAGGTAAAATATGAGCATCAAAGACCGGGTTGCTTACTTTAGCAGATGGTTATTCCTGAGTGGAAGTGGGAGAGGATCACTATAGACTTTGTTGTTGGACTTCCACGGACTTTCAAGAAATTCGATGCTATTTGGGTGATTGTGGATCGGCTGACCAAGTCCACGCACTTCATTCCTATCTGTACTACCTATTCTTTAGAGCGGTTAGCAGAGTTATATATCCGAGAGATTGTTCGGCTGCATGGTGTTCCAGTTTCTATCATTTCAGATCGGGGTACTCAGTTTACTTCCCAGTTTTGGAACTCTATTAAGCGAGAGTTGGGTACTCAGGTGGAGTTGAGCATAGCTTTTCACCATTAGACGGACGAGCAGTCCGTGCGTACTATTCAGATATTGGAGGACATGTTGCGTGCTTGTGTTATTGATTTTGGAGGTTCATGGGATAAGTTTCTAGTGCTTGTAGAGTTTGCTTACAACAACAGCTACCAGTCGAGTATTCAGATGGCCCCATATGAGGCTTTGTATGAGAGGCGGTGTAGATCTCCAGTTGGTTGGTTCGAGCCCGGCGAGGCTAGGCTATTGGGGACAGATTTGGTTCAGGATGCCTTAGAGAAGGTGAAGGTGATTCAGGAGAGGCTTCGTACAGCGCAGTCGCGACATAAGAGTTATGCGGACTGGAAGGTTTGAAATGTGTCCTACATGGTTGGTGAGAAGGTCTTGCTGAAGGTTTCGCCCATGAAGGGTGTTATGAAATTTGGGAAGAAAGGAAAGTTGAGTCCGCAGTTCATTGGGACTTTTGAGGTGCTTCGGAGGATTGGGGAGGTGGCTTATGATCTTGCTTTGCCACCCAGCTTGTCGAGTGTGCATCCGGTATTTCATGTTTCTATGCTCCAGAAGTATATTGGGGATCCGTCTCATGTTTTGGACTTAGCACAGTTCAGTTGGATGATGATTTGACCTATGATGTGGAGCCAGTAGCTATTTTGGGTCGTCAGGTTCGGAAGTTGAGGTCATAGAATATAGCTTTAGTGAAAGTGCATTGGAGAGGTCGGCCCGTGGAGGAGGCTACCTGGGAGGCCGAGCGGGAGATGTGGAGCAGATATCCTCTCACCTGTTTGAGGCTTCAGGTATGTTTCTTGACTCGTTCGAGGATGAACGTTTGTTTAAATTGCGGAGGATGTGACGACCCGGCCAGTCGTCTCATGAGTTACCGCTGTGTTTTCCCCTATTTTAGCTTCTTTAGGCTTCCTTATCCGTGTTTTATGAGATCGGGTTGATTAGTTCGAGTTCGGAGAGGATTTGGTAAGAAATGAGACACTTAGTCTCTTTTAAGAAGGCTTAAGTTGGAAAAGTCAACCGGATGTTGACTTATGTGTTAGAAGACTCAGAAGTGAGTTCTGATGGTTCAGTTAGCTTTGGGAGGTGATTTGTGACTTAGGAGCGCGATCGGAATGGGTTTTGGAGTTGTAGAGAAAATTTAGGATAAAATTGGCGAAGTTGATATTTTAGCGGTTCCGGTTGATAGGCGAGATTTTGATATAGGGGTTGGAATGGAATTCCGAGAGTGTCAGTAGCTTCGTTGTGTCATTTGGGATGTGTGTGCAAAATTTTAGGTCATTCGGACGAGATTCGATAGACTTTTCGATCGAAAGCATAATTTAAGAGTTCTTAGGCTTGAATCCCCTATTAAATTGGTGATTTGATGTTGTTGTGAGCGTCCCGAGGTTTTGAACAAGTTTGAACGATGTCATGGGATGTGTTGGTACAATTGGTTTAAAGTTCCGGGAGTTTCGGGTAGGTTCCGAGATGTTTTAGGCCGAAAATCATAGTTGTAGCAGGTCCAGAAGGATTGCAGGCCTCGGAACTCACCCGCGCGGACCGCACAAAGAGGAGTGAGGCCTCGGTATGTGCGGCGCAGACCGCACAAAATGAAGTGCGGCCGCAGTGGTTTTGTGCGGGCCGCGGTGGTTTTGTGCGGACCGCTGTGCTTTTGCGTGGACCGTGGTGGTTCTGTGCGGACCGCAAAGGTTGAAATCAAAGGGGTACTCTATTAATACGAGGTTTTGGGTTTGATTTAATATTTTGACCTAGAGTACATGAATCTATCATTGAATTCATCATTTAATTTATGATTGGGATGGAATTTGGGAAGAAAATTGTGAAACCTTTCAAAAATATAAAATGATGCTTTGAAGGACCAAATGGTATCGGAATTTGATAATTTTGGTATGGTTAGACTCATGACGGTATGAGGATTCTGAAAATGTAAATTTTACCCGATTCCGAGACGTGGGCCCGGGGCTCGGGTTTTGCTAATTTCGGGATTTTTGATATTTTTCGAATGTTTTTGCTTGGGCTTTGTTCCCTTAGCATATTGTGACGTATTCATTCTGATTTTGGATAGATTCGACTTGCGTAGAGGCCAATTCGAGGGGCAAAGGCGTCGCAAGCTAGAGAATTAGCCGGTTCGAGGTGAGTAATGATTGTAAATGATGTCCTGAGGGTTTGAAACCCTGGATTGCACATCGTAGTGCTATATTGAGGTGAGACACTCGCTGGACGATGAGCGTGAGGTCTTTCACTACTGGGGATTGAGACTTGGTCCGTCCCGACTGATGATTTTACTGCGTATTTGACTGAAACTTATTTGTTATCATCATGATTTGGGGCTAACTGCCATATTTGGGCTTCGTGGCAATTATTTGAACCCTTCGGGGATTTTGACTGAGTTTCCTCACTATACTTAAAATCGTATCCTCGGTCATGTTTCTCTCTGTTTTAAACGATTCGAGCCGGTTTTGTCATATTATTCCTAAATGAGAGGAATTTGTGTGCTGAGATCCCTATCTTCTATTATTGTGCCCGAGAGGCTGTGAGGTTAATGACTGAGAGGGGTTGAGAACCCAATGGTGAGGATACTATATATGTTATGGATCGGGCTACACGTCGCATCAATATAGCGCTTGGGCTGTAGGAGCCCCTCCAGAGTCTGCACATCCCTAGTGAGCGCAGTCGACTATCTTTATGGATCGGGCTACACGCCGCAGCGATGTACGGATTGGGCTGCACGCCGCAGTAGTTATTCTGATTGTTGTTATTATGAGAGATACATGGGTCGAGAGTTGAGAATGAGCACTAGTGATGAGAGTGAGCCCGATGAGCTGATACTATTCTGAGTGATTGATACTGTGCCCGAGGGGCTGATTTCTACTCGTTATTTACCTGCCAAATTACCTGTTTTACCTGATTTAAATAGATTTCACTTGACTTCCTCACTGATGTACTTCTTTATGTGATTTTTACTGCTTTGATATAAAATTGCTTTGTGCCTTACGTGTTTTCATGCTTTCAGCAATTATTTATAATTATTACTTACTGAGTCGGAGTACTCACATTAATCCCTGCACCCTGTGTGCAGATTCAAGCATCGCAGAGTCCGCTCCTAAGTGCTGATCCTCCCAGTCCAGGCAGTGATTCGGAGACTACGAGTTAGCTGTTGGCTTCCGCAACCCCGTACCTCCCTTATCTTATAATTTTCATGTTCTTAGAACTATTGTATCGGATTTAGTGTTCAGTAGACTTGTATCCGGATTTGTTAGTTTCTCATGACTTGTGACACCCCGGTTTGGGTTGTGTCGGGATGGTTCTACTGTTGTTATCGTTACTTCCGCAAATTATGGTTATTATACCATGTTTTAGAACTATTTATTGTATTTAGCTATTTAAATGAGGTGTTCTGCTTTGGTTTGGCTGGCATTGTCTTCACGAGAGGCGCCATCACGACCGGGTTCGGGGTTAGGGTCATGACAACAAGATACATGAAATGGGATTGGGTGGCACGCCTGCCACGAGATACAGGAAATGGGATCGGGTTGCAAGCCTGCAACAAGATGTGAAAAGAAAGTGAAATCTGCCTTTGTTTTCGTTATTCTTGTTAGTGGTTGGATTTTGATTCCTTTATCATTCTCTTGATATTCTGTTTTTACCTTTTTTTATATGTTCAATACTCCAAATTTCACCAATTGTTACATTTTTAACTCAATTGATTTCTCAACTAAATTTTCCTTAAACCGTTTGAGGTTGTGCTTTACTTAAAAAGGAATTTCTACTATGTTTTGATTTATTGATTTCTCCTATTAAAGGTAATGATTAATTTGACATTGTGCTTTAATTGAAAAGGGTATCTTCTTTATCAAATGATTTCTAAAAATAACATCATCTTTTCTTGTTGATTTCCTTATTGGGTTGGAAGCTGTACTCTACTTTATGTTAAGTGAATGAGGCGTCACAAGGTGACCTTTACTCGAACGAATTATATTCAAAAGATGCTTATTTGAAAGATATTTATTTAAAGGAAGTATATTCTAAATATATTCATTGAAAAGCATATTATCTTAGAGATTATTACTTGAAGGATTTATAGGCGAAAGATTTATATTTGAAGGACTTGGTAAATTGATTGCACTTGTATCTATTTATTTGTTGAGAAACATTTATGGTGTTCTTGTTGCCTGCTATTTATATCAATGGTTGATCATTGTTGTCATCATTGTTATCTGCTTCCTATTATTTTGTACGCTATATTGCACAGGTTTATTTGGTAGTCTGGTCCTAGCCTCGTCACTACTTCGTCGAGGTTAGGCTAGGCACTTACCAACACATGAGATCGGTTGTGCTGATACTACACTCTGCACTGTGTGCAGATACTGATACTGGAGTTCTTGGACCACAGTGAGGGTGTTGTCTTCAGCCCACACATGCGACACGAGGTAGTCCTACAGATGTCCGCGGGCCTTGGCGTCACCTCCTATCTTTTCCTTTATCCTATTTCCTTTACTCATTTCAGAAATAGTGTATATTTTATCTTTCAGACTTTGTATGTAGTATTCTTAGACCGTCTATGAAGATGTGACACCAAATTCTGGGAGTTGTATTTAGACTTCCGCAGTTTTGTATTAAGATAAATTGTCAGATTTTATCTTCCGCTTAATTATTTTCGCTATTTGCATGATATCTACTCATCACTGATAATGGTTTAAAACTGGAAAAGGTTAAGTAATTAGGATAATTTGGCTTGCCTAGCTTTCACCATTAGGCGCCATCACGGCTCTCGAGGGTGTGAAATCCGGGTCATGACAGAAATCATGTTAAAAGATGTTAATGATTGAAGAAAACTAGTTAAAAATGACTTACAATTGATTTAGAGAAGAGAGATTATTTGAAAAATTGCCTCTTATGTTTTTTGGGGTTTTGAAAGGTGAAAAATAACTAAAAAGTCCGTTTAAATATACTCCTCTCAGAACCTCTCCGCGGACCGCATAAAAATGACTGCGACCGCGGAGCTCCACCGCGGACAGCATAAAATGGACTGCGGCCGCGAAGCTACACTGCGGACCGCAAGAAATCGAACGCGACCACGGAGGCTTGGCCTTGCTTGCCGCGGACCGCACAAATCCCACCGTGGTTGAGGAGTCCCCACCGTGGCCGTGAAGTTTCCACCGCAGACTTCGAGACCTGGCTTCAGAGACCTGCAACTTCTCTGAATCTGCAACTTTTTCCTAAGTTCAACACTTGCCGAAACACATTCGAGCCCTCGGGGCTCCTAACCAAACACATGTACTAACTCAACAACATCATACGAACTTATCCGTGCGATCATATCGCCAAAATAACCTCAATAACAATGAATCAAACCTCAAAATCAAAAACCTTTTCTCAAACTTCATCAAGTATCAAATTTAGAAATTTATGTCCGAATCACGTAAAACGACGTCCGTTTTTAACCAAACTTTACAGAAATGACTTTAACCATATATAAGACCTGTACCGGGTGCCGGAACCAAAATACGGGCCCGATACCATCTCTTTCTAATCAAACTTCATTTCAAATTTCCATAAAAATTTTAAGAAAACAATTTCCTTTAAAAATTCATTTCTCGGGCTCGGGACCTCGGAATTCGATTGGGCATACGCCCAAGTACCATATTTTCCTACGGACCCTCAGGGACCGTCAAATCACAGATCCGGGTCCGTCTAAAAAAACCGTTCGTCTCAAACGGATAGAAGAAGGAAGTACCTGAGTCGAGGAAAAAAGATGGGGATAACGGCTCCGCATATCGGACTCGGACTCCCACGTTGATGCCTCAGGAGGCTGACCTCTCCACTGAACACGAACAAAAGGAAAACTCTTCGACCTCAATTTCTGAACCTGCCGGTCTAGAATAGCTACCGACTCCTCCTCTTAAGACAAGTCCTTGTCCAACTGGACAATGCTGAAATGTAACACGTGTGATGGATCGCTGTGATATTTCCGAAGCATAGACACATGAAACACTGGATGCACGACTGATAAGCTTGGCGGCTATGCAAGTCAATATGCCACCTCTCCCACTCGATCAAGAATTTCAAACAGACCAATGAACCTAGGGCTAAGCTTGCCCTTCTTCCCAAATCTCATTACACCTTTCATAGGCGACACTCGGAGCAACACTCGCTCACCAACCATAAAAGCCACATGTCAAACCTTACGGTCTGCATAACGCTTTTTCCTGGACTGAGCTGTACGAAGCCTATCCTAAATAATCCTGACCTTGTCCAAGGCCTCCTGAACCTGATCTGTACCCAATAACCGAGCCTCCCCCGGTTCAAACCATCCACCGGAGATCGACACCGTCTACCTTATAAAGACTCATAATGATCTATCTGGATACTCGACTGGTAGCTGTTGTTGTAGGCAAACTCTGCTAAATGCAAGAACTGATCCCACGTACCACCAAAATCAATAACACAAGCTTGGAGCATATCCTCCAAAATTTGAATAGTTCGCTTGGACTGCCCGTCCGTCTGAGGATGAAATATTGTACTCAACTCAACTTGGGTGCCCAACTCTCGCTGAACTACTCTCCAGAAATACGAGGTAAACTGCATACCTCGGTCCGAAATGATAGATACAGGCACACCATGAAGACAAACAATCTCCCGGATATAGATCTCAGCTAACCTCTCGGATGAATAGGAGACTGCCATAGGAATGAAATGCGCTGACTTGTTCAGCCTATCAACAATGACCCATACTGCGTCAAACTTCCTCCGAGTCTGTGGGAGTCCAACAGCGAAATCCATAGTGATCCGCTCCCACTTCCACTCGGGAAGCTCAATCTTCTGAAATAAACCACCAGGCCTCTGATGCTCGTACTTAACCTACTGACAATTCAAACACCAAGCTAAATATGCAACGATATCCTTCTTCATTCTCCGCCACCAATTATGCTGCCGCAAATCCTGATACATCTTCGCGGTGCCTGGATGAATAGAGTACCAGGAGATATGAGCCTCATCTAAAATCATTTCTTATAGCCCATCCACATTTGGCACACACACTCGACCCTGTAATCTCAAAACTCCATCATCATCTAGGGTAACCAGCTTGGCACCCCCGCGTTGCACCGTGTCTCTAAGGATGCACAAATGGGGATAATCATACTGCCGATCACGAATACGCTCCAATAAAGAAGAACGAGCGACCGTGCAAGCTAATACCCGACTAGGCTCAGAAATATCCAACCTCACGAACTGATTGGCCAAGGCCTAAAAATCCAAAGCAAGCGGCCTCTCACCGACCGGAATGTAAGCAAGACTGCCCATACTGGCTGACTTCCTACTCAAGGCATCGGCCACCACATTGGCCTTTCCTGGGTGATATAAGATAGTGATATCATAATCCTTCAACAACTCCAACCACCTCCTCTACCTCAAATTCAACTACTTATGCTTGAACAAATACTGAAGACTCTTGTGATCTGTGTACACCTTACATGCCATGCTATACAGATAATGCCTCCAAATCTTCAATGCGTGAACTATGGTTGCCAACTCTAAATCATGAACTGGATAGTTCTTCTCATGAATCTTCAACTGCCACGAAGCATAGGCAATGGAATTGCCATCTTGCATCAACACTGCACCAAGCCCAACACAAGAAGCATTACAATAAACTGCATAAGGCCCTGAACCTATGGGCAAAACCAACACCAGTGTCGTAGTTAGAGCTGTCTTGAGCTTCTAAAAGCTCGCCTCACACTCGTCCGACCATCTGTATTGGGCATCCTCTGGGTTAACCTGGTAATCGGGCTGCAATAGATGAAAATTCCTCCACAAACCGGCGATAGTAACCTGCCAATCCCAAGAAACTCCGAATATCTGTAGCTGATGCTGGTCTAGGCCAGTTCTTGACTGCCTCAATCTTGTTCGGATCCACCTGAACACCCTCTACTGATACAACATGACCCAGAAATGCAACTGAACTCAATCAGAACTCACACTTTGAGAATTTAGCATATAATTGACTATCCCTCAAGGTTTGAAGAACCATTCTAAGATGCTGCTCGTGCTCCTCCTGGCTACGAGAATATATCAAAATATCATCAATAAAGACTATCACAAACGAATCCAAATAAGGTCTGAACACCTGGTTCATCAAATCCATAAAATCTGTTGGGGCATTTGTCAACCCGAACGACATAACCAAGAACTCATAATGCCCGTACCGAGTGCGGAAAGCTGTCTTACGGACATCAGATGTCCTAATCCTCAACTGATGGTAGCCAGATCTCAAATCAATCTTTGAAAACACCTTGGCACCCTGAAGCTGATCAAACAAATCATCAATCCTCGACAATGGATACTTTTTCTTGATTGTAACCTTGTTCAGCTGCCAGTAATCAATACACATTCTCATTGATCCGTCCTTCTTCTTAACAAACAACACCGGTGCACCCCAAGGAGAAACACTGGGCCTATTGAATCCCTTCTCAAGCAAGTCTTACAACTGCTCTTTTAACTCTTTCAACTCAGGCGGGGCCATATGGTACGGCGGGATAGAAATGGGCTGAGTTCCCGGAGCCAAATCAATGCAAAAATCAATATCCCTGTCGGGTGGCATACCCGGCAAGTCTCAAGGGAATACCTCTGGAAACTCATAAACAATGGGCATAGAATCAATAGAGGGAACCTCAACACTAGAATCACGAACATATGCCAAATAGGCCAAACACTCATTCTCGACCATGCGCCGAGCCTTCACGTAAGAGATAACAATACGGGTAGAATGACCAGGAGTCCCTCTCCGCTCTAAACGAGGCATACCCGGTAAAGCTAAGGTCACAGTCTTGGTGTGACAGTCCAAGATAGTATGGTAAGGTGATAGCCAGTCCATCCCCAATATGACATCGAAATCGACCAAGTCTAAAAGTAACAAATCTACACGAGTCTCAAGACCCCCAATCACCACAATACAAGAACGATGGACTCGATTAACTACAATAGAATCACCCACCAGTGTAGACACATAAACGAGAACAGACAATGAATTACTAGGCATAACTAGAAACGGTGCAAAATAAGATGACACATACGAGTAGGTGGACCCTGGATCAAATAACACTGAAGCATCTCTATCACAAACCAGAACTGTACCTGTAATAACTACATCTGAAGCCTCAGCCTCGGGCATGGCTGGAAGAGCATAACATTGGGGCTGGGCCCCACCACCCTGGGCTCCATCTTTGGGACGGCCTGCAGCTGGTTGGCCTCCACCTCTAGCGGCCTAAGCACCACCTCTAAATCCTCTACCTCTACCTCTAGCACCTCTACCCTCACCCCTAGCTGGCTGGGCGGTCTGTGGAACACCTAGTGCCTGGACCATAGCACGGGAACCCTACTGTTGCGACTGAGTACCTACCAACCTCGGACAAGTCCTCCTGATGTGACCATACTCACCACACTCAAAACACCTACCTGAGTGCTGTGGCTGAGGAAACCGAGACTGACTTTGGCGACCCGAATGACCACACCGAAAACTCTGGGGCGGTAGTACACTGATAGGAGCTAGTAGTGTACTGTAGGACTACTGATCGGAATACTGTATCTGTGGTCCACGGCTACCCGAAGCGCCGTGAGAGACCTGAAGAGCTGACTGAAAGTGCCTAGAAGGATGACCTCTACCATATGAATCCCTACCTCCAAAAGAGGCACCACTGAATCTACCTGAATGACAGAGCCTCTTATCCGACCCATGACCACCTCCCTACGATAGGACCATCTCCACTCTACGGGCCACATTGGCTGCCTTTTGAAAAGTGATCTCACTCCTAGCCTCCCTAGCCATCTGAAGGCGAATTGGCTGAATAAGACCATCAATAAACCTCTTCACCCTCTCTCTCTCAGTAGGAATTTTGACAAGAGCATGGCGAGCTAAGTCGATGAACCTAGTCTCATACTGGGTAGCCGTCATGGAACCCTGCTGGAGGCGCTCAAACTGCCTCCGATAAGCTTCTCGCTGAGTAATGGGGATAAACTTCTCCAAAAATAGTTGTGTGAAGTGCTCCCAAGTCAAGGCTGGCGATCCGACTAGTCTAGATAAGTAATAATCCCTCCACCAAGTCTTGGCAGATCCAGACAGGCAAAATATAGCAAAATCGACCCCATTGGTCTCGACAATACCCATGTTCCTGAGAACCTCGTGACAGCTGTCTGGATAATTCTGGGGATCCTCAGTAGATACACCACTGAAAGTGGAAGTGAAGAGCTTAGTGAACCTATCCAGCCTCCATAAAGCATCGACAGACATAGCCGCTTCGTCACCGGTCTGAGCTACTACACCCGGCTGAACTGCTCCAACTGGATGAACCACTGGAGTCTGAGTTTGAGGAGCTACCTGCTCCGGAGTGCGAGTAGCAGGAGTCTAGGCCCCTCTTCCAGCCTGAGAGACGGCTGGTGCTACAGGAAGCAAGCCCGCTCGGGTGACACTCTCCATGAGGCCCACTAATCGGACAAGAGCATCCTGAAGGACTGGGGTAGAAATAACCCACCCTGGGACCTGAGTTGGACCCACCGAAGCTGCTTGGGTCAGAACCTCGTCATTAAAGTCAACCTGAGGCTCCTCTAGGGGCTGCTGCTCGGGGCTGAGCTCTACCTCTACCTCGGCCTCTGGCACGACCTCACCCTTTGCCCCTCGTGGGAGCTACTGATGGGGGCTCGGGCTGCTGAGCAGTAGATGAGGAAGCGCGTGTTCTCGCCATCTGCGGAAGAATAGAGTAGAAGTTTAGTTAGCATCGAGAAACAAAACTGCACGATGAGAAAGAACAATTGTGATGTTTTCCTAACTCTGTAGCCTCTGGGGGTAAATACAGACGTCTCCGTACCTATCCCTCAGACTGTACTGAGATTATCCGTGAATTGTGAGACCTATGTAACCTAACTTTGATACCAACTTGTCACGACCCGAATTTCCCACCCTCGGGAGTCGTGATGGTGCCTACTCGAAGAAGCTAGGCAAGCCATGAACTTAGAAATCATTAACTCCTTTATTTTAAGACTTCTTACCAATTATAATAACAAGCAAATAAACCGTTAAATAACAGCGGAATATAAAATTTAGCGGGAGTCTTAAATAAATAGAAAACGAAAATGTCTCAAAGACCATCACGTGCCTCTAACCAGAACCTAGTGTCACAATATCCACGAACTACTAAGAGTACTAAATACAACCGTTTGAAAGAAATATAGCATTGTTTGCCTCGAATACATGAGATAATAGAATATGAAATAAGATAGAGGAGACGCTAGGCATGCAGACACCTGCAAGGCTACCTCGGTGTCTTAGTGGATTGAAGGCTTGCTCCCGAGCTACTCCTGCTGACCAAAGGCTACTCCGATATCTGCATAGAGTGCAGATTGTAGTATCAGCACAATCGACCCCATGTGCTGGTAAGTGCCTGGCCTTACCCCGGCGAGGTAGTGACGAGGCTAGGACCAGACTCCAGATAAACCTGTGCAGTTATATAATATACAGCGGAAATATAAACAGGTAATAACGATTTAAAAGGGAGAGGAAACATGCTTCGGGGAAATATACCAATTCTATCAGAAACTTAATAAAGTATGAAAGAACACTCGATGTCTACAATCAATACGATAACAATATTGTTGCAGTGCGCAACCGATCCCTTATCATTTAACCTTGTTGCGGCGTGCAACCCGATCCACATATATAACTATTGTGTCATGCAACCCGATCCAATATACTATCTATTGCAGCGTGCAACCCGATCCACGTATATAACTATTGCAGTGTGCAACCCGATCCAATATAATATCTGTTACGGCATGCAACCCGATCCACATATATAACTGTTGCAGCGTGCAACCCGATCCATTATATATAATCAACAATAATCATAACTAACTGTCCCGGCAAGGGAGAAACAGCCATAACCAAACCTATTCCAACATCTAATTATCTCCACTATAATTCAACTAGTTTCAACATCTAACACGAAGAATAATCAACTTAAGCGTTCGTAATATCAATTCAGAACACAATGCAAGGGAACCTCAACTCACCAATAGCTCGGCAAGGGGGCAACATAATGATCTCTTCTCTTTCTCACGTTTACTTCACAATTCACGGCACAACTCGAGCCAATGCTCTAAGGTTTTGATTATCACTTTGTAACGACCCGACCGGTCGTTTTAAACTTTTTGCACTTTGATCACCAGTTCCCGGGCATGACTTTCCCCGTGTAACATATTATGACTGATGTAGATCGTTGGTTTTGGTTTTCAGGAAAAATCGGAATGAATTTGAAGGAACAGTCTCAGTTGAAAGCTTTAAATTTGAAAGGTTTGACTAAGAGTTGACTTATTTGTATATGAGCTCGGATCGGAAATTTTATGATTTGGATAGCTTCTTTGGGTGATTTATGACTTAGGAGCATGATCGGAATGCATTTTGGAAGTCCGTGGAAGGATTTGGCTTGAATTGGCAAAGTTAATATTTTGGAGAATTCCGGTTGACAGGTGGGATTTTGATCCGAGAGTCGGAATGGAGTTCCGAGAGTTTTTGTAGCTTCGTTATGTCATTTGTGATGTGTGTGCAAAATTTCAGGTCATTTGGACGTCGTTTCGTCGACTTTTTGATCGAATTCGAATTTCGGATGTTTTGGAATTCTTAGGCTTGAATCCGAGGGTGATTTGATGTTTTGATGTTGTTTTGAGCATTCCGAAGGTTAGAACAAGTTTGAATTATGTTATGGGGAGTGTTGGCATGTTTGGTCGGGGTCCCATGAGTCTCGAATAAGTTTTGGAAGAGTTTTTGGAAGATTTTGCCGTTTTGAGCATAAGCATGTAATGATCCAAAGATCCATTTTTAGTTCTAGAGGTCGAAATTTGATTTCGAGACTTCCAGAATTTTGATAATAAATTATAGGACTGATCAAGAAAGTTTGGTCTAATTTAATTAAGTCGCTATTGGGTTTTTGACATGAAACATGAGTTAATTATTTACCGAGCAAAATGGGTATTGAACTAAGCAAATGAGCTCCGAATTGAGTTTCGACTGAAGAGCTATGTTCATATTATTATTTGTGACTCATAGGAACAAGAATCATTGAATTCCGAGTTCGTATGATGGAGTTAGAGCCTTTTTAGTGAAAAGAAAAGCTGCTGCAATTTTCTGGGCAGTTTCTGCATTTTTTCGCAGGTGAGAACACTGACCGCACCTGCGTGAACAGTACCATGTACAGTACCCCATGAATAGTACCATGAACAGTACCCCGTGTATAGTACCCCGTGAACAGTGGCCCCCCGTGAACAGTACCGGACAGAATGTTAAGTTCTGGAAAATGGGACGAATCCCATTTTCCATTTTTACCGAATTGGAGCTCGGGGAGAGGCGATTTTCGGGATATTTTCAGAGAAAACAATGGGGTAAGTGTTCTTAACTTAATTTTGGTTAAATTACCCGAATCTATTATTAGTTTTGGCATTTAATTGGTGATTTTAGTTGGGAAAATCTTG
Source organism: Nicotiana sylvestris (assembly GCF_000393655.2). Taxonomy (NCBI): domain Eukaryota; kingdom Viridiplantae; phylum Streptophyta; class Magnoliopsida; order Solanales; family Solanaceae; genus Nicotiana; species Nicotiana sylvestris. The sequence continues at coordinate 112,797,110 of NC_091059.1, read as the reverse complement.
AAAACCCTCTTTGTTTAATTTGAAGATTTGAGGGTCGAGTTGATGTCAGATTTTAGTAAAATTGGTATGGTTGGACTCGTGGTTGGATGAGGTTTCATATTCCAAAATTTTTGTTGGGTTCCGAGATGTGGGCCCCACGGGCGAATTTTGAGTGCAATTTTGGATTTTTAATGGAAAATGTAGAATTTCATATGGAATTAATTCCTATAATTTTTATTAACTGAACCGAATTATTGTGGCTAGATTCGAGGCATTCGGAGGTCAATTTGAGAGACAAAGGCATCGCGAGCTAGAGGATTAGCCGGTTCGAGGTAAGTAATGATTGTAAATACTATCTTGAGGGTTTGAAACCCCGGATTATACGTCGTTGTGTCACTTTGAGGTGACTTGCACGCTGGATGACGAGCGTGGGGTATAGCACCGCTGGGGATTGTGACCTAGTCCATCCCGAATGAATATTTTAATGCGGATTTGATAGTTAATTGTTTGACATTATTATATTTTTGGGCTGTATGCCATGTTTCGGGCCTTGTGCCGACTTGTTGAGACCCTTAGGAGCATTTTTACTATATTTCCTCACTCTATTTGTTTGAAAGCATATTCTTAGTCATGTTTTACCTGTTTATTGCTCAAATCTGGCTTTATCACTATATTCTTAACATGTGGAAATTGTTTTGGGTTGAGTTCCCTGTTTTACTGAGATAGACCGAGGGTCTGATTGTGAAATTGATGATTGAGATAGGCTGAGAGTCTGATGGTGAGGTTAATGACTGAGAGAGGCCGAGAGCCTAGTTGTGAGGATTATATATCTATAGATCAGGCTGCACGCGGCAACAATGGATATATATATATATATATATATATATATGGATCGGGCTGCACGCCACAACGATACTTATATGGATCGGGCTGCGCGCCGCAGCAATATAGCGCTTGGGCTGTAGGAGCCCCTTCGGAGTTTGCACACCCCCAGTGAGCGTAATTGACTATTTATATGGATCAGGCTGTGCGCCACAACGAGGCATGGATCGGGCTGCACGTCGCAACAGTTACTTTGATTTCAGTTATTGTGAGAGATATACGGATCGGGCTGCACGCCGCAGTGGTTACTATATGGTACCAATTGAGCATGAATTCTGAGTGCGAGTACTGATTGGTAAGAGTTGAGTCACGAGTGACAAAGAGGCTATCCCAAGGGGCGATAGATATATACATGCATATGAGTGGTGTTTTGCCTGAGAGGCCTGTTTATGGACTTATTGATTTCACTCCTCTTAAAATGAGTTTCTATCGAATATGTTGATTTATTGATTGTTTTCACTCATCTTTATATTAAGCCTCTGTCGGAAAGTTGCACAAATGTTTTAAAACAACTTTTATTTAAACTGGGGTTTATGATATGTTCAGAAATTAATCACTGATTTAAGATTGGTTATTTCCACTGAGATTTTCAAGTTTTGAAGTGTTTGTGATTACTGTTTTGCCCGAGGGGCTGTTTTACGAACTATGCTTTGCCCGAGGGGCCGATTATGACTTTAATCTCTATTATTATTTTAAATGGTATTGAACCCCTACTGAAACTGTTGGAAGGTATTTCAAAGATGATTTTTACTAAAAGAAGGATTTTAAAAGGGACGATTGACTCGTATTATGATTTGAAAGCCTGTTGTGTTTATTGAACCCAATGTAAATGTGGATTCATTGTTTCCTACTGCTCAGCCTTTATTTACTCTTATTACTTACTGAGTTGGAGTACTCACATTACTCCCTGCACCTCGTGTGCAGATTCAGGTATATCGGAACCCGGTAGGGGGTGTTTATAGCTCAGCCGCAGAGTCATCAGAGTTAGCAAGGTGGCTGCATGACGTTCGCAACACCACTTCCTTCCCCTCATTGTTGTTACTGTATTTAGTATATTTTTAGACTTTTGTTGTATTCAGACCTTGATAGTTGCTCATGACTAGTGACACCCCGATGTCGGGTTGGTATTTAATTCCGCACTGTTATTCCAAGATTTTATTATGAAACATTGTTTAATTTAAAGACTTAAAATGAGTCTTAATGCTTAAAGGGTTAAGGTGAATGTTGTGTCGGCTGGGCTTGTCTTCACAAGAGGCGCCATCACAACTGGGGCGGTTTGGGGTCGTGACAAGTTGGTATCAGAGCCTAGGTTACATAGGTCTCACGAGTCATGAGCAGGTTTAGTATAGTCTTGCGGATCGGTACAGAGACGTCTGTATTTATCCTTGAGAGGCTGCAGAACCTTTAGGAAAACTTCACATTCTTGAATTCTTATCGTGCGTCCTTTGTTTCAGCTTGAAATGTAACTCTTTGAATTCCTTCCACGCGTTTGTATGCGTGCATGATCGCTCAGTATCAAATATGCCTTGATGGTTTGTGATTTCCCGATCGAGGGGCAAGGTGTGATCTCTGTAAGTTGATGTTGGGCTAGTCTGAAGGACTTGAGGCCGGATCTTTGCCTATGGCTTGAGCACCGAGGTGCTGATTGTGTGAGCAAGTGTTTTGAACTTATATGTTCAGTATTGTCCGTATTAGCGGAAGTGACGGTTGAGTAACTATGTGATGAGTATGTTAGTACTGCGAGATATATTCATATAATTTGGAAACGACAAGAAGGGTCTGCTGGAGGATAGAAGAACTATTAGGTGCTTGAATTCCATCTTGATTCGAAGTATAGCCCCGAGTTATAGGCGTGTGAAGAATCTTTTCATGTTTCACAGTTGTGAGTGAATTAAAAAAAAATCATGTTGCGGTATGAGTTCAGACTCAAGAAGAGTAAGTGACTGCGTACAATTTATGATGGTGGAAGGTATACATAAATGTTAGTTAAGGCGGAGCAGGTGGGTTATCTCCTGCAAAGTGTTCTGGAGTTGTGTGATCTTTATGTTGTCCGTTAGAAGATCCTATTTACAAGTGAAATATATATATATGTGAATTTAATTTGGGTCGCTTAAGAGAGTGGGTTTAATTGTCATGAGAGTAAATACGAGATTTGTAGAAGATATGAAGTACCAGATGGTCTGTGTTCCACGAGCTTATGAAGGATTGAGTTAATCTCACTATGGTATTATGGCAACAATAAAGCGTATGTGTTATGAGTTATGGTACGTGTTTGACCTATGGCTTTGAGCCAAGTGGGGGAGTACGCTATTGAATAGTTGATTCCACGGTTATATGCTCTAATGGTCCCAGTTCGAGGCGTATTTGTGACACAGTTATGGCTCGAGTAAAGGAAATTTCAATAAAGGCTATGTTATGCTTTATGGGTGTATGAGAATCGGGGAATGACTTTAGTTGTGGTTGGTAAGGAATGCTCGGTGCATAGGACAAGCAGTTGCTTGGTTATATTGTAATGAGGTCACATTCTGCAGTGTCAGAGTGCTAATGAAGCACAGGTTGTTCGATTCGTTTAATCAATCTAACTACGGTTTAAGTAGTGTGGATAACTCTAGAGAATGGTCCTATTGTGTTCAAAACTCTACATGAAATAATTGGAGGCTTCTAAGTTGTACTTATGGATAGAAACTGAGTTTTCAGTGGAAGATGGCAAGACTTGTGGTATTTTCTATATTAATTATGGGATTCTATATATCAGTATCGGGAAGGTGAAGGTAATGGCTCTGGGGAACACTTAAAGAGTATTAGGCGGCTTATGAGCCTTAGACGGTGTAGCTTTATGTTTGGGTTTCATGTAATAAGCCTAGGTTGAGGAAATTGTGGTGCTACAGCAAGAAGGATTATCAAGTTGAAGATGAATCAGAAGGAATTTAGATAGATAGGGTATCTTGATAGTTGACCAAATCGGTATGGTAAGGATATGATGAATTCCTTGTGTGTGTTTGAGGTAATGAGTTCCTACAGCTATTTTGCAACAATGCTCTTGGGTTTTGATGGCTTGCTTAGCTTGGTCTAGTTAGAAGGATTCAGTCCTGGTAGTTGAATTTGTGCAAATGGAATTGGGAGAGTTCTTATTGATTTCTACCGAGGTTGGAGAGGTGCAATTTCTCCGAGTGTGAGAAGCATAGGATATGTAATGATTTTTCTTCTAGATGGTATCAATGGAAGCTCTTGGCTAGATGAGTTACAGTTCAGTTCTGAAAGGAAGTTCATAAAACTCTTAGGCAGCGGGTAGCCTCAGATGATTAAGGAAATAGTACTGCTAATTGGAAATGATTTGACGAGAGTCTATGTTTTAGTAAAAAGGCAATGTTGTTAAGTTGATAACACTTCGGTAGTATTGCGACACCTTCTTTTTAGATCGACTGGTGATATTCGGGTTCACTTTGTGGCACAGGGAAATTTTAGAGTATCTATAGCGGAATGATTGGGTATTAGAGGTTGTGAGATGATACGATCTGTTGGTTATAGGCACCTATGGTGCGGTTCTATCGGAGTTTCACAATGGAAGTCGAGCGGGAAGAGTAATTTGGTGTTGCTCGGTGAACGACGTATCGGTCATGTCCTATCGGGTGTGCGTGGTGTATGTTATTTGCTTCATCGTGAGTATGATGAATTGGTTTGGTTCCAGATATCAAATTATGCGTGGTTGTCGATTTCGAGCATAGTGACTTAAGGTGGTTCCATGTGGAGCAGTGTTTAAATAAGGTTGCGCATTGCAGTGAATATATGTGGAGGTATGACCTTGCAGGTTAGATTCGTGTGTTCTATTCCTATGATGTGAGAAGGGTTCTCAGTCTTGTGTTGTGGTGGTACTAGTGAAATTGAGGTTCAGCTCTTTCATTTGAGTCATTTTCATGATTTGAGTATGTTCGGATTGTTGCGTATTGATGCGTGTATTGTGCAAGTTGTGGCTTAGGTCTGTATGGATGTGTCATGTCACCAGAGTAATGTGTTGGATTAGCGGAGATCGTTGGAGATCATTAATAAATACAAACGGATTCGATTTCAGCATGTTTGATGGGTAAATATCGAGGTTTGGTTCAGAATATTGCTATGGTCCTTGCCAAAGGAGAAGTAACCTTATGGATGACGGATCTGAGACATGGTTATGATTTATTGCGTGTTTCATTTATCATTGGCAGTATATGGAAGTGTTGGAATGAGACTTTAGTTGATAAGAGGTTTCTACCGGTATTCGGGTGTTGTGTGCAGCTGCTGTGAATGGAAGTTATCGCTACATGTGTTTGAGTTACGTGGTATATCAGATAACTACACTTGAGGTTGAAAGCATGGGTTACTACATCTAGTTCGGGTCTATTCAAAGTATAGGTATGAGGTTCTGATTGTATTGAGGATTTTAGAAGCAGAAATGTGGTTCTATGGTTTATGGACTAGGATAGATTGTGAAATTTCAGTTATATTATGTTATCGAACCTATATGAGGTAGGGTATCGTGGGATCACCCCCGGGTATATGCATGGTAAAGTTATTCAGCAATTCGTTGGCTTCTGGAACAACTCTGGGCACGTTCGAGGACGAACGTGTGTTTAAGTGGGGGAGGATGTAACGACCCGACCGGTCATTTTGAACTTTTGCACTTTGATCGCTAGTTCCCGGGCATGACTTGCCCCGTGTAACGTATTATGACTAATGTAGATCATTGGTTTTGGTTTTTAGGAAAAATCGGAATGAATTTGAAGGAACAGTCTCAGTTGAAAGCTTTGAATTTGAAAGGTTTGACTAAGAGTTGACTTATTTGTATATGAGCTCGGATCGGAAATTTTATGATTTGGATAGCTTCGTTGGTTGATTTATGACTTAGGAGCACGATCGGAATGCATTTTGGAAGTCTGTGGAAGGATTTGGCTTGAATTGGCAAAGTTAATATTTTGGCGAATTCCGGTTGATAGGTGAGATTTTGATCCGAGGGTCGGAATGGAATTCCGAGAGTTGTTGTAGCTTTGTTATGTCATTTGTGATGTGTGTGCAAAATTTCAGGTCATTTGGACGTCGTTTGGTCGACTTTTTGATCGAATTCGGATTTCAGAAGTTTTGGAATTCTTAGGCTTGAATCCGAGGGTGATTTGATGTTCTGATGTTGTTTTGAGCGTTACGAAGGTTGGAACAAGTTTGAATTATGTTATGGGGTGTGTTGGCATGTTTGGTCGGGGTCCCATTGTCACACCTCCTTTTTGCGCGCCCAGCCCCGAATGGTTAAATGCGCGAGGGAGTTTTTCCAATTTAAGTGACAATATTCGAAATGGGATTATTTATTTAATTCAGAGTCGCCACTTGGGAAAGGTTTGGCTTTTGGTGTCCCAAGTCACCGGTTTATCTTGAATCCCAAATCGAGGAAAATATTCGACTTTCCAAATGAAGTCTGCGAACCAGAAATTCTAAGTAAGGAATTCTGTTGACCCGAGGGAAGGTGTTAGGCACCCTCGAATCCCGTGGTTCTAGCACGGTCGCTTAAATTGTTATAATGGCTAAATATCTGATTTAAATACATGTTGTGACTTATGTGCTTTTATTAAGTTTAAACCGCTTTTATTATTATCATTTATTTTATAGAATTGCAACGTCGTGAAAATGCATCTCGAACCACGTCACAATCAATGCACCCGTAGTTGTTAACACATTTCGACTCCGTTGAGATTTGAATTTGGGTCACATAAATGCGCACCCGAATTTAAGAATGTAATTTAATTAAGTCGCGCCTAAAGAGTCTAACGCGTTATTATCTTTGGGGAAGACAGTGAAATTCACTAAACAGTCCAAACCAAATTCTAAGTATTTATTATGACCAATTATTGAGGGCCCCGCAATTTGCATTTTTATTTGGCGAGGCTCGTCTCATTATTTTTAAAAGGATAATCTTAGCATGACTACATTTCTATTTTTTTTTGTTTTTCTAAAATAAATGAAGAAAAAAAAATACGTGCTAATTAAATTGCATGCTTGGCCAATTTGACCTCTTATTAGTTATTGGATTAATTCTCTGCGAGGCGGGAAATTTTTGTACCTTATTGGACATGCTTTCAGTTTGATAAAAGAAACTGCATACAAGACAAATAGCATGCTAAACTCACCCTAGACGTCTGTCCCCTTTTTATTTAAGCTGACCTTTTAACCAGATTAATAGCATTGACTACTATAAGCTACTACCAATGGGGTTCGGACGTGGTCCTATAAACTGCCTAACAAAACCCAATTTGATAGAGTTAGTTTAAATGACTCAGAATTATGATGCGACTTTTGTCGAATTAAAAGCATCCTGCCTTACATGTTTAGGAATAAAGATAGAAGCTGAGATTTAACTGCCAATGTACTAAACACACGCGCACTCCTCGTCAAACAGACGACTTAACATCTTGAAACCAAATAGTGTTAAATAGACTAAACTTCTATTAAGTACACATTGCACAAATGTATATTTTTTATGGAGCTACAAACTGAAAGTTACACAAACCCAAACACATTTAAAAGTTGTAAGTACAGCAGATGACCAGGTTCCTTTGCATCTTTCATTTCATGCCTTTAGTGTTACATCAGTATGAGATTCGAGTGTGTACCTGGAAAGTGCTTACAATTGAAGAAGCAGGAAAGTCAGTAGAGCAGTAGTAGCATACACCAAACAATAGCAGTAACAGCAGGTAACAACAGAACAAATCCCAGTGCAAGATGCAACTATAGCCGATGGAAAAGTAGCAAAATGACAGCAGCAAGCAGTGTAGTAGAAACAGAAACTCCAAACAGACCAAATCTAGGAATAAACTAATGCAATACACAACCAGTAACCTCAGTTAAAGACTTGGAAGAATCAGTATTGATTAAACAGGTTGAAAACAAGTGAAATCCAAACAAAAATAGGAAGAAACAGTTTCTGATTTTTGTCTGTATGTTTTCTATTTCTTGCTTTCTCTCTATCTGTGTTTTTCTCACTCAGTGTATGTCTGTATATGCCTGTCTTTGTGGTATCTCTCTCTGTGTATGTGTGTCCAAAAATTAGTGTATATATCTCCTACTCTTCTTATCCCTCTGAAAATCTTTTCTATCTCTTTTTTCCAATCCCCTTTAACTAATCGAAGTTCTGCCCTTTTTATAGCCTAGCATCAGCCCTTTACAGTCTGTAAAACACAATCAGAACCCCCCCCCCCTTTTCTGCTGTTTTTCCACTCATCTTTTAAAAGTAGAACCCTTCCCACGAGATTCCCTGACAACCCTTTTAATCACCTTATTAAACTAAAAGCAGACATGGGCAGCAAGAATATAACCTGACAGCACATGCTGTCAAGTTATTTTAATCTCTAAAAAGGCCTTAATGCACATGTTGTGCGTGCACAAGTGCACATGCCATCAATTCAGACTGCAGCTAACAAACCAATCCTTAGATTTCTGATTCAAATACACCAATTATAAGTAGCTATACTCAATTCCTAATTTGATTTAAGTAGGACTTCAGCAGAAAACAAATCAAATTGTTATCGTTCAAACAGTTGAAACCAATCGACGACACGTATCGAATCGACTATACTAGTTATAACATATACAACTAATAGCCAATGATCGGAATCGAACAAAATTGAACAGGCGATTCAGATTTGCACTGTCAACACAGGAATGACCCTGGGAACTAATTAATCGACCAATTTCGAATTCAGTCGATTATACAGTTTACATACACACACATTATCAGTGAATGAAGAAGGACTCGACCAAGTACAGAGGTCCGAGCAAGGTGGACAGGACAGTCGACCAAAATTCAAAAATAAAATCAACCAAACATTTGGGGCAATGAACAAACATTTAACTACAACAAACACACGAACTGATAAAGAAAAAGGGAAAGCAAAAATACCTTAAAGTCTTGGAAAACCAGCAAACCCTGACTCGGATTTGAATCGACCTTTCTTGGGGTTAAACGGACTTTAATCGAAGTGTTCTCAATTGAGAACACTTCGATTAAGGTCCATTAGACCCTAATCATCTGGTTCAAACGGACACAGACCGGGCCCAGGGTTTCTAGGGTTCCTAAGGGGAAGATTTGGGATTTGTGTTTCCTTGGTTAGATTCGGACCAAACCAAGCATGGTTTGGTCACGAGGGAGGTCAGGGGAGTGTCTGGTATGAACCTGGGGTAGATCGGTGTAGATCAGAATTCTGCTCGAATCTTCAAATTAAGATTCGAGAACCTGGGGGCTGATTCGAACTAAGCGGTTGGTGGATTTGGATTCAGGGTGGTGAGGTGCATCTATGGTGTTAAGGTGGGGGTCACCGACGTCCATGCCGCCAGGGTTTTGGTGAGGGGAAAGGGGGCGGCTCTAGGGTTCCGGGGTTTTGGGTCTGTGAAGGAGACGACTCGAAGGGGGGGGTCTTTGGTTTAGGGCGCGGGGTAAAGGGGAAAGGTTTATATACGGGACAAGGGTTGAATTGTTGGCCGTTGGATCATTGGCGATCAACGACCATGATCTCTTGCCTTACAGAGACGACACCGTTTGGATTAATGACTGGCCCGAGATGGACCGTTGGAACCGTTTGACCAACGGTTCAGATAGGGGTGCCTGAAAACGGCGTCGTTTTCCCTTATGCCTGGGGCCAGACTGGGTTAGTGAGTTTGGGCCTGATTTTTTGGTCCAACTTACTGGCCCAATTCCGTTTTTTAACTTATTCTCTTTTTTCCTTCTTTTAATTTTTGGTATATAAAAAATAAAATTCCTAACTAAATTATGAAATCAAGATAAAATCATACCAATATTAATTGATACTCAAGCGACAATTAATCACTCACATTAACATATTTAAATAGGTAAAAATCACACCATGGCGAAAAATAGAATAAAAGCTGCATTTCTTTGTGATTTTCCTTTTAATGACCGGATCACGGTTCAAACTACACTCGACACACATTTTTGTATTTTGTTAGATAAAAATAAAAATGGACAAAATCACAAATAACTAACAAAATACCACGTAAAAATCCAAAAATTGTACAGTAAGACCATTTGCTATTATTTTTATTTCTTTTGGAGTGATTGTCGCGTAAAACAAAAATCATGTGCTCACACCCATGAGTATCGGATAAGTTTTGGAAGAGTTTTTGGAAGATTTTGCCGTTTTGAGCATAAGCATGTAATGATCCAAAGATCCATTTTTAGTTCTAGAGGTCGAAATTTGATTTTGAGACTTCTGAAATTTTGATAATGAATTATAGGACTGATCTGGAAAGTTTGGTCTAATTTCATCAAGTCGCGATTGGGTTTTTGACACGAAACATGAGTTAATTGTTTAACGAGCGAAATGGGTATTGAACTGAGCAAATGAGCTCTGCGATGAGTTTCGAATGAAGAACTATGTTCGTATTATTATTTGTGACTCATAGGAACAAGAATCATTGAATTCCGAGTTAGTATGATGGAGTTAGAGCCTTTTTAGTGAAAAGAAAAGTTGTTGCAATTTTCTGGGCAGTTTCTGCATTTTTTCGCACGTGTGAACAGTGACCGCACCTGCGTGAACAGTACCGTGTACAGTACCCCGTGAACAGTACCCCATGAACAGTACCCCGTGAACAGTGTGAACAGTACCGGACAGAATGTTAAGTATTGGAAAATGGGACGAATCCCATTTTTCATTTTTACCAAATTGGAGCTCGGGGAGGCGATTTTCGGGATATTTTCAGAGAAAACAATGGGGTAAGTGTTCTTAACTTAATTTTGGTTAGATTACCCGAATCTATTACTAGTTTTGGCATTTAATTGGTGATTTTAGTTGGGAAAATCTTGAAAACTCTCTTGGTTTAATTTGAAGATTTGAGGGTCGAGTTGATGTCAGATTTTAGTAAAATTGGTATGGTTGGACTCGTGGTTGGATGAGGTTTCATATTCCGAAATTTTTGTCGGGTTTCGAGATATGGGCCCCACGGGCGAATTTTGAGTGCAATTTTGGATTTTTAATAGAAAATGTAGAATTTCATATGGAATTAATTCCTATAATTTTTATTAACTGAATCGAATTATTGTGGCTAGATTCGAGGCATTCGGAGGTCAATTTGAGAGACAAAGGCATCGCGAGCTAGAGGATTAGCCGGTTCGAGGTAAGTAATGATTGTAAATACTGTCTTGAGGGTTTGAAACCCCGGATTATACGTCGTTGTGTTACTTTGAGGTGACTTGCACGCTGGATGACGAGCGTGGGGTAGAGCACAGCTGGGGATTGTGACCTAGTCCATCCCGAAAGAATATTTTAATGCGGATTTGATAGTTAATTGTTTGACATTATTATATTTTTGGGTTGTATGCCATGTTTCGGGCCTTGTGTCACCTTGTTGAGACCCTTAGGTGCATTTTTACTATCTTTCCTCACTCTATTTGTTTGAAAGCATATTCTCAGTCATGTTTTACCTGTTTATTGCTCAAATCTGGCTTTATCACTATATTCTTAACATGTGGAAATTGTTTTGGGCTAAGTTCCTTGTTTTACTGAGATAGACCGAGGGTCTGATTGTGAGATTGATGATTGAGATAGACTGAGAGTCTGATGGTGAGGTTAATGACTGAGAGACGCTGAGGGCCTAGTTGTGAGGATTATATATCTATGGATCGGGCTGCACGCCGCAACAATATGTATATATATATATATATATTATATATATGGATCGGGCTGCACGCCGCAGCGATACTTATATGGATCGGGCTGTGCGCCATAGCAATATAGCGCTTGGGCTGTAGGAGCCCCTCCGGAGTCTGCACACCCACAGTGAGAGCAGTCGACTATTTATATGGATCGGGTTGTGCGCCACAGCGATGCATGGATCGGGCTGCACGCCGCAACGTTTACTTTGATTTTAGTTATTGTGAGAGATATACGGATCGGGCTGCAGGCCGCAGCGGTTACTATATGGTACCAATTGAGCGTGAATGCTGAGTGCGAGTACTGATTGGTAAGAGTTGAGTCACGAGTGACAGAGAGGCTATCCCGAGGGGCGATAGATATATACATGCATATGAGTGGTGTTTTGCCTGAGAGGCCTGATTATGGACTTATTGATTTCACTCCTCTTAAAATGAGTTTCTATCGAATATGTTGATTTATTGACTGTTTTCACTCATTTTTATATTGAGCCTCTGTCGGAAAGTTGCACAAATGTTTTAAAACAACTTTTATTTAAACTGGGGTTTATGAAATGTTCAGAAATTAATCACTGATTTGACATTGGTTATTTTCACTAAGATTTTCAAGTTATGAAGTGTTTGTGATTACTGTTTTGCCCGAGGGGCTGTTTTACGAACTATGCTTTGCCCGAGGGGCCGATTATGACTTTAATCTCTATTATTATTTTAAATGGTATTGAACCCCTACTGAAACTGTTGGAAGGTATTTCAAAGATTATTTTTACTAAAAGCTGGATTTTAAAAGGGAAGATTGACTCGTATTATGATTTGAAAGCCTGTTGTGTTTATTGAACCCAACGGAAATGTGGATTCATTGTTTCCTACTGCTCAGCCTTTATTTACTCTTATTACTTACTGGGTTGGAGTACTCACATTACTCCCTGCACCTCGTGTGCAGATTCAGGTATATCAGAACCCGGTAGCGGGTGTTGATAGCTCAGCCGCGGAGTCATCAGAGTTAGCAAGGTGGCTGCATGACGTTCGCAGCACCGCTTCCTTCTCCTCATTGTTGTTACTTTATTTAGTACATTTTTAGACTTTTGTTGTATTCAGACCTTGATAGTTGCTCATGACTAGTGACACCCCGATGTCGGGCTGGTATTTTATTCCGCACTGTTATTCCCGGATTTTATTATGAAACATTGTTTAATTTAAAGACTTAAAAGTGACTCTTAATGCTTAAAGGGTTAAGGTGAGTGTTGTATCGGCTGACCTTGTCTTCATGAGAGGCGCCATCACGACCGGGCCCGTTTGGGGTCGTGACACACTTATACTTTCACAATTTGTTGTACAACCGGAGCCAACTCTCCTCAATGTTCATTGGTCACAATTCTTTCCACAACTTTACACAATAAATAAAAATCTTCACCAAGGCATGAATAATACAACGAGATCATGAAAATCAAAAGATAAGACTCACGGTCATGTTTGACACCAACGTATAGATACTCGTCACCATGCCTATACATCGTACTCAACAAGAAGCAAATAGCAAATAGGACACAACTCCTAATCCCTCAAGCTAAGGTTAGACCAAACACTTACCTCGATGCCACGAACACAACTCAAGCTTCAATTATAGCTTTACCCCTCGATTCCTCTGCCAATTCGCTCGTATCTAGCCACAAGTTACTTAATTACATCAATAAACTCTAAATGAATCAATTTGAATACATGAAAATAAGTTTTCCAAAGTTTTACCCAAAAAGTCAAAATCGCCCCCGAACCTACATGGTCAAAACCCGTGGTTCGAACCAAAACCCGATTACGCATTCCCCCACGAGCCCAAATATGTAATTTATTTTGAAATCGGACCTCAAATCGAGGTCCAAATGCCCAATTTTTGAAAAACCTAGGTTCTACCCAAAACACCCAATTTCCCCCATGAAAATCGTTGATTTGAAGTTGAAATCATGTTAAAAGATGTTAATGATTGAAGAAACCTAGTTAAAAATGACTTACAATTGATTTGGAGAAGAAAGGTTGTTTGAAAAATCGCCTCTTATGTTTTAGGGTTTTGAAAAGTGAAAAATAACTGGAAAGTCCGTTTAATTATACTCCACTCAGGCCCTCTCCGCGGACCGCATAAAAAGGACTGCGGGCGTGGAGCTCCACCACGGACCGCAAGAAATCGAGCGCGGCCACGAAGTCTTGGCCTTGCTCACCGCGAACCGCACAATTCCCACCGTGGTCGCGGAGCCCTCTCCGCGGCCGCGGAGCTTCCACCGTGGACCTCGAAGCCTAGCTTCAGAGACCTGCAACTTCTCTGAATCTGAAACTTTTTTTCATAAGTGTAAAAACATCCTAAAACTCACCCGAGCCCTCGGGGCTCAAAACCAAATGCCATAATAACTCAAAAACATCATATGGACTTACTCGTATAATCAAATCATCAAAATAACCGCATGAACATCAAATTAAATCCTGAGATAGATGATATTTTCTCTAAACTTCTTTAAACATAAATTTTGCAATTTAAGTCCGAATCACGTCACATGACATTTGCTTTTCACCAAATTCCACAGAAATATCTTAAATCATATATAAGACCTGTACCGGGTGCCGGAACCAAAATACGGGCACGATATCATCATGTTCTAATCAAATTTCATTTCAAATTTCTTTACAAAGTTTCAGAAAACAATTTTCTTTGAAAATTCATTTCTCGGGCTCGGGACCTCAGAATTTGATTCCGGTCATATGCCCAAGTCCCATATTTTCCTACGGACCCTCCGGGACCGTCAAATTACGGGTCCGGGTCCGTTTACCTAAAATGTTGACCGAAGTCAAATTAGCTCATTTTAGAATCAAAACTTATCATTTTTCACAGATTATCGTATTTAAGCTTTCTGGCTATGCGCCCGGACTGTGCACGCAAATCGAGGTAACTCAAAAATAAGGTTTTCAAGGCCTCGGAACACGGAAGTTTCATTTTAAAACAAGTAAAAGGTAATCACATGTATAGAATATTAAAAGATAATACAGTAATTAAGTGTAATTTTAGTAGTGGAGAACATATATTACATACCGAAGATAAACAATACAATACTTTAGTAGATTTAATAATCAATTTTGGAGAAAAAACCCAGGAAAAGAATAAAAACATAATAAGAACGCTAGAACTAGTAGAAGCATTACATACTAAATATAGAAAGACTTTAGAAAAATTAAAACAAAATTTGGATTTCCTAAAATCACAAGAACTAGAAATAGACAGAAAAATACAATTTCTGAACAATAAGTTTAATCTAGAAAAAATACCTACGAAAAATGAAATAGAAAAATTAATTAAAACTATTATAGAAAGCCTAAAGAATTAGAAATACAAACAACCAGATTAGTAGAAAAAATAATACATCAAGTAGAAGTATTAAAAAGTTAGATAAGTACCTTAAAAGGAAAGATAGACACAATAAAAGAAATCGCTCTTTCATGAGTGATTTACAACTAGAACTAGATATAGTATATGAGGAAGCATTAAAATTCACAGAAAGAATTCAACCCAATCCAGAGGGACTGACTAGTTATACTCCTCAAGGGAAAGCGGATCAAACAATAATAAAACAGAATAATATTTTAATAGTATTACTTTTAGAAATTAATATGAAGCTAGAAAGGAGATAAAGACTGAAATTCCAAAAGTAGACGATTTAATAGAACAATTAAAAAGAGTTGAATTTACACCGCAAAAAGATAAAGCAAAAATAAGAAAACCACAAAAATGGACCTTTTTCCAGGTGTGTCAAGAACAACAAACGAAGAAAGATCACGAATAAGTTTTTCAGATAATAGAATAGGTAATAATATGTTAGTAAGAATTTTTACTAGAAAAAGACAAGAAGAAAATCAAAAATTAGACAAAATAATAGATATAGACAAAGATATACAAATTTTTCAACAAAATCAACTAAGGTTACTCAATCCGAGAATATTATATAATACAGGATATTTTTTAAATAATTGTCAACTATATAGACATTATAGAGAAGAGCAATTATTAGCCATAGGAAATAAAGTTGCAACATTAAATTTAATTAACCTAGAATCAGTACGACAAATAAAAAATTATAAAAAGAATTTAATGCATATGTGATTAATAGTAATCGGATTAAAATGACTAACTAGAAAGAACATAGGAACTAAAGTACTAGTAGTAGTATATGATGACAGATGGTCAGGTCAAAAGAAATCTATAATAGGTTTAACAGAAGTAGACATGACCAATAATGGAGGAATATTTTCCATTAGCCTAGATTTCATGATAAATCTAGCAGAATTTGGAAAAAATATTAAAATAGGAACACAGACTAAAGGGTATGAAGAAATGAATAATGGAAATAATTTATTGATATGTTTTAAAACAAATTTTCCGTGTTCTGAGACCTTGAAACATCATTTAGAGTAACCTCGATTTGCGTGCACAGTCCGGGTGCGTAGCCGGAAAGCTTAAATATGAAATTTATGAAAAATGATAAGTTTTGACAGTAAAATGAATAAAGTTGACTTCGGTCAACATTTTGGCTAAACAGACCTGAATCCGTGATTTGACGGTCCCGGAGGGTTTGTAGGAAAATATGGGACTTGGGCGTATGCCCGTAATCAAATTCCGAGGTCCCGAGCCCGAGAAATGAATTTTTAAAGGAAATTATTTTCTGAAAGTTTTTATGGAAATTTAAAATGAAGTTTGATTAGAAAGAGATGGTATCGGGCCCGTATTTTGGTTCCGGCACCCGATACAGGTCTTATATATGGTTTAAGTCATTTCTGTAAAGTTTGGTTGAAAACGGACGCCGTTTGACATTGAGGTTATTTTGGCAATTTGATCGCACAGATAAGTTCATAGGATGTTGTTGAGTTAGTACGTGTGTTTGGTTAGTAGCCCCGAGGGCTCGAGTGTGTTTTGGATGTGTTTCGGCAAGTTTTGAACTTAGGAAAAAGTTGCAGATTCAGAGAAGTTGCAGGTCTCTGAAGCTAGGTCTTGCGGTCCGCGGTGGAAACTTCGCGGCCGTGGTGGGGACTCCGCGTCCGCGGTGGGATTTGTGTGGTCCGCGGTGAGCAAGGCCTACCCTCCACGGTCGCGCTCGATTTCTTGCGGTCTGTGATGGAGCTCCGCTTCCGCAGTCCATTTTATGCGGTCCGCGGTGGAGCATCGCGGCCGCAGTCCTTTTTATGCGGTTCGCGGAGAGGGTCTGAGAGGAGTATTTTTAAACGGACTTTTCAGTTATTTTTCACTTTTCAAAATCCCAAAAATATAAGAGGCGATTTTTCAAATAACCTTTCTTCCCCAAATCAATTGTAAGTCATTTTTAACTAGTTTTCTTCAATCTTTAACATCTTTTAACATGATTTCAACTTCAAATCAATTATTTTCATGGGGGAAATTGAGTGTTTTGGGTAGAACCTAGGTTTTCACAAAAATGGGGATTTGGACCTCGATTTGAGGTCCGATTTCAAAACAAATTATATATTTGAGCTCGTGGGGGAATGTGTAATCGGATTTTGGTCCGTATTTCGAGTTTGGACCAAGCGGGCCCGGGGTCGATTTTTAACTTTTTGGGGAAATCTTTATAAAACCTATTTTCATGCATTAGAATTGATTCATTTAGCATTTATTGATATCGTTAAGCAAATTGTGGCAAGATACAAGCGAGTTGGTGGTGGAAACAAGAGGTAAAACGGTAATTGAGGCTTGAATTGTGTTCGTTGTATCGAAGTAAGTGTTTGGTCTAACCTTAGCCTAAGGGATTAGGATTTGTGTCCTATTTGCTAATTGCTTCTTGTCAAATACGACGTATAGGCATGGTGACGAGTATCTATACATTGGTGTCAAGCATGATCGTGGGTCTTATATTGTGATTTTCATGATTTCGTTGTATTATTCATGCCTTGATGAAGATTTCTAATTGTTGTATAAAGTTTGAGGAAGGAATTGTGACCTATGAACATTAAGGAGCGTTGGCTCAGGTTGTATGGCGAAATTGTGAAATTATAAGTGACAATTGAACTTTTAGAGCTTTGGCTCGAGTTGTGAAAGTATTAGTGATAATCGAACCTCTAGAGCATTGGCTCGAGTTGTGAAGTGAATTGTGAAGTAAAATTGAGAAAGAGAAGAGATCATTATGTTGTCACCCTTGCCGGGCTATTGTTGATTTATTTGTTTTTCCCTTGCCGGGATTTAATTATTTAATTGTTGTTCTCTTGCCGGGATTTAATTGGTGACTTGTTGTTCCCCTGCCGGGATTCTTATTGAAAAATTTCCTTTATTTCCTTACCCTATTGTTTGTGATTATTGTTTGGGTGAGGAAGAGAGTTAAAGCACGAAGGGTGATACTGTGCATTGTTTGTTATTGTGAGGAAAGAGTGTAAAGTACGAAGTGTGATGACGTGCCGCACGATGTACCATTCCGTGCCGACTTTATTGATTATATCATGAGGAAAGAGAGTAAAAGCACCAAGGGTGATGCCGTGCACATTTTTATCATATGATTGCTTTAGTGAGGATGAGAGTAAAAGCATGAAGGGTGATGTCGTGCATTTGTTGATTTCTAATTCTTGTTTATATCCGAGTTATGTTGTTTCTTTCATGACTTGTTGTTATTTGATTTACTTCGAGGTTATAGATTCCCTTACCCTATTTGCCTTGTGGTTGTTGTTTGGGTGAGGAAGAGCGTAAAGCACGAAGTGTAATGCCGTGTATTGTTTTGGTGAGAACGAGAGTAAAAGCACAAAGGGTGATGCCGTGCAAATTGTTAATTTCTGCTTCCTTGTTGATATTCTAGTTATGTTGTTTCTTTCCTTGCTTGATGCCTTTCTATTCGGAACTATTATCTCCCCCGCAGCATGTTTCCCCCTTTCATATTGACTGGTTATTTCTTTATCCCTTTTTTCCGCTGTATATATATATATGAATTGCACAAGTTTATTTGGAGTCTGGTCCTAGCCTCGTCACTACTTCGCGGAGGTTAGGCTAGACACTTACCAACACATGGGGTCGGTTGTGCTGATACTACACTCTACACTGTGTGCAGATCCAGGAGCAACTTTCGGACAGTAGTTGGAGGGCTTCCTTCAGTCCACCCGGAGACCCAAGGTAGACCTACAGGAGACCAGACCTACAGGAGACCGCAGGCCCTGGCATCCCCCTCAATCCCTTTTTCTCTGTTTCATTTTCTTTCGTTTAGAAATAGTGTATTGTATTTCTTCAGACCCTATATGTAGTAACTCTTAGATAGTCTATGACATCGTGAGACACAAAGGGCCTTTTATTGTATTTAGCTGTTTAAATGAGGTGTTCTGCTTTGGTTTGGCTGGCCTTGTCTTCACGAAAGGAGCCATCACGATCGGGTTCGGGGTTAGGGTCGTGACAAGTTGGTATCAGAGCTTAGGTTACATAGGTCTCACGAGTCATGAGCAGGTTTAGTAGAGTCTCGCGGATCGGTACGGAGACATCTGTATTTATCCTCGAGAGGCTGCAGAACCTTTAGGAAAAACTTCATATTCTTGAAATTCTTGTCGTGCGAACTTGTGGTCCGAGTACTAAACTTCTGTTATTCCATTCTCTCACAGATGGTGAGGACGCGAGCTACCGAACGAGGTGGATGACCACCAGTACCACCAGCTGAGACCACCAAAGGCCGTGGACGCGGTCGTGGTCGTGGAAGAGGCAGAGCAAGGAGCGCAGCACCTGTAGATCCATCAGCTGCCCTAGCTTCGGATCAGGCTCCAGCTATAGATGCTCTAGTAGCACCAGTTCAGGCATCAGCTCTGCCCATCGTGATTTCGGGTCTTCAGGAGGACTTGGCAAAGATCTTATCCGTTTGCACCGGCCTGACTCAGGCAGTTTCAGCCACTACAGCAACAGCTACTTCACAGGCCAGGGGAGGCAATCAGACCCCCACTACTCGCACACCTGAGCAGGTAGTGCAGGGACTACAGACACTGGGGGCATCTCCAGCTCAGCTACTTCTTGAGAGGTTTGGTAGACTTCAGCCTCCATCATACAGTGGTGCTGAGGGCGAGAATGCCCAGGATTTTCTTGATAAGTGTCAGCGGATGCTCCGTACAACAGGTATTCTTGAGACTAGTGGTGTGGCATTTACCACCTTTCAGTTTACTGGGACTGCCTTCACTTGGTGGGAGGCGTATGAGAGGCATAGGCCGGTTGGAGCAGCGCCCCTTACTTGGCATGAGTTCTCCACTCTTTTCTTGAAGAAATACATACCTCAGTCTCGCAGAGAGGAGCTGCGTAGACAGTTTGAGTGGTTGCGATAGGGGGATATGACTGTGTCATAGTATTAGTCAAGGTTTTCTGAGTTGGCTCGTCATGCCGTTTGGATGGTTTAGACAGATCGTGAGAGGATTAAGAGATTTGTTGATGGCCTTAACTACCATCTCCGTATTCTGATGACTAGAGAGAGAGTGTTGGGTGCTACGTTCGAGGAGGTGATTGATATCGCTCACGAGATTGAGACGGTTCGCAGTCAGGATCGGGAGAAGAGGGAGGCCAAGAGGCCTCGAGGATCTGGCAGTTACAGTGGTTCTCTTTTGAGGGGCCAGTTTCAGTATGGTAGAGATCGTTCTTTTAGGCCTGCAGAGTATCGTGGGGCATCTTCAGGTCGTGGTTATCATGGGTCACAACAGGGTCAGCCTTCACTCAATGCCCTTCCATCCCAGAGTTCATTTCGTGCCCCGTCAGCTCAGGGTTCTGCTATGCCGAGTGCATTAGCTGGTCACTCCGATGTGAGAGGTTCCCTTCAGTCCCCATCTCCAGCAACGGGTAGTTGTTATGAGTGTGGAGAGTTTGAACATATGAGGAGGCAGTGCCCTCGACTTCGTGATGGTCAACTTCAGCAGAGGGGTCAGCCCTCGACTTCTGCTCCAGTTACTTCACCACCCGCCCATCCAGCTAAGGGTGGGGGTCAGGCAGCTAGGGGTCGCCCCAGAGGGGGAGGTCGATCAGGCGGTGGCCAAGCTCGTCTTTATGCTATTCCAGGTAGGACAGATGTTATTGCTTCAGATGCTGTCATTATAGGTATTGATTCAGTCTGCCACAGAGATGCCTTTATATTATTTGATCCCGGTTCCACCTTTTCCTATGTGTCATCATACTTTGCTCGTTATTTGGGTACGCCCCGTGAGTTTCTTGCTTTACCTGTTCATGTATCTACCCCGGTGGGTGATACTGTTGTTATAGACCATGTGTACCGATCATGTGTGGTGACTATTGGGGATCTGGAGACCTGAGTAGATCTACTGCTATTGAGCATGGTGGATTTTGATGTCGTTTTGGGCATGGATTGGCAATCTCCGTGTCGTGCTATTCTAGACTGTCATGCTAAGACAGTCACTTTGGCTATGTCGGGTGTACCGCATATCGAGTGGCGTGGTGTGACTGATTATGTTCCTAGTAGGGTGATATATTTCTTGAAGGCCCAGCATATGGTCGGGAAGGGTTGCCAATCATATTTAGCGTCTGTAAGGGATGTGGGAGCTGAGACTCCTAGCATTGATTCTGTCCCAATTGTAAGGGATTTTCTCGATGTGTTTCCTGCAGACCTGCCGGGCATGCCACCGGACAGGGATATTAATTTTGGTATTGGCTTGGTGCCGGGCACTCAGCCCATTTCTATTCCTCCGTATCGTATGGCACCAGCGGAGTTGAAAGAATTGAAGGAACAACTTTAGGAACTCCTAGATAAGGGGTTCATTCGACCTAGTGTTCACCTTGGGGTGCACCGGTTTTGTTTGTGAAGAAGAAGGATGGCACGATGAGAATATGCATTGATTATAGGCAATTGAACAAAGTAACAATTAAGAACAAGTATCCTTTGCCTCACATTGATGATTTATTTTATCAGCTTCGGGGAGCAAGGGTGTTCTCCAAGATTGATCTTCGTTCGTGTTATCACCAATCGAATATCAGGGATTCAGATATTCTTAAGACTACTTTCAAGACCAGATATGGTCATTATAAGTTCCTTGTGATGTCTTTCGGGCTAACCAATACCCCAGCAGCGTTCATACATTTGATGAATAGCGTGTTCCGGCCTTATCTTGATTCGTTCGTTATAGTCTTCATTGATGATATTCTGGTGTACTCTCGTAGTTCGAAAGAGCATGCGGAGCATTTGAGGGTTGTATTGCAGAGACTGAGGGAGAAGAAACTTTATGCAAAATTCTCCAAGTGTGAGTTTTGGTTCAGATCAGTGGCTTTCTTGGGGCACGTGGTGTCTAGCGAGGGTATTCAGGTTGATCCAAAGAAGATAGAGGCAGTTCAGAGTTGTCCCAGACCGTCCTCAGCCATAGAGATTCGTAGCTTTCTTGGGTTGGCAGGCTATTATTGTCGGTTTGTTCAGGGATTCTCATCCGTTGCATCGCAATTGACCAAGTTGACTCAGAAGGGTACTCCATTCGTATGGTCGGACGAGTGTGAGGAGAGCTTTCGGAGGCTCAAGAGAGCTTTGACCACAGCTCCAATATTGATTTTGTCATCAGCTTCAGGTTCATATACTGTATATTGTGATGCTTCGAGAGTTGGGATTGGTTGTGTATTGATGCAGGAGGGTAGAGTTATCGCTTATGCTTCTCGTCAGTTGAAGCCCCATGAGAAGAACTACCCTGTTCATAATTTGTTGGCCGCCATAGTTCATGCATTGGAGATTTGGAGGCATTACTTGTATGGCGTATCTTGTGAGGTATTCACTGATCATCGCAGTCTTCAGCATTTGTTCAAGTAGAAAGATCTTAATTTGAGGCAGCGAAGATGGTTAGAGTTGCTTAAGGATTATGATATCACTATATTGTACCATCCGGGAAAGGCCAATGTGGTGGCCGATGCTTTGAGTCGAAAGGCAGTGAGTGTGGGGAGTTTGGCATACATCCCAGTTGGGGAGAGACCTCTTGCAGTTGATGTTCAAGCCTTGGCCAATCGGTTTGTGAGATTGGATATTTCGGAGCCCAATCGGGTGTTGGCATGTATGGTTTTTCGGTCTTCCTTATATGATCGCATCAGAGAGTTCCAGTATGATGATCCACATTTGCTTGTCCTTAAGGACAGAGTTCAGCATGATGATGCCAGAGATGTGACCATCGGTGATGATGGGGTGTTGAGGATGCAAGGCCGGATTTGCGTGCCCAATGTGGATGGGCTTCGGGAGTTGATTCTAGAAGAGGCCCATAGCTCGCAGTATTCCATTCATCCGGGTGCCGCGAAGATGTATCAGGATTTGAGGCAGTACTATTGGTAGATAATAATGAAGAAAGATATAGTGGGATTTGTAGCTCGATGACTCAATTGTCAGCAGGTAAAATATGAGCATCAAAGACCGGGTGGCTTACTTTAGCAGATGGTTATTCCTGAGTGGAAGTGGGAGAGGATCACTATAGACTTTATTGTTGGGCTTCCACGGACTTTCAAGAAATTCGATGCTATTTGGGTGATTGTGGATCGGCTGACCAAGTCCACGCACTTCATTCCTATCTGTACTACCTATTCTTTAGAGCGGTTAGCAGAGTTATATATCCGAGAGATTGTTCGGCTGCATGGTGTTCCAGTTTCTATCATTTCAGATCGGGGTACTCAGTTTACTTCCCAGTTTTGGAAGTCTATTAAGCGAGAGTTGGGTACTCAGGTGGAGTTGAGCACATCTTTTCACCATTAGACGGACGAGCAGTCTGAGCGTACTATTCAGATATTGGAGGACATGTTGCGTTCTTGTGTTATTGATTTCGGAGGTTCATGGGATAAGTTTCTAGTGCTTGTAGAGTTTGCTTACAACAACAGCTACCAGTCGAGTATTCAGATGGCCCCATATGAGGCTTTGTATGGGAGGCGGTGTAGATCTCCAGTTGGTTGGTTCGAGCCCGGCGAGGCTAGGCTATTGGGGACAGATTTGGTTCAGGATGCCTTAGAGAAGGTGAAGGTGATTCAGGAGAGGCTTCGTACAGTGCAGTCGCGACAGAAGAGTTATGCGAACGGACTGCGCACGCAAATCGATGTGACTCTAAATGTGGTTTTCAAGGCCTCAGAACATGGAAGTTTTGTTTTTAAAACAAGTGATGACCTTTTGGGTCATCACATTCTCCACCTCTAAAACAGTTGTTCGTCCTCGAACGGACAGAAGAAGGAAGTACCTGAGTCGGGGAAAAGATGGGGATAACGGCTCCGCATATCGGACTCGGATTCCCAGGTCGATGCCTCAGGAGGCTGACCTCTCCACTGAATACGAACAGAAGGAAAACTCTTCGACCTCAACTGACGAACCTACCGGTCTAGAATAGCTACCGGCTCCTCCTCATAAGACAAGTCCTTATTAATTGGACAGTGCTGAAATCTACCACGTGGGATGGATCGCCGTAATATTTCCGGAGCATGGACACATGAAACACTGGGTGCACGGCTGATAAGCTCGGCGGCAATGCAAGTCTATAAGCCACATCTCCCACTCGATCAAGAATCTCAAACGGTCCAATGAACCTAGGGCTAAGCTTGCCCTTCTTCCCAAATCTCATCACGCCCTTTATCAGCGACACTCGGAGCAATACCCGCTCTCTACCATAAAAGCCACATCTCGAACCTTGCAGTCTGCATAACTCTTTTGCCTAAACTGAGTTGTACGAAGCCTATCCTGAATAATCCTGACCTTGTCCAAAGCCTCCTGAACTAGATCCATACCCAACAATCGAGCCTCTCCCAGCTCAAACCATCCAACCGGAGATCGACACTGCCTACCATATAAAGCCTCATAAGGAGCCATCTGGATACTTGACTGGTAACTATTGTTGTAGGCAAACTCTGCTAGAGGCAAAAACTGATCCCACGAGCCTCCAAAGTCAATGACACAAGTTCAGAGCATATCCTCCAAAATCTGAATAGTCCGCTCGGACTGCCCGTCTGTCTGAGGATGAAATATTGTACTCAACTCAACCTGGGTGCCCAACTCTTACTGAACTGCTCTCCAGAAATGCGAGGTAAACTACGTACCTTGGTTCAAAATGATAGATACAGGAACACCATGAAGACGAATAATCTCCCGGATATAGATCTCAGCTAACCTCTCGGATGAATAGGAGACTGCCACAGGAATGAAATGTGCTGACTTAGTCATCCTGTCAACAATAAGCCATACTACGTCAAACTTCATCCGAGTCTATGGGAGTCCAACAACGAAATCCATAGTGATCTGCTCCCACTTCCACTCGGGAAGCTCAATCCTCTAAAATAAACCACCAGGGCTCTGTTGCTCATACTTGACCTGCTGACAATTCAAACAACGAGCCACATATGCTACGATTTCCTTCTTTATTCTCCGCCACCAATAATGTTGTCGCAAATCCTGATACATCTTTGTGGCACCAGGATGAATAGAGTATCGGGAACTATGGGCCTCCTCTAAAATCAACTCTCGGAGCCCATCCACATTTGGCACACACACTCGACCCTGCAATCTTAAAACTCCATCATCATCTAAGGTAGCCTGCTTGGCACCTCTGTGTTGCACCGTGTCTCTAAGGACACACAAATGGGGATCATCATACTGCCGATCACAGATACGCTCCAATAAAGAGAACGAGCGACCGTGCAGGCCAGTACACGAATAGGCTCAGAAATATCTAACCTCACAAACTGATTGTCCAAAGCCTGAACGGCCAAAGCAAGCGGTCTCTCACCGCCCAAAATATAAGCAAGACTGTCTATACTGGCTGACTTTCTACTCAACGCATCGGCCACCACATTGGCCTTTCCCGGATAATACAAGATAGTGATATCATAATCTTTCAACAACTCCAACCACCTCCTCTGTCTCAAATTCAACTTCTTTTGCTTAAACAAATATTGAAGACTCTTGTGATCTGTGAACACCTCACATGCCATGTCATACAAATAATGCCTCCAAATCTTCAATGCGTGAACAATGGCTGCCAACTTCAAGTCATGAATTGAATAGTTCTTCTCATGAATCTTCAATTGCCGCGAAGCATAGGCAATGACCTTGCCATCCTGCATCAACACTGAACCAAGCTCAATACGAGATGCATCACAATAAACTGTATAAGGCCCTGAACCTGTGGGCAAAACCAACACCGGTGCCATAGTCAGAGCTGTCTTGAGCTTCTGAAAGCTCGCCTCACACTCGTCCGACTATCTGAACTGGGCACCCTTCTGGGTCAACCTGGTCATCGGGGCTGCAATATATGAGAACCCCTCCACGAACCGATAGTAGTAGCCTGCCAATCCCAAGAAACTCCAAATATCTGTAGTTGATGCTGGTCTAGGCCAGTTCTTGACTGCCTCAATCTTCTTCGGATCAACCTGAATACCCTCTGCTTACACAACATGACCGAAGAATGCAACTGAACTCAACTAGAACTCACACTTCAAGAATTTAGCATATAACTAACTATCCCTTAAGGTCTGAAAAACCACTCTAATATGCTGGTCGTACCCCTCCGGGCTGCAGGAATATATCAAAATATCATCAATGAGACTATCACGAATGACTCCAAATAAGGCCTGAACACTCAGTTCATCAAATCCATAAAAGCTACTGGGGCATTGGTCAACCCAAATGACATGACCAGGAACTCATAATGCTCGTACCGAGTGCAGAAAGCTATCTTAGGGACATCGGATGCCCTAATCCTCAACTGATGATAGCCAGATCTCAAATCAATCTTTGAGAACACCTTGGCACCCTGAAGCTAATCAAACAAATCATCGATCCTCGGCAATGGATAATTATTCTTGATTGTAACCTTGTTCAACTACCGGTAATCAATACATATTCTCATCGATCCATCCTTCTTCTTAACAAACAACATTGGCGCACCCTAAGGATAAACACTAGATCTAATGAAACCCTTCTCAAGCAAGTTTTGCAACTGTTCCTTCAACTCTTTCAACTCCAGCGGGGCCATACGATATGGCGGGATAGAAATGGGCTGAGTGCCCGGAGCCAAATCAATGCAAAAGTCAATATCCCTGTCGGGTGGCATACCTGGCAGGTCTGAAGGGAAAACATCAGGAAACTCTAGAACAACGGGCATAGAATCAATAGAAGGGACCTCAACACTAGAATCATGAAAATATGCCAAATAGGCCAAACACCCCTTCCCGACCATACGTCGAGCCTTCACATACGAGATTACACTGCGGGTAGAATGACCAGGAGTTCCTCTCTACTCTAAATGGAGCAAATCCGGTAAGGCTAAGGTCACAGTCTTGGCATGACAGTCCAAGATAGCGTGGTAAGGTGATAACCAGTCCATCCCCAATATAACATCAAAATCGACCATGTCTAGAAGCAACAAATCCACACGAGTCTCAAGACCCCCAATCACCACAATACAAGAACGATGAACTCGATCTACCATAATAGAATCACCCATCGGTGTAGACACATAAACATGAATACTCAATGAGTCAATAGGCATAACCAGATACGGTGCAAAATAAGATGACACATACGAGTAGGTAGACCCTGGATCAAATAATACTGAAGCATCTCTATCACAAACCAGAATAGTACCTGTAATGACTGCATCTGAAGCCTCAGCCTCGGGCCTAGCTGGAAGGGCGTAACATTGGGCTAGGCCCCACCACCTTGAACTATATATCTGGGATGGCCTGCAGCTAGCTGGCTTCCACCTCTAGCGACCTGAGCTCCACCTCTAGTACCTCTATCTCTAACTCTAGCACCTCTACCCCCACCTCTAGCTGGCTGGGTGGGCTGTGGAACACTTGGTGCTTGTACCATAGCACAAGAACCCTGATGCTGAGAGCTACTCAGTGCTCGAGGGAAAAACCTGGCAATGTGACCTGTATCACCACAAGTGTAACAAGTCCTCGGTTGCTGAGACTATTGGCCCTGATGGCCTAAATGACCACCCCGAAAATTCTTAAGCAGCGATGCACTGATAGGAGCAGGTGGTGCTCTGTAGGACTGCTGATCGGGATATTGCATCTGGGGACCACGACCACCTAAAGTACCATGAGAAACTGGAGCGCTGACTGAAAGGGCCTAGGAGGATGGCCTCTACCATACGAATCTCAACCTCCGGATGAGGTACCACTGAATCGGCCTGAATGATGGGGCCTCTTGTCTGACCCATGTCCGCCTCGTTATGACAGAACTATCTCAACTTCTACGGGCCACATTGGCCGCCTCCTGAAAATAATCTCACTCCCAGCCTCTCTAGCCATCTGAAGACGAATCGACTGGATAAGACATTCAATAAACCTCCTCACCCTCTTTCTCTCAGTGGAGAGTATAATGAGAGCATGGCAAGCTAAGTCGATGAACCTAGTCTCATACTGGGTAAAAATTATGGAACCATGTTGGAGGCGCTCGAACTGCCTCTGATAAGCCTTTCGCTGAGTAACGGGGAGAAACTTCTCCAGGAATAGCCTCGTGAACTGCTCCCAAGTCAAGGCCGGCGATCCGGCTGGTCTCTCTAAGCAATAATCCCTCCACCAAGTCTTGGCGGATCCAGACAAGCAAAATGTAGAAAAATAAACCCCGTTGGTCTCAATAATGCCCATGTTCTTGAGAATCTCGTGGCAACTGTCTAGATAATCCTGGGTATCCTCAGTAGATGCACCGCTGAAAGTAGAAGTGAAGAGCTTGGTGAACCTATCAAGTCTCTACAAAGCATCGGCAGACATAGCTACTCCATCACCGGTCTGAGCTACCACACCCGGCAGTACTGCTCCAACTGGCTGAACTGCTGGAGTCTGAATCTGAGGAGCTACCTGCTCTGGAGTGCGAGTAGCAGGAGTCTGGGCCCCTCCTCCAGCCTAAGAGACGGCTGGTGCTACAGGAAGCAAGCCTGCTCGGATTACACTCTCCATGAGGTCCACTAATCGGACCAGAGCATCCTGAAGAACTAGGATAGTAATAAACCCCTTTGGGACCTAAGCTCGGCCCACCAGAACTGCTTGAGCCGAAACCTCCTCATCAAAATCAACTTGAGGCTCCATCACTGGGGCTGCTACTCGGGCCTGAGATCTGCCCCTACCTCAGCCTCTAACATGGCCTCTGCCTCACCCTCTACCCCTCGTGGGAGTGGCTGCTCGGGGCTCGGGCTACTGAGCGGAGGATGAGGAAGCGCGTGTTCTCGCCATCTGCGAAAGAATAGAGTAGAAGTTCAATTATCATTGAGAAACAAAACCGCACGATAAGAAGGATTAAATGTGAAGTTTTTCCTAACTCTGTAGCCTTTGGGGGATAAATACAGACGTCTCCATATCGATCCCTCAGACTCTACTAAGCTTGTCTGTGAACTGTGAGACCTATGCAACCTACAGGTCTGATACCAACTTGTCACGACCCGAATTTCCCACCCTCGGGAGTCGTGATGGTGCCTACTAATGAATCTAGGCAAGCCAAACCTTAACTACTTGCTACACTTTCATTTTCTTGCCTCTTTTAACAAACACAAGACGATAATATGATAAAAGCAGAATTTTAAGTAAATAAGCAGAAGTCAACAATTATATATCTTAAGGCTACGTCTATTACAACTTTTAGAAACCTCAAATACCCCAAAACCTGGTGTCATAGTGTCACAGACTGTCTAAGAGTTACTACATACAATGTCTGAAGAAATACAATACACTATTTCTGAACAAAGGAAATGAAACAAGAAATAGAGATAGAGGGAGACGTCATGGCTTGCGGACGCCTGCAGGTCTACCTTGGGTCTCCGAGTGGACTAAAGGAAGCCCTCCAACTACTGTCTGAAAGTTGCTCCAGGATCTGCACACAGTGCAGAGTGTAGTATCAGCACAACCGGCCCCATGTGCTGGTAAGTGTCTAGCCTAACCTCGGCGAAGTAGTGACGAGACTAGGACCAGACTACCAAATAAACCTGGGCAGTTCATATATATATATACAGCGGGAAAGAAACATAGAAATAGCCAGTCAATGTGGGAGAGGGAAACATGCTGTGGGGGAGATAATAATTCCGAATAGAAAGATATCAAATAAGGAAAGAAACAACACAACTAGAATATCAACAAGGAAGCAGAAATCAATAATTTGCATGGAATCACCCTTCGTGCTTTACGTTCTTCCTCACCCAAACAACAATCACAAGCCAAATAGGGTAAGGGAATCAATAACCTCGAAGTAAATCAAATAACAACAAGTAATGAAAGAAACAACATAACTCGGATATCAACAAAGAATCAGAAATCAACAAATACACGACATCACCCTTCATGCTTTTACTCTCGTCCTCACCAAAGCAATCATAAAATAAAAATGTGCACGGCATCA
Organism: Nicotiana sylvestris; assembly: GCF_000393655.2. NCBI lineage: Eukaryota > Viridiplantae > Streptophyta > Magnoliopsida > Solanales > Solanaceae > Nicotiana > Nicotiana sylvestris. The sequence goes on along the minus strand of NC_091059.1, from coordinate 112,767,245 downwards.
CCCTTCGTGATTTTACTCTATTTCCTCGCAATAATAACAATGCACAACATCACCCTTCGTGCTTTAACTCTGTTCCTCACCCAAACAATAATCAAAAGCAATAGGGTAAGGAAATAAAGGAAATTTTGCAATAGGAATCCCGGCAAGGGAACAACAAGTCACCAATTAAATCCCGGCAAGAGAACAACAATTAAACAATTAAATCTCGGCAAGGGAACAAGTCACCAATTAAATCCCGGCAAGGGAACAAGTCACCAATTAAATCTCGGCAAGGGAACAACAAATAAATCAACAATACCCCGGCAAGGGTGACAACATAATGATCTCTTCTCTTTCTCAATTTTACTTCACAATTCACTTCACAACTCGAGCCAATGCTCTAAAGGTTCGATTATCGCTTATACTTTCACAACTCATTTCACATCTCGAGCCAAAGCTCTAAAATTTCAATAGTCACTTATACTTTCACAATTTCGCTATACAACCTGAGCCAATGCTCCTCAATGTTCATAGGTCACAATTCGTTCCACAAACTTTATACAACAATTAGAAATCTTCACCAAGGCATGAATAATACAACGAAATCATGAAAATCACAATATAAGACCCACAGTCATGATTGACACTAGCGTATAGATACTTTTCACCATGCCTAAACGTCGTACTCCACAGGAAGCAAATAGCAAATAGGACACAACTCCTAATCCCTCAAGCTAAGGTTAGACCAAACACTTACCTCGATGCAACAAGCACAATTCAAGCCTCAATTACCGCTTTACCTCTTGTTTCCACCACCAACTCGCTTGTATCTAGCCACAATTTGCTTAACGATATCAATAAATGATAAATGAATCAATTCTAATGCATGAAAATAGGTTTTATAAAAATTTCCCCAAAAAGTCAAAAAATCAACCCCGGGACCGCTTGGTCCAAACCCGAAATTCGGATCAAAACCCGATTACCCATTCCCCCACGAGCTCAAATATATAATTTGTTTTGAAATCGGACCTCAAATCGAGGTCCCAATCCCCACTTTTGTGAAAACCTAGGTTCTACCCAAAACCCCCAATTTTCCCCATGAAAAATAATTGATTTGAAGTTGAAATCATGTTAAAATATATTAATGATTGAAGAAAACTAGTTTAAAATGACTTACAATTGATTTGGAGAAGAGAGGTTATTTGAAAAATCGCCTCTTATGTTTTTTGAGGTTTTGAAAAGTGAAAACTAACTGAAAAGTCCGTTTAGATATACTCCTCTCAGACCCTCTCCGTGGACTGCATGAAACGGACTGCGACCGTGGAGCTCCACCGCAGACCGCAAGAAATCGAGTGCGGCTGCGGAGGCTTGGCCTTGCTCACCACGTACCGCACAAATCCCACCGCGGTCGTGGAGTCCCCACTACGACCATGATGTTTCTACCGCGGGACCTGGCTTCAGAGACCTGCAACTTCTTTGAATCTGCAACTTTTTCCTAAGTTCAAAACTTGCCGAAACACATTCGAGCCCTCGGGGCTCCTAACCAAACACACGTACTAACTCAACAACATCATATGAACTTATCCGTGCGATCAAATCGCCAAAATAACCTCAATAACAATGAATCAAACCTCAAAATCAAGAACTTTTTCTCAAACTTCATCAAGTATCAAATTTAGCAATTTAGGTCTGAATCACATCAAACGACATCCCTTTTCAACCAAACTTTACAGAAATGACTTAAACCATATATAAGACCTGTACCGGGCACTGAAACTAAAATACGGGCCCGATACCATCTCTTTCTAATCAAACTTCATTTCAAATTTCCTTACAAATTTTCATAAAACAATTTCCTTTAAAAATTTATTTCTCGGGCTCGGGACCTCGGAATTCTATTCTGGGCATACGCCCAAGTCTCATATTTCCCTACAGACCCTCCGAGACCGTCAAATCACGAATCCAGGTCCATTTACCCAAAATGTTGACCGAAGTCAAATGTATTCATTTTACAGTCAAAACTTCTCATTTTTCACAAAATTTCATATTTAAGCTTTCCGGTTACGCGCCCGGAGTGGGCACGCAAATCGAGTTGACTCTAAATGAGGTTTTCAAGGCCTCAGAACACAGAAGTTTCGTTTTTAAAACAAGTGAACAATATAAAAAGAAGAAATATTGAAAATATAAACCTAAATACAATAAGGGATACAACCGAAAAAATTATTATCTTAGAAAATCATCAGTTAGAAAACCATACTGGATAGAGATAGACATGTTAGAAAGTATAGAACAGATAGAAACTATAAAAATAAACTAGAATGTTCTACTTGTGGTAGTTTAGAACACTTAGCAAATACGTTCCCAAAAAGAATTAATAATAAAACAAGAAATTCACAGTTAATAGAAGATTTTCAAGAAACTTTAATAAATGTAGACGAATATATGTCAGATAGTGAAAGTATATACTCTATAGTAAGCGTAGATATAGAAGAAAAAACTCAAATAGATACCTCAGAATCAGAATCAGAAGAAGAAGAATTAATAAATGAGATAGGATTAGAAAAATTAGACTTAGAAGAAAATACTTTTGTAAACATATCGGAGGAATGTACCCATAATTTTGAAAGAAATAAAGGGTTAGATAGTAATTAGTGTTTCATATGCAAATGGTATCCTAGTAGAAATGAAAGAGCTAAATGTAAATTATGCTATCTAGAATGATGTATTTCATGTATAGAAAAAGATTTGGAAACAAAAATAAATAAAGAAGAAAAATACCAAGAAATAAATGATCATACTATGAATTTGAGAATAATGACATTAGAAGCTAGAATAAATGAACTAGAAAAAAGAATACAGAAAATGAAAAAGGGAATTCTAATACAGAAAAATTGAAAAGGGAAAGGAGAAATTAGAAGATATAAAAGAAAACATAATAGCAGTAGAAGAAGAACTAATGAGTATAGAAAATTATGATACACTGATATGTAATGAAGATAAAAAATTAAGTACAATAAAGATTTTAGCAAGAATCAAAATAGAAGATTACGAAATATAAACATTAGCTCTAGTAGATTCCGGATGCACAAGATGTATAATAACTAAAAAGATAGTTCCTCCAAATCTAAACAAAACCATAGATAAGCCAGTTGCAGCAATGCAAATGGATGGAACCCATAATATATACATACATTATGTAGATAAATCACATATTAGCTTTATAAATACATGTTTAGATTTCTATAAACCTAGCTACAAGGTAGACAAAATCTGGGTAAAAGACTTAAACATAAATGTAGACTTTGTATTAGGATTAAGTTTTATATTACATAATAATGGTAGCTGCCTACTCAGTAGAGATGGAGTAATATTCTTTAAAAATATTACACAAACGCTAGTACAAACAATAGAAACTGCAACCAGGATAAGGACACGACTGAAGGCAAGCCTGAAAAACCTGCAAGAAAATCAAAAGGAATGTTGTAAAGAGTGTAAAGATAAAAATACATGGTGTAAGATTAAAGAATAATCTAAAACTTTAATACTAGAAGAAAATGAAGATAGAGATATATTAGAAAAACACTACTTTAATAGATATCGAAACAAAATTATACAATTTTTAAAACAGGATTACAAAAAATAGGAATAATAAAGAACGAAAAGGATCTAGATAATATAATAAAAATATTAGATGAAATAGAAATAATAGGAGAAAAACCTTTAAAACATTGGGAAAATAATAAAGTTATGTGTAAATTAGATATAATTAATCCAGAATATATAATTAAAACAGTTTCAATAGAAGCTACAAATCAGGATTTAGAAGACTTCAAAATTCAAATTAAAGAACTTATGAATTTAGGAGTAATAAGAAGATCCACTTCTAAACACAGGTCAGCAGCCTTTATGGTTAGAAACCATAGTGAGATAGTAAGAGGAAAAGCAAGAATGGTAATAAACTACAAAAGACATAATGATAACACTAAAACAGATGGATATAAGTTACCTGATAAAACAAAACTAATAAATAGAATACAAGGAAAAAGGATATTCAGTAAGTTTGACTGTAAATCAGGATATTGGCAAGTAAAAATGCATGAAGAAAGTATTGAGTGGACTGCATTTACTTGTCCAGAAGGACATTTCGAATGGTTAGTAATGCCGTTCGGACTAAAAATAGCTCCACCAATTTTTCAACGAAAAATGGATAGTATATTTGGAGAATATAAGAGATTTGTTTTAGTATATGTAGATGATATATTAGTATTTAGTAAAGATATTAAAGGAACATTTAGGACATCTACAGACAGTATTTAGATTATTTGTAGACAATGGAATAATAATTAGGAAAAAGAAATAGAACTATGTAAAAATTATATAAATTTTCTAGGACTAATTTTAGGGGATGAGAAAATTAAATTACAACCCCATATAGCTAGAAAGGCTCTAGAAATGCTAGATAAATTATATAATACCAAAGAGCTACAAAAGTTTTTGAGAATAGTAAATTATGCGAGAAATTTTATAAAAGACTTAGAAAAAATAGCAGGACCATTATATGCTAAGACAGGCTCTACAAGACAAAAACATTTGAACACAGAAGACATTAAATTAGTACAAAAGGTTAAAGAAAAAATAAAAAATATTCCTGATTTAAACATGTCACTAGAAACAGAATACTTGATAATAGTAATAGAAACAGACGGTAATTGTGAAGGATGGGGAGCAGTTTTAGAAGCGAAACAAAATAAATATAGTGATAAGAACATAGAAAAAATATGTGCTTATCAAAGTGGTAAATATAAAGAAAAAAAGAAATATGAGTAGTATAGATGCAAAGATACTAGCTGTAATTTACGGATTAAATAGTTTTAAATTATATATATTAAATAAACAAGAAGTAACAATTAGAACTGATTGTGAAGCCATAGTTAAGTTTTACCAAAAGATAAACGCAAAGAATAGTACTAGAAGAAGTTGGTTAAATTTTATTGATACTATATCAATATATAATTTGGTTTTTGAACATATTAAAGGAAAAGATAATAATTTAGCATATCAGTTAAGTAGGCTTAAAATTATTGTAAATTAATAAAAAAGTATTTTACATGTACAGCATGAGACCAACAGTTTCCAATACTGAAGACAAAGGGAAGGGCATTCAAGCCTCACCCTCAGACAGATACTTGCAGACAGTATTAGGTAATCTTCATTTTAAGCCACACCCTTTTGCAGAACAGACTAATATGGAAAGAATAAGTTTTGGAAAACATAATTTAATATTCTTTCCACCATCAAACATGTCGTTTAGCGTTCTACCAGAATATGTCATAGACAGACCTCAAAGTGTCTAATTGATAACTTATGGATAGCATATAATAAGAAAGACGCTAAATATTTTATAGCGGCTCTTAACGCCTTAGGACAATATTTACAGATAAAAACCAAGACAAAAGATTTAAGTACTATGTAGTTATACATGGTAAGACAAATGGTATTTTTCCGACATGGTTAGAAGTACTAGACTCTATTAAAAATATAGAAAAACCACTTTTCAAAGGTTTTAATGACTTTACTGAAGCATTAGATTATGCTAGAGGAATACTAGGACCAAACTACTATATCTCCCCAGCACTTAGACAAAACCCAGAAAAAACCCCCCAATACAGCATCCGAAAAGACAACAACAAGATAATATTCTGTGACAATTGCTCATCAATGACAGAAGCCTTTAAACGAATAAACCAGAAAAATGAAATCTTGGAACAAGAAAAGACAAAACTTATGGAGCAAGTGAAGGTATTAGAACACAGGATACAAGCGTTGAGATTTGAATTGGTACAATCCCAGACTCAAGTTATTTCTCAACAGGACACAGAAATGAACATTTCAAAACAGAGTTCTCCATCTCAAGAAAAAATGGATGAGAAGGGTGTGCATTATCCAATGAATGCAGCAAGATCTACTATATCGGATAATGATACAGCTAGTCCATTTCAAACGGTGACCGGTAAAGACACATCAAATCTGTTTATGGATGTCACTTTGCCAAAAAGTGAAGATGAAGGTCCATCGAGAAGAAGACTACTCAGAACATTAACACAGGGAGAAGCGTTAAAAAAGAAGGGTATAATTTCAAAAAAGAAAAAAAATGAAAAAATAGAAAATATAATCAAACAGACATTAGAAAATTTCTTTCAAGAAAAAGAAGAACAAGACAAACATATGGTTAAGAATCCAAGTCCAAGTCCAAGTCCAAATCCAGAAAGGACCCAAAGTTCAGGAGAAGATGATAACTATGAAGACAACCAAGACAACCTAAATTATCAAGATGCTCAAGATCCATATGAAGATGAGTCAGAAATGAGTTTTGATTCAATAGCTATACATAATTTAGACACATAAAAGCAAGGTCTCAGTTAAACAACAATTAAAGAGAACCAAAGACAAAGAAGAGTAATAATGCTGGTGTAAAAGACAAAGCAATAACGATGGCGTGCCAATGAGAAAAACAAGAAAGTAAAGAAGATGTGACAGGAAGAAATGCTAGTTGTGCTAAATGACAGGCGTGACAAATGACATAAAGTAGAAAAGATGTGACAAGAGGTAATGTTAGCTGTGCTAAAAGACAAGCTAAAATTTTGAGTGGAAGAAAAAGTTACAAACACTAAGGGAATCTCCGACCAAGCCATGTGAAGATGGAGCCCAATGAAGTACCCTGCAAGGCTGGACAAGATAGATTTCTAAAGAGTTTGGAATCCATTTTTCAAATCCGTTCCAAAATTTAGCTACAAAAAGAAGAAGAAAGCAGAAGAAAAACAAGATACAAGTAAGAGAAAAAACACTCAGAAGGAAACCCATCCCAACATCTTCTTCATCACCAACCATCCTCCAAAACACTTTGTAAAATATTCCCTTATTACTACTTTAGTAATTCCTCCTCAAAATTTGTAAAATAAATAAATCCTTATGCTTATGTGTGATCGTTTTTAATTCTCAAAGCCCAGTAGACTTTTCCGTATTCCCGAAAGAGAAATCTCTCTCCTATAAGCATGTAAGTTACTCATCTTTATCTAAATTATGTTTCTACTAGATATTACCCCTGTTTTTTTTACAGTTTTATGTTATTCTGTATAATTTTATCATATGTTCGATTGATAATAACCAGATATCACTCTTAGTATATGGTTAGCTTCCTAATTTCTTAACAATTATGATAGATTAACCTGTAAATTCCTAAGAGAAATCGGTTAAGTAAAACCCGAAAATAAAAAGAAGGGTATAAGTGTTTAACCGTGGCCGGGGTGAGGTTAAAGAAAGAAGAGTTAAGAAAAGATTTAAATCTTTAAAAGATTGGGAAGAAGAGATGAACAGAGTGAATTAAAAAAAAGGTAATCTCAGTTCATAATTTGGATAATATTGTAACTATACAAGTCTATAGAATAAGAGAGAGAGAGTACCAAGTAGGATTTTCACAACCTAAGAGTATAATCGCAAATTTTTTTTTTATTGTTAATGTCCATTAATCATAATAATTATACCCATCCAGAAAGCTTTGCTAGGAGCCTTACCCAAAGTTTAGAAGAATTTATTTTAGACATAGAAATTGGATTCTATTCGATAGTAGATTTGGCCGTACATTTTATATACCTACAACACAATAGTAGTATCTGTTCAGATCCATATAGAAAACAACTACATCTGATATTGTTAATATTATCATATCATCAATCAAATCATCTATATCATCTAAGAAGAAGATTTTAACCCTACTAAAGACAGGCACTACTATTGTTAAGAAGAAGATTTTAACCCTACTAAAGAAAAAGATATTATCATACCATCAATCAAATCATCTATATCATATAAGAGGGTTTGATAAAAATTAAGGGTTTGATAAAAATTAAAGTCTTGGTATCTAAAAATTAAGGGTTTGATAAAAATTAAAGTCTTGGTAGTGTCTGTCTTTAGTAGGGTTAAAATCTTCTTCTTAGATGATATAGATGATTTGATTGATGGTATGATAATATTAACAACATCAGATGCAGTTGTTTTCTATATAGATCTGAATAGATACTACTATTGTGTTGTAGGTATATAAAATATACGGCCAAATCTACTATCGAATAGAATCCGGTTTCTATGTCTAAAATAAATTCTTCTAAACTTTGGGTAAGGCTCCTAGCAAAGCTTTCTGGATGGGTATAATTATTACGATTAATGGACATTAACAAAAAAATTATTTTTTGTGATTAAACTCTTAGGTTGTGAAAATCCTATTCAGTACTCTCTCTCTCTTATTCTATAGACTTGTATAGTTACAATAATATATATATATATATATATATATATATATATATATATATATATATATCACAAAAGATAAGTAGAAAAAGTACCGAAGCATACCTCGAGGAGTTCCTTGATGTATGTGGTTGGAGAAAATTTTTTATAAGTAACAAACGATGGTGCTTTGATGAATCAATGGTATAACTTTTTATTCCTAAAAACTGAATTGTATGGCAATATGAAAAGAAAAAGACGACTGCCTCTTCGTATTTGATTTTGTAGGGTAAAAGGAAGATTGTGTTATATAGTTTAAATAATAAAAGGAAATATATAAGGAAAATTGTAATTGATCTTAAATATTACATATATTAATTAGGAGTTACTATATAATTCAAATAGGGAAAAATTTAATAATAATAATAATTTACTTGATTTTTTGTCCTAAATATTAGAGAAATTAGTTAATTACGATCTTGTCCAATGTGAACTTTATTTTTAGAGGATAAAAAAGACGAACGATATTTTGCTAAGGGGCTTCATGCTTTTAATATAGTATAGATTAAATAAAATAATAATAACATTATAATAGTTTTCTAATAAGTCTAAAATATATTTCTGACTAGTATATATTATTTATGTGATTTTTTTTTATTGTATTCTATTTTTAATTAAGTCGACAGTAATTTCAAAATTAAATATATGTAAGGTATGCAATTATTTTTTGAAATCAGTGGAGTGAGAGTTTCAATTGTTTTAATTAGAGTAAGAGTTTATATGTTTTTTCATTTTCTCTTCTTATAACAGAGTGATTTTTATATTGAACGGAGTCCAACAAATCATGTGATTAATAGTATAATTGTTTACCGTGAAAATGGTAATAACAATTAAATTTGATTTAGTGGTTCTAAAAATACGTGATCTATTTTTATGCTAGTCATTAGGCAGTAAATGCTATGTGAAAGACTTAGAAACGAAATAAGAGCTTAAGAACGAGGTGTTAATCAAACCGAATCGCTGTCAATCGGGGCCTCGAGCTTGCCTATTCAAGGGCCTCGGGGTCGAGCCTGAAGCTCGACTGGGAGTAATCGAAGGCGGACGATGGTGAATAACAGATATAAATAGATCAAAGACGGCTCTTTATAACCAATAATAAGTAATAAATGATGAACAATAAATAGAATACAATAAATATGAGCAATAAATGAGATAACGAGACCAAGAGAAAGTGTTAGAGAGCAGAGAGAATGTTCTTATATATCTAGTGTGGAGCAACAGAACCCTCCAAAATAACAAGGATCCCTTTTATATAAGAGGGGGAATCCCAATATAGTGCAAGTGCATTAATTACAAAGATATGGGAATGAGACAGCTTGTTGACACCATGATTCGTGTCTGAACTTAGCTTACTAGACTTCATCAGCCCTAGTTGTGTGCCTTGAGAACTCCCCACCTTTCCATAATAGTCGTTGGTCTGTATTGCCCCGATATTGAGCGTCGGTAGCCCTCGAGGGTGGGCCTCAACCCTAGTCTCGAACCTTGTGAAATATGTTTACGAACCATTATAATGACGAAAAATTGGACCCTCCGATTTTACCGTATACAGATAGTCTCCACGTTTCTTAGAGTGAAAGTGATAAGAAACGATCTTGAGCTCCTACCCTTCGGGTATTCCCGTAATGACGGTAGTCGTAAGGTGCCAAAAGACGACGTACATACAACCCCTGAAGCATTCGCATTGATTATGGTGGTTGGCTGTCCCTTAGCATCCTTCAGAGCGCGTGTGAGGCCTCTATAAATACTTCTCTTCTCGTTCCTTACAACTCACTGTACCACTAAGCCCTCAAAAAAGGTTCTTTCTTTCTTTACTTTTGTTATTTCTTAGAAACTTAACTCCCCTTTCTCTTTCGGAATCTTTTAGGAATGGCGAAAACTTCATCCTCTATTTCTCAGGAGAGCATGACCTCCCCCTCTTCGCTTCTATCTAAAGGCAAATCGTCAATGCCTCCTCGTGCTGAGGAATGTGTTCCTGAATTTTTTTCAAAGGCTTCCGATTTCAAGGTCGAGAGACCTTCTTTGAAACATGGGCGTCGCGAACCCGTGTCTCAATATATTAGCTCGGTATCATACATCGAAAGGGTGAGGACTGATTGCCGTTGAGGGGACGCGGTGCTTGTGGATATCCCTATCCGGGAGGACAAAACGTTCCTCAGTGTGTATACTTACCCATTTACCCTTGGGCTGGTGGGGTCATCCTTGCCTCTGATAGACCCCGTGATTCTCGACTTCTGCCAATGGTATCAAGTGACCCTCGGCCAAATTCACCCTTCATTTTGGCGCATTGTCTACATGATCAGGTACTATGTGAACATGATTGAGGAGATTCCCTTCACCCTCGATCACCTGATCAGGATGTACAACCCCCATCTCTTCCGTGGGGGGCTGATTAAGCTCCAATTTTGAACTCCGAGGGCCCTCTATGCTTGTATCGAAGAAGCTGGGAACGGAGGATGGATGAGCCGCTTTGTCCGAGTAAGGACTTCGGACCTGATCTCGGTGGAAAGGATGTCGTTCCCCGAAAGGTGTAATATTGGACGTAAGTAGACACACTATCTAGCATTTACTTGCTTCTTTTTAGGTACATCTTTTCATGCGCTTAATTCTCTCCGTTGATGTAGCCGTGGAAATTTACCCTAGCGGGGTCACGGGCCTCTTGGGTTGGGTTGGTTGGTCGGCTGGACTCAATTCGCCTATACGCCGAACGAGTGTAGCGTGACCTGTCTCGAGCTCGGTGGGAAGCTAAGGACCGCGTGAGCTTTTGCCCCTGTTGCAGCCGTACATTTCGACCTGAATCGCTACTTATAACGCCCTCATTCCTTGTGCGTACTTTTCTCATTTGTGTAGGTCTGGGGGAGATCCCTTTGATGAAGGGAACATTGCTTGGTGAATAGAGTACTTTGGGTCCCGATGAAGGGAAGAAAGGTAAAGGGAGCCATCAAATGAGACTTCTGAATCCAAGAAGATCAAAGTGGAAGAAACTAAGGCCAGCCCGGTAGCCCAAATCTGGGAGAAGCTGGAAGTCCCCGAGTTGAAGGCGAGGGGGAAAATAATTTCTCGATAGTGCTCGAGGGAGGGGAAAACCTAACCGATCCTCGGGCCGTAAAGACGATGGCTCTTTAGCCAAAGCTTGATGTCGTCGTGGTCTGACTTCGGAATGATTTTTGTCACGATGATCTTTGTCTTTTTAACTTGTCTTTTTCATGGCTTTAGGCCAAGGCGCTTTACAACCAGACTTTTGCCCGGTTTCAGGCTGAGGTGATGCTTTATGAGCATGATAAGGCTCACCTTATTAAATAGGTTACGTAGTTTCTGTCTCGCTATTTTCTGAATGTTTGCCGGATCCTAATGTTTTAATGTCCCGGATTTGATCCATGCAGTTTGAGAAGGAAGGTGCCCTACTGAGGGAGAGGCTCCGAGCCAGAGATTCTGAAATCCTCGAACTCAAACGACATGTGAGAGAGATAACCTCTGAGAGGGATACTCTTTAGCAAAATATGGCCTCAGTCGGTCGTCAACTTTAAGATACGAGGGAGGACAATTACAAATACAGAGGTCTTCACTCCGAGTTAGTGGTTGTACTATCCGGGATCAAAACTGAAGCTGAGGCACTTATTTCTGCGCACAAAGAGGATGCCGTTGTAATAAACGCCTACACCGGGAGAGTGTTTGAGGGGGCCGAGAGGGTGAAGACCCTAGAGGAGAGAGATCTGCCCTGTTTTCTTCTGGAGATGTGTCGGGTAGTGTCTTAGAAGATGACGAGAATGGAAGCGGGACTCCCCTAGGGGAGGAGGCCATTGAAGGTCCTGGGGCTATAGCCGGAGCCGTCGGGACACAATCTCTGGCGGAGTGGTCGAAGATGCAGGCTTGATGATAGGTTGGTGTTCTGTTTGTCCCTTTTTTGTATGGATTTTTCAAAATCCTTGTAAGCGTACCTCCGCGAGGGATATGTATAATAGGATTTTCACCTTTTATCATTTCTTTCCCCTTTGGCTTTTGAGAATAATAAGCGATACTTTTGACAATTGACTCGAGATCTTAACCCTTGGGTTATGACCTTGGGTTTTTACTATTTTTGAGCGGCCCGTGATGGTCGAAAGTCGATCCCCGAGTGTTCTCAGTTTAGAACTGTCTTTTATACGTTGGGTCACTATGACCTACGATTTTAGTGTTGGCGACAGTGTCTCTTACGCGTTTGGTCGGTGCAACCTTTAATTTTTAGTGATGGCGACAATGGCTCTTACGCGTTTGCTCTGGGGCATATTCAGTAAACTGTTTTGGGTTCAGTCTCTGAATCGGGTTACGACTCGAGCTCATTCGGCCCTCAATTTTTTGAATTGCAACCTGGCCCTTAGGCTCTTATGTGTTGGGTCGGTGCGACCTTTTATGTGGGCTGGCAACAATGGCTCTTAAGCCTTGGGTCGATGCGACCTTTTATATGGGCTAGTGATAATGGCTCATACGCCTTGGGTTGATGCGACCTTTTATGTGGGCTAGCAACAATGGCTCTTATGCCTTGGGTCGATGCGACCTTTTATGTGGGCTGGCGACAATGGCTCTTATGCCTTGGGTCGATGAGACCTTTTATAAGGGCTGGCGATAATGGCTCTTATGCCTTGGGTCGATGTGACCTTTTATATACACTTTGATTTTCCCTTGTTAAGGACTTTTTGAAATAATGTTTTCCTGACTCTTCGATGGCATAATAAAAAACCTCGATTGTGAGTTGTTATTTTGTCGATGATCGAGCACATCGGAAGGTTTGGCTCGGAGGCTGAGTATCTCGAAGCCAGTTGTTTAGGAGCTGACATGGTCGAAGCTCTTTTGCTTGTGTCAAGGGTAGCATGTTTTAACCGGTTCTTTCCGAAGTATATTCAAAGTATTTGAAGGCTTATGATTTGTAGCGATGGTCAGGCGTCCCTGAGTCGCACTAGTTTAGCTGGTACAGCCTTGTGACCGGAGTCATTTGTGTTTGGCCAGAGCCTTTAAGTTTTGAGTGAAGTAGTTTCGGCGTCTATATCGAGGGTATGCCTTTTTAGGGGTCTTACAAGTTCGATATATAGCCGAAACATCGAGTTTATGCCTTTAGTAAGGTCTTACAAGTTTTACATGTCTTTAAGGTCTTACAGTTTTGGATACTTGGTACAAATATGGTTCATGCCTTGCTTGAGGTCTTACAGATATTGTTGTTGCCTTATATAGGTCTTATGAGACCGAGGTTGCCCGCATGTGGCCTTACAGCCTTTTTGATAAGTCGATGGAGATGGCGATTGACGGCAGTCCCCGAGTCATCGAAGGTTTCTTGGCTCGGGAGCCATTACTTGTGAACTTGGTGTTGCCTCATTGAGGGCTTATGATTTTGGAGTTTCCGACCCGGAGGTCGTGTAGCCTTGAGTTTTCGATGCCAGTCCCGAGTGTTCGGGAAGTTTTATGGCTCTGGGATTGTTTTGTGATCTCGTTGTTGCTTCATCGAGGTCTTACGAGTTAGGATCTCCAACCCGGGGGTCGCATTGTTTCGAGTTGTTGACGCCAACCCCCGAGTATTTGGGGCACCTTTCTGCTTTAGAGCCATTTTTTGCAAAAATATCGAGCTTCCTTGAAATGCAAAATGCTTTTGGGAAGTATTCTTTGATTACTTGGTACAAGTATAGATGTTTTTGATGTTGTGGGTTCGGTTATTCTATGCGGACACAGTTCGTTCGACCGTTTGGCCTGGTACATTACTTTCCTGTTGAGCCCCCATTTGGCGTATCTTGGCTTCTCCGAGTAGGTGACTTTCCAGGAGGTGCCCCCCAATATTTGAGGTTGATTGCAAAAGAAGCCTTGAATACTTTTTGGATCTTCCTTAAGTAGCATGTAGATGTTGCCTCGTTAAAAACCTTGTCAGTAAAACCCTTTTTGGGATAAAATTCAGTTGAAGGAAAAGAGTGCAATGCATGCCTTAGCAGTAGTATCGTTTCAGCATCGATATGTTCCAATTGCTTGGAAGTCGCTCGCCTTCTATGGTGCCGAGCTTGTAGGACCCTTTGTCGATTACTCCGAAGACGCGGTACGGTCCTTCCCAATTCTGGCCTATCTTTCCTTTATTAGGGTTTCAGGTGTTGAGGGTGACTTTCTTTAGGACCAAGTCCCCGATTCCGAGATGTCGAAGGTTTGTTCTCCTGTTGTAATACCTTTCAATCCTTTGCTTTTGTGTGGCCATTCGGACTAGCGAGGTTTCTCGCTTTTTATCTAATAGTTCGACGGTCGTGGTCATAGCCTTGTTGTTCGAGCTCTCAGTGGTGTGTTGGAATCTGGAGCTTGGATCCCCGACCTCCATTGGTATCAAGGCCTCGGTGCCATACACTAGAGCGAAGGGCGTTTCCCCCGTGCTTGACTTTGAAGTTGTTCGATATGCCCATAACACTTTGGGCAATATTTCTCTCCATTTTCCTTGAGCGCTTTCCAACTTCTTTTTTAAGTTTTGGATGATGGTTTTATTTGTGTATTCGTCCTGGACGTTTGCACACGGGTGGTAAGGCGATGATCGGATTCTCTTGATTTTGTGATCCTCAAGGAACTGTGTTACTTTGCTTCCGATGAACTGCCTCCCATTATCGCATGTTATCTCGGAAGAAATCCCGAATCGGCACATAATGTGATCCCAGATAAAGTCAATGACTTCTTTTTCTCTTATCTTCTCGAAGGCCTACGCTTCTACCCATTTTGAGAAATAGTCAGTCATAAATAAAATGAATTTAGCTTTACCTGGCACCGTTGGTAGGGGTCGGACGATGTCCATTCCCTATTTCATGAATGGACATGGCGATAAGACCGAATATAGTTGTTCGTCAGGCTGGTGAATCATGAGGGCAAATCTCTGGCATTTGTTTCACTTTCGGATGAATCCCTTAGTGTCCTTTTCCATATTGTCCCAGTAGTAGTCTGCCCTGATCACCTTTCGGATCAAGGAATCGGCACCGGAGTGATTTTCACAAGTACCCTCATAGATTTGTCGGAAAACATAGTCTGTGTCCCCCGGCCCTAGACATACTGCTAGGGGGCCATCGAAGTTTCTTCTGTATAAAGTCCCGCTTTCATTGAGTGAAAACCGGACTACTTTAGTTCGTAGGGCCGTTGATTCCTTTGGGTCCGCGAGTAATTTTCCGTCTTTCAGATAGTCAATGTATTCATTTCTCCAATCCCATGTTAGGCTAGTGGAATTAATCTCGGCATGTCCATCATCGACCACTGTTTGGGAGAGCTGAATAACAGCCCCGGGGAGTAGATCATCTTCTTCAACAGATGATCCCAGATTTGCGAGGGCATCGGCCTCGCTGTTCTGCTCACGAGGTATGTGGACTAGGGTCCATTCTTTGAAATGGCGTAATGTGATTTGGATTTTGTCCAAATACCTTTGCAACCTGTCTTCTCGGACATCGTAGCTCCCATTTACTTGGTTTACTACCAGGAGTGAATCGCATTTCGCTTCGACAGACTCAGCTCCCAGGCTTTTGGCCAATTCCAAACCTGCAATCATAGCCGCATACTCGGCTTCATTGTTAGTCAATTTTGCAGTTTTTATAGATTGCCTTATTATGCCACCTGTGGGCGGCTTCAGGACTATACCAAGCCCGGATCCTCTTACATTTGTGGCAATGTTGGTGAATAGGATCCATACCCCAGAAGACGAGCTTGATTTTAGCAAGAGTTCCTTTTCTACCTCGGGCACGAGGGAGGGTGAGAAGTCGGCCATGAAGTCCGCTAGAATCTAGGACTTGATGGACGTTCGGGGTTGATATTTGATATCATACCCCCGAGTTCGATGGCCCATTTGGCCAGTCGGCCCGCTAGTTTGGGCTTATGCAATATGCTTCGGAGAGGGTACGTTGTTAAAACACAGATATGGTTGCATTGAAAATAGGGTTTCAGCTTTCGCAATGCGCTTATCAATGCAAAAGCTAATTTTTCTAGATGCGGATACATGGTTTCGGCTTCCCCTAGGGTCCGACTTACATAATAAATGGGAAATTGCGTACATTGCTCTTCTCGAACCAGCACACCACTTACCACTATTTCGGATACGGGTAGGTATAGATATAGCATTTTATCCTATTTTGGCGTGTGGAGCAAAGGCGGACTAGTCAGATACCTCTTCAGTTCCTCTAAGGCATGTTGGCATTCTGGAGTCCACTCGAAGTTGTTTTTCTTTTTGAGTAAGGAGAAGAAATGGTGACTCCTGTCCGACAACCTTGATATGAATCTGCCTAGAGCCGTTATTTTCCCCATTAGCCGTTGCACGGTTTTTACATTATTTACCACCGTGATTTCTTCGATGGCCTTGATTTTATCGGGGTTGATCTCGATCCCCTATTTGATACCATTAAGCCTAAGAATTTGCCTGAACCCACTGTGAAGGCACATTTCTCGGGGTTAAGCTTCATGTTGTAACTTCTGAGGATGTCGAATGATTCTTGCAAATGAGTCAAATGCTCCTCTACGCGTAGGGATTTAACTAGAATGTCATCAATATAAAATTCCATGGTTTTACCTATTTGATGCTCGAACATTTTATTAACTAGACGTTGGTACGTGGCCCCTGCGTTTTTCACCCCGAAGGGCATTACATTGTAATAGTAGGTACCATACTTCGTGATGAACGAAGTCTTTTCCCTATCCTCGGGGTTCATCTTAATTTGGTTATACCTCGAGTAGGCATCGAGAAAGGTGAGGGTCTCATGGCCGGCCGTAGAATCGATCAAACGGTCGATGTTAGGCAATGTGAAAGAATCCTTTGGGCACGCCTTATTGAAATATTTATAATCTACGCACATTCTTAACTTATTTCCCTTTTTGGGCACGACCACTATGTTGGCCAGCCATTCGGGATACTTTACCTCTCTGATAGACCCTATTTTAAGGAGTTTTGATACCTCGTCTTTGATGAATGCGTGTTTTACTCGGTCTGGGGTCTTCTTTTTTACTTCACTGGTTTAAACCTGGGGTCGACACTCAATCGGTGGATGGTTATTTCCAGTGGGATTCCTGTCATGTCTAAATGGGACCAAGCAAAACAGTCGATGTTGTTAATAAGGAATTGAATGAGTTTTTCCTTGAGTTTGAGGGTTAATCCCATTCCCAGGTATACCATCCGATCTGGGAGATGCTCAATCAAAACATCTTTCTCCAGTTCTTCAATTGTCGATTTTGTTGCATCCGATTCTTTGGGGGCGACGAAAGTTTGAGGGGCGAGGAAATCTTCTTCATCATCCTCGGGGGTTTGTATGCTCCTAGACTTACCCGAGGCGGAGTGTATGGGGCTTGGTGCCTCCTGGTAAACTTCGAACATTTCTTTTACCGCATGTTGTTCACCATATATGGTTGTTATGCAATCTTTCGTTGGAAATTTTATCATCTGATGTAGAGTTGACAGCACCGCCCTCATGTTGTGTATCCACGGCCTGCCAGGCAATGCGTTGTACCTTATGTCACCAATAATGATGTGGAACTTGGTATTCTGAACTGTACCGGACACATCAACCGATAGGATGATCTCTCCCTTTGTTATTTCGCCAGCCATGTTGAAGCCGTGGAGGACCTAGGAGGCGGGTATCACTTGGTTGAGCAACCCGAGCTGTTCCACTACCTTTGACCTGATTACGTTGGTCGAGCTGCCTGGATCCACGAGTACATGTTTAATTTGAACGTTGCTTAAAAGGAATGAAATTACTAGTGCGTCATTATGTGGTTCTGCCAAGGTCTCGAGGTCCTCCTCGCTGAATGTGAGGGTGTCTTCGGTCATGCGGTCTCGGATCGGCCCCTCGATTGTAGTGGATAGTTTTGGCCGTTTGATCACGGGTCCTTAGGGAATGTTGGTCCTGCCAAAAATCATATGAACGACATGCCGAGGAATCTTTCTTTTTGCCCAGGATGGGTGTTTTCGAGTTTCCCGTTGAGCTTCTCGGCGCGCTTCCTGGTTAATGTGAGGATTGGCGATAACGTCTCGGGCGGCGCACGAGGTCGTATCCTTGGGAATCGGCTCCGGTGTGTTCTCAGGGTTTTCGTGGTGGCACACCAGCACCTGGAACATCTACACCATTTTCTCTGTGGTTCTCAAGATTGTTGTTTACTGAGTCAGACATTTTAACCGGAAATCAAAGATCTTGGGCAATAAAAAGCGTGAAAGATAACTTGTGTTATGTAGTTAAACCAGCAAGAAAATAATCACTATTATTTTTAGCCCCACGGTGGGCGCCAAACTGTTTACCGTAAAAATGGTAATAACAATTAAATTTGATTTAGTGGTTCTAAAAATACGTGATCTATTTATATGCTAATCGTTAGGTAGTAAATGCTATGTGAAAGACTAAGAAACGAAATAATAGCTTAAGAACGAGGTGTTAATCAAACCGAATCGCTGTCAATTGGGGTCTCGAGCTTGCCTATTCGAGGGCCACGGGGTCGAGCCTGAAATTCGACTGGGAGTAATCGAAGGCAGTCGATGATGAATAATAGTTATAAATAGATCAAAGGAGGCTCTTTATGGCCAATAATAAGCAATAAATGATGAACAATAAATAGAACACAATAAATATGAGCAATAAATGAGATAACGAGACCAAGAGAAAGTGTTAGAGAGAAGAGAGAATGTTTTTGTATGTCTAGTGTGGAGCAACAGAACCCTCCAAAATAACAAGGATCCCCTTTATATAAGAGGGGGAATCCCAACATAGTACAAGGGCATTAATTACAAAGATATGAGAATGGGATAGCTAATTGACACCATGATTCGGGTGAGAACTTAGGAGTGTGATCGGAATGTGTTTTGGAGGTACGGAGTAGATTTAGGCTTGAATTGGCGAAATTGGAATTTTGGCGTTTTCCGGTTGGTAAGTGAGATTTTGATATAGGGGTCAGAATGGAATTCCGGGAGTCGCAGTAGGTCCGCTGTGTCATTTGGGATGTGTGTGCAAAATTTTAGGTCATTCGTACGTGGTTTGATAGACTTTTTGATCGAAAGCGGAATTTGGAAGACTTTGGAATTCTTAGGCTTAAATCCGATGCAAATTTGGTGTTTTGATGTTGTTTTGAGCGTTCCGAAAGATGGAACAAGTTTGAATGATGTTATGGGATAGGTTGGCATGTTTTGTTGAGGTCCTTAGGGCCTCGGGTGAGTTTCGGGTGGTTAAACGGATCATTTCAAGTTGAGAAAAATTGCAGCAAATCTGTTGTGAGTGTTGTAGACTTTTGGCCTTCGTGTTCGCGAGTGGGCCCTCGCGTTCGTGAAGGGTTAAGATGGGAAGCTGTGAAGTTGGCATTCGCATTCACGAAGGAGTTCTCGTGTTCATGAAGGGTTGAGCTCAATGTTTATCGCGTTCGCGTGTGTTTAGTCGTGTTCACGTAGAGGAAAAGCTAGTAGCTAGGTCTAGGTCAGATTAGTCTTCGCGTTTGCGAATGGGTGGCCGCGTTCGCGAGGAGTTGTGAAGCTAAAGGTTCATGTTCGCATGCGTTGGGTCGCATTCGCGATCAAGGGAAGATTGGTCAACTCAAATATTTGCTTCGCGAACGCGAGGCATTGACCGCGTTCATGATGAAGGATTTTTAAGTGATGGGCAGAATGTTTAAAAGACTCATTTTCGCGATTTTGGGTCTAAGTTCCTCCATTTTTGGGCGACTTTGAAGGTTTTTGAAGAGGATTGAAGAGGGAATCAAGGGGGAACACTTGGAGGTAAGATTTATGGACTTAATACTCAATCCTAACGTGATTCCTACCTAATTAATCATGGAATTTGTAGAATTTAAGCCTAAATATTGAAGAACTAGGGCTTGTAATTGGAGACCTAGAATTTGGTATTTGAGTGGTCATTTGTGGTTGGATTTTGGTGCTTTTGATATGAATGAACTCGGGGAGTTATAAGGAGTCTATTGATGTAAATTTTATCGGATTCCGAGACGTGGGCCCGGGGGTCGGGTTTGGCCAATTCCGGGATTTGTGTTGTAATTTGATTTCTTTTGAGTGAGCTTTGTTCCTTTAGCATATTTTGATGGTTTTGCACTGATTTTGGTTAGATTTGGAGCATCCAGAAGCTGATTCGAGAGGCAAAGACATCGCGGGCTAGAGTTTGGACCGGATAGAGGTGAGTAATGATTGTAAATGTTGTCCTAAGGGTATGAAACCCCGGATTTCACATCGTTGTATTGTATTGAGATGACGCACACGGTAGATGACGAGTGTGGGGTCATTCACTATTGGGGATTGTGACTTAGTCCGTCCCGAATTACTATTTTACTACATATTTGATTGAAAATTGTTTTCTATCATCATGTTTTGGGCTGAATGCCATATTTGGGCCTCGTGCCAACTATTTTGGACCTTTAGGGGATTTTTACTACTATTCCTCATTGTTTTGACTTTATACGTGTACTCAGTCATGCTATATTCTAGTGTTTTTATAACTCAACCATGTTTACTCTGTTTTGACATCTTAAATGATATTTTGAGTTGACCATCATATTTTACTGTGCCCGGGTGACTTTTAGAGATTTCTGACTGAGTAGGGCCGAGGGCCTGTGTAGGGGTATACATTTGAATTGTTTTATCGATAAATCGAATCGATTATTTGTTATCGGTTTATTGATTTATTGGTTTCGATTACGAAATTTTCCTTATTGAGTTATCGATTTTGATTTCGATTTTGTCCTTTTCGGTTATCGGTTTATCAATAAACCGATAAGATATACTAAAAAGACAAAAAAAATTACCCTTATTCTATAATACCCTTTCCTTTACCCTAAATTCCTAACCCTATTATTTCCTCTACCACATTTAAGGAATGATCATATTTAAAGCTCAAGGGAATGAAGTTCAAATTAATGGAAAACAGAATTAGCCGTGATGATGTATTTTGTTTTGTTTTTCATACCGTTGGAGTATTGGTGGCATACATTTGATCCCTTACTTTAGTTTCGTTGCATGTGCTTCTTGACACAATTTTTATGTTATAAACGGTGTTCATTTTATTTTAGCTTCTTTTTGTCCATATTAGTTAGGCGTGTTTATAGCGATATACTTTCCGTAGAATCCCGCAAATTTTCTTATTGGTGTAATCGATAACTGAATCGATAAGCCCCAAAAATCAAAAAATCGAAATGGAAAAAATCGAAACCTTATTGAAACGTTAACGATAAGCATATGTACAAATTGATAATCGATAAGTAATTATCGATAAGGGTCAAAATCGAATCGATAAATCAAATGCACACCCCTAGGCCTGTATTGTGAGTTTATAATAGGATCGGGCTGCATGTCGCAGCAGTGTTGTACTGATTTATGATTATAAGGCTGAGGGCCCGAGTTGTTATGCCACGAGGTGGATTAATATGAGGCCGAGAGCCTATTGATTATGCCACGAGATGGCTTGATATTGCACTTGGATCGTAAGGGTCCCCTCCCGGAGTCTGTACACCCCCTAGTGAGCGCAGGTACCCAGTGTGATATGTGATATAGTGTGAGGGGCTGAAGTTGTTCCACATTATTGCCTGAGAGGCTGATTTCTGTTGGTATTGTGTCCGAGGGGCTGATTTTATGTGTTTATATTTTCTCGCTGCTTTTCATTCACTTGTTTAACTGTTAAAAGATGTTTTAAAGAGGTATCTACTGAAATGAGGTGTTTTTACAAGTTTTCACTGTTTTATTGGATTGTATTGATTTTATACTGCCTCTTTATAGCATGTTGTTGTGTTTTACGTTATTTCTTATCTCTCAGCTGCTTTTACTTTTATTACTCACTGAGTTGGAGTACTCACATTACTCCCTGCACTCTATGTGCAAATATAGGTTCCTCGGGTCCTACTAGCGATGGCTGATTGCTTCCAGCAGGCTATTTGGAGATCACTAGGTAGCTGCTCGGCGTTCGTAGCCCAGTGTTTCTCCCTCTTATCTTTATTTTTCCTTGTACTGGATTCTGTAATAGACTGTGCAGTCCCTTTTTCCATACTCTTAGACTTATGTCAGATGCTCATGACTGGTGACACCCCGATGTTGGGCTGTGTTTATTTTCGCAAATGTTTTATCTCACTTTTATTTTGGGATTTATAGTATGTTAATGACTTAATTTGTATTATTATACTGCTAAAACTAAATTTGGTGTTGTGTCGGCTGGCCTTGTTTCATGATAGGCGCCATCATGTCCGGGTTCGGAGTTCGGGTCATGACAAGTTGGTATCAGAGCCTAGGTTACATAGGTCTCACGAGTCATTAGTAGGTTTAGTAGAGTCTCGCGGATCGGTATAGAGACGTCTATATTTATCCTTGAGAGGCGGTAAAACCTTTAGGAAAAACTTCATATTCTTGAAATTCTTGTCGTGTGAATCTATTGGTCTGTGTACTAAACTTCTATTATTCTATTCTCTAACAGATGGTGAGGACACGAGCGACTGGTCAGGATGGACGACCACTAGTACCCCCAACTGTGGCCACTAGAGGCCAAGGACACGGTCGAGGTCACAGTAGGGGCAGGGGTGTAGCTCGCACAGTAGCTAGGGTAGCACCTGCAGATCCACCAGCCGCCCCAGTTCAGGATCAAGTCCCAGTTGTGGACGCTCCAGTAGCACCAGCTTAGGCACTAGCTATGCCCATTGTGATTTCGAGTCTTCAGGAGGCCCTGGCTCCGATTCTATCAGTATGCACTGGCCTAGCTTAGGCGGTCTCAGTTACTACAGCCGTAGCTACTTCTCAGGCGGGGGGAGGCACTTAGACTCCCGCCGTTCGTACACCTGAGCAGGTCGTGCAGGGACTTCAGACACCGAGGGAACATCCAGCCCATCCGGTTGCAGCTGCTCAGGACTATGTAGCTCCTGTCATGCCAGAGGACGAGCAGTGCAGGTTGGAGAGGTTTGGTAGACTTCTGCCTCTGACTTTCAGTGGTGCAGAAGGCGAGGATGCCCAAGGTTTCTTGGATAAATGTCAGATGATTCTTCATACAACGGGTATTCTGGAGACCAGCGAGGTCGCTTTTACTACTTTTTAGTTTTCTAGAGCTGCCTTCACTTGGTGGGAGGATTATGAAAGGCGTAGGCCTGTTGATGCAGCACCCCTTACCTGGCAGCAGTTCTCCGTTCTCTTTTTGGAGAAGTATGTGCCATAGTCTTGCAGAGAGGAGCTGCGTAGGCAGTTCGAGTGGTTGCTTCAGGGAGAGATGACTATGACAGAGTATGAGATGAGGTTTTCGAAGTTAGCTCGTCATGTTGTTTGGTTGGTTCCTACGGAGAGAGAGAGAGGATTAGGAGGTTCTTTAATGGCCTTATGTATCAGCTTCGGATTATCATGACCACGGAGAGGGTGTCTGGTGCTACTTTTGAGGAGGTTGTTGACATCGCCTATGAGATTGAGTCAGTTCGTCGCCAGGAGCGAGATGAGAGAGAGGCCAAGAGGCTTCGAGAATTTGGTAGTTATGGTGGTGCTCTTTCGAGAGGTCAGTTTCAGCACAGTAGAGGTCGTTCATTCAGGCATGCTCAGCCAGCTTACCCAAGTTATCGTGGGGCATCATCAGGTCATGGTTCTCACAGTTCTCATCAGGGCCAGTCATCACTTAGTGCCCTTCCAGCTTAGAGTTCGTCATGTGCTCCATCAGTTCAGGGTTGTTCTTATGCCAGGTGTATCTACTAGTCATTCCAGTGCTAGGGGTTCCCTTCAGTCCCTGTCTCCAGCACCCGGGAGTTGCTATGAGTGTGGAGAGATGGGTCATATGTGGAGGCAGTGTCCTCATCGTCTTGGGGGTTCATCTCAGCAGAGGAGTCAGCCATCGGCTTCAGCGCCAGTTACTTTACCACGACCCACCCACCCAGCTAGGGGTGGGGTCAGTCAGCTAGGGGTCGCCCTAGAGGGGGAGGTCGATTAGGTGGCGGTTAGGCTTGTTTCTATGCACTTCCAGCTAGACCCGATGCTATTGCTTCAGACGACGTGATCACAAGTATTGTCTCAGTCTGCCACAGATATGCCTCTATATTATTTGATCCCGGTTCCACTTATTTTTATGTGTCATCATACTTTGCTCGTTATTTGGATACGCCCCGTGAGTCTCTTATTTTGCCTATTCGTGTATCTACTTTGGTGGGCGATACTATTGTTGTAGACCGTGTATACCGCTCATGTGTGGTGACTATTAGGGGTCTGGAGACCCGAGTGGACTTTCTGTTGTTATGTATGGCAGACTTCGATGTTATATTGGGCATGGATTGGCTATCTCCGTGTCGTGCTATTTTGGACTATCACGCTAAGATAGTGACATTGGCTATGTCGGGTGTGCCACAGATTGAGTGGCGAGGTTCGATTGATTATGTTCCCAGTAGGGTGATTTCATTCTTGAAGACCCAGCGTATGGTTGGGAAGGGTTGTCTTTCTTACTTAGCCTTTGTGAGGGATGTCGGTGGAGAGACTCCTAGTATTGATTCATTTCCTGTTGTGAGAGATTTTCCCGATGTTTTTCCTGTAGACCTGCCAGGCATGCCACCGGACAGGGATATTAATTTCGGTATTGACCAGGTGCCGGGAACTCAACCCATCTCTATTCCACTGTATCGTATGTCACTAGCGAAGTTGAAGGAGTTAAAGGAGCAGCTTCAAGAACTCCTTGATAAGGGGTTCATTCGGCCTAGTGTGTCACCTTGGGGTGCGCTTGTTCTATTTGTGAAGAAGAAGAAGGATGGCATTATGAGGATGTGCATTGATTATAGGCAGTTGAACAAAGTAACAATTAAGAACAAGTATCCTCTGCTTCGTATTGATGATTTATTTGACCAGCTTCAAGGAGCGAGGATGTTCTCCAAGATTGATCTTCGTTCAGGTTATCACCAGTTGAAGATCAGGGACTCGGATATTCTTAAGATGGCTTTCAGGACCCGATAAGGTCATTATGAGTTCTTGGTGATGTCGTTTGGGTTGACCAATGCCCCAGCAACGTTCATGCATTTGATGAACAACGTGTTCCGGCCTTATCTCGACTCGTTTGTCATAGTTTTCATTGATGATATTCTGGTGTATTCGTGTAGTCAAGAGGAGCACGCAGAGCATTTGAGAGTTGTGTTGTAGAGATTGAGGGAGGAGAAGCTTTATGCAAAGTTCTCCAAGTGTGAGTTTTGGCTCAGTTCAGTGGCCTTCTTGGGGCATGTGGTGTCCAGCGAGGGTATTCAGGTTGATCCGAAGAAGATAAAGGTGGTTCAGAGTTGTCCCAGACCGTCCTCAGCCATAGAGATTTGCACCTTTCTTGGTTTGGTGGGTTATTACCGCCGGTTTGTTCAGGGATTCTCATCTATCGCATCGCCCTTGACCAAGTTGACTCAAAAGAGTGCTCTATTTAGGTAGTCGGATGAGTGTGAGGAGAGCTTTCAGAAGCTCAATACCGCCTTGACCACATCTACAGTGTTAGTTTTGCCATCAGTTTCAGGTTCATATACCGTGTATTGTGATGCTTCGAGAATTGGTATTGGGTGTGTATTGATGCAGGAGTGTAGAGTTATTGCTTACGCTTCTCGTCAGTTGAAGCCCCATGAGAAGAACTACCCTATTCATGATTTGGAGTTAGCTGCCATTGTTCACGCGTTGAAGATTTGGAGTCATTATTTATATGTTGTATCTTGTGAGGTGTTTACTGATCATCGTAGCCTCCAACACTTGTTCAAACAGAAGGATCTCAATTTGAGGCAGTGGAGATGGTTGGAGTTGTTAAAGGATTATGATATTACTATCTTGTACCATCCGGGGAAGGCCAATGTAGTGACTGATGCCTTGAGTAGGAAAACAGTGAGTATGGGTTGTTTGGCATATATTCCAGTTGGTGAGAGACCTCTTGCAGTTGATGTTCAGGCCTTGGCCAATCAGTTTGTGAGGTTGGATATTTCGGAGCCCAGTCGGGTATTGGCCTGTGCGATTTCTCGGTCTTCCTTATATGATCGCATCAGAGAGCGCCAGTATGATGATCCTCATTTGCTTGTCCTTAAGGACAGAGTTCAGCACGATGATGCTAGAGGTACGACTATTGGTGATGATAGGGTGTCGATGATGCAGGACCGGATATGTGTGCCCAATGTAGATGGGCTTCGTGAGTTGATTCTGGAGGAGGCCCATAGCTCGTGGTATTCCATTCATTCGGGTGCCGCGAAGATGTATCAGGATCTAAAACAGCATTATTGGTGGAGGAGAATAAAGAAGGACATTGTGGGATTTGTAGCTCGGTGTCTCAATTGTTAGCAGATGAAATATGAGCATTAGAGACCGGGTGGCTTGCTTCAGCATTCCAGAGTGGAAGTGGGAGCGGATCACCATGGACTTTGTAGTTGGGCTCCCATGGACTTTGAAGAAGTTCGATGCTATTTGGGTGATTGTGGATCGGCTGACCAAGTCCGCACACTTAATTCCTGTGTGTACTACCTATTCTTCAGAGCGGCTGGCAGAGATCTATATCCGGGAGACTGTTCGTTTGCATGGTGTCCCAGTTTCCATCATTTTAAATAGGGGCACTCAGTTTACTTCATAGTTTTGGAGGTCTGTGCAGCGAGAGTTAGGTACTCAGGTTGAGTTGAGCACAGCTTTTCATCCTTAGAGGGAGGGGCAGTCCGAGCGTACTATTCAGACATTGGAGGACATGTTGCGCGCTTGTGTCATTGATTTCGGAGGGACATAGGATTAATTTCTACCACTCGCAGAGTTTGCTTATAACAACAGCTACCAGTCGAGTATTCAGATGGCTCCATATGATGCTTTGTATGGGAGGCGGTGTAGATCTCCAGTTGGTTGGTTTGAGCCGGGTGAGGCTAGGCCATTGGGGACAGACTTGGTACAGGATGCATTAGAAAAGGTGAAGGTAATTCAGGAGAGGCTTCGTACAGCGTAGTCGAGACAAAAGAGTTATGCTAACAGGAAGGTTCGGGATGTGTCCTATATGGTTGGTGAAAAGGTTCTGTTGAAGGTTTCACCCATGAAGGGAGTTATGAGATTTGGGAAGAAGGGTAAATTTAGTCCTCGGTTCATTGGGCCTTTTGAGGTGCTTCAGAGGATTGAGAAGGTAGCTTATGAGCTTGCTTTGCCACCCAACTTGTCGAGTATGCATCCGGTATTTCATGTTTTTATGCTCCGGAAGTATATTGGCGATCCGTCTCATGTTTTGGATTTCAGCACGGTTCAGTTAGATGAGGATTTGACTTATGATGTGGAGCCAGTAGCCATCTTGGAGCGTCAGGTTTGAAAGTTGAGGTCAAAGGATATAGCTTCAGTGAAAGTGCAATGGAGCGGTCGGCCCATGGAGGAGGCTACCTGGGAGACCAAGCGGGAGATGCAAAGCAGATATCCTCACCTATTTGAGGCTTCAGGTATGTTTCTTGACCCGTTCGAGGACGAATGTTTGTTTAAGAGGGGGAGGATGTAACGACCCAACCAGTTGTTTCATGAGTTACCACTCTGTTTTCCCAATTTCTGCTTCTTATTGCTTTGTTTATCGGTACTATGTGTTATTGGGTTGGTTGGCCCCTGTTCGGAGAGGTTTTGGTAAGGTTTGAGACACTTAGTCTCTTTTGAGTAAGCTTAAGTTGGAAAAGTCAACCGGATGTTGACTTATGTGTTAAAGGGATCGGATGTGAGTTCCGATGGTTCGGATAGCTTCGGGAGGTGATTTGGGATTAGAGTTGTGTTTGGCTAAGCTTATAAGCTGGTCAAACTAGTAGTAAGCACTTTTCAGCTTATCTACGCGTTTGTAAAGTTAAAAGTGCTTATAAGTCAAAAATAAGGCAAAAGCCATAAGCTGGTCACCCCCAGCTTATGGATTTTTAGCTTATAATCACTTTAAGTTTGACCAAGATTTTTACATTTTATCCTTAAAATATTCTTTTTTAGAACAAAACTCCTGCATCGATACTCACTGCCTCAAGTATTCAACCTAAACTCCCCCCTCCCCCTTCCCCCCCCCCTCCTTCGAGTCTGCAATTCTCATTGATTATTTAAGATAAGCAAATTCTCTATTCCTTTGCATATTTATATCTATGTGATAGTGTATTAATCTTTGAACTGTATGTAATAAATGAGGACATCAAATTTTTGTTGTATTGCTTTCTAAGTGTTGTGGTGATGAAGACAATGTTTGTTTCTCTCCAAATATTTTATCCTATTTAGGTTTATTTTTTATTGAGAAATTTTTGTCAATTTATTAATTATTATAACTTATGATTATATGCTTATCATAAAATAAATTATATTTATCAGAAAAATTATCTTATCTAAGCACAGTTATATTTAAAATAAAATGATAAAAAGAATATTTTGTATTTGAATCGATCTGGAATCTAAAATTTTGAAATAATATACGCCCTTATAAGTGTAAATAGTTCCAAGGTCATTTAAGTCATTTTAACAAAAAAGGAGCTTATAAGCACTTTTTTATTAAATACTGCAGCAATATATTATCAATTTCAGCACTTGTACCCAAACATGTAACTGCTTATTTATTAAATCGGTTTCAGCACTTAAAAGTTCTTTTCAACACCTAATGCTTATCAGCTACTTCAAATCAGCTAATCCAAACGGGCTCTAAGGAGCGTGATCAGAATATGTTTTGGATGTGCGGAGTAGATTTAGGCTTGAATTGGCGAAATTGGAATTTTAGCGTTTCCCGGTTGGTATGTGAGATTTTGTTATAGTGGTCGGAATGGAATTCCGGGAGTTGCAGTAGGTTCGTTTTGTCATTTGGGATGTGTGTGCAAAATTTCAGTTCATTCGGACGTTGTTTTATAGACTTTTTGATCGAAAGCGGAATTTGGAAGATTTTCGAATTCTTAGGCTTGAATCCGATGGACATTTGGTGGTTTGATATTGTTTTAAGCGTTCCAAATGTTGGAACAAGTTTGAATGATGTTGTGGGATAGGTTTGGTTGAGGTCCCGAGGGCCTCGGGTGAGTTTCGGATGGTTAAACGGATCATTTCAAGTTGAGAAAAATTGTAGAAAATCTGTTGTGAGTGTTGCAGACTTTTGGCCTTCGCATTTGCAAAGGGTTAAGATGGGAGGCTGTGAAGTTGGCCTTCACGTTCGCGAAGGAGGTCCTGCGATCGCAAAGGGTTGAGCTCAATGGTCATCGCGTTCACGTGTGTTTAGTCGTGTTCGCGTAGAGGAAAAGCCAGCAGCTGGGTCCAGGTCAGATTAGTCTTCGCGTTCGCGAATAGGTGGCCACGTTCGCGAGGAGTTGTGAAGCTAAAGGTTCGCATTTGCATGCGTTGGGTCTTGTTCGCGATGAAGGGAAAATCGGTCAACTCAAATTTGTGCTTCGCGAATGCGAGGCGTTGATTGCGTTCGCAATGAAGGATTTTTAAGTGCTGGGCAGAATGTTTAAAAGACTCATTTCAGCGATTTTGGGTCTAAGTTCCTCATTTTTCTTGCGATTTTGAAGCTTTTTGAAGAGGATTGAAGAGGGAATCAAGGGGGAACACTTGGAGGTAAGATTTATGGACTTAATATTCAATCCTAATGTGATTCCTACCTAATTAATCATGGAATTTGTAGAATTTAAGCCTAAATATTGAAGAACTAGGGCTTGTAATTGGAGACCTAAAATTTGAGATTTGAGGGGTCGTTTGTGGTTGAATTTTGGTGCTTTTGATATGAATGAACTTGGGGGTGATAAGGAGTCTATTGATGTAAATTTTATCGGATTCCAAGACGTGGGCCCGGTGGTCGGGTTTGGCCAATTTCGGGATTTGTGTTGTAATTTGATTTCTTTCGAGTAGGCTATGTTCCCTTAGCATATTTTGATGGTTTTGCACTAATTTTGGTTAGATTTGGAGCATCCAGAGGCCGATTCGAGAGGCAAAGGCATCGCGGGCTAGAGTTTGGACCGGATAGAGGTGAGTAATGATTGTAAATGTTGTCCTGAGGGTATGAAACCCCGAATTTCACATCGTTGTGTTATATTGAGATGACGCACATGCTAGATGACGAGCGTGGGGTCGTGCACTGTTGGGAATTGTGACTTAGTCTGTCCTGAATGACTGTTTTACTGCGTATTTGATTGAAAACTGTTTGCTATCATCATGTTTTGGGCTGAATAACATATTTGGGCCTCGTGCCAACTATTTTGGACCCTTAGGGGATTTTTACTCCTATTCCTCACTGTTTTGACTTTTTATTTGTACTCAGTCATGCTATATTCCACTATTTTTACAACTCAGCCATGTTTACTCTGTTTTTACATCTTAAATGATATTTTGAGCTGAGCATCATATTTTACTGTGCCCCAAGTGGCTTTTAGAGATTTCTGACTGAGTAGGGCCGAGGCCCTATGTTGTGAGGTTATTGTGGGATCGGGCTGCATGCCGCAGCAGTGTTGTACTGATTTATGATTATAAGGCCGAGGGCCCGAGTTGTTATGCCACGAGGTGGCTTGATATGAGGCCGAGAGCCTATTGATTATGCCACGAAATGACTTGATATTGCGCTTGGGCCATAAGGGGCCCCTCCCGGAGTCTGTACACCCCCAGTGAGCACCGGTACCTAGTGTGATATGTGATATAGCCCGAGGGGCTGAAGTTGTTCCATGTTATTGCCCGGGGGGCTGATTTCTGTTGGTATTGTGTCTGAGGGGCTGATTTTATGTGTTTATCTTTTATCGCTGCTTTTCATTCACTTGTTTAATTGTTAAAAGATGTTTTAAAGAGGTATCTACTAAATTGAGGTGTTTTTACAAGTTTTCACTATTTTATTTCATAGTATTGATTTTATACTACCTCTTTATAGCATGTTGTTGTGTTTTACGTGATTTCTTATCTCTTAGCTGCTTTTACTTTTATTACTCACTGAGTTGGAGTACTCATATTACTCTTTGCACCCTATGTGCAAATATAGGAGCCTCGGGTCCTGCTAGCGAGGGTTGATTACTTCCAGCGGGCTATTTGGAGATCACTAGGTAGCTGCTCGGCGTTCGCAATCCAGTGTTTCTCCCTCTTATCTTTATTTTTCCTTGTACTGGATTCTGTAATAGACAATGTAGTCCTTTTTCCATACTCTTAGACTTATGTTAGATGCTCATGACTGGTGACTCCCCGATGTCGGGCTGTGTTTATTTCCGCAAATGTTTTGTCTCACTTTTATTTTGGGATTTATAGTATGTTAATGACTTAATTTGTATTATTATAACTGCTAAAATTGAATTGGGTGTTGTATCGGCTGGCCTTGTTTCACGATAGGCGCCATCACGACCGGGTCTGGAGTTAGGGTCGTGACAATAAGCCCTAGTTGTGCGCCTTGGGAACTCCCCATCTTTCCATAATAGCCGCTGGTCTGTATTGTCCTGAGGTCGAGCGTCGGTAGCCCTCGAGGGTGAGCCTCGACCCTAGTTTCGAACCTTGTGAAATATGTTTATGAACTATCATAATGACGGAAAATTGGACCCTCCGATTTTACCGTATACAAGAAGATACAAAGTTATATTTTCTAAAAGAAAACCAAAAATTCGCTCTTTTTCAAAAATTTAAAAGGATATATATCACAACAATGAAATGAGATCAAAAATATAATTACAACGGATACTATTTCGGGCCTTGGGTGACGTGATAGGCCTTCACTCTCTAGGTGCCGCAAATGGTTTCTCGCTGTTACATAAAGCACACTGTAGGTATTATTAAAGGAGCTTTCTGTCAAAAAGAAAATAGAAGGAACTATACGCTAAAAAATAAAAATAAAAAAAAAAAGTAAACGGAAATACCGAGGCAAAGGAAATTCATTGGTTTTGGCCTCTGAATATGAATTTTGAGTCCCTGACTTTCTTTTTACTGGAAGCAGTAGGACGATCGATGTATCTAATTTTTGGAATGAATTAATTAAAATATTAATTTTAGTAATTTATTTAAAATAATATGTCGTATTATAGAACTACATGAAAAAAGTAATATGCATAATATAATATTATATGATTAAAATATTTGAAATTCGCAATGCCAAAGTTGGTAGAAATGGAAGTATTGCTAACGCATTACATTGAAATTATGAACAGAAAAAAACCTATTCATTAACAAAAGAAATGTTTCACTAATCCAAAAAGTGCCAAATCACACTAATTCCTTCATTTTTGTTCATAATAATCAACCTAAAAGAGTTCTCTATTTTATTTTTTATGTCCAAAAATCTGGTGGTGTTTTTTTGCGAGTTCTAGCTAATATATAGTCCTAATTAAATTTTGTTGGGTTTTTAAGCATTAATATGGCTTAAAAGAGGGTGAATGAAAAATGGAGGGAAATGAAATTTTTAAGTGAAGCTTTAAGGTCCCCCCCCCCCTTCTCCCCCGACAAAGGGATATTGTCCCATATTGGAAGAGGAAGAAGTTTTTGATGGGTATATAAGCTATTGCACTTCTTCTAGCTCTTAAAGAGTTGAGAAGAAGGCAAGTCTCGCGCCGTCGTCGTCGCTCGCTCGGCTTCGATCAAATGATTAATTGATTTTGTTAATAGTAAATATTAAATCCAACGAAATATTAAACATTATCCGTTTTCAGTTTTTCAGTTGTGTAACTGAAAATTAACCTCCCTCTTTAATTCCCGATTTATTATTGCATAAATTAACTTTTGTTCGTTTACATTTTCTGTTTATATGTTATTTCATCTTTTCCAGAATTAGTTTACAAATACAGTTTGCTAACAAGCTTAAGAAATTTTAATCTATTTTCTGTATTTGTGTTATACTTATTGCTCTGGAAACTAAAACCTTTGTAGTTTTTTTACTCCCGTTTTGGAGATTAAAGACTTTGTGGCGATTTTCTACTCCAGTTTTAAACGTTTATTTTGGTCATTCTTTTACAGAAATGACGAATGACAACGGAAACCAAGTTGTTCTGATAGTGGCTGCCAATGCGTCAACAAGCCGAACACCGGCATTTGCACCGGCAAAAAAACTCAAAAAAAAATTCGAGATTGATTTCAAGCAGTGTCAGCAGAAGATGTTCTTCTACTTGACTACTTTAAGTCTACAGAAGTTCATTAAGGAAGATGTTCATGTTCTGCCTGATGAAACTCCAGAGAATGAACGCTTTCTTGTGATTGAGGCGTGGAAGCATTCTGATTTTCTGTGCAAGAATTATGTTCTTAGCGGACTGGAGGACGATCTGTATAATGTCTACAGTGGCGTGGAAACGTCAAAAGAATTGTGGACTGAGCTTGAAAAGAAATACAAAACTGAAGATGTCGGGTTGAAAAAATTCATTGCCGCTAAGTTTTTGGATTACAAAATGGTAGATAGCAAGTCTGTTATTACCCAAGTCCAGGAATTGCAAGTGATTATTCACGATCTCCTTGCTGAAGGTATAAATCGAATTAATACTGATGTTGAAAGTAGTAATTTTAGTATTTTTACTAACAGAATTTTCATTGAAGGTCTTGTCATCAATGAAGCATTCCAAGTAGCAACGATGATTGAGAAGTTGCCTCATTTGTGGAAGGACTTCAAAAACTACTTGAACAAACGCAAGGAGAAGTCGCTTGAATATCTCATTGTTCGGTTGAGAATTGAAGAGGACAACAAAGCAACTAAAAAGAGAGGCCGTGGAAACTCAATAATAATGGGAGCAAACATTGTTGAGGATACTTCTCAAAATAAGAGAAAGAGGAAGCAGGCTTCTGGACCGAAAAGCAACCCAAGCAAGAAGTGGTTCAAGGGAAATTGCTACAACTGTAGGAAAGCTAGACACAAATCTACGAAGTGTCGTACTCCGAAGAAAGACAAGAAGAAGGGTCAAGCAAACATGGTTGAAAAACATGAAGATGTTGATGACTTATATGTTATGCTTTCTGAATGCAACCTAGTAGGAAATTCTAAGGAGTGGTGGATTGATTCTGGAGCCACTCGCCATATTTGTGATGTTAGGGAAGCTTTTTCTACATATTCTCTTGTTGGACCCCGAGACGCTTTCTATGGAAAATGCTGCAATGGCCAAAATTGAAGGATGTGGGAAGATATTTCTGAAAATGACTTCTGGCAAGGTGGTGACTTTGAACAACGTCCTTCATGTTCCCAAAATTAGGAAGAATTTAGTGTCTGTTGTACTTCTTATTAAGAATGGTTTTAAGTGTATTTTTGTATCCGATAAGGTTGTAATAAGTAAGAACAAAATGCTTGTAGGAAAAGGTTACCTCATTGAGGGCCTTTTCAAGCTGAATGTAATGGTTGTTAAGAATAATAATAAAATTTCAGCTTCGTCTTACTTACTTGAGTCAAATGAATTATGGCATATACGTTTGGGTCATGTCAATTATACAACCTTGCGGAAAATAATTAACTTGGAAGTATTGCCAAAGTTTGAATGCGACAAATTAAAATATCAAATATGTGTTTAATCTAAGTATGTTAAACATCCTTATAAGTCAGTTAAAAGGAATTCAAATCCTTTAGACTTAATTCACACAGATATTTGCGACATGAAGTCAATACCATCTCGCGGTGGAAAGAAGTATTTCATAATTTTTATTGACGATAGTACTCGATATTTCTATGTTTACTTACTTAATAGTAAAGATGAATCAATAGACTCCTACAAGCAATACAAAAATGAAGTTGAAACACAACTTAACAAGAAAATCAAAATGATAAGAAGTGGTAGTGGTGGTGAATATGAATCTCCTTTTGAACAAATATGTTTAGAATATGTAAATATTCATCAAACAACGGCCCCTTACATGCCCCAATCCAATGAGATTACGGAACGAAAGAATCGTTCATTAAAGGTAATGATGAATGCATTGTTGATAAGTTCTGGTTTGCCACAGAAATTGTGGGAGGAAGCCGTTCTTACGGATAACCGAATACTAAGTCGAGCACCCCATAGCAAAACACAATCCATTCCATATGACAAATGGAAAGGAAGGAAGCCCAACTTGAATTATTTTAAAGTGTGGGGGTGTTTGGCAAAAGTGCAAGTTCCTAAACCCAAAAGGGTAAAAATAGGACTGAAAGCCGTTGATTGTATTTTTATAGGATATGCGACCAATAGTAAAGCATATCGATTTCTGGTTCATAAATCAGAAAATCCCGACATTCATAATAATACAGTTATAGAATCATATAATGTTGAGTTCTTTGAAAATATATATCCGTACAAAAAGGAATGTGAGTCAATTGGTGAAGGATCTAAACGACCTCGGGAAGAAACAAAAGAAAGTACATTTAATCAGGAGGATCCAAGATGTAGTAAATATCAAAGAACATCTACTTCATTGGGACCAGATTTTGTGACTTTCTTATTGGAAAATGAGTCTCGAACATTTAAAGAAGTTATGTCTTCTTTGGAATCATTATTTTGGAAAGAGGCAATCAATAGTGAAATAGAATCCATATTGAACAACCATACATAGAAATTGGTTGATCTTCCTCCTAGAAATAAACCTTTGGGTTCTAAATGGATTTTTAAGAGAAAAATGAAAGATGATGGCACTACTGATAAAAGGCAAGACTTGTAGTCAAAGGGTATAGACAACGAGAAGGTCTTGACTACTTTGACGCATACTCTCCAGTTACAAGAATTATGTCCATACGGATGTTAGTAGCATTAGCTGCAGTGTATGGTCTTGAAATTCATCAAATGGATGTTAAGAAAGCCTTCTTGAATAAAGATTTGGAGGAAGAAATCTACATGGAACAACCTGAAGGGTTTGTGGTTCCAGGTAAAGAAAAGAAGGTATGTAGACTTGTTAAGTCCATTTACGGCCTAAAACAAGCACCCAAACAATGACATGCGAAATTTGATCAAACAATATTGTCAAATAGTTTTAAGATAAATGAATGTGATAAATGTGTGTACATTAAAAATGTTCCAAATTACATAGTCATTGTTTGCTTATATGTGGATGATATGGTGATAATGAGTAATGGCATTGCCAACATAAATGCTACTAAGCATATGCTAACTAGCAAGTTTGATATGAAGGACTTGGGAGTTGCTGATTTAATTTTGGGGATTAAGATACATAAGACTCCTCAAGGTATGGCACTGTCACAATCTTATCATATTAAGACAGTACTTGAAAAATTCAAGCACTTAGGGTTTAAAATTGCAAACACTCCAATTGACGTGAATCTTGCATTAGCAAAGAACAAAGGCCAAAGCATATCACAATTGGACTATGCTCGTGTGTCGGAATGCTTAATGTATATCATGAATTGTACACGATCAGATATAGCTTGTGCTATAAGTAAATTCAGTCGATACACGAGCAATCTAGGTCAATCTCATTGGATGGCAATGAAACGAGTTTTGGGATATTTAGAACATATCCAGGGCTTTGCTTTGTACTACAGTAAATATCCTTCAGTGATTGAGGGTTACTATGATGCAAATTGGATTACCGGTTCAACTGATTCTAAGTCCACAAGTGGATATATATTCACTATTGATGGAGGAGTGGTATCTCAGAAATCGTCCAAACAAACTTGTATTGCCCGATCTACAATGGAGGCTGAGTTCATAGCCTTGGATAAAGCTGGTGAATCACAGTTACTTATCTGATTGTAAATAGATAAACTTTTAAAATTTGTGGCTTAATAAATCATTAATTACTTGTCTAATTGTAAATTAATTCATTAAAGTTAAAGTAATTGTTTTAAAAATAAATTATTTTTAAATGAAAAGTAATATTCATTTTGGAATTAACTAAAAAAATAAGAGTGTCGCACAAATTAAAATGGTAAGAATACATTATTTTGTACTTTCTGGTTTAACGAGCTTTCTTGGGGCTGTTCGGTGTGAGCACGTGATTTTTGCCCTATATGAGTTATTCCCATATATTCAAGAAAATAAATTTTTCTATTATTTGCAATTTCGTAGATTTTCGTAGCATTTTTTTGTTATTGGTTGCATTTGTCTGTGCATGTTTATTTTATTTAATTCATGAAAATACAAAAATACATTGCATTTGCATTTAGGATCTAATCTTACATTCTTGAATTAATTAGTAATTTAGTGTTTTATAAAAATGGAAAAATCACAAAAAATAACTTATTTTTGCATTTTAAATTTTTAGTTTCGAATTTTGGTAGTTTTTTTAATTTGGTATTTAATTAGTTGTGGTAATTATTATTTAGAGTTAATCATTTTAATTTGGTAGGATAATCTAGTTTTAAGATTTTTTATTCAGGTTTTATTTTTATTTGTAATTAATTAAAAGAATTTGAAAATAAAAAGAAATTGGAAAGGAATACAAAATCTGATATTTGGGTTGTTTTTAATTCAATCTCCCCAGGCCCAAGTATATTTTCCCCGAGACTCACTCGAACCGGCCTAAACCCGCGCCCCAACCCGTTCTGCCCCGTCTAGTGTCCAAACGACACCGTTTAGCCAAGTGTTCAATCCCAGCCGTCGAGGTTTCTCGATCGAACGGCTGGGAACACGGGGTCTCTAGGTATATTACTGTCCAAACGCTTTCCACCCCCCTCACTCGTCTTCCTCACTCCTCAGAAACATAAACCCTAACCCGCCGCCCTAATTCTCACCACCCCAATCCTAGCGGCGCCACCTCCAATCCCTCCCAAAATCACACCCTATAACCACCTCATTCCCCTCATCTCAAATCCCCATCCAGTTCTTTCAAATTCCCCCCAAAGCCTCTCGAATTGTAAATCTAGGGTTCGAAGTTTTGGAGGTCGAAGACGGGTTCCCTCATGCAAGGTCACCCCTCCAAGTTCCCTGTTTGTTCCAAGCCTGGTTCATCTCGAAGTGATGTTCTTCGTCTGTTCTTGACAAAGAATAGACAATTTACACCATTTCAAGACTAAATCAGAATTACCCGTTGATTTCAAGTCTAAACTATTAATTTCTTTTTCTTTATTCGCATTTTTTGTTCGTCTTTCTGCTTCGTCTCTTCCGGGTTCTTTTTTTTTCTGTCTCCGTATTTTGAATTCAGTTTCCCCCTCTAAGGCATTTTGTTTGATATATGTTTGTGCACTTGATTCTTTTCCATCTCTTCAGTTTTCTTTCTCTTAGTCGATATCCTCCTATCTTTATTTGATTTTTATTCTAGGATATGAAGTTTTCTGATAAATAGTTTTGGTAAATTGCTGTCGAATTGGTAGTTTAGTTTTAATGACAATCTAGCATGTTGGCTTAAGGAAAAATAAGAAAGGAAAATCATCACTCGTAGCTTAGATTACATGTTCCGAAATTACTCGACTGTCATTAATTGAGTTGGCTTGCAACCCCTGTTGGCTTGAATTTTGGGGTAGGTTTATTGTGCATTGCTGAATTGGGTTGGGTTTCTGTTATTTGAAAGCCCAAAGGAAAGGAAAGGAAAGTCCGGGTCGCAAGCCTAGGCTTGGGGCTGAACCTTGGGTCAACTTGACCCATGTGGTATCCTGCAGTAAAAAACAGGGCTCTAAGGGGGTAATTTGGGGAAATAGGGGTAGGGAATCTGTTGGTAACTGCCTAGGAAGCTTCCTAGAAGCTGAAAAAGAGCCTTACTTGACAGACAAGTCAGTAATTGAGGGACTAAAATGCAAAACATAGCTGATATTTGTTGCCCTAGTAACTTGCCTATAAAGACATTGTTACTTGAGGCTCAAAGAAGAGGAGACTGGAAGAGAAAAATCAGAAAAATCAAAATGGCTAAAGTTTTCATTGTTCCATTGAACTTTTTTCTCTTCTTTGATTTCTGAAGTTTTTGAGTCCTGAAGCATTTTCTGATTCCATCTGAGGCTTAGAATGAGCTGAATTTGGGTGTATTTTTGCAAACTGATTTTGGGTTTATTTTGTGTTTGGAGTCATAATTGAATCTGGAGTTTCAACTTAGTTCAAATGACATTCGATTTCTCTGTGTTGCTGTTTCTGGGTTGACTCTACTGCTGCTGTTGATTAACTGTTTGCTCTCTTATTCCTTTCTTCAATTCTAGGTACGTATTGACTCCTGAATCATGTATGAAATGTAAAGCTGAAGGTCATGCGACCAAGTTGAAGTGGCTATATGTTTCTTTGTCAAATGCTTATTGGATTTCCCTATAATTCCTTCATGTGTTCTCTGGTGTAGGCATCATGTGTAGCCATTTTATATCGTTACTGTTGTATTTCATTTTAGATTTGACTTGAAAGTAATGATTTAGGACTGCTTTAAAGCTACTTGGCTTGGCCATGATTCAAAGGCATTAATTTGAACCTTTGGGTCCAACACAATTGGTTCATATCCTGCTTTTTCCATTTAGTTTTTAGAACATGCTTTCTTATGGTTTGAAGTACAATAATTTTAGGTTTGTGCAATGTGTAAATAGACTACTGCCAGAATCTGAATCAGCATGACAATGTGTTTTTCTTACAACGTTTAATGTCAAAAGCATTAATTTGGGATCATTTAATTCCTTGCCTGTGTGATGTTTGTGTTGCTACAGAAACTTGGTCCTGAGTCCCTGCTTTGCTATTGCGCCATGTTTTCGAGTTGGGCCCTTTTTTGGGGCCTAGTTCAAGTCATTTAAAAAAATAGTAGTTTCATCACGCTTGAAATGAGTTATCGGACTCCCTTGGGACTAGATTTGAAAAGGAAGCGGACATTTAATCACCTAGGTTGCAACGTAATTTTAAATTTCGGTATAAAGGTCCTTTGAAGTCCTTGAGGATTTTTCCTTAATTAACGTTGACTCTTTTAAAATGAACTTGTGGTGCGCCATATTTAACAACAAATAGCTATGGCCCTCATTATTAAATCCAGAAGTTAGCATGAATCGAGGCGTGCCGTGCCGAACAAAATCTTAAAATGCACGGCCCTCACTTAATTAATTTTGTTTATCCTTAGAAATCGAGGCGTGCCATTTAGTTGAACTTCCATGGCCCTCGCAAAGCTGCAAATACGTTAGTTGCTTTAGGTACGTATTTTAATAATATTACTTTCCTAAATTCGGGTGCGTATTTATGTGACCCAAATCCAAATCACAATGATGTTAAAATATGTCAAAGATCATGGGTGCATTTATGTGACGTGGTTTGAGACATGTTTTAATGACGTTGCAATTTTCTCTAAAAATGAATAAAAGCGGATAAAAAGTTAAATTTGCGTAGGTTCGTAATTGTTTAAAATTAGATGATTAAGCCAAATATAACAGTTGAGCGACCGTGCTAGAACCACGGATCCTGGGAATGCCTAATACCTTCTCCTGGGTTAACAGAATTTCTTACCCGGATTTTTGGTTCGCGGACTGTAATACAAAGTCAATTGTTTCCTCGATGCGGGATTTAAACATGTGTCTTGGGACACCATAAAATTATCCCAAGTGGAGACTCTGAATTTAATAAATAAATAATCCCGTTTCGATTGTCACTTAAATTGGAAAAACTCCCCATATGCCCCTTCCGGGGTGTAGGTAAAAAAGGAGGTGTGACAGCTCTGGCGACTCTGTTGGGGATCGAACCCAGAATCTCTGGTTCAGGGTTCAGAATTCGAGCTTAGATGAATTGTTGTATTTGATTTTATCTATTATCTGATTTTATTACACGATTGGGTCTAATGTGCGAAATGTTGCTTTTACTGCTTTGATATTATCTGAACTATATATAAACTGCTACGAAACCCTTCTCTTCCCATCTTCGGGGATGTGCTTGCTGGTCGAGACTCCCTATTATGTTAGTGTCATACCCTGAAATAAGAAAGAGGCTCGGACAAGTTACTAAGCTGGAAGGCCTTTTGGTTCCCGGTACGTAGCCCCCTCCTCGGCTCGAGTTGTCTGCTCGGGTACACAGTCTAGAACACATACCTAGGTTTTTGAACCTAGAATAACTCAGCCTCATGCCGGATCCCTAGTAGGAACTTTTCTTTGCATCATGTGCATTTTACTTTGGAGACTCAACACATGGGTTGGGTCTGTCTAGGACAGGTGTACCCGAAATGTAAAGACCATTATGATGCATCTTACTTGCTACTTGCGCATTCATTTGCTTCAGATTTACATGTTGACCGACTTACAAGGAAAACTTAGATAGTTGAGAGGGATAAGTGCCTGTTTTGAAAAACCAATGTCCCAAAACATACCGAAACTCTGCCGAAATTTTGAAAAAAAAAAGAATTTTGTGGTTTTCAAAGAGAAAAAAAGGAAAATCTTTGTATTTTAGAAAGGAAAAATAGTTGGTTTTATTTTGTCAAAATTGCCTGAACTACGCCAGTTTGATTCTCACCGGATGTGGGATATGTAGACAAC
This sequence comes from Nicotiana sylvestris, assembly GCF_000393655.2. Classification (NCBI taxonomy): domain Eukaryota; kingdom Viridiplantae; phylum Streptophyta; class Magnoliopsida; order Solanales; family Solanaceae; genus Nicotiana; species Nicotiana sylvestris. Next base: position 112,725,759 of record NC_091059.1, on the reverse strand, counting down.
CCCCGTCGGGTCCAACTTTCCTTTTATAAAAATAGTCGAGAAGAACAAAAATTTTATTTTTATTATAAATAGGTAAGGTGATGCCATTTTTGTCAAAAATAGTCGAATGTCCCCAAAAGGACGCCGGAAGGCTGTTTTTGCAAGAACAGCAGCCACATTGGGTCTTTTTTTTCAATTTTCGGCCAACTAGCAGGCATAGCCTTAAAATCTTTCTTCGGAAGTGCTGAAAGGCCGTATTTTCAAAAGTTAGGTTTTGTTGTTGTTTTAGAAGTAAGAATCTAAAAAAAGGTGTCAGCTTTGATTTTAAGTCAAAATAGAGTAAATCATGATTTTTTGCTTAATCACCTTAATAAATGTGCAGAATGAGCACAAGTCAGAATTTGCCAATAACAATCGTGAACACGATCCCTTTGGAGTTGCATATGTGGTGGGACGATCTGGGTAAATCGGGACAAGACATGGTCAATCTATACCTGGGAGGCCTCACTAGGTTGCTGAAGATCAATCCTATGGGAGACATCATAAAGGCGTTGGTTACATTTTGGGACCCGACCCACAACGTATTTCATTTCTTAGATTTTGAACTTACCCCAACATTGGAAGAAATAACCGGATATATTGGGGGTCCCAAAGTTCCTCTAAGACACCAGTACCTAATTGCTCCAAGGGCCGTAGCCGTACACAGGTTCCTAGACTCTTTGAAAATAAGCAAGGGGTCCACAACCTAGACTTGACAGCTGGTTTTTGTACTTTGCAGTTTATATACAATAGATATGGTCATATAGGGGGGTTCAACAAGCCGGAAAACAAAATCTGCAGCAAAGGAAACCGCCTTAAGTGGGAAGAACACATGTGTTTTGCTTTTATGGTGGTCTTTTTGGGACTTTTGGTGTTTCCTAGGAAAGATGGGAATATTGACATACGAGTAGCTGGGGTTGTCAGCACTTTGCTCACTCAGGCCAATAGCACCCTCGTACCCATGATAGTAGCCGAAATCTTCCGCGCTCTCACAGCCTGCAAAGCCGGAGGAGAATTTTTTTAGGGATGCAACGTGTTGCTGCAAATGTGGATGATCGAACACCTATGCCATCGTCCTCAATTTATGAGTTATGGGTCGACAAAGAAAACATGCGTAAAGGAATTTTCTACGAGGGTTGATGGAATCAGCTTGCCAGAAGGGGTCACAGAGTGGATAGCACACCTCCGTTCCGTCACTGCAAGCCAAATAAAGTGGACATTTGGATGGTTGCCTGTGGATGAGATAATATACATGCCAGCCACCGGGCCTCATTTCCTCTTGATGGGACTCAGGAGTATCCAGCCTTATGCCCCTTATCGGGTTTTGAGGCAGCTGGGGAGATGCCAAACAGTTCCGAGAGATGAATTTCTTAGTGCCCAAGTAGTCGAGATCGAACCAAACGGTCAGTTTCATGAAGCAGCGGTCCGCCAAATTTGGAGTGAATGTCAATACTTAACAGCAAGTACCTGTGTACGTGATCGATCCAAAGGTGAAGTTTCACCAGGGTACCTGGCTTGGTATAGAAGAGAAATTGAGTTTGGGAGACCATCCAAAAGACCCCACCTTCAGGAATTCGTCGAGGAGTCACAAGAACAATGGGCTTGATTGGCCAAGGAGAATGAGTACAGGGCCACAATAGGAAAGTTGGAGAAACAAGTCAAAAAACTTCAGTTCGAGAATAGCTTGAAAGCCACGGCGGACGAAGGTGAAAAGAAAAAGCTAGCTAAAGAAAATGAGGCCCTTCGAGCCCAAATTCAGAAAATGACAGTAGCGGCAGAAAACCCCGCCCGAAGTGCCAAAGATGCAAAACTTATAGGTAACCTGAGGCAGAAAGTGAGTGACTATAGTTTTGATTTTAACAAAGCAGAAAGCGAACTAGCCAGGTTTCGAAAGTAATTGGCTAAAAAAGCAGATGAACGAGCACGCCTGGTTAAGCAGTTGAAAGAAAAGTACGACAATGAGGTCGCGGGATTAAAGAAAAGGGTCGTTGCCGCAGAGAACAAAGTGATCAAGCAGGCGAAAGACATTAAGGCAGAAAGAGAGCATTGTTATATAGCATTGGCACAATTAGAAATGGATTTACAACAACTTCAAGAGCAGAATCATGTGGCCGAGCAAACTTTGGAAGCCAGGGCCCAGCAGATCGGGCGTTTGTTGCAAGAAAAAGGAATCATAAGAGAAAGAATTAGAACCATAGCCGATTACATTGTTATGAAGTACCAAGCCGGTGAGGATATGACTCGCACCACCTTCTTCGCGGCAGTGAAGACATTTGTTAAACAGATAATGAGTGACTTGGATAGACTTCAAAGGGATCTTGCATATAGGCCCGCGGCGAGACCTAATGATGTCCCGCGAGCACCAGCAGCATTAATGTATTCATAATTTTTCATTTGAGTCTGTATTTCGTTTTCCGTTAGAGTCTGTCAGTTGTTTTGAGTCTGTATTTTCTTTCTGCTAGAGTCTGTCAGTTGTTTTCGAGTCTGTATTTTCTTTTGTTGGAGTATGATAGTATATATTCGGAGTCTTTATGTCGTCTTTGCATCAGAGTCTGTTAGTTTCTTTTGGTGTCTGTTGGTTTGAGTCTTTGTAATCAAAGCATTTGCTTTTTATGAAAATTGAAAATCCCAAAATATTTTATTATTTACTTTCACACTTATCTCCCAGAACTATGCTCGGTCTGATTCATGCGGGGTCATGATACATAGGAAATCTCCATAGGATTCGACCATAACTAAAAGAAAAAGAGAGAAGAAAAAGAAAAAAAGAGAAGAAAAAACAAGAGAGAAAAAGAAAATAAAAGAGAGAAAAATAAGAAAACCAAGAGAAAGAAACAATGGCAAAACAATAGGGAAATGAGAGGATAAGAAAATGAAGAAAAAACAAAGGCCAAAAAGAAAAAAGAGAAAAAGCGGGAAAAGAGAAATTGCAAATGGAAATAAGGAAAAGTCGGGATGACGCAAGCAGCCGATCAAATGCATAATAGAAACGGTTAACTGCTTAGGTGCATTCATTCCCCAAAATGTGCGGTTACTAATCTGTTAAAGCCCTAATCGCTAACAAGGTTGTTGTTGATGTATTGAGTCCAGGCAGGTGGTTAGTTGATTGGCATTCTGGCAACTCACCCTTACAACCCCCGATCAAAAGAAAAGCTGAATATGGCCAACCAAGAACCGGAGGCAAGTTGTTGATCCATCAAAAAAGGTGGAAGAATTGGATGTTAATGCGATGAAGGAAGAGATGTATAAGTTAAAGCAACAAATGGCTGAAATGTACCAGGCCTGGGCAAAGGGGCATCCACCATCGGTCTATCCCGCCAATCCTGCTTATATCCCACCATGGACTAAACCTCAGGAACCTCCCACTATGAACTCATCTCCGGCCTTTCCTCTCTACCAATAGTGCTATGGCACCACTTCCCATACATCACAAGCTCCACCACCCAAACAAGTCACATACCCTCCTCCACCAGTCACGCCCGTCTTTGTGGCACCTCCACCTGCTACATTACACAGATCTTTCAGTGAACCTCTGTTCCAGACTCATGACAACCAGTATTATCCCTCTAAACCCACCTTCAAAGTTCCGGAACCATATTCTTACACCCCTCATCTTGATCTCCCAGGAGAAACTGAGAAGCCACCCAAAAATTCCCGAACTTGAGGAGATGATCAGAAAGGTTAAAAGATTGGAACAATCGTTTAGAGATATGAGGGGGTTGGGAGGTAAAGTAAGTGCGGCCTATTAGGATTTATGTCTTTTCCCAGATGTTCAGTTACCAGCAGGGTTCAAGATGCCTAATTTTGATCTGTACGGCGGGCATGGTGACCCAGTAGCACACTTAAGAGGATTTTGTAGCAAGATGAGAGGGCAGGCAGAAGAGATGAATTATTGATGGCATATTTCAGCCAAAGTCTGAGCGGATCGGCATTGGAATAGTATACTAGACAAGATCACAATAGGTGGTACACATGGGACGATTTGGCCCAAGCCTTCACCTGCCATTTTCAGTACAATCTTGAAATTATCCCAGACCGTCTGTCATTGATGAAGATTGAGAAAAAGCCTGGTGAGGGTTTCAGGGAATATGGATTCCGTTGGAGAGAGTAAGCAGCGAGGGTTGACCCTCCGATGAAAGAAAGCGAGATGGTTGATTATTTCTTGCAGGCCTTAGAGCCCACTTATTTTGGTCATTTGGTGTCAGCAGTGGGCAAGTCCTTTAATGAGGTTATAAAAATGGGAGGCATGGTAGAAGAGGGACTCAAGTCTAATAAAATCATGAGCTACTCAGCAATTAAAGCAACCACCCAGGCCATTCAAAACGGTACTGGGGGTGTACTCAGGAAGAAGAAGAAAGAGGATGTTGTAACAATTGAGTCGGGAGCTTGGGTCGGATCCAGGGGCCTTTCACATTACTACAACCAGCTTCGACCCTATCACCAAACTTACCACCACACTCCATATAGCCCACCACGACACTACTACCCACCGCCAGATCCCTATTTTTCTGTCCATCATGCACAAACATACACTCAACCTCCCGCTCACGCGCAATGGCGTGCGCCAGCTCAACAAAGTATCTACCTAAATCCACAAAATGTCTATCCACCCCCAAGAGCCTACCGAAATCCCCCTGGAACAGATTTCCGGCCCAATCAGGCCACCAATAATGAGAGGTTGCAGAAGAAGAAGACTTTCACTCCATTAGGAGAATCCTATACCAGTTTGTTCCGTAGGTTGAGACAATTGGGTATGTTGAGTCCGATTGAACCAAAATTGCCAAATCCTTCCCCAAAGAATCTTGATCACTCTGTGAGTTGCGAATATTGTTCTAGTGCCATGGGGCACGACATAGAGAAGTGCTGGCAATTGAAAACAGTTATTCAAGAGATCATCGATACTAATCGGATTGAGGTCCAAGCTCCGGAGGCACCCAATATCAACCAGAACCCATTGCCAGCTCATCAAGAGACGAATATGATTGAGATAGTGCATAAGGAAGGGGAGCCCAAGAAGCCTTTGCAAACTGTCATGATGATTCGGTCCAGTGATTCCAGGCCGTTCAAAAAGTCAACAAGTGAGAAGACTGCGATCAAGTTGAATGGGGCAAATAGTGAACCATCCGTGGTGGTCAAGAAGGGGTCATCAAGTGACGTCGTAGGGAAACATAAAAGAGCGAAAGTGGTTGTGCCAGGAGTGGCGAACAAGCCTGTTGTAATTGTGGAAGGTGCCCGCATAGACCCTGTCATCATCAAACCGGTAACTCAATTACCAATAGTCAACAGCAGAGCGGTCCCATGGAATTATGAACGAGTGACAATGACTTACAAGGGGAAAGAAGTTAAAGAAGAAGTATGTGAGACCCATGGTTTGACTCGATCGGGAAGATGCTTTGCTCCCGAAGAGTTGAGAAAAGCTAAAAGTTCCTAAGACAACCCGGTATTGGCGAAGAAAGTTATGACTGAGAAAGAAGCAGAGGAGTTCTTGAGAAAGATGCAAGTGCAGGATTATTCCATTATGGAGCAGTTGAGGAAGACGCCAGCTCAGATTTCATTATTGTCATTATTGATTCATTCAGACGAGCACCGTCGGGCTTTGATTAAGATCCTAATGAGGCCCACGGTCCTGACAAAATCTCAGTAAACCCCTTGGAAAAGATACCTAACAAGATATTTGAGGTGAATTGAGTCACTTTTTCTGATATGAGTTGCCCATGGAGGGTACCGAGCACAATAGAGCCCTCTATCTGACAGTGAAATGCGAAGACTATGTGGTTACTCGGGTGCTGGTTGACAATGGTTCCAGCACAAACATTTTCCCTCTCTCCACTCTGAATAAGTTTAAGGTGGATGTTGAAAAAATTCACAAGAACAATATCTGCGTTCGGGGATTCGACGGTGGAGGGAAAGATTCAGTCGGGGACATAGTGTTTGAGCTTACAATAGGGCCAGTTGAATTTACCATGGAGTTCCAAGTGCTCGATGTGGCTATTTATTACAATCTGCTATTAGGTTGACCCTGGATTCATGCTGCCAAAGCGGTCATGTCTACTCTGCATCAAATGGTCAAGTTTGAATGGGATAGATAGGAAATCGTTGTGCACGGCGAAGATAATTGGTGTGTTCCCAGCGACGCCATTGTTCCATTCATAGAATTCGAGGACGACAAGGGGCTATGGGTTTATCAGGTTTTTGACACGGTATCGGTAGAGAAAATTCCAGAAGGGAAGTGCGTTCCAACCCCGAGGGTAGCTGCCGCATCAGTCATGGTAGCTACCGAAATATTGAAAAATGGTTTTGTACCGGACAAGGGTTTGGGTGCATCTCTACAAGGTATCGTACAACCGGTATCTCTCCCCAAAAACTTCGATATGTTTGGTTTGGGGTTCAGGCCCATAGCTGCGAATGTGAAAAGAGCTAAAAAGTTGAAATAGAGGGTCTGGGTCCTCCCAAAGCCCATCCCACGGCTCTTTAGATCATTTGTTAGGCCTGGCACCAAGAAACGCCCAGTGGCAACAATTCCCAGTTTAGTGGTTGATGCAGATAGAGATTTGATTGAAAAGTTTGAGAGGTTATTCGCCGATGTGAACATGGTGGAAGCTGGAGAGGGTTCGAGTAAAGCGGATGTGCAGTTTGTTGGGCCCCGTGCAAATATTAACAATTGGGAAGCTACTCCTCTCCCCACCAGCAAGGAGTTTTGGTAGTTTTCTTTGATTTTCTTTCAGTTTATCTGGATTATTCCAGGGTTGTAATTCAGATTCTAGGTTCCGTCCGTTTGGATGTATAAACCTTGTTATCTTTAATTTCAATGAAATGCAATTTCCCTTTTTCTTCCTTCTTGATAATTTTTTTTTATTTTTTTTCTTCCTTGTACAGTTCTTTTTATGCTAGCTTCAATGATATGACATACATGAGGAATCTCCGGCCCAACCTTAAAAGCCAATCTAATTCTGAAATAGTAATTCAAGAAATAGAGTGTGATGGTGAATCAGAATATGACGAGGATGAAGGCTTTGAAGAGATTAGTAAAGAATTAAGTCATTTTGAAGAAAAACCCAAACCTAACCTGAGCGATACAAAATCAATCAATTTAAGGGACCAAGATAATGTCCGGGAAACTAAAATAAGTATTCATCTTGAACCACAACTCAGAGAGGAGATAATTAAAGCATTATTCAAGTATAAAGATGTTTTTGCATGGTCCTATGATGACATGCCGGGTCTAAGCACTGACTTGGTGGTTCACAAATTGTCCACCGACCCGTCATTCCCCCCTGTCAAGCAGAAGCTAAGGAAATTTAAAACTGATATGAGTGTGAAGATTAAGGAAGAGGTCACCAAACAGTTTGAGGCCAAGGTCATTCGGGTCACCCGGTATCCCACCTGGTTAGCCAATGTTGTGCCTGTGCTGAAGAAGGATGGCAAGACCAGGGTGTGTGTTGATTATCGAGATCTCAACAAGGCAAGTCCCAAGGATAACTTCCCATTGCCGAACATCCATATATTGATCGATAATTGTGCCAAACATGAGATTGGTTCTTTTGTGAATTGTTATGCGGGCTACCACCAAATCTTAATGGATGAGGAGGACACAGAAAAGACGGCATTCATCATGCCATGGGGAATGTACTGCTATCGGGTCATGCAATTTGGTTTGAAAAATGCTGGGGTAACCTACATGAGGGCAATGACGACCATATTCCACGACATGATACACAGGGAGATCGAGGTTTATGTGGATGATGTGATTGTAAAGTCTAGAAAGCAGTCTGACCATGTCAGAGATCTGAGAAAGTTCTTCCAAAGGCTTTGCAGGTACAATCTCAAGCTCAATCATGCAAAATGCGCGTTCGGTGTTCCGTCTGGAAAGTTGTTGGGATTCATAGTCAGCCACTGGGGTATTGAATTAGACCCGTCAAAGATCAAAGCTATCCAGGAATTGCCACCCCCAAAGAATAAGACTGAGGTGATGAGTCTGTTGGGGAGATTGAATTACATTAGCAGGTTTATTGCTCAGCTCACGACAACTTGTGAGCCTATCTTCAAATTGTTAAAGAAAGATGTTGCGGTCAAGTGGACAGATGGATGTCAGGAAGCATTTGATAAGATAAAGGGGTACTTGTCAAACCCACCTGTGTTGGTCCCGCCAGAACCAGGAGACCTTTGATTCTGTATTTGACGGTCTTGGACAATTCATTTGGTTGTGTGTTGGGTCAGCATGACATTACCAGCAGGAAGGAGCAGGTCATCTATTATCTCAACAAGAAGTTCACATATTACGAGGTTAAGTACACTCATCTTGGGAGGACGTGTTGCGCCCTCACTTGGGTGGCACAGAAGTTGAAGTACTATTTGTCATCTTACACTACGTACCTAATCTCTTGTTTGGATCCGTTAAAGTATATCTTTCAGAAACCTACGCCTACAGGTAGGCTCGCAAAGTGGCAAATCTTGCTCACAGAATTTGACATCGTCTATGTGACTAGGACTGCAATGAAAGCCCAGACATTGGCCGATCATTTGGCTGAGAACCCAGTGGATGAAGAATATGAACCTTTGTAGACTTACTTCCCTGATAAAGAGGTAATACACATTGATGAGTTGGAACAGGTTGAAAGGCCAGGATGGAAGCTTTTCTTTGATGGGGCTGCTAACATGAAAGGCGTTGGGATAGGCGTTGGGATAGAGGGAGACGCCAGGGCTTGCGGACGCCTGCAGGTCTACCTTGGGTCTCCGAGTGGATAAAGGAAGCCCTCCAACTACTGTCTGAAAGTTGCTCCAAGATCTGCACACAGTGCAGAGTGTAGTATCAGCACAACCGGCCCCATGTGCTGGTAAGTGTCTAGCCTAACCTCGGCGAAGTAGTGACGAGACTAGGACCAGACTACCAAATAAACCTGGGCAGTTCATATATATATATACAGCGGAAAAGAAACATAGAAATAGCCAGTCAATGTGGGAGGGGGAAACATGATGTGGGGGAGATAATAGTTCCGAATAGAAAGATATCAAATAAGGAAAGAAACAACACAACTAGAATATCAACAAGGAAGCAGAAATCAATAATTTGCACGGCATCACCCTTCGTGCTTTACGTTCTTCCTCACCCAAACAACAATCACAAGCCAAATAGGGTAAGGGAATCAATAACCTCAAAGTAAATCAAATAGCAACAAGTAATGAAAGAAACAACATAACTCGGATATCAACAAAGAATCAGAAATCAACAAATGCACGGCATCACCCTTCATGCTTTTACTCTCGTCCTCACCAAAGCAATCATAAAATAAAAATGTGCACGGCATCACCCTTCGTGATTTTACTCTATTTCCTCGCAATAATAACAATGCACAACATCACCATTCGTGCTTTAACTCTGTTCCTCACCCAAAAAATAGTCAAAAGCAATAGGGTAAGGAAATAAAGGAAATTTTGCAATAGGAATCCCGACAAGGGAACAACAAGTCACCAATTAAATCCCGGCAAGAGAACAACAATTAAACAATTAAATCCCAACAAGGGAACAAGTCACCAATTAAATCCCGACAAGGGAACAAGTCACCAATTAAATCTCGGCAAGGGAACAACAAATAAATCAACAATACCCCGGCAAGGGTGACAACATAGTGATCTCTTCTCTTTCTCAATTTTACTTCACAATTCACTTCACAACTCGAGCCAATGCTCTAAAGGTTCGATTATCGCTTATACTTTCACAACTCATTTCACATCTCGAGCCAAAGCTCTAAAATTTCAATAGTCATTTATACTTTCACAATTTCGCTATACAACCTGAGCCAATGCTCCTCAATGTTCATAGGTCACAATTCGTTCCACAAACTTTATACAACAATTAGAAATCTTCACCAAGGCATGAATAATACAACGAAATCATGAAAATCACAATATAAGACCCACGGTCATGCTTGACACTAGCGTATAGATACTCTTCACCATGCCTATACGTCGTACTCGACAGGAAGCAAATAGTAAATAGGACACAACTCCTAATCCCTCAAGCTAAGGTTAGACCAAACACTTACCTCGATGCAACGAGCACAATTCAAGCCTCAATTGCCGCTTTACCTCTTGTTTCCACCACCAACTCGCTTGTATCTAGCCACAATTTGCTTAACGATATCAATAAATGATAAATGAATCAATTCTAATGCATGAAAATAGGTTTTATAAAAATTTCCCCAAAAAGTCAAAAAATTGACCCCGGGACCGCTTGGTCCAAACCCGAAATTCGGATCAAAACCCGATTACCCATTCCCCCACGAGCTCAAATATATAATTTGTTTTGAAATCGGACCTCAAATCGAGGTCCCAATCCCCACTTTTGTGAAAACCTAGGTTCTACCCAAAACCCCCAATTTTCCCCATGAAAAATAATTGATTTGAAGTTGAAATCATGTTAAAAGATATTAATGATTGAAGAAAACTAGTTTAAAATGACTTACAATTGATTTGGAGAAGAGAGGTTATTTGAAAAATCGCCTCTTATGTTTTTTGAGGTTTTGAAAAATGAAAACTAACTAAAAAGTCCGTTTAAATATACTCCTCTCAGACCCTCTCCGCGGACTGCATGAAACGGACTGCGACCGCGGAGCTCCACCGCAGACCGCAGAAATCGAATGCGGCCGCGGAGGCTTGGCCTTGCTCACCGCGTACCTCACAAATCCCACCGCGGTCGCGGAGTCCCCACTACGACCGCGAAGTTTCTACCGCGGGACCTGGCTTCAGAGACCTGCAACTTCTCTGAATCTGCAACTTTTTCCTAAGTTCAAAACTTGCCGAAACACACTCGAGCCCTCGGGGCTCCTAACCAAACACACGTACTAACTCAACAACATCATATGAACTTATCCGTGCGATCAAATCGCCAAAATAACCTCAATAACAATGAATCAAACCTCAAAATCAAGAACTTTTTCTCAAACTTCATCAAGTATCAAATTTAGCAATTTAGGTCTGAATCACATCAAACGACATCCCTTTTCAACAAAACTTTACAGAAATGACTTAAACCATATATAAGACCTGTACCGGGCACTGAAACTAAAATACGGGCCCGATACCATCTCTTTCTAATCAAACTTCATTTCAAATTTCCTTACAAATTTTCATAAAACTATTTCCTTTAAAAATTCATTTCTCGGGCTCGGGACCTCGGAATTCTATTCCGGGCATACGCCCAAGTCTCATATTTCCCGACCGACCCTCCGGGACCGTTAAATCACTAATCCGGGTCCATTTACCCAAAATGTTGACCGAAGTCAAATGTATTCATTTTACAGTCAAAACTTCTCATTTTTCAAAAAATTTCATATTTAAGCTTTCCTGTTACCCGCCCGGAGTGGGCACGCAAATCGAGTTGACTCTAAATGATGTTTTCAAGGCCTCAGAACACGGAAGTTTCGTTTTTAAAACAAGTGAACAATATAAAAAGAAGAAATATTGAAAATATAAACCTAAATACAATAAGGGATACAACCGAAAAAATTATTATCTTAGAAAATCATCAGTTAGAAAACCATACTGGATAGAGATAGACATGTTAGAAAGTATAGAACAGATAGAAACTATAAAAATAAACTAGAATGTTCTACTTGTGGTAGTTTAGAACACTTATCAAATACGTGCCCAAAAAGAATTAATAATAAAACAAGAAATTCACAGTTAATAGAAGATTTTCAAGAAACTTTAATAAATATAGACGAATATATGTCAGATAGTGAAAGTATATACTCTATAGTAAGCGTAGATATAGAAGAAAAAACTCAAATAGATACCTCAGAATCAGAATCAGAAGAAGAAGAATTAATAAATGAGATAGGATTAGAAAAATTAGACTTAGAAGAAAATACTTTTGTAAACATATCGGAGGAATGTACCCATAATTTTGAAAGAAATAAAGGGTTAGATAGTAATTAGTGTTTCATATGCAAATGGTACCCTAGTAGAAATGAAAGAGCTAAATGTAAATTATGCTATCTAGAATGATGTATTTCATGTATAGAAAAAGATTTGGAAACAAAAATAAATAAAGAAGAAAAATACCAAGAAATAAATGATCATACTATGAATTTGAGAATAATGACATTAGAAGCTAGAATAAATGAACTAGAAAAAAGAATACAGAAAATGAAAAAGGGAATTCTAATACAGAAAAATTGAAAAGGGAAAGGAGAAATTAGAAGATATAAAAGAAAACATAATAGCAGTAGAAGAAGAACTAATGAGTATAGAAAATTATGATACACTGATATGTAATGAAGATAAAAAATTAAGTACAATAAAGATTTTAGCAAGAATCAAAATAGAAGATTACGAAATAGAAACATTAGCTCTAGTAGATTCCGGATGCACAAGATGTATAATAACTAAAAAGATAGTTCCCCCAAATCTAAACAAAACCTTAGATAAGCCAGTTGCAGCAATGCAAATGGATGGAACCCATAATATATACAGACATTATGTAGATAAATCACATATTAGCTTTATAAATACATGTTTAGATTTCTATAAACCTAGCTACAAGGTAGACAAAATCTGGGTAAAAGACTTAAACATAAATGTAGACTTTGTATTAGGATTAAGTTTTATATTACATAATAATGGTAGCTGCCTACTCAGTAGAGATGGAGTAATATTCTTTAAAAATATTACACAAACGCTAGTACAAACAATATAAACTGCAACCAGGATAAGGACACGACTGAAGGCAAGCCTGAAAAACCTGCAAGAAAATCAAAAGGAATGTTGTAAAGAGTGTAAAGATAAAAATACATGCTGTAAGATTAAAGAAGAATCTAAAACTTTAATACTAGAAGAAAATGAAGATAGAGATATATTAGAAAAACACTATACTTTAATAGATATCGAAACAGAATTATACAATTTTTAAAACAGGATTACAAAAAATAGGAATAATAAAGAACGAAAAGGATCTAGATAATATAATAAAAATATTAGATGAAATAGAAATAATAGGAGAAAAACCTTTAAAACATTGGGAAAATAATAAAGTTATGTGTAAATTAGATATAATTAATCCAGAATATATAATTAAAACAGTTTCAATAGAAGCTACAAATCAGGATTTAGAAGACTTCAAAATTCAAATTAAAGAACTCATGAATTTAGGAGTAATAAGAAGATCCACTTCTAAACACAGGTCAGCAGCCTTTATGGTTAGAAACCATAGTGAGATAGTAAGAGGAAAAGCAAGAATGGTAATAAACTACAAAAGACATAATGATAACACTAGAACAGATGGATATAAGTTACCTGATAAAACAAAACTAATAAATAGAATACAAGGAAAAAGGATATTCAGTAAGTTTGACTGTAAATCAGGATATTGGCAAGTAAAAATGCATGAAGAAAGTATTGAGTGGACTGCATTTACTTGTCCAGAAGGACATTTCGAATGGTTAGTAATGCCGTTCGGACTAAAAATAGCTCCACCAATTTTTCAACGAAAAATGGATAGTATATTTGGAGAATATAAGAGATTTGTTTTAGTATATGTAGATGATATATTAGTATTTAGTAAAGATATTAAAGAACATTTAGGACATCTACAGACAGTATTTAGATTATTTGTAGACAATGGAATAATAATTAGGAAAAAGAAATGGAACTATGTAAAAAAATTATATAAATTTTCTAGGACTAATTTTAGGGGATGAGAAAATTAAATTACAACCCCATATAGCTAGAAAGGCTCTAGAAATGCTAGATAAATTATATAATACCAAAGAGCTACAAAAGTTTTTGGGAATAGTAAATTATGCGAGAAATTTTATAAAAGACTTAGAAAAAATAGCAGGACCATTATATGGTAAGACAGGCTCTACAGGACAAAAACATTTGAACACAGAAGACATTAAATTAGTACAAAAGGTTAAAGAAAAAATAAAAAATATTCCTGATTTAAACATGCCACTAGAAACAGAATACTTGATAATAGTAATAGAAACAGACGGTAGTTGTGAAGGATGGGGAGCAGTTTTAGAAGCGAAACCAAATAAATATAGTGATAAGAACATAGAAAAAATATGTGCTTATCAAAGTGGTAAATATAAAGAAAAAAGAAATATGAGTAGTATAGATGCAAAGATACTAGCTGTAATTTACAGATTAAATAGTTTTAAATTATATATATTAAATAAACAAGAAGTAATAATTAGAACTGATTGTGAAGCCATAGTTAAGTTTTACCAAAAGATAAATGCAAAGAATAGTAGTAGAAGAAGTTAGTTAAATTTTATTGATACTATATCAATATATAATTTGGTTTTTGAACATATTAAAGGAAAAGATAATAATTTAGCATATCAGTTAAGTAGGCTTAAAATTATTGTAAATTAATAAAAAAGTATTTTACATGTACAACATGAGACCAACAGTTTCCAATACTGAAGACAAAGGGAAGGGCATTCAAGCCTCGCCCTCAGACAGATACTTACAGACAATATTAGGTAATCTTCATTTTAAGCCACACCCTTTTGCAGAACAGACTAATATGGAAAGAATAAGTTTTGGAAAACATAATTTAATATTCTTTCCACCATCAAACATGTCGTTTAGCGTTCTACCAGAATATGTCATAGACAGACCTCAAAGGTGTCTAATTGATAACTTATGGATAGCATATAATAAGAAAGATGCTAAATATTTTATAGCGGCTCTTAATGCCTTAGGACAATATTTACAGATAAAAACCAAGACAAAAGATTTAAGTACTATGTAGTTATACATGGTAAGACAAATGGTATTTTTCCGACATAGTTAGAAGTACTAGACTCTATTAAAAATATAGAAAAACCGCTTTTCAAAGGTTTTAATGACTTTACTGAAGCATTAGATTATGCAAGAGGAATACTAGGACCAAACTACTATATCTCCCCAGCACTTAGACAAAACCCAGAAAAAACCCCCCAATACAGCATCCGAAAAGACAACGACAAGATAATATTCTGTGATCATTGTTCATCAATGACAGAAGCCTTTAAACGAATAAACCAGAAAAATGAAATCTTGGAACAAGAAAAGACAAAACTTATGGAGCAAGTGAAGGTATTAGAACACAGGATACAAGCGTTGAGATTTGAATTGGCACAATCCCAGACTCAAGTTATTTCTCAACAGGACACAGAAATGAACATTCCAAAACAGAGTTCTCCATCTCAAGAAAAAATGGATGAGAAGGGTGTGCATTATCCAATGAATGCAGCAAGATCTACTATATCGGATAATAATACAGCTAGTCCGTTTCAAATGGTGACCGGTAAAGACACATCAAATCCGTTTATGGATGTCACTTTGCCAAAAAGTGAAGATGAAGGTTCATCGAGAAGAAGACTACCCAGAACATTAACACAGGGAGAAGCGTTAAAAAAGAAGGGTATAATTTTTAAAAAAAAATAGAAAATATAATCAAACAGACATTAGAAAATTTCTTTTAAGAAAAAGAAGAACAAGACAAACATATGGTTAAGAATCCAAGTCCAAGTCCAAGTCCAAATCCAGAAAGGACCCAAAGTTCAGGAGAAGATGATAACTATGAAGACAACCAAGACAACCTAAATTATCAAGATGCTCAAGATCCATATAAAGATGAGTCAGAAATGAGTTTTGATTCAATAGCTATACATAATTTAGACACATAAAAGCAAGGTCTCAGTTAAACAGTAATTAAAGAGAACCAAAGACAAAAGAAGAGTAATAATGCTGGTGTAAAAGACAGAGCAATAACGATGGCGTGCCAATGAGAAAAACAAGAAAGTAAAGAAGATGTGACAGGAAGAAATGCTAGTTGTGCTAAATGACAGGCGTGACAAATGACATAAAGTAGAAAAGATGTGACAAGAGGTAATGTTAGCTGTGCTAAAAGACAAGCTAAAATTTTGAGTGGAAGAAAAAGTTACAAACATTAAGGGAATCTCCGACCAAGCCATGTGAAGATGGAGCCCAATGAAGTACCCTGCACGGCTGGACAAGATAGATTTCTAAAGAGTTTGGAATCCATTTTTCAATTCCGTTCCAAAATTTAGCTACAAAAAGAAGAAGAAAGCAGAAGAAAAATAAGATACAAGTAAGAGAAAAAACACTCAGAAGGAAACCCATCCCAACATCCTCTTCATCACCAACCATCCTCCAAAACACTTTGTAAAATATTCCCTTATGACTACTTTAGTAATTCCTCCTCAAAATTTGTAAAATAAATAAATCCTTATGCTTATGTGTGATCGTTTTTAATTCCCAAAGCCCAGTAGACTTTTTCGTGTTTCCCGAAAGGGAAATCTCTCTCCTATAAACATGCAAGTTACTCATCTTTATCTAAATTATGTTTCTACTAGATATTACCCCTGTTTCTTTTACAGTTTTATGTTATTCTGTATAATTTTATCATATGTTCGATTGATAATAACCAGATATCACTCTTAGTATATGGTTAGCTTTCTAATTTCTTAACAATTATGATAGATTAACCTGTAAATTCCTAGGAGAAATCGGTTAAGTAAAACCCGAAAATAAAAAGAAGGGTATAAGTGTTTAACCGTGGCCGGGGTGAGGTTAAAGAAATAAGAGTTAAGAAAAGAGTTAAATCTTTAAAAGATTGGGAAGAAGAGACGAACAGAGTGAATTAAAAAAAAAAGGTAATCTTAGTTCATAATTTGGATAATATTGTAACTATACAAGTCTATAGAATAAGAGAGAGAGAGTACCAAGTAGGATTTTCACAACCTAAGAGTATAATCGCAAAAAAAAAATTATTGTTAATGTCCATTAATCGTAATAATTATACCCATCCAGAAAGCTTTGCTAGGAGCCTTACCCAAAGTTTAGAAAAATTTATTTTAGACATAGAAACTGGTTTCTATTCGATAGTAGATTTGGCCATACATTTTATATACCTACAACACAATAGTAGTATCTGTTCAGATCCATATAGAAAACAACTGCATCTGATATTGTTAATATTATCATATCATCAATCAAATAATCTATATCATCTAAGAAGAAGATTTTAACCCTACTAAAGACAGACACTACTATTGTTAACAATATCAAATGCAATTGTTTTCGATATAGATCTGAATAGATACTACTATTGTGTTGTAGGTATATAAAATATACGGCCAAATCTACTATCGAATAGAATCTGGTTTCTATGTCTAAAATAAATTCTTCTAAACTTTGGGTAAGGCTCCTAGCAAAGCTTTCTGGATGGGTATAATTATTACGATTAATAGACATTAACAATAAAATCATTTTTTGTGATTAAACTCTTAGGTTGTGAAAATCCTATTCAGTACTCTCTCTCTCTTATTCTATAGACTTGTATAGTTACAATAATATATATATATATATATATATATATATATATATATATATATATATATATATATATATATATATATATATATATATCACAAAAGATAAGTAGAAAAAGTACCGAAGCATACCTCGAGGAGTTCCTTGATGTATGTGGTTGGAGAAATTTTTTTATAAGTAACAAACGATGGTGCTTTGATGAATCAATGGTATAACTTTTTATTCCTAAAAACTGAATTGTATGGCAATATGAAAAGAAAAAGACGACTGCCTCTTCGTATTTGATTTTGTAGGGTAAAAGGAAGATTGTGTTATCTAGTTTAAATAATAAAAGGAAATATATAAGGAAAATTGTAATTGATCTTAAATATTACATATATTAATTAGGAGTTACTATATAATTAAAATAGGGAAAAATTTAATAATAATAATAATTTACTTGATTTTTTTCCCTAAATATTAGAGAAATTAGTTAATTACGATCTTGTCCAATGTGAACTCTATTTTTAGAGGATAAAAAAGACGAACGATATTTTGCTAAGGGGCTTCATGCTTTTAATATAGTATAGATTAAATAAAATAATAATAACATTATAATAGTTTTCTAATAAGTCTAAAATATATTTCTGACTAGTATATATTACTTATGTGAATTTTTTTTATTGTATTCTATTTTTAATTAAGTCGACAGTAATTTCAAAATTAAATATATGTAAGGTATGCAATTATTTTTTGAAATCAGTGGAGTGAGAGTTTCAATTGTTTTAATTAGAGTAAGAGTTTATATGTTTTTTCATTTTCTCTTCTTATAACAGAGTGATTTTTATATTGAACGGAGTCCAACAAATCATGTGATTAATAGTATAATTGTTTACCGTGAAAATGGTAATAACAATTAAATTTGATTTAGTGGTTCTAAAAATACGTGATCTATTTTATGCTAGTCATTAGGCAGTAAATGCTATGTGAAAGACTTAGAAACGAAATAAGAGCTTAAGAACGAGGTGTTAATCAAACCGAATCGCTGTCAATCGGGGCCTCGAGCTTGCCTATTCAAGGGCCTCGGGGTCGAGCCTAAAGCTCGACTGGGAGTAATCGAAGGCGGACGATGGTGAATAACAGTTATAAATAGATCAAAGACGGCTCTTTATAACCAACAATAAGTAATAAATGATGAACAATAAATATAACACAATAAATATGAGCAATAAATGAGATAACGAGACCAAGAGAAAGTGTTAGAGAGCAGAGAGAATGTTCTTGTATATCTAGTGTGGAGCAACAGAACCCTCCAAAATAACAAGGATCCCCTTTATATAAGAGGGGGAATCCCAATATAGTACAAGTGCATTAATTACAAAGATATGTGAATGAGACAGCTTGTTGACACCATGATTCGGGTCTGAACTTAGGTTACTAGACTTCATCAGCCCTAGTTGTGTGCCTTGAGAACTCCCCACCTTTCCATAATAGTCGTTGGTCTGTATGGCCCCGATATTGAGCGTCGGTAGCCCTCGAGGGTGGGCCTCGACCCTAGTCTCGAACCTTGTGAAATATGTTTACGAACCATTATAATGACGAAAAATTGGACCCTCCAATTTTACCGTATACAGATAGTCTCCACGTTTCTTAGAGTGAAAGTGATAAGAAACGATCTTGAGCTCCTACCCTTCGGGTATTCCCGTAATGACGGTAGTCGTAAGGTGCCAAAAGACGACGTACATACAACCCCTGAAGCATTCGCATTGATTACAGTGGTTGGCTGTCCCTTAGCATCCTTCAGAGCGCGTGTGAGGCCTCTATAAATACTTCTCTTCTCATTCCTTACAACTCACTGTACCACTATGCCCTCAAAAAAGGTTCTTTCTTTCTTTACTTTTGTTATTTCTTAGAAACTTAACTCCCCTTTCTCTTTCGGAATCTTTTAGGAATGGCGAAAACTTCCTCCTCTATTTCTCAGGAGAGCATGACCTCCCCCTCTTCGCTTCTATCTAAAGGCAAAACGTCAATGCCTCCTCGTGCTGAGGAATGTGTTCCTGAATTTTTTGCAAAGGCTTCCGATTTCAAGGTCGAGAGACCTTCTTTGAAACATGGGCGTCGCGAACCCGTGTCTCAATATATTAGCTCGGTATCATACGTCGAAAGGGTGAGGACTGATTGCCATTGGGGGGACGCGGTGCTTGTGGATATCCCTATCCGGGAGGACATAACGTTCCTCAGTGTGTATACTTACCCATTTACCCTTGGGCTGGTGGGGCCATCCTTGCCTCTGATAGACCCCGTGATTCTCGACTTTTGCCAATGGTATCAAGTGACCCTCGACCAAATTCACCCTTCATTTTGGCGCATTGTCTACATGATCAGGTACTATGTGAACATGATTGAGGAGATTCCCTTCACCCTCGATCACCTGATCAGGATGTACAACCCCCATCTCTTCCGTGGGGGGCTGATTAAGCTCCAATGTTGAACTCCGAGGGCCCTCTATGCTTGTATCGAAGAAGCTGGGAACGGAGGATGGATGAGCCTCTTTGTCCAAGTAAGGACTTCGGACCTGATCTCGGTGGAAAGGATGTCGTTCCCCGAAAGGTGTAATATGGGACGTAAGTAGACACACTATCTAGCATTTCCTTGCTTCTTTTTAGGTACATCTTTTCATGCGCTTAATTCTCTCCGTTGATGTAGCTGTGGAAATTTACCCTAGCGTGGTCACGGGCCTCTTGGGTTGGGTTGTTTGGTCGGCTGGACTCAATTCGCCTATACGCCGAACGAGTGTAGCGTGACCTGTCTCGAGCTCAGTGGGAAGCTAAGGACCGCGTGAGCTTTTGCCCCTGTTGCAGCCGTACATTTCGACCTGAATCGCTACTTATAGCGCCCTCATTCCTTGTGCGTACTTTTCTCATTTGTGTAGGTCTGGGGGAGATCCCTTTGATGAAGGGAACATTGCTTGGTGAATAGAGTACTTTGGGTCCCGATGAAGGGAAGAAAAGGTAAAGGGAGCCATCAAATGAGCCTTCTGAATCCAAGAAGATCAAAGTGGAAGAACTAAGGCCAGCCCGGTAGCCCAACTCTGGGAGAAGCTCGAAGTCCCCGAGTTGAAGGCGAGAGGGAAAATAATTTCTCGATAGTGCTCGAGGGAGGGGAAAACCTAACCGATCCTCGGGCCGTAAAGACGATGGCTCTTTAGCCAAAGCTTGATGTCGTCGTGGTCTGACTTCGGAATGATTTTTGTCACGATGATCTTTGTCTTTTTAACTTGTCTTTTTCATGGCTTTAGGCCAAGGCACTTTACAACCAGACTTTCGCCCGGTTTCAGGCTGAGGTGATGCTTTATGAGCATGATAAGGCTCACCTTATTGAATAGGTTACGTAGTTTCTGTCTCGCTATTGTCTGAATGTTTGCCGGATCCTAATGTTTTAATGTCCCGGATTTGATCCATGCAGTTTGAAAAGAAAGGTGCCCTACTGAGGGAGAGGCTCCGAGCCAGAGATTCTGAAATCCTCGAACTCAAACGGCATGTGATAGAGATAACCTCTGAGAGGGATACTCTTTAGCAAAATATGGCCTCAGTCGGTCGTCAACTTTAAGATGCGAGGGAGGACAATTACAAATACAGAGGTCTCCACTCCGAGTTAGTGGTTGTACTATCCGGGATCAAAACTGAAGCTGAGGCACTTATTTCTGCACACAAAGAGGATGCCGTTGTAATAAACGCCTACACCGGGAGAGTGTTTGAGGGGGCCGAGAGGGTGAAGACCCTAGAGGAGAGAGATCTGCCCTGTTTTCTTCTGGAGATGTGTCGGGTAGTGTCTTAGAAGATGACGAGAATGGAAGCGGGACTCCCCTAGGGGAGGAGGCCATTGAAGGTCCTGGGGCTATAGCCGGAGCCGTCGGGGCACAATCTCTGGCGGAGTTGTCGAAGATGCAGGCTTGATGATAGGTTGGTGTTCTGTTTGTCCCTTTTTTGTAGGGATTTTTCAAAAGCCTTGTAAGCGTACCTCCGCGAGCGATATGTATAATAGGATTTTCACCTTTTATCATTTCTTTCCCCTTTGGCTTTTGAGAATAATAAGCGATACTTTTGACAATTGACTCGAGGTCTTAGCCCTTGGGTTATGACCTTGGGTTTTTACTATTTTTGAGCGGCCCGTGATGGTCGAAAGTCGATCCTCGAGTGTTCTCAGTTTAGAACTGTCTTTTATACGTTGGGTCACTATGACCTACGATTTTAGTGCTGGCGACAGTGTCTCTTACGCGTTTGGTCGGTGCGACCTTTAATTTTTAGTGATGGCGACAATGGCTCTTACGCGTTTGCTCTGGGGCATATTCAGTAAACTGTTTTGGGTTCAGTCTCTGAATCGGGTTACGACTCGAGCTCATTCGGCCCTCAATTTCTTAAATTGCAACATGGCCCTTAGGCTCTTATGTGTTGGGTCGGTGCGACCTTTTATGTGGGCTGGCGACAATGGCTCTTAAGCCTTGTGTCGATGCGACCTTTTATATGGGCTAGCGATAATGGCTCATACGCCTTGGGTTGATGTGACCTTTTATGTGGGCTAGAAACATTGGCTCTTATGCCTTGGGTCGATGCGACCTTTTATGTGGGCTGGCGACAATGGCTCTTATGCCTTGGGTCGATGAGACCTTTTATAAGGGCTGGCGATAATGGCTCTTATGCCTTGGGTCGATGTGACCTTTTATATAGACTTTGATTTTCCCTTGTTAAGGACTTTTTGAAATAATGATTTCCTAACTCTTCGATGGAATAATAAAAAACCTCGATTGTGAGTCGTTATTTTGTCGATGATCGAGCACCTCGGAAGGTTTGGCTCAGAGGATGAGTATCTCGAAGCCAGTTGTTTAGGAGCTGACATGGTCGAAGCTCTTTTGCTTGTGTCGAGGGTAGCATGTTTTAACCGGTTCTTTCCGAAGTATATTCAAAGTATTTGAAGGCTTATGATTTGTAGGGATGCTCAGGCGTCCCTGAGTCGCACTAGTTTAGCTGGTACAGCCTTGTGACCGGAGTCATTTGTGTTTGGCCAGAGCCTTTAAGTTTTGAGTGAAGTAGTTTCGGCGTCTATATCGAGGGTATGCCTTTTTAGGGGTCTTACAAGTTCGATATATAGCCGAAACATCGAGTTTATGCCTTTAGTAAGGTCTTACAAGTTTTACATGTCTTTAAGGTCTTACAATTTTGGATACTTGGTACAAATATGGTTCATGCCTTGCTTGAGGTCTTACAGATATTGTTGTTGCCTTATATAGGTCTTATGAGACCGATGTTGCCCGTGTGTGGCCTTACAGCCTTTTTGATAAGTCGATGGAGATGGCGATTGACGGCAGTCCCCGAGTCATCGAAGGTTTCTTGGCTCGGGAGCCATTACTTGTGAACTTGGTGTTGCCTCATTGAGGGCTTATGATTTTGGAGTTTCCGACCCGGAGGTCGTGTAGCCTTGAGTTTTCGATGCCAGTCCCGAGTGTTCGGGAAGTTTTATGGATCTGGGATTGTTTTGTAATCTCGTTGTTGCTTCATCGAGGTCTTACGAGTTAGGATCTCCGACCCGGGGGTCGCATTGTTTCGAGATGTTGACGCCAGCCCCCGAGTATTTGGGGCACCTTTCTGCTTTGGAGCCATTTTTTGCAAAAATATCGAGCTTCCTTGAAATGCAAAATGCTTTTGGGAAGTATTCTTTGATTACTTGGTACAAGTATAGATGTTTTTGATGTTGCGGGTTCGGTTGTTCTATGCGGACACAGTTCGTTCGACCGTTTGGCCTGGTACATTACTTTCCTGTTGAGCCCCCGTTTGGCATATCTTGGCTTCTCCGAGTAGGTGACTTTCCAGGAGGTGCCCCCCAATATTTGAGGTTGATTGCAAAAGATGCCTTGAATACTTGTTGGATCTTCCTTAAGTAGCATGTAGATGTTGCCTCGTTAAAAACCTTGCCAGTAAAACCCTTTTTGGGATAAAATTCAGTTAAAGGAAAAGAGTGCAATGCATGCCTTAGCAGTAGTATCGTTTCAGCATCGATATGTTCCAATTTCTTGGAAGTCGCTCGCCTTCTATGGTGCCGAGCTTGTAGGACCCTTTGTCGATTACTCCGAGGATGCGGTACGGTCCTTCCCAATTCTGGCCTATCTTTCCTTTATTAGGGTTTCAGGTGTTGAGGGTGACTTTCTTTAGGACCAAGTCCCCGATTCCGAGAAGTCGAAGATTTGTTCTCCTGTTGTAATACCTTTCAATCCTTTGCTTTTGGGTGGCCATTCGGACTAGCGAGGTTTCTCGCTTTTTATCTAATAGTTCGACGGTCGTGGTCATAGCCTTGTTGTTCGAGCTCTCAGTGGTGTGTTGGAATCTGGAGCTTGGATCCCCGACCTCCATTGGTATCAAGGCCTCGGCGCCATACACTAGAGCGAAGGGCGTTTCCCCCGTGCTTGACTTTGAAGTTGTTCGATATGCCCATAGCACTTTGGGCAATATTTCTCTCCATTTTCCTTGAGCGCTTTCCAACTTCTTTTTTAAGTTTTGGATGATGGTTTTGTTTGTGGATTCGTCCTGGACGTTTGCACACGGGTGGTAAGGCGATGATCGGATTCTCTTGATTTTGTGATCCTCAAGGAACTATGTTACTTTGCTTCTGATGAACTGCCTTCCATTATCGCATGTTATCTCGGAAGAAATCCCGAATCGGCACATAATGTGATCCCAGATAAAGTCAATGACTTCTTTTTCTCTTATCTTCTCGAAGGCCTACGTTTCTACCCATTTTGAGAAATAGTCAGTCATAAATAAAATGAATTTAGCTTTACCTGGCACCGTTGGTAGGGGTCGGACGATGTCCATTCCCTATTTCATGAATGGACATGGCGATAAGACCGACTATAGTTGTTCGTCAGGCTGGTGAATCATGAGGGCAAATCTCTGGCATTTGTTTCACTTTCGGATGAATTCCTTAGTGTCCTTTTCCATATTGTCCCAGTAGTAGTCTGCCCTGATCACCTTTCGGATCAAGGAATCGGCACCGGAGTGATTTTCACAAGTACCCTCATAGATTTGTCGGAAAACATAGTTTGTGTCCCCCGGCCCTAGACATACTGCTATGGGGCCATCGAAGTTTCTTCTGTATAAAGTCCCGCTTTCATTGAGTGAGAACCGGGCTACTTTAGTTCGTAGGGCCGTTGATTCCTTTGGGTCCGTGAGTAATTTTCTGTCTTTCAGATAGTCAATGTATTCATTTCTCCAATCCCATGTTAGGCTAGTGGAATTAATCTCGGCATGTCCATCATCGACCACTGATTGGGAGAGCTGAATAACAGCCCCGGGGAGTAGATCATCTTCTTCAACAGATGATCCCAGATTTGCGAGGGCATCGGCCTCGCTGTTCTGCTCACGAGGTATGTAGACCAGGGTCCATTCTTTGAAATGGCGTAATGTGATTTGGATTTTGTCCAAATACCTTTGCAACCTGTCTTCTCGGACATCGTAGCTCTCATTTACTTGGTTTACTACCAGGAGTGAATCACATTTCGCTTCGACAGACTTAGCTCCCAGGCTTTTGGACAATTCCAGACCTGCAATCATAGTCGCATACTCGGCTTCATTGTTAGTCAATTTTGCAGTTTTTATAGATTGCCTGATTATGCCACCTGTGGGCGGATTCAAGACTATACCAAGCCCGGATCCTCTTACATTTGTGGCGTTGTAGGTGAATAGGATCCATACCCCGGAAGACGAGCCTGATTTTAGCAAGAGTTCCTTTTCTACCTCGGGCACGAGGGAGGGTGAGAAGTCGGCCATGAAGTCCGCTAGAATCTAGGACTTGATGGACGTTTGGGGTTGATATTTGATATCATACCCCCGAGTTCGATGGCCCATTTGACCAGTCGGCCCGCTAGTTTGGGCTTATGCAATATGCTTCGGAGAGGGTACGTTGTTAAAACACAGATATGGTTGCATTGAAAATAGGGTTTCAGCTTTCGCAATGCACTTATCAATGCAAAAGCTAATTTTTCTAGATGTGGATACATGGTTTCGGCATCCCCTAGGGTCCGACTTACATAATAAATAGGAAATTGCGTACATTGCTCTTCTCGAACCAGCACACCACTTACCACTATTTCGGATACGGGTAGGTATAGATATAGCATTTTATTCTATTTTGGTGTGTAGAGCAAATGCGGACTAGTCAGATACCTCTTCAGTTCCTCTAAGGCATGTTGGCATTCTGGAGTCCACTCGAAGTTGTTTTTCTTTTTGAGTAAGGAGAAGAAATGGTGACTCCTGTCCGACAACCTTGATATGAATCTGCCTAGAGCCGTTATTTTCCCCATTAGCCGTTGCACGGTTTTTACATTATTTACCATCGTGATTTTTTCGATGGCCTTGATTTTATCGGGGTTGATATCGATCCCCTATTTGATACCATTAAGCCTAAGAATTTGCCTGAACCCACTGTGAAGGCACATTTCTCGGGGTTAATCTTCATGTCGTAACTTCTGAGGATGTCGAATGATTCTTGCAAATTAGTCAAATGCTCCTCTGCGCGTAGGGATTTAACTAGAATGTCATCAATATAAAATTCCATGGATTTACCTATTTGATGCTCGAACATTTTATTAACTAGACGTTGGTACGTGGCCCCTGCATTTTTCACCCTGAAGGGCATTACATTGTAATAGTAGGTACCATACTTCGTGATGAACGAAGTCTTTTCCCTATCCTCGGGGTTCATCTTAATTTGGTTATACCTCGAGTAGGCATCGAGAAAGGTGAGGGTCTCATGGCCGGCCGTAGCATCGATCAAACGGTCGATGTTAGGCAATGTGAAAGAATCCTTTGGGCACGCCTTATTGAAATATTTATAATCTACGCACATTCTTAACTTATTTCCCTTTTTGGGCACAACCACTACGTTGGCCAGCCATTCGGGATACTTTGCCTCTCTGATAGACCCTATTTTAAGGAGTTTTGATACCTCATCTTTGATGAATGCGTGTTTTACTCGGACTGGGGTCTTCTTTTTTACTTCACCAGTTTAAACCTGGGGTCGACACTCAATCGGTGGATGGTTATTTCCAGCGGGATTCCTGTCATGTCTAAATGGGACCAAGCAAAACAGTCGATGTTGTTAATAAGGAATTGAATGAGTTTTTCCTTGAGTTTGAGGGTCAATCCCATTCCCAGGTATACCATCCGATCTGGGAGATGCTCAATCAAAACATCTTGCTCCAGCTCTTCAATTGTCGATTTTCTTGCATCCGATTCTTTGGGGGCGACGAAAGTTTGAGGAGCGAGGAAATCTTCTTCATCATCCTCGGGGGTTTGTATGATCCTAGACTTACCCGAGGCAGAGTGTATGGGGCTTGGTGCCTCTTGGTAAACTTCAAACATTTCTTTTACCGCATGTTGTTCACCATATATGGTTGTTATGCAATCTTTCGTTGGAAATTTTATCATCTGATGTAGAGTTGACAGCACCGCCCTCATGTTGTGTATCCACGGCCTGCCAGGCAATGCGTTGTACCTTATGTCACCAATAATGATGTGGAACTTGGTATTCTGAACTGTACCGGACACATCAACCGAGAGGATGATCTCTCCCTTCGTTATTTCGCCAGCCATATTGAAGCCATGGAGGACCCAGGAGGCGGGTATCACTTGGTTGAGCAACCCGAGCTGTTCCACTACCTTTGACCTGATTACGTTGGTCGAGCTGCCTGGATCCACAAGTACATGTTTAATTTGAACGTTGCTTAAAAGGAATGAAATTACTAGTGCGTCATTATGTGGTTCTGCCAAGGTCTCGAGGTCCTCCTCGCTGAATGTGAGGGTGTCTTCGGTCATGCGGTCTCGGATCGGCCCCTCGATTGTAGTGGATAGTTTTGGCCGTTTGATCACGGGTCCTTAGGGAATGTTGGTCCCGCCAAAAATCATATGAACGACATGCCGATGAATCTTTCTTTTTGCCCAGGTTGGGTGTTTTCGAGTTTCCCGCTGAGCTTCTCGGCGCGCTTCCTGGTTAATGTGAGGATTGGCGATAACGTCTCGGGCGGCGCACGAGGTCGTATCCTTGGGAATCGGCTCCGGTGTGTTCTCAACGTTTTCGTAGTGGCACACCAGCACCTGGAACATCTACACCATTTTCTCTGTGGTTCTCAAGATTGTTGTTTACTGAGTCAGACATTTTAACCGGAAATGAAAGATCTTGGGCAATAAAAAGCGTGAAAGATAACTTGTGTTATGTAGTTAAACCAGCAAGAAAATAATCACTATTATTTTTAGCCCCACGGTGGGCGCCAAACTGTTTACCGTAAAAATGGTAATAACAATTAAATTTGATTTAGTGGTTCTAAAAATACGTGATCTATTTTTATGCTAGTCGTTAGGCAGTAAATGCTATGTGAAAGACTAAGAAACGAAATAATAGCTTAAGAACGAGGTGTTAATCAAACCAAATCGCTGTCAATTGGGGCCTCGAGCTTGCCTATTCGAGGGCCACGGGGTCGAGCCTGAAACTCGACTGGGAGTAATCGAAGGCAGTCGATGATGAATAATAGTTATAAATAGATCAAAGGAGGCTCTTTATGGTCAATAATAAGCAATAAATGATGAAAAATAAATAGAACACAATAAATATGAGCAATAAATGAGATAACGAGACCAAGAGAAAGTGTTAGAGAGCAGAGAGAATGTTTTTGTATGTCTAGTGTGGAGCAACAAAACCCTCCAAAATAACAAGGATCCCCTTTATATAAGAGGGGGAATCCCAACATAGTACAAGTGCATTAATTACAAAGATATGGGAATGGGACAGCTAGTTGACACCATGATTCGGGTCAGAACTTAGGAGTGTGATCGGAATGTGTTTTGGAGGTACGGAGTAGATTTAGGCTTGAATTGGCGAAATTGGAATTTTGGCGTTTTCCGGTTGGTAAGTGAGATTTTTATATAGGGGTCAGAATGGAATTCCGGGAGTCGCAGTAGGTCCGCTGTGTCATTTGGGATGTGTGTGCAAAATTTTAGGTCATTCGTACGTGGTTTGATAGACTTTTTGATCGAAAGCGGAATTTGGAAGATTTTGGAATTCTTAGGCTTAAATCCGATGCAAATTTGGTGTTTTGATGTTGTTTTGAGCGTTCTAAAAGATGGAACAAGTTTGAATGATGTTATGGGATAGGTTGGCATGTTTTGTTGAGGTCCTTAGGGCCTCGGGTGAGTATCGGGTGGTTAAACGGATCATTTCAAGTTGAGAAAAATTGCAGCAAATCTGTTGTGAGTGTTGTAGACTTTTGGCCTTCGTGTTCGCGAGTGGGCCCTCGCGTTCATGAAGGGTTAAGATGGGAAGCTGTGAAGTTGGCATTCGCGTTCACGAAGGAGTTCTCGTGATCATGAAGGGTTGAGCTCAATGTTTATCGCGTTCGCGTGTGTTTAGTCGTGTTCGCGTAGAGGAAAAGCTAGTAGCTGGGTCCAGGTCAGATTAGTCTTCGCGTTTGCGAATGGGTGGCCGCGTTCGCGAGGAGTTGTGAAGCTAAAGGTTCATGTTCGCATGCGTTGGGTCGCATTCGCGATCAAGGGAAGATTGGTCAACTCAAATTTTTGCTTCGCGAACGCGAGGCATTGACCGCGTTCATGATGAAGGATTTTTAAGTGATGGGCAGAATGTTTAAAAGACCCATTTTCGCGATTTTGGGTCTAAGTTCCTCCATTTTTGGGCGACTTTGAAGCTTTTTGAAGAGGATTGAAGAGGGAATCAAGGGGGAACACTTGGAGGTAAGATTTATGGACTTAATACTCACTCCTAACGTGATTCCTACCTAATTAATCATGGAATTTGTAGAATTTAAGCCTAAATATTGAAGAACTAGGGCTTGTAATTGGAGACCTAGAATTTGGTATTTGAGTGGTCATTTGTGGTTGGATTTTGGTGCTTTTGATATGAATGAACTCGGGGAGTTATAAGGAGTCTATTGATGTAAATTTTATCGGATTCCGAGACGTGGGCCCGGGGGTCGGGTTTGGCCAATTCCGGGATTTGTGTTGTAATTTGATTTCTTTTGAGTGGGTTTTGTTCCTTTAGCATATTTTGATGGTTTTGCAGTGATTTTGGTTAGATTTGGAGCATCCAGAAGCTGATTCGAGAGGCAAAGACATCGCGGGCTAGAGTTTGGACCGGATAGAGGTGAGTAATGATTGTAAATGTTGTCCTAAGGGTATGAAACCCCGGATTTCACATCGTTGTATTGTATTGAGATGACGCACACGGTAGATGACGAGTGTGGGGTCATTCACTGTTGGGGATTGTGACTTAGTCCGTCCCGAATTACTGTTTTACTACATATTTGATTGAAAATTGTTTTCTATCATCATGTTTTGGGCTGAATACCATATTTGGGCCTCGTGCCAACTATTTTGGACCTTTAGGGGATTTTTACTACTATTCCTCACTGTTTTGACTTTATACGTGTACTCAGTCATGCTATAGTCTAGTGTTTTTATAAGTCAGCCATGTTTACTCTGTTTTGACATCTTAAATGATATTTTGAGTTGACCATCATATTTTACTGTGCCTGGGTGACTTTTAGAGATTTCTGACTGAGTAGGGCCGAGGGCCTGTGTAGGGGTATGCATTCGAATCGTTTTATCGATAAATCGAATCAATTATTTGTTAGCGGTTTATCGATTTATTGGTTTCGATTTCGAAATTTTCCTTATTGAGTTATCGATTTTGATTTCGATTTTGTCCTCTTCGATTATCGGTTTATCAATAAACCGATAAGATATACTAAAAAGAGAAAAAAAATACCCTTATTCTATAATACCCTTTCCTTTACCCTAAATCCCTAACCCTATTATTTCCTCTACCACATTTAAGGAATGATCATATTTAAAGCTCAAGGGAATGAAGTTCAAATTAATGGAAAACAGAATTAGCTGTGATGATGTATTTTGTTTTGTTTTTTATACCGTTGGAGTATTAGTGGCATACATTTGATCCCTTACTTTAGTTTCGTTGCATGTGCTTCTTGACACAATTTTTATGTTATAAACGGTGTTCGTTTTATTTTAGCTTCTTTTTGTCCATATTAGTTAGGCGTGTTTATAGCGATATACTTTTCGGAGAATCCCGCAAATTTTCTTATTGGTGTAATCGATAAATGAATCGATAAGCCCCAAAAATCGATAAATCGAAATGGAAAAAATCGAAATCTTATTGAAACGTTAACGATAAGCATATGTACAAATCGATAATCGATAAGTAATAATCGATAAGGGTCAAAATCGAATCGATAAATCGAATGCACACCCCTAGGCCTGTGTTGTGAGTTGATAATAGGATCGGGCTGCATGCCGCAGCAGTGTTGTACTGATTTATGATTATAAGGCCGAGGACCCGAGTTGTTATGCCACGAGGTGGATTAATATGAGGCCGAGAGCCTATTGATTATGCCACGAGATGGCTTGATATTGCACTTGGATCGTAAGGGTCCCCTCCCGGAGTCTGTACACCCCCTAGTGAGCGCAGGTACCCAGTGTGATATGTGATATAGCGTGAGGGGCTGAAGTTGTTCCACATTATTGCCTGAGGGGCTAATTTCTATTGGTATTGTGTCCGAGGGGCTGATTTTATGTGTTTATCTTTTCTCGCTGCTTTTCATTCACTTGTTTAACTGTTAAAAGATGTTTTAAAGAGGTATCTACTGAACTGAGGTGTTTTTACAAGTTTTCACTGTTTTATTGGATTGTATTGATTTTATACTGCCTCTTTATAGCATGTTGTTGTGTTTTACGTTATTTCTTATCTCTCAGCTGCTTTTACTTTTATTACTCACTGAGTTGGAGTACTCACATTACTCCCTGCACCCTATGTGCAAATATAGGATCCTCGGGTCCTACTAGCGATGGTTGATTGCTTCCAGCAGGCTATTTGTAGATCACTAGGTAGCTGATCGGCGTTCATAGCCCAGTGTTTCTCCCTCTTATCTTTATTTTTCCTTGTACTGGATTCTGTAATAGACTGTGTAGTCCCTTTTTCCATACTCTTAGACTTATGTCAGATGCTCATGACTGGTGACACCCCGATGTCGGGCTGTGTTTATTTTCGCAAATGTTTTATCTCACTTTTATTTTGGGATTTATAGTATGTTAATGACTTAATTTGTATTATTATACTGCTAAAATTAAATTGGGTGTTGTGTCGGCTGGCCTTGTTTCATGATAGGAGCCATCATGTCCGGGTTCGGAGTTAGGGTCATGACAAGTTGGTATCAGAGTCTAGGTTACATAGGTCTCATGAGTCATTAGTAGGTTTAGTAGAGTCTCGCGGATCGGTATAGAGACGTCTATATTTATCCTTGAGAGGCTGTAAAACCTTTAGGAAAAACTTCATATTCTTGAAATTCTTGTCGTGTGAATCTATTGGTCTGAGTACTAAACTTCTATTATTCTATTCTCTAATAGATGGTG
Organism: Nicotiana sylvestris; assembly: GCF_000393655.2. Classification (NCBI taxonomy): domain Eukaryota; kingdom Viridiplantae; phylum Streptophyta; class Magnoliopsida; order Solanales; family Solanaceae; genus Nicotiana; species Nicotiana sylvestris. The sequence goes on along the minus strand of NC_091059.1, from coordinate 112,693,927 downwards.
AGGACACGAGCGACTGGTCAGGATGGACGACCACTAGTACCCCCAACTGTGGCCACTAGAGGCCGAGGACACGGTCGAGGTCACAGTAGGGGTAGGGGTGTAGCTCGCACAGTAGCTAGGGTAGCACCTGTAGATCCACCAGCCGCCCCAGTTCAGGATCAAGTCCCAGTTGTGGACGCTCCAGTAGCACCAGCTTAGGCACTAGCTATGCCCATTGTGATTTCAAGTCTTCAGGAGGCCCTGGCTCCGATTCTATCAGTATGCACTGGCCTAGCTTAGGCGGTCTTAGTTACTACAGCCGTTGCTACTTCTCAGGCGGGGGGAGGCACTCAGACTCCCGCCGTTCGTACACCTGAGCAGGTCGTGCAGGGACTTCAAACACCGAAGGAACATCCAGCCCATCCGGTTGCAGCTGCTCAGGACTATGTAGCTCCTGTCATGCCAGAGGACGAGCAGTGCAGGTTGGAGAGGTTTGGTAGACTTCTGCCTCTGACTTTCAGTGGTGCAGAGGGCGAGGATGCCCAGGGTTTCTTGGATAAGTGTCAGATGATTCTTCATACAACGGGTATTCTGGAGACCAGCGAGGTCGCTTTCACTACTTTTTAGTTTTCTAGAGCTGCCTTCACTTGGTGGGAGGATTATGAAAGGCGTAGGCCTGTTGATGCAGCACCCCTTACCTGGCAGCAGTTCTCCGTTCTCTTTTTGGAGAAGTATGTGCCATAGTCTTGCAGAGAGGAGCTGCGTAGGCAGTTCGAGTGGTTGCTTCAGGGAGAGATGACTATCACAGAGTATGAGATGAGGTTTTCGAAGTTAGCTCGTCATGTTGTTTGGTTGGTTCCTACGGAGAGAGAGAGAGGATTAGGAGGTTCGTTAATGGCCTTATGTATCAGCTTCGGATTCTCATGACCACGGAGAGGGTGTCTAGTGCTACTTTTGAGGAGGTTGTTGACATCGCCTATGAGATTGAGTCAGTTCGTCGCCAGGAGCGAGATGAGAGAGAGGACAAGAGGCTTCGAGAATTTGGCAGTTATGGTGGTGCTCTTTCGAGAGGCCAGTTTCAGCACAGTAGAGGACGTTCATTCAGGCATGCTCAGCCAGCTCACCCAAGTCATCGTGGGGCATCATCAGGTAATGGTTCTCACAGTTCTCATCAGGTCCAGTCATCACTTAGTGCCCTTCCAGCTTACAGTTCGTCCCGTGCTCTATCAGTTCAGAGTTGTTCTTATGCCAGGTGTATCTACTAGTCATTCCGGTGCTAGGGGTTCCCTTCAGTCCCTGTCTCCAACACCCGGGAGTTGCTATGAGTGTGGAGAGATGGGTCATATGTGGAGGCAGTGTCCTCATCGTCTTGGGGGTTCATCTCAGCAGAGGAGTCAGCCATCGGCTTCAGCGCTAGTTACTTTACCACGACCCACCCACCCAGCTAGGGGTGGGGTCAGTCAGCTAGGGGTCGCCCTAGAGGGGGAGGTCGATCAGGTGGCGGTTAGGCTTGTTTCTATGCACTTCCATCTAGACCCGATGCTATTGCTTCAGACGTCGTGATCACAAGTATTGTCTCAGTCTGCCACAGATATGCCTCTGTATTATTTGATCCCGGTTCCACTTATTTTTATGTGTCATCATACTTTGCTCGTTATTTGGATACGCCCCGTGAGTCTCTTATTTTGCCTATTCGTGTATCTACTTTGGTGGGCGATACTGTTGTTGTAGACCGTGTATACCGGTCATGTGTGGTGACTATTGGGGGTCTGGAGACCCGAGTGGACTTTCTGTTGTTATGTATGGCAGACTTCGATGTTATATTGGGCATGGATTGGCTATCTCCGTGTCGTGCTATTTTGGACTATCACGCTAAGATAGTGATATTGGCTATGTCGAGTGTGCCACAGATTGAGTGGCGAGGTTCGACTGATTATGTTCCCAGTAGGGTGATTTCATTCTTGAAGACCCAGCGTATGGTTGGGAAGGGTTGTCTTTCTTACTTAGCCTTTGTGAGGGATGTCGGTGGAGAGACTCCTAGTATTGATTCATTTCCTGTTGTGAGAGATTTTCCCGATGTTTTTCCTGTAGACCTGCCAGGCATGCCACCGGACAGGGATATTAATTTCAGTATTGACCAGGTGCCGGGAACTCAACCCATCTCTATTCCACCGTATCGTATGTCACTAGCGAAGTTGAAGGAGTTAAAGGAGCAGCTTCAAGAACTCCTTGATAAGGGGTTCATTCGACCTAGTGTGTCACCTTGGGGTGCGCTTGTTCTATTTGTGAAGAAAAAGGATGGCATTATGAGGATGTGCATTGATTATAGGCAGTTGAACAAAGTAACAATTAAGAACAAGTATCCTCTGCTTCGTATTGATGATTTATTTGACCAGCTTCAAGGAGCGAGGGTGTTCTCCAAGTTTGATCTTCGTTCAGGTTATCACCAGTTGAAGATCAGGGACTCGGATATTCTTAAGATGGCTTTCAGGACCCGATAAAGTCATTATGAGTTCTTGGTGATGTCTTTTGGGCTGACCAATGTCCCAGCAACGTTCATGCATTTGATGAACAACGTGTTCCGGCCTTATCTCGACTCGTTTGTCATAGTTTTCATTGATGATATTCTGGTATATTCGCGTAGTCAAGAGGAGCACGCGGAGCATTTGAGAGTTGTGTTGTAGAGATTGAGGGAGGAGAAGCTTTATGCAAAGTTCTCCAAGTGTGAGTTTTGGCTCAGTTCAGTGGCCTTCTTGGGGCACGTGGTGTCCAGCGAGGGTATTCAGGTTGATCCGAAGAAGATAAAGGTGGTTCAGAGTTGTCCCAGACCGTCCTCAGCCATAGAGATTTGCAACTTTCTTGGTTTGGTGGGTTATTACCGCCGGTTTGTTCAGGGATTCTCATCTATCGCATCGCCCTTGACCAAGTTGACTCAAAAGAGTGCTCTATTTAGGTAGTCGGATGAGTGTGAGGAGAGCTTTCAGAAGCTCAATACCGCCTTGACCGCATCTCCAGTGTTAGTTTTGCCATCAGTTTCAGGTTCATATACCGTGTATTGTGATGCTTCGAGAGTTGGTATTGGGTGTGTATTGATGCAGGAGGGTAGAGTTATTGCTTACGCTTCTCGTCAGTTGAAACCCCATGAGAAGAACTACCCTATTCATGATTTGGAGTTACCTGCCATTGTTCACGCGTTGAAGATTTGGAGTCATTATTTATATGTTGTATCTTGTGAGGTGTTTACTGATCATCGTAGCCTCCAACACTTGTTCTAACAGAAGGATCTCAATTTGAGGCAGTGGAGATGGTTGGAGTTGTTAAAGGATTATGATATTACTATCTTGTACCATCCGGGGAAGGCCAATGTAGTGACTGATACCTTGAGTAGGAAGACGGTGAGTATGGGTTGTTTGGCATATATTCCAGTTGGTGAGAGACCTCTTGCAGTTGATGTTCAGGCCTTGGCCAATCAGTTTGTGAGGTTGGATATTTCGGAGCCCAGTCGGGTATTGGCCTGTGCGATTTCTCGGTCTTCCTTATATGATCGCATCAGAGAGCGCCAGTATGATGATCCTCATTTACTTGTCCTTAAGGACAGAGTTCAGCACGATGATGCTAGAGGTGTGACTATTGGTGATGATAGGTTGTTGAGGATGCAGGACCGGATATGTGTGCCCAATGTAGATGGCCTTCGTGAGTTGATTCTGGAGGAGGCCCATAGCTCGTGGTATTCCATTCATTCGGGTGCCGTGAAGATGTATCAGGATCTAAAACAGCATTATTGGTGGAGGAGAATAAAGAAGGACATTGTGGGTTTTGTAGCTCGGTGTCTCAATTGTTAGCAGATGAAATATGAGCATTAGAGACCGGGTGGCTTGCTTCAGCATTCCAGAGTGGAAGTGGGAGCGGATCACCATGGACTTTGTAGTTGGGCTCCCATGGACTTTGAAGAAGTTCGATGCTATTTGGGTGATTGTGGATCGGCTGACCAAGTCCGCACACTTAATTTCTGTGTGTACTACCTATTCTTCAGAGTGGTTGGCAGAGATCTATATCCGGGAGACTGTTCGTTTGCATGGTGTCCCAGTTTCCATCATTTTAAATAGGGGCACTCAGTTTACTTCATAGTTTTGGAGGTCTGTGTAGCGAGAGTTAGGTACTCAGGTTTAGTTGAGCACAGCTTTTCACCCTTAGAGGGAGGGGCAGTCTGAGCGTACTATTCAGACATTGGAGGACATGTTGCGCGCTTGTGTCATTGATTTCGGAGGGACATAGGATCAATTTCTACCACTCGCAGAGTTTGCTTATAACAACAGCTACCAGTCGAGTATTCAGATGGCTCCATATGAGGCTTTGTATGGGAGGCGGTGTAGATCTCCAGTTGATTGGTTTGAGCCGGGTGAGGCTAGGCTATTGGGGACAGACTTGGTGCAGGATGCATTAGAAAAGGTGAAGGTAATTCAGGAGAGGCTTCGTACAGCGTAGTCGAGACAAAAGAGTTATGCTGACAGGAAGGTTCGGGATGTGTCCTATATGGTTGGTGAGAAGGTTCTATTGAAGGTTTCACCCATGAAGGGAGTTATGAGATTTGGGAAGAAGGGTAAATTGAGTCCCCGGTTCATTGGGCCTTTTGAGGTGCTTCGGAGGATTGAGGAGGTAGCTTATGAGCTTTCTTTGCCACCCAACTTGTCGAGTATGCATCCGGTATTTCATGTTTTTATGCTCCGAAAGTATATTGGCGATCCGTCTCATGTTTTGGATTTCAGCACGGTTCAGTTAGATGAGGATTTGACTTATGATGTGGAGCCAGTAGCCATCTTGGAGCGTCAGGTTTGAAAGTTGAGGTCAAAGGATATAGCTTCAGTGAAAGTGCAATGGAGCGGTCGGCCCATGGAGGAGGCTACCTGGGAGACCGAGCGGGAGATGCGAAGCAGATATCCTCACCTATTTGAGGCTTCAGGTATGTTTCTTGACCCGTTCGAGGACGAATGTTTGTTTAAGAGGGGGAGGATGTAACGACCCAGCCAGTTGTTTCATGAGTTACCACTCTGTTTTCCCAATTTCTGCTTCTTATTGCTTTGTTTATCGGTACTATGTGTTATTGGGTTGGTTGGCCCCGGTTCGGAGAGGTTTTGATAAGGTTTGAGACACTTAGTCTCTTTTGAGTAAGCTTAAGTTGGAAAAGTCAACCGGATGTTGACTTATGTGTTAAAGGGATCGGATGTGAGTTCCGATGGTTCGGATAGCTTCGGGAGGTGATTTGGGATTAGAGTGTGTTTGGCTAAGCTTATAAGCTGGTCAAACTAGCTTATAAGCTGGTCAAACTAGCTTATAAGCACTTTTCAGCTTATCTACGCGTTTGTAAAGTTAAAAGTGCTTATAAGTCAAAAATAAGGCAAAAGCCATAAGCTGGTCACCCCCAGCTTATGGATTTTTAGCTTATAATCACTTTAAGTTTGACCAAGATTTTTACATTTTATCCTTAAAATATTCTTTTTTAGAACAAAACTCCTGCATCGATACTCACTGCCTCAAGTATTCAACCTAAACTCCCCCTCCCCCTTCCTCCCCCCTCCTTCGAGTCTGCAATTCTCATTGATTATTTAAGATAAGCAAATTCTCTATTCCTTTGCATATTTATATCTATGTGATAGTGTATTAATCTTTGAACTGTATGTAATAAATGAGGACATATCAAATTTTTGTTGTATTGCTTTCTAAGTGTTGTGGTGATGAAGACAATGTTTGTTTCTCTCCAAATATTTTATCCTATTTAGGTTTATTTTTTATTGAGAAATTTTTGTCAATTTATTAATTATTATAACTTATGATTATATGCTTATCATAAAATAAATTATATTTATCAGAAAAATTATCTTATCTAAGCACAGTTATATTTAAAATAAAATGATAAAAAGAATATTTTGTATTTGAATCGATCTGGAATCTAAAATTTTGAAAAAATATACACCCTTATAAGTGTAAATAGTTCCAAGGTCATTTAAGTCATTTTAACAAAAAAAGAGCTTTAAGCACTTTTTTATTAAATACTGCAGCAATATATTATCAATTTCAGCACTTGTACCCAAACATGTAACTGCTTATTTATTAAATCGGTTTCAGCACTTAAAAGTTCTTTTCAACACCTAATGCTTATCAGCTAATCCAAACGGGCTCTAAGGAGCGTGATCAGAATATGTTTTGGATGTGCGGAGTAGATTTAGGCTTGAATTGGCGAAATTGGAATTTTAGCGTTTCCCGGTTGGTATGTGAGATTTTGTTATAGTGGTCGGAATGGAATTCCGGGAGTTGCAGTAGGTTCGTTGTGTCATTTGGGATGTGTGTGCAAAATTTTAGTTCATTCGGACGTTGTTTTATAGACTTTTTGATCGAAAGCGGAATTTGGAAGATTTTCGAATTCTTAGGCTTGAATCCGATGGAAATTTGGTGGTTTGATGTTGTTTTGAGCGTTCCAAACGTTGGAACAAGTTTGAATGATGTTGTGGGATAGGTTTGGTTGAGGTCCCGAGGGCCTCAGGTGAGTTTCGGATGGTTAAACGGATCATTTCAAGTTGAGAAAAATTGTAGAAAATCTGCTGTGAGTGTTGCAGACTTTTGGCCTTCGCATTTGCAAAGGGTTAAGATGGGAGGCTGTGAAGTTGGCCTTCACATTCGCGAAGGAGGTCCCGCGATCGTAAAGGGTTGAGCTCAATGGTCATCGCGGTCACGTGTGTTTAGTCGTGTTCGCATAGAGGAAAAGCCAGCAGCTGGGTCTAGGTCAGATTAGTCTTCGCGTTCGCGAATAGGTGGCCACATTCGCGAGGAGTTGTGAAGCTAAAGGTTTGCATTTGCATGCGTTGGGTTGTGTTCGCGATGAAGGGAAAATCGGTCAACTCAAATTTGTGCTTCGCGAATGCGAGGCGTTGATTGCGTTCGCAATGAAGGATTTTTAAGTGCTGGGCAGAATGTTTGAAAGACTCATTTCAGCGATTTTGGGTCTAAGTTCCTCATTTTTCTTGCGATATTGAAGCTTTTTGAAGAGGATTGAAGAGGGAATCAAGGGGGAACACTTGGAGGTAAGATTTATGGACTTAATATTCAATCCTAATGTGATTCCTACCTAATTAATCATGGAATTTGTAGAATTTAAGCCTAAATATTGAAGAACTAGGGCTTGTAATTGGAGACCTAAAATTTGAGATTTGAGGGGTCGTTTGTGGTTGAATTTTGGTGCTTTTGATATGAATGAACTTGGGGGTGATAAGGAGTCTATTGATGTAAATTTTATCGGATTCCAAGACGTGGGCCCGGTGGTCGGGTTTGGCCAATTTCGGGATTTGTGTTGTAATTTGATTTCTTTCGAGTAGGCTATGTTCCCTTAGCATATTTTGATGGTTTTGCACTAATTTTGGTTAGATTTGGAGCATCCGGAGGCCGATTCGAGAGGCAAAGGCATCACGGGCTAGAGTTTGGACCGGATAGAGGTGAGTAATGATTGTAAATGTTGTCCTGAGGGTATGAAACCCCGAATTTCACATCGTTGTGTTATATTGAGATGACGCACATGCTAGATGACGAGCGTGGGGTCGTGCACTGTTGGGAATTGTGACTTAGTCTGTCCTGAATGACTGTTTTACTGCGTATTTGATTGAAAACTGTTTGCTATCATCATGTTTTGGGCTGAATAACATATTTGGGCCTCGTGCCAACTATTTTGGACCCTTAGGGGATTTTTACTCCTATTCCTCACTGTTTTGACTTTATATTTGTACTCAGTCATGCTATATTCCACTATTTTTATGACTCAGCCATGTTTACTCTGTTTTTACATCTTAAATGATATTTTGAGCTGAGCATCATATTTTACTGTGCCCCGAGTGGCTTTTAGAGATTTCTGACTGAGTAGGGCCGAGGGCCTGTGTTGTGAGGTTATTGTGGGATCGGGCTGTATGCCGCAGCAGTGTTGTACTGATTTATGATTATAAGGCCGAGGGCCTGAGTTGTTATGCCACGAGGTGGCTTGATATGAGGCCGAGAGCCTATTGATTATGCCACGAAATGGCTTGATATTGCGCTTGGGCCATAAGGGGCCCCTCCCGGAGTCTGTACACCCCCAGTGAGTGCGGGTACCTAGTGTGATATGTGATATAGCCCGAGGGGCTGAAGTTGTTCCATGTTATTGCCCGGGGGGCTGATTTCTGTTGGTATTGTGTCCGAGGGGCTGATTTTATGTGTTTATCTTTTATCGCTGCTTTTCATTCACTTGTGTAATTGTTAAAAGATGTTTTAAAGAGGTATTTACTGAATTGAGGTGTTTTTACAAGTTTTCACTATTTTATTTCATAGCATTGATTTTATACTACCTCTTTATAGCATGTTGTTGTGTTTTACGTGATTTCTTATCTCTTAGCTTCTTTTACTTTTATTACTCACTGAGTTGGAGTACTCATATTACTCTTTGCACCTATGTGCAAATATAGGAGCCTCGGGTCCTGCTAGCGAGGGTTGATTGCTTCCAGCGGGCTATTTGGAGATCACTAGGTAGCTGCTCGGCGTTCGCAATCCAGTGTTTCTCCCTCTTATCTTTATTTTTCCTTGTACTGGATTCTGTAATAGACTGTGTAGTCCTTTTTCCATACTCTTAGACTTATGTTAGATGCTCATGACTGGTGACCCCCCGATGTCGGGCTGTGTTTATTTCCGCAAATGTTTTGTCTCACTTTTATTTTGGGATTTATAGTATGTTAATGACTTAATTTGTATTATTATAACTGCTAAAATTGAATTGGGTGTTGTATCGGCTGGCCTTGTTTCACGATAGGCGCCATTATGACCGGGTCTGGAGTTAGGGTCGTGACAATCAGCCCTAGTTGTGCGCCTTGGGAACTCCCAATCTTTCCATAATAGCCGATGGTCTGTATTGTCCTGAGGTCGAGCGTCATTAGCCCTCGAGGGTGAGCCTCGACCCTAGTTTCGAACCTTGTGAAATATGTTTATGAACTATCATAATGACGGAAAATTGGACCCTCCGATTTTACCGTATACAAGAAGATACAAAGTTATATTTTCTAAAAGAAAACCAAAAATTCGCTCTATTTCAAAAATTTAAAAGGATATATATATATATATATATATATATATCACAGCAATGAAATGAGATCAAAAATATAATTACAACGGATACTATTTCGGGCCTTGGGTGACGTGATAGGCCTTCACTCTCTAGGTGCCGCAAATGGTTTCTCGCTGTTACATAAAGCACACTGTAGGTATTATTAAAGGAGCTTTCTGTCAAAAAGAAAATAGAAGGAACTATACGCTAAAAAAAAAAAAAAAAATAAGAAAAGGTAAACGGAAATACCGAGGCAAAGGAAATTCATTGGTTTTGGCCTCTGAATATGAATTTTGAGTCCCTGACTTTCTTTTTACTGGAAGCAGTAGGACGATCGATGTATCTAATTTTTGGAATGAATTAATTAAAATATTAATTTTAGTAATTTATTTAAAATAATATGTCGTATTATAGAACTACATAAAAAAAGTAATATGCATAATATAATATTATATGATTAAAATATTTGAAATTCGCAATGCCAAAGTTGGTAGAAATGGAAGTATTGCTAACGCATTACATTGAAATTATGAACAGAAAAAAACCTATTCATTAACAAAAGAAATGTTTCACTAATCCAAAAAGTGTCAAATCACACTAATTCCTTCATTTTCGTTCATAATAATCAACCTAAAAGAGTTCTCTATTTTATTTTTTATGTCCAAAAATCTGGTGGTGTTTTTTTGTGAGTTCTAGCTAATATATAGTCCTAATTAAATTTTGTTGGGGTTTTAAGCATTAATATGGCTTAAAAGAGGGTGAATGAAAAATGGAGGGAAATGAAATTTTTAAGTGAAGCTTTAAGGTCCCCCCCCCTTCTCCCTCGACAAAGGGATATTGTCCCATATTGGAAGAGGAAGAAGTTTTTGATGGGTATATAAGCTATTGCACTTCTTCTAGCTCTTAAAGAGTTGAGAAGAAGGCAAGTCTCGCGTCGTCGTCGTCGCTCGCTCGGCTTCGATCAAATGATTAATTGATTTTGTTAATAGTAAATATTAAATCCAACGAAATATTAAACATTATCCGTTTTCAGTTTTTCAGTTGTGTAACTGAAAATTAACCTCCCTCTTTAATTCCCGATTTATTATTGCATAAATTAACTTTTGTTCGTTTACATTTTCTGTTTATATGTTATTTCATCTTTTCCAGAATTAGTTTACAACTACAGTTTGCTAACAAGCTTAAGAAATTTTAATCTATTTTCTGTATTTGTGTTATACTTATTGCTCTGGAAACTAAAACCTTTGTGGTTTTTTTACTCCCGTTTTGGAGATTAAAGACTTTGTGGCGATTTTCTACTCCAGTTTTAAACGTTTATTTTTGTCATTCTTTTACAGAAATGACGAATGACAACGAAAACCAAGTTGTTCCGATAGTGGCTGCCAATGCGTCAACAAGCCGAACATCGGCATTTGCACCGGCAAAAAAACTCAAAAAAAAATTCGAGATTGATTTCAAGCGGTGTCAGCAGAAGATGTTCTTCTACTTGACTACTTTAAGTCTACAGAAGTTCATTAAGGAAGATGTTCATGTTCTGCCTGATGAAACTCCAGAGAATGAACGCTTTCTTGTGATTGAGGCGTGGAAGCATTCTGATTTTCTGTGCAAGAATTATGTTCTTAGCGGACTGGAGGACGATCTGTATAATGTCTACAGTGGCGTGGAAACGTCAAAAGAATTGTGGACTGAGCTTGAAAAGAAATACAAAACTGAAGATGCCGGGTTAAAAAAATTCATTGCCGCTAAGTTTTTGGATTACAAAATGGTAGATAGCAAGTCTGTTATTACCCAAGTCCAGGAATTGCAAGTGATTATTCACGATCTCCTTGCTGAAGGTATAAGTCGAATTAATACTGATGTTGAAAGTAGTAATTTTAGTATTTTTACTAACAGAATTTTCATTGAAGGTCTTGTCAACAATGAAGCATTCCAAGTAGCAATGATGATTGAGAAGTTGCCTCATTTGTGGAAGGACTTCAAAAACAACTTGAACAAACGCAAGGAGATGTCGCTTGAATATCTCATTGTTCGGTTGAGAATTGAAGAGGACAACAAAGCAACTAAAAAGAGAGGCTGTGGAAACTCAATAATAATGGGAGCAAACATTGTTGAGGATACTTCTCAAAATAAGAGAAAGAGGAAGCATGCTTCTGGACCGAAAAGCAACCCAAGCAAGAAGTGGTTCAAGGGAAATTGCTACAACTGTAGGATAGCTAGACACAAATCTACGAAGTGTCGTACTCCGAAGAAAGACAAGAAGAAGGGTCAAGCAAACATGGTTGAAAAACATGAAGATGTTGATGACTTATATGTTATGCTTTCTGAATGCAACCTAGTAGGAAATCCTAAGGAGTGGTGGATTGATTCTGGAGCCACTCGCCATATTTGTGATGTTAGGGAAGCTTTTTCTACATATGCTCTTGTTGGACCCCGAGACGCTTTCTATGGAAAATGCTGCAATGGCCAAAATTGAAGGATGTGGGAAGATATTTCTGAAAATGACTTCTGGCAAGGTGGTGACTTTGAACAACGTCTTTCATGTTCCCAAAATTAGGAAGAATTTAGTGTCTGTTGTACTTCTTATTAAGAATGGTTTTAAGTGTATTTTTGTATCCGATAAGGTTGTAATAAGTAAGAACAAAATGCTTGTAGGAAAAGGTTACCTCATTGAGGGCCTTTTCAAGCTGAATGTAATGGTTGTTAAGAATAATAATAAAATTTCAGCTTCGTCTTACTTACTTGAGTCAAATAAATTATGGCATATACGTTTGGGTCATGTCAATTATACAACCTTGCGGAAAATAATTAACTTGGAAGTATTGCCAAAGTTTGAATGCGACAAATTAAAATATCAAATATATGTTTAATCTAAGTATGTTAAACATCCTTATAAGTCAGTTAAAAGGAATTCAAATCCTTTAGACTTAATTCACACAGATATTTGCGACATGAAGTCAATACCATCTCGCGGTGGAAAGAAGTATTTCATAATTTTTATTGACGATAGTACTCGATGTTTCTATGTTTACTTACTTAATAGTAAAGATGAATCAATAGACGCCTACAAGCAATACAAAAATGAAGTTGAAACACAACTTAACAAGAAAATCAAAATGATAAGAAGTGGTAGTGGTGGTGAATATGAATCTCCTTTTGAACAAATATGTTTAGAATATGTAAATATTCATCAAACAACGGCCCCTTACATGCCCCAATCCAATGAGATTACGGAAAGAAAGAATCGTTCATTAAAGGTAATGATGAATGCATTGTTGATAAGTTCTGGTTTGCCACAGAAATTGTGGGAGGAAGTCGTTCTTACGGATAACCGAATACTAAGTCGAGCACCCCATAGCAAAACACAATCCATTTCATATGACAAATGGAAATGAAGGAAGGCCAACTTGAATTATTTTAAAGTGTGGGGGTGTTTGGCAAAAGTGCAAGTTCCTAAACCTAAAAGGATAAAAATAGGACCGAAATCCGTTGATTGTATTTTTATAGGATATGCGACCAATAGTAAAGCATATCGATTTCTGGTTCATAAATCAGAAAATCCCGACATTCATAATAATACAGTTATAGAATCAGATAATGTTGAGTTCTTTGAAAATATATATCCGTACAAAAAGGAATGTGAGTCGATTGGTGAAGGATCTAAACGACCTCGGGAAGAAACAAAAGAAAGTACATTTAATCAGGAGGATCCAAGATGTAGTAAATATCAAAGAATATCAACTTTATTGGGACCAGATTTTGTGACTTTCTTATTGGAAAATGAGCCTCGAACATTTAAAGAAGCTATGTCTTCTTTGGAATCATTATTTTGGAAAGAGGCAATCAATAGTGAAATAGAATCCATATTGAACAACCATACATAGAAATTGGTTGATCTTGCTCCTAGAAATAAACCTTTGGGTTCTAAATGGATTTTTAAGAGAAAAATGAAAGATGATGGCACTATTGATAAATTTAAGGCAAGACTTGTAGTCAAAGGGTATAGACAACGAGAAGGTCTTGACTACTTTGACGCATACTCTCCAGTTACAAGAATTATGTCCATACGAATGTTAGTAGCATTAGCTGCAGTGTATGGTCTTGAAATTCATCAAATGGATGTTAAGAAAGCCTTCTTGAATAGAGATTTGGAGGAAGAAATCTACATGGAACAACCTGAAGGGTTTGTGGTTCCAGGTAAAGAAAAGAAGGTATGTAGACTTGTTAAGTCCATTTACGACCTAAAACAAGCACCCAAACAATGACATGCAAAATTTGATCAAACAATATTGTCAAATAGTTTTAAGATAAATGAATGTGATAAATGTGTGTACATTAAAAATGTTCCAAATTACATAGTCATTGTTTGCTTATATGTGGATGATATGCTGATAATGAGTAATGGCATTGCCAACATAAATGCTACTAAGCGTATGCTAACTAGCAAGTTTGATATGAAGGATTTGGGAGTTGCTGATTTAATTTTGGGGATTAAGATTCATAAGACTCCTCAAGGTATGGCACTGTCACAATCTTATTATATTAAGACAATACTTGAAAAATTCAAGCACTTAGGGTTTAAAATTGCAAACACTCCAATTGACGTGAATCTTGCATTAGCAAAGAACAAAGGCCAAAGCATATCACAATTGGACTATGCTAATGTATATCATGAATTGTACACGATCAGATATAGCTTGTGCTATAAGTAAATTAAGTCGATACACGAGCAATCTAGTTCAATCTCATTGGATGGCAATGAAACGAGTTTTGGGATATTTAGAACATATCCAGGGCTTTGCTTTGTACTACAGTAAATATCCTTCAGTGATTGAGGGTTATTATGATGCAAATTGGATTACCGGTTCAACTGATTCTAAGTCCACAAGTGGATATATATTCACTATTGGTGGAGGAATGGTATCTCGGAAATCGTCCAAACAAACTTGTATTGTCCGATCTACAATGGAGGCTGAGTTCATAGCCTTGGATAAAGCTGGTGAATCACAGTTACTTATCTGATTGTAAATAGATAAACTTTTAAAATTTGTGGCTTAATAAATCATTAATTACTTGTCTAATTGTAAATTAATTCATTAAAGTTAAAGTAATTGTTTTAAAAATAAATTATTTTTAAATGAAAAGTAATATTCATTTTGGAATTAACTAAAAAAATAAGAGTGTCACACAAATTAAAATGGTAAGAATACATTATTTTGTACTTTCTGGTTTAACGAGCTTTCTTGGGGCTGTTCGGTGTGAGCACGTGATTTTTGCCCTATATGAGTTATTCTCATATATTCAAGAAAATAAATTTTTCCATTATTTGCAATTTCGTAGATTTTCGTAGCATTTTTTTGTTATTGGTTGCATTTGTCTGTGCATGTTTATTTTATTTAATTCATGAAAATACAAAAATACATTGCATTTGCATTTAGGATCTAATCTTACATTCTTGAATTAATTAGTAATTTAGTGTTTTATAAAAATGGAAAAATCACAAAAAATAACTTATTTTTGCATTTTAAATTTTTAGTTTCGAATTTTGGGAGTTTTTTTTTAATTTGGTATTTAATTAGTTGTGGTAATTATTATTTAGAGTTAATCATTTTAATTTGGTAGGATAATCTAGTTTTAAGATTTTTTATTCAGGTTTTATTTTTATTTGTAATTAATTAAAAGAATTTGAAAATAAAAAGAAATTGGAAAGGAATACAAAATCTGATATTTGGGCTGTTTTTAATTCAATCTCCCCAGGCCCAAGTATATTTTCCCCGAGACTCACTCGAACCGGCCTAAACCCGCGCCCCAACCCGTTCTGCCCCGTCTAGTGTCCAAACGACACCGTTTAGCCAAGTGTTCAATCCCAGCCGTCGAGGTTTCTCGATCGAACGGCTGGGAACACGGGGTCTCTAGGTATATTACTGTCCAAACACTTTCCACCCCCCCTCACTCGTCTTCCTCACTCCTCAGAAACATAAACCCTAACCCGCCGCCCTAATTCTCACCACCCCAAGCCTAGCGGCGCCACCTCCAATCCCTCCCAAAATCACACCCTATAACCACCTCATTCCCCTCATCTCAAATCCTCATCCAGTTCTTTCAAATTCCCCCCAAAGCCTCTCGAATCGTAAATCTAGGGTTCGAAGTTTTGGAGGTCGAAGATGGGTTCCCTCATGCAAGGTCACCCCTCCAAGTTCCCTGTTTGTTCCAAGCCTGGTTCATCTCGAAGTGATGTTCTTCGTCTGTTCTTGACAAAGAATAGACAATTTACACCATTTCAAGACTAAATCAGAATTACCCGTTGATTTCAAGTCTAAACTATTAATTTCTTTTTCTTTATTCGCATTTTTTGTTCGTCTTTCTGCTTCGTCTCTTCCGGGTTCTTTTTTTTCTGTCTCCGTGCTTTGAATTCAGTTTCCCCCTCTAAGGCATTTTGTTTGATATGTGTTTGTGCACTTGATTCTTTTCCATCTCTTCAGTTTTCTTTCTCTTAGTCGATATCCTCCTATCTTTATTTGATTTTTATTCTAGGATATGAAGTTTTCTAATAAATAGTTTTGGTAAATTGTTGTCGAATTGGTAGTTTAGTTTTAATGACAATCTAGCATGTTGTCTTAAGGAAAAATAAGAAAGGAAAATCATCACTCGTAGCTTAGATTACATGTTCCGAAATTACTCGACTATCATTAATTGAGTTGGCTTGCAACCCCTGTTGGCTTGAATTTTGGGGTAGGTTTATTGTGCATTGCTGAATTGGGTTGGGTTTCTGTTATTTGAAAGCCCAAAGGAAAGGAAAGTCCGGGTCGCAAGCCTAGGCTTGGGGCTGAACCTTGGGTCAACTTGACCCGTGTGGTATCCTGCAGTAAAAAACAAGGCTCTAAGGGGGTAATTTGGGGAAATAGGGGTAGGGAATCTATTGGTAACTGCCTAGGAAGCTTCCTAGAAGCTGAAAAAGAGCCTTACTTGACAGACAAATCAGTAATTGAGGGACTAAAATGCAAAACGTAGCTGATATTTGTTGCCCTAGTAACTTGCCTATAAAGGCATTGTTACTTGAGGCTCAAAGAAGAGGAGACTGGAAGAGAAAAATCAGAAAAATCAAAATGGCTAAAGTTTTCACTGTTCCATTGAACTTTTTTCTCTTCTTTGATTTCTGAAGTTTTCGAGTCCTGAAGCATTTTCTGATTCCATCTGAGGCTTAGAATGAGCTGAATTTGGGTGTATTTTTGCAAACTGATTTTGGGTTGATTTTGTGTTTGGAGTCATAATTGAATCTGGAGTTTCAACTTAGTTCAAATGACATTCGATTTCTCTTCGTTGTTGTTTCTGGGTTGACTCTACTGCTGCTGTTGATTAACTGTTTGCTCTCTTATTCCTTTCTTCAATTCTAGGTACGTATTGACTCCTGAATCATGTATGAAATGTAAAGCTGAAGGTCATGCGACCAAGTTGAAGTGGCTATATGTTTCTTTGTCAAATGCTTATTGGATTTCCCTATAATTCCTTCATGTGTTCTCTGGTGTAGGCATCATGTGTAGCCATTTTATATCGTTACTGTTGTGTTTCATTTTAGATTTGGCTTGAAAGTAATTATTCAGGACTGTTTTGAAGCTACTTGGCTTGGCCATGATTCAAAGGCATTAATTTGAACCTTTGGGTCAAACACAATTGGTTCATATCCTGCTTTTTCCATTTAGTTTTCAGAACATGCTTTCTTATGGTTTGAAGTACAATAATTTTAGGTCTGTGCAATGTGTAAATAGACTACTGCCAGAATCTGAATCAGCATGACAATGTGTTTTTCTTACAACGTTTAATGTCAAAAGCATTAATTTGGGATCATTTAATTCCTTGCCTGTGTGATGTTTGTGTTGCTACAGAAACTCGGTCCTGAGTCCCAGCTTTGCTATTGCGCCATGTTTTCGAGTTGGGCCCTCTTTTGGGGCCTAGTTCAAGTCATTTAAAAAATAGTAGTTTCATCACGCTTGAAATGAGTTATCGTACTCCCTTGGGACTAGATTTGAAAAGGAAGCGGACATTTAATCAACTAGGTCGCAACGTAATTTTAAATTTCGGTATAAAGGTCCTTTGAAGTCCTTGAGGCTTTTTCCTTAATTAACGTTGACTCTTTTAAAATGAACTTGTGGTGCGCCATATTTAACAACAAATAGCTATGGCCCTCATTATTAAATCCAGAAGTTAGCATGAATCGAGGCGTGTCGTGCCGAACAAAATCTTAAAATGCACGGCCCTCACTTAATTAATTTTGTTTATCCTTAGAAATCGAGGCGTGCCATTTAGTTGAACTTCCATGGCCCTCGCAAAGCTGCAAATGCGTTAGTTGCTTTAGGCACGTATTTTAATAATATTACTTTCCTAAATTCGGGTGCGCATTTATGTGACCCAAATCCAAATCACAATGATGTTAAAATATGTCAAAGATCATGGGTGCATTTATGTGACGTGGTTTGAGACATGTTTTAATGACGTTGCAATTTTTTCTAAAAATGAACAAAAGCGGATAAAAAGTTAAATTTGCGTAGGTTCGTAATTGTTTAAAATTGGATGATTAAGCCAAATGTAATAGTTGAGCGACCGTGCTAGAACCACGGATCCTGGGAATGCCTAATACCTTCTCCCGGGTTAACAGAATTTTTACCCGGATTTTGGGTTCGCGGACTGTAATACAAAGTCAATTTTTTCCTCGATGCGGGATTTAAACATGTGTCTTGGGACACCATAAAATTATCCCAAGTGGAGACTCTGAATTTAATAAATAAATAATCCTGTTTCGATTGTCACTTAAATTGGAAAAACTCCCTATATGCCCCTTCCGGGGGTGTAGGTAAAAAAGGAGGTGTGACAGCTCTGGCGACTCTGATGGGGATCGAACCCATAATCTCTGGTTCAGGGTTCAGAATTCGAGCTTAGATGAATTGTTGTATTTGGTTTTATCTATTATCTGATTTTATTACACGATTGGGTCTAATGTGCTAAATGTTGCTTTTACTGCTTTGATATTATCTGAACTATATATAAACTGCTACGAAACCCTTCTCTTCCCATCTTCAGGGATGTGCTTGCTGGTCGAGACTCCCGATTCTGTTAGTGTCATACCCTGAAATAAGAAAGAGGCTCGGACAAGTTACTAAGCCGGAAGGCCTTTTGGTTCCCGGTACGTAGCCCCCTCCTCGGCTCGAGTTGTCTGCTCGGGTACACAGTCTAGAACACATACCTAAGTTTTTGAACCTAGAATAACTCAGCCTCATGCCGGATCCCTAGTAGGAACATTTGTTTGCATCATGTGCATTTTACTTTGGAGACTCAACACATGGGTTGGGTCTGTCTAGGACAGGTGTACCCGAAATGTAAAGACCATTATGATGCATCTTACTTGCTACTTGCGCATTCATTTGCTTCAGATTTACATGTTGACGGACTTACAAGGAAAACTTAGATGGTTGAGAGGGATAAGTGCCTGTTTTGAAAAACCAATGTCCCAAAACATACCGAAACTCTGCCGAAATTTTGAAAAAAAAAAGAATTTTGTGGTTTTCAAAGAGAAAAAAAGGAAAATCTTTGTATTTTAGAAAGGAAAAATAGTTGGTTTTATTTTGTCAAAATTGCCTGAACTACGCCAGTTTGATTCTCACCGGATGTGGGATACGTAGACAACCCCCGTCGGGTCCAACTTTCCTTTTATAAAAATAGTCAAGAAGAACAAAAAATTTATTTTTATTATAAATAGGTAAGGTGATGCCATATTTGTCAAAAATAGCCGAATGTCCCCAAAAGGACGCCGGAAGGCTATTTTTGCAAGAATAGCAGCCACATTGGGTCTTTTTTTTTTCAATTTTCGGCCAACTAGCGGGCATAGCCTTAAAATCTTTCTTCGGAAGTGCTGAAAGGCCGTATTTTCAAAAGTTAGGTTTTTTTGTTGTTTTAGAAGTAAGAATCTAAAAAAAGGTGTCAGCTTTGATTTTAAGTCAAAATAGAGTAAATCATGATTTTTTGCTTAATCACCTTAATAAATGTGCAGAATGAGCACAAGTCAGAATTTGCCAATAACAATCGTGAACACGATCCCTTTAGAGTTGCATATGTGGTGGGACGATCTGGGTAAATCGGGACAAGACATGGTGAATCTATACCTGGGAGGCCTCACTAGGTTGCTGAAGATCAATCCTATGGGAGACATCATAAAGGCGTTGGTTACATTTTGGGACCCGACCCACAACGTATTTTATTTCTTAGATTTTGAACTTACCCCAACATTGGAAGAAATAACCGGATATATTGGGGGTCCCAAAGTTCCTCTAAGACACCAGTACCTAATTGCTCCAAGGGCCGTAGCCGTACACAGGTTCCTAGACTCTTTGAAAATAAGCAAGGGGTCCACAACCTAGACTTGGCAGCTGGTTTTTGTACTTTGCAGTTTATATACAATAGATATGGTCATATAGGGGGGTTCAACAAGCCGGAAAACAAAATCTGCAGCAAAGGAAACCGCCTTAAGTGGGAAGAACACATGTGTTTTGCTTTTATGGTGGTCTTTTTGGGACTTTTGGTGTTTCCTAGGAAAGATGGGAATATTGACATACGAGTAGCTGGGGTTGTCAGCACTTTACTCACTCAGGCCAATAGCACCCTCGTGCCCATGATAGTAGCCGAAATCTTCCGTGCTCTCACAGCCTGCAAAGCCGGAGGAGACTTTTTTTAGGGATGCAACGTGTTGCTGCAAATGTGGATGATCGAACACCTATGCCATCGTCCTCAATTTATGAGTTATGGGTCGACAAAGAAAACATGCGTAAAGGAATTTTCTACGAGGGTTGATGGAATCAGCTTGCCAGAAGGGGTCACAGAGTGGATAGCACACCTCCGTTCCGTCACTGCAAGCCAAATAAAGTGGACATTTGGATGGTTGCCTATGGATGAGATAATATACATGCCAGCCACCGGGCCTCATTTCCTCTTGATGGGACTCAGGAGTATCCAGCCTTATGCCCCTTATCGGGTTTTGAGGCAGCTGGGGAGATGCCAAATAGTTCCGAGAGATGAAGATCTTAGTGCCCAAGTAGTCGAGATCGAACCAAACGGTCAGTTTCATGAAGCAGCGGTCCGCCAAATTTGGAGTGAATGTCAATACTTAACAGCAAGTACCTGTGTACGTGATCGATCCAAAGGTGAAGTTTCACCAGGGTACCTGGCTTGGTATAGAAGAGAAATTGAGTTTGGGAGACCATCCAAAAGACCCCACCTTCAGGAATTCATCGAGGAGTCACAAGAACAATGGGCTTGGTTGGCCAAGGAGAATGAGTACAGGTCCACAATAGGAAAGTTGGAGAAATAAGTCAAAGAACTTCAGTTCGAGAATAGCTTGAAAGACACGACGGACGAAGGTGAAAAGAAAAAGCTAGCTAAAGAAAATGAGGCCCTTCGAGCCCAAATTCAGAAAATGACAGTAGTGGCAGAAAACCCCGCCTGAAGTGCCAAAGATGCAAAACTTATAGGTAACCTGAGGCAGAAAGTGAGTGACTATAGTTTTGATTTTAACAAAGCAGAAAGCGAACTAGCCAGGTTTCGAAAGCAATTGGCTAAAAAAGCAGATGAACGAGCACGCCTGGTTAAGCAGTTGAAAGAAAAGTACGACAATGAGGTCGCGGGATTAAAGAAAAGGGTCGTTGCTGCAGAGAACAAAGTGATCAAGCAGGCGAAAGACTTTAAGGCAGAAAGAGAACATTGTTATATAGCATTGGCACAATTAGAAATGGATTTACAACAACTTCAAGAGCAGAATCATGTGGCCGAGCAAACTTTGGAAGCCAGGGCCCAGCAGATCGGGTGTTTGTTGCAAGAAAAAGGAATTATAAGAGAAAGAATTAGAACCATAGCTGATTACATTGTTATGAAGTGCCAAGCCGGTGAGGATATGACTCGCACCACCTTCTTCGCGGTAGTGAAGACATTTGTTAAACAGATAATGAGTGACTTGGATAGACTTCAAAGGGATCTTGCATATAGGCCCGCGGCGAGACCGAATGATGTCCCGCGAGCACCAGGAGCATTAATGTATTCATAATTTTTCATTTGAGTCTGTATTTCCTTTTCCGTTAGAGTCTGTCAGTTGTTTTGAGTCTGTATTTTCTTTCTGCTGGAGTCTGTCAGTTGTTTTCGAGTCTGTATTTTCTTTTGTTGGAGTATGATAGTTTATATTCGGAGTCTGTATGTCGTCTTTGCATCAGAGTCTGTTAGTTTCTTTTGGTGTCTGTTGGTTTTGAGTCTTTGTAATCAAAGCATTTGCTTTTTATGAAAATTGAAAATCCCAAAATATTTTATTATTTACTTTCACACTTATCTCCCAGAACTACGCTCGGTCTGATTCATGCGAGATCATGATACGTAGGAAATCTCCATAGGATTCGACCATAACTAAAAGAAAAAGGAAGAAGAAAAAGAAAAAAAGAGAAGAAAAAACAAGAGAGAAAAAGAAAATAAAAGAGAGAAAAATAAGAAAACCAAGAGAAAGAAACAATGGCAAAACAATAGGGAAATGAGAGGATAAAAAAATGAAGAAAAAGCAAAGGCCAAAAAGAAAAAAGAGAAAAAGCGGGAAAAGAGAAATTGCAAATGGAAATAAGGAAAAGTCGGGATGACGCAAGCAGCCAATCAAATGCATAATAGAAATAGTTAACTGCTTAGGTGCATTCATTCCCCAAAATGTGCGGTTACTAATCTGTTAAAGCCCTAATCGCTAACAAGGTTGTTGTTGATGTATTGAGTCCAGGCAGGTGGTTAGTTGATTGGCATTCTGGCAACTCACCCTTACAACCCCCGATCAAAAGAAAAGCTGAATATGGCCAACCAAGAACCGGAGGCAAGTTGTTGATCCGTCAAAAAAGGTGGAAGAATTGGATGTTAATGCGATGAAGGAAGAGATGTATAAGTTAAAGCAACAAATGGCTGAAATGTACCAGGCCTGGGCAAAGGGGCATCCACCATCGGTCTATCCCGTCAATCCTGCTTATATCCCACCATTGGCTAAACCTCAGGAACCTCCCACTATGAACTCATCTCCGGCCTTTCCTCTCTACCAACAGTGCTATGGCACCACTTCCCATACATCACAAGCTCCACCACCCAAACAAGTCACATACCCTCTTCCACCAGTCACGCCCGTCTTTGTGGCACCTCCACCTGCTGCATTACACCGATCTTTCAGTGAACCTCTGTTCAGACTCATGACAACCAGTATTATCCCCCTAAACCCACCTTCAAAGTTCCGGAACCATATTCTTACACCCCTTATCTTGATCTCCCGGGTGAAACCGAGAAGCCACCCAAAAATTCCCGAACTTGAGGAGATGATCAGAAAGGTCAAAAGCTTGGAACAATCGTTTAGAGATATGAGGGGGTTGGGAGGTCAAGTAAGTGCGGCCTATTAGGATTTATGTCTATTCCCAGATGTTCAGTTACCAGCAGGGTTCAAGATGCCTAAGTTTGATCTGTACGGCGGGCATGGTGACCCAGTAGCACACTTAAGAGGATTTTGTAGCAAAGATGAGAGGGGCAGGCAGAAGAGATGAATTATTGATGGCATATTTCAGCCAAAGTCTGAGCGGATCGGCATTGGAATAGTATACTAGACAAGATCACAATAGGTGGTACACATGGGACGATTTGGCCCAAGCCTTCGCCTTCCATTTTCAGTACAATCTTGAAATTATCCCAGGCCGTCTGTCATTGATGAAGATTGAGAAAAAGCCTGGTGAGAGTTTCAGGGAATATGGATTCCGTTGGAGAGAGTAAGCAGCGAGGGTTGACCCTCCGATGAAAGAAAAGCGAGATGGTTGATTATTTCTTGCAGGCCTTGGAGCCCACTTATTTTGGTCATTTGGTGTCAGCAGTGGGCAAGTCCTTTAATGAGGTTGTAAAAATGGGAGGCATGGTAGAAGAGGGACTCAAGTCTAATAAAATCATGAGCTACTCAGCAATTAAAGCAACCACCTAGGACATTCAAAACGGTACTGGGGGTGTACTCGGGAAGAAGAAGAAAGAGGATGTTGTAACAATTGAGTCGGGAGCTTGGGTCGTTTCCAGGGGCCTTTCACATTACTACAACCAGCTTCGACCCTATCACCAAACTTACCACCACACTCCATATAGCCCACCACGACACTACTACCCACCGCCAGATCCCTATTTTTCTGTCCATCATGCACAAACATACACTCAACCTCCCGCTCACGCGCAATGGCGTGCGCTAGCTCAACAAAGTATCTACCTAAATCCACAAAATGTCTATCCACCCCCAAGAGCCTATCGAAATCCCCCTGGAACAGATTTCTGGCCCAATCAGGCCACCAATAATGAGAGGTTTCAGAAGAAGAAGACTTTCACTCCATTAGGAGAATCCTATACCAGTTTGTTCCGTAGGTTGAGACAATTGGGTATGTTGAGTCCGATTGAACCAAAATTGCCAAATCCTTCCCCAAAGAATCTTGATCACTTTGTGAGTTGCGAATATTGTTCTAGTGCCCTGGGGCACGACATAGAGAAGTGCTGGCAATTGAAAACAGCTATTCAAGAGATCATCGATACTAATCGAATTGAGGTCCAAGCTCCGGAGGCACCCAATATCAACCAGAACCCATTGCCATCTCATCAAGAGACGAATATGATTGAGATAGTGCATAAGGAAGGGGAGCCCAATAAGCCTTCGCAAACTGTCATGATGATTCGGTCTAGTGATGCCAGGCCGTTCAAAAAGTCAACAAGTGAGAAGACTGCGATCAAGTTGAATGGGGCAAATAGTGAACCATCTGTGGTGGTCAAGAAGGGGTCCTCAAGTGACGTCGCAGGGAAACATGAAAGAGCGAAAGTGGTTGTACCAGTAGTGGCGAACAAGCCTGTTGTAATTGTGGAAGGTGCCCTCATAGACCCTGTCATCATCAAGCCGGTAACTCAATTACCAATAGTCAACAGCAGAGTGGTCCCGTGGAATTATGAACGAGTGACAATGACTTACAAGGGGAAAGAAGTTAAAGAAGAAGTATGTGAGACCCATGGTTTGACTCGATCGGGAAGATGCTTTGCTCCCGAAGAATTGAGAAAAGCTAAAAGTTCCTAAGACAACCCGGTATTGGCGAAGAAAGTTATGACTGAGAAATAAGCAGAGGAGTTCTTGAGAAAGATGCAAGTGCAGGATTATTCCATTATGGGGCAGTTAAGGAAGACGCCGGCTCAGATTTCATTATTGTCATTATTGATTCATTCAGACGAGCACCGTCGGGCTTTGATTAAGATCCGAATGACGCCCACGGTCCTGACAAAATCTCAGTAAACCACTTGGAAAAGATACCTAACAAGATATTTGAGGTGAATAGAGTCACTTTTTCTGATATGAGTTGCCCATGGAGGGTACCGAGCACAATAGAGCCCTCTATCTGACAGTGAAATGCGAAGACTCTGTGGTTACTCGAGTGCTGGTTAACAATGGTTCCAGCACAAACATTTTCCCTCTCTCTACTCTGAATAAGTTGAAGGTGGATGATGAAAGAATTCACAAGAACAATATCTGCGTTCGGGGATTCGACGGTGGAGGGAAATATTCAGTCGGGGACATAGTATTTGAGCTTACAGTAGGGCCAGTTGAATTTACCATGGAGTTCCAAGTGCTCGATGTGGCTATTTATTACAATCTGCTATTAGGTTGACCCAGGATTCATGCTGCCAAAGTGGCCATGTCTACTCTGTATCAAATGGTCAAGTTTGAATGGGATAGATAGGAAATCGTTGTGCACGGCGAAGATAATTGGTGTGTTCCCAGCGACGCCATTGTTCCATTCATAGAATTCGAGGACGACAAGGGGTCATGGGTTTATCAGGTTTTTAACACGGTATCGGTAGAGAAAATTCCAGAAGGGAAGTGCGTTCCAACCCCGAGGGTAGCTGCCGCATCAGTCATGGTAGCTACCGAAATGTTGAAAAATGGTTTTGTACCGTACAAGGGTTTGGGTGCATCTCTACAAGGTATCGTACAACCGGTATCTCTCCCCAAAAACTTCGATATGTTTGGTTTGGGGTTCAGGCCCATAGCTGCGAACGTGAAAAGAGCTAAAAAGTTGAAATAGAGGGTCTGGGTCCTCCCAAAGCCCATCCCACGGCTCTTTAGATCATTTGTTAGGCCTGGCACCAAGAAACGCCCAGTGGCAACAATTCCCAGTTTAGTGGTTGATACAGATAGAGATTTGATTGAAACGTTTGAGAGGTTATTCGCCGATGTGAACATGGTGGAAGCTGGAGAGGGTTCGAGTAAAGCGGATGTGCAGTTTGTTGGGCCCAGTGCAAATATTAACAATTAGGAAGCTACTCCTCTCCCCACCAGCAAGGAGTTTTGGTAGTTTTCTTTGATTTTCTTTCAGTTTATCTGGATTATTCCAGGGTTGTAATTCAGATTCTAGGTTCCGTCTGTTTGGATGTATAAACCTTGTTATCTTTAATTTCAATGAAATGCAATTTCCCTTTTTCTTCCTTCCTGATAATTTTATTTTTATTTTTTTTCTTCCTTGTACAGTTCTTTTTATGCTAGCTTCAATGATATGACATACATGAGGAATCTCCGGCCCAACCTTAAAAGCCAATCTAATTCTGAAATAGTAATTCAAGAAATAGAGTGTGATGGTGAATCAGAATATGACGAGGATGAAGCCTTTGAAGAGATTAGTAAAGAATTAAGCCATTTTGAAGAAAAACCCAAACCTAACCTGAGCGATACAAAAGCAATCAATTTAAGGGACCAAGATAATGTCCGGGAAACTAAAATAAGTGTCCATCTTGAACCACAACTCAGAGAGGAGATAATTAAAGCACTATTCGAGTATAAAGATGTTTTTGCATGGTCCTATGACGACATGCCGGGTCTAAGCACTGACTTGGTGGTTCACAAATTGTCCACCGACCCGGAATTCCCCCCTGTCAAGAAGAAGCTAAGGAAATTTAAAACTGATATGAGTGTGAAGATTAAGGAAGAGGTCACCAAACAGTTTGAGGCCAAGGTCATTCGGGTCACCCGGTATCCCACCTGGTTAGCCAATGTTGTGCCTGTGCTGAAGAAGGATGGCAAGACCAGGGTGTGTGTTGATTATCGAGATCTCAACAAGGCAAGTCCCAAGGATAACTTCCCATTGCCGAACATCCATATATTGATCGATAATTGTGCCAAACATGAGATTTGTTCTTTTGTGAATTGTTATGCGGGCTACCACCAAATCTTAATGGATGAGGAGGACACAGAAAAGACGGCATTCATCACGCCATGGGGAATGTACTGCTATCGGGTCATGCCATTTGGTTTGAAAAATGCTGGGGCAACCTACATGAGGGCAATGACGACCATATTCCACGACATGATACACAGGGAGATCGAGGTTTATGTGGATGATGTGATTGTAAAGTCTAGAAAGCAGTCTGACCATGTCAGAGATCTGAGAAAGTTCTTCCAAAGGCTTTGCAGGTACAATCTCAAGCTCAATCATGCAAAATGCGCGTTCGGTGTTCCGTCTGGAAAGTTGTTGAGATTCATAGTCAGCCACTGGGGTATTGAATTATACCCGTCAAAGATCAAAGCTATCCAGGAATTGCCACCCCCAAAGAACAAGACTGAGGTGATGAGTCTGTTGGGGAGATTGAATTACATCAGCAGGTTTATTGCTTAGCTCACGACAACTTGTGAGCCTATCTTCAAATTGTTAAAGAAAGATGTTGCGGTCAAGTGGACAGATGGATGTTAGGAAGCATTTGATAAGATAAAGAGGTACTTGTCAAACCCACCTGTGTTGGTCCCGCCAGAACCAGGAGACCTTTGATTCTGTATTTGACGGTCTTGGACAATTCATTTGGTTGTGTGTTGGGTCAGCATGACATTACCGGTAGGAAGGAGCAGGCCATCTATTATCTCAGCAAGAAGTTCACATATTACGAGGTTAAGTACACTCATCTTGGGAGGACGTGTTGCGCCCTCACTTGGGTGGCACAGAAGTTGAAGCACTATTTGTCATCTTACACTACGTACCTCATCTCTTGTTTGGATCCGTTAAAGTATATCTTTCAGAAACCTACGCCTACAGGTAGGCTCGCAAAGTGGCAAATCTTGCTCACAGAATTTGACATCGTCTATGTGACTAGGACTGCAATGAAAGCCCAGACATTGGCCGATCATTTGGCTGAGAACCCAGTGGATGAAGAATATGAACCTCTGAAGACTTACTTCCCTAATGAAGAGGTAATACACATTGATGAGTTGGAATAGGTTGAAAGGCCAGGATGGAAACTTTTCTTTGATGGGGCTGCTAACATGAAAGGCGTTGGGATAGGAGCGGTACTTGTTTCTGAAATAGGGCATCACTACCCTGTTACAACTCAGCTTTGGTTCTACTATACTAACAACATGGCTGAGTACGAGGCATGCAATTTGGGTTTAAGGATGGCTGTGGATATAGGTGTCCAGGAAGTCTTGGTCTTGGGTGACTCGAACCTTCTGGTGCACCAGATTCAGGGAGAATGGGAAACACGAGATTTAAAACTCATACCATACCGACAGTGCTTGTAGGATCTTTGTCAACGGTTCCAATTAATAGAGTTCAGGCATATTCCAAGGATACACAATGAAGTCGTTGATGCTTTGGTTACTCTGGCGTCAATGTTGCACCATCCCGATAAGGCTTATATGGATCCTTTGCAAATTCAGATCCACGATCAGCATGTTTATTATAATGTGGTAGAAGAAGAGCTAGATGGGGATCCTTGTTTTCACCATATCAAGGAATACATCAGGATGGGGGTGTATCCAGTACAAGCCACAAGTGATCAAAAGAGAACAATTAGGCGGTTGGCAAGCACCTTTTTCTTCAGCCGAGGGATTCTGTACTAAAGGACTCCAAATCTTGGGCTGTTGAGATGCATAGATGCTACGCAGGCTACAGCTATTATGACCAAAGTACATTCTAGAGTCTGTGGATCGCACATGAATGGGTACGTGTTGGCAAAGAAGATTCTCCGAGCAGGTTATTATTGGCTCACTATAGAGCGAGATTGTATCAGTTTCGTGCGTAAATGTCATCAGTGCCAAGTGCATGGAGATTTGATTCATTCTCCACCATCTGAATTACACACGATGTCTGCACCGTGGCCTTTTGTTGCATGGGTCATGGATGTCATTGGGCCAATTGAGCCATCAGCATCAAACGGGTACAAGTTCATTCTGGTGGCCATAGACTACTTCACCAAGTGGGTAGAGGCTAAAACATTCAAGTCTGTAACCAAGAAGGCGGTGGTTGATTTTGCGCACTCAAATATCATTTGCCGGTTTGGGATACCAAAAGTGATCATTACAGACAATGGGGCTAATCTCAATAGTCATCTGATGAAAGAGATATGTCAGCAGTTCAAGATTACACATCGCAATTCTATCCTGTACCGCCCTAAGGCAAACGGAGCAGTTGAGGTGTCCAACAAGAATATAAAGAAGGTACTTCGAAAAATGGTGGAGGGTTCTAGGCAGTGGCATGAAAAGCTGCTGTTTGCATTGCTGGGTTATCGCACTACTGTCCGTACTTCAGTAGGGGCGACTCCTTATTTGTTGGTATATGGCATCGAAGCAGTGACACCCGCAGAAGTGGAAATTCCATCCCTTCGAATTGTCGCGGAGGCTGAGATCGATGATGATAAGTGGGTCAAAACCCGCTTGGAACAATTGATTCTGATTGATGAGAAAAGATTAGTAGCAGTGTGTCATGGCTAGTTGTATCAACAGAGAATGGCCAGAGCATATAATAAGAAAGTGCGTCCACGGAAGTTTGAAGTGGGTCAGTTAGTATTGAGACGTATCCTTCCACATCAAGCTGAGGCCAAAGGCAAGTTCGCTCCAAACTGGTAGGGGCCATTCATCGTAACTAGAGTGTTGTCAAATGACGCTTTGTATTTAACAGATATAGAAGGCAAGTGTGTAGAAATGGCCATTAATTCTGATGCGGTCAAGAGATACTATGTATCATTTTCTCTGGTTAAATTATATTTGTTTGTACTTGGCATATTTTTGAAGATTTGGAATGACGAAGGCATTTTGTTCCGTTATCTAAACACTTTATCGTTTGTTACCCCCTTTGAGCCTTATTTATTTTCTTTCATACCCTTCTTTCGGAATCAGTAGCAAATATCAGAAATACAAGCGTGAAAGATAAGTAAAGGAAGAAGAGAAAAAGAGAAAGAAAAAAAAAGAGAAAGAAAAGAATGAAAAAAAAAAGAATGGAAAAAAGAAGAAAAACAATAAAAAGAGAAAAGAAAGCAAAAAAGAGAAAGAAAAGAAAGAGAAAAGCGAAAATCACAACAACAAAGTAATTTCTATGACATGAACTACGTTCGACCTGATTCCTTTTAAGGATACGTAGGCAGCCTCATGGCTCGGTCCCATCAAAATAAAAATCCAAAAGTCCCCAAACAAGAAACTGGGGTAGAAGTTGTGGTTGTTGTCAGAAATATGATTCCGAAAGTTGTAATTTTGAACCCATTCGAATTGTTTTGAGCTTTTGATATCCTTTGTTTCTAACCCTATCCAAAAGCTCACGTTACAGTCCAAAGAAAGACTTTCCGATCAGTCTTCGAGAGATGTCAAGTCAAGCAAGTGGAGGTGATTCATATCAAGGGCAACACTTTGGTCCAAGCAGAAAAATATCGAAAATGAGAGAGTCTTATTGGTGAAAACCCTCACGGGCACCATAAGGCGACAGGAGCTGAGAGAAATCAAAAATGAGAGAGTCTTATTGGTGAAAACCCTCACGGGCACCTTGAGGCAAAAGTGAGTTGAGAGATAAACAAATGAGAGAGGCTTGTTGGTGAAAACCCTTCGGGGCACCGCAGGCCGAACAAGGTCAAGGTTTTGGTGAAGAAATCAGGTTATGGAAATTCTGGGGCAACAAGTATGGCAACTAAAAGTTGTTTGGTTGGACAGATTGGGCCGATTAATCCGAAATGCATGTCATGATCATTGGTGTCAGTTGCTCCACTCAGATAAGTCACTTTTCTTTTTTCCTCAGAAATTCTTCCCCTTTTGGATTTTTCTTATCCTTAACACTGAAAGTCATTGCATTTCACTTCTTTTGGATTTATTTCTCTAAGATGTTCCCAATGTCAGTTCTGTTTAAGCAAATAAGAAGGAATTTCAAAGCCTACTACCAACTTCCAAAGTTGCACAAGGCGTAGGGCAGCTAAGGCATTGCTAGAGGTAGTATGATGTGAAACGGGACATAAGGTGCCAGTGAAAGTTCCATCGGCGGAATGATTCAGTAATTTCATGGGAGATGCAGAAGTTTAGTTAAAGGGGTCAGAGGTGAAACAACAGTTCGGGTATAGAACATTCGGGTCATCTGAGGTCACGTGGATTGAAAATCAGTCAGAAAGCCAAGCGGTTCAGGGCCAGTTCGGGGAAGCCAGTCAAAACAAAACAATGCGATGAAAAGACTTTTAGCAAAGAATGCCATCAACTAACCACCACATTTTAGGCTAACAAGATTTTTCTTTGATTGAAATAGGCGCAGAAAGTTTCATTTGTTTCGGGGAAACCCTCCATAAGGAAAGGCAAGCACCAGACAGATTTGACCTTAAACTTCAGGACCCTCTTGGATAATGGGATTTCATTTGAAGTTTGCAGGACCCGCCTGGATAATGGGATTTCATTTGAAGTTTCAGGATAGGATTCAAGTAGGATTTTTCAGGACCCTCCTGGATACTGCAATTTAATTTAAAATTTTCAGGGCCCTCCTGAATAATGGGATTTAATTTTAAAATTTTCAGGACCCTCCTGGATAATGAGATTTAGTTTTTAAATTTTCAGGACCCTCCTGGATAATGAGATTTAGTTTTTAAATTCTCAGGACCCTCCTGGATAATGGAATTTAATTTAAAATTTTTAGGACCCTCCTGGATAATGGGATTTAATTTTAAAAGGTTCTCAGGACCCTCCTGGATAATGAGATTTAGTTTTTAAATTCTCAGGACCCTCCTGGATAATGAGATTCAATTTTAAATTTTCAGGACCCTCTTGGATAATGGGATTTAATTTTAAAAGGTTCTCAAGACCCTCCTCGATAATGAGATTTAGTTTTTAAATTCTCAGGACCCTCCTGGATAATGGGATTTAGTTTTAAATTTTCACGACCCTCCTGGATAATGGGATATAATTTTAAAATTTCAGGACCGTCCTGGATAATGGGATTTAATCTTAAAAATTCTCAGGACCATCCTAGACAATGGGACTTAGTTAAAATTTAAAACGTTCATGAGTAACAAGATCTGGCTAGGCTCTACCTTGAGGAAATATAAGTTTGGCTTTGAAGTTTTCATGCTTAGGATAAGATTCAATTTGAAAGTTTAAGGACCCTCCTGAATAATGAGACTTAGTTTAATACCACCCTTAGATGCTAAGATTTAGCATAAGTTTCACTGTTAGGAAGTTGTATTTAGCTCTGAAATTTTCACCCTTAAGATGAGATTTGATTTTAAATTTTAGGACCCTCCTAGATAATGGAATTTAATTTTTTTCGTCAGGACCCTCCTGGATAATGGAATGTAGTTTCAGACTCTTAGATAACAACATGTAGCAGGAGTAACACCTTTAGAAGATATGATTTAGATTTTTTAAAGCCGTCATTTAACTAGGAGTTTTCGGGACCCTCATGGATAATGGGATTTAACTTTCAAATTCATAGAGATATTTGGTAACATGATTCAATGCGCCCAGCATCAAACCGGGGCAGACGTTGTCTTTGTTTGGTTTATTTTTTGGAAATCAAACGCCCACCTGGAGAACAGGGGAATACATTTTTCAAATTCAGCAATCAGGCGCCTACCTGGAGAACAAGGGAATACATTTTCAAGTTCAGTAATCAGGCGCCCACCTGGAGAACAAGGGAATACATTTTTCAAGTTCAGCAGTCAGGCGCCCACCTGGAGAACAAGGGAATACATTTTTCAAGATCAGCAATCAAGCGCCCACCTGGAGAACAAGGGAATACATTTCAAGTTTAGTAATTAGGCACCCACCTGGAGAACAAGGGAGTATAGTCCAAGTTTCAGGTTACAAGTTCTTAGTGATATTTGGTAATATGTCAAACTCGGGTAGAAGTTTTCTTTGTTTTGTTTATTTTGTGGAAATCAGGCGCCCACCTAGAGAACAAGGGAATACATTTCAAGTTCAGCAATCAGGCACCCACCTGGAGAACAAGGGAATGCATTTCAAGTTCAGCAATTAGGCGCCCACTTGAAGAACAAGGGAATACATTTCGAGTTCAACAATCAGGCGCCCAAGTAAAGATCAAGGGAATATATTTCAAGTTCAACAATCAGGCGCCCACCTAGAAAACAGGGGAATACATTTCAAGTTTAGCAATCAGGCACCCACCTGAAAAATAAGGGGGTACAGTTCAAATTCAGCAATCAGGCGCCCACCTGGAGAACAAGGGAATACATTCAAGTTTCAGCAATCAGGCATCCACCTGGATAAAGGGAAAACATCTCAGATTACAATTCAAGGCGGCAACAAGGGGTTCCACCGGGAGAGTACAAGTCAGCAAGTCAACAAGAACAACAAGAGCATGTTTGAAGATGTAGATAGTATTTTGTAATACATAGATCATAGTCTAGTCTAGCTTCTTTTCATTTTATCATGGTTTAATAAGGGGGTTCAGTAAGCAGTAGCAGTAGAAGCAACAGTGAAATCACAGCTGCATGGTAGTCCCAGCTACCAAAACTTCCTGAAACACACTGACCTTATTCCTTTATATCCAAGGATATGTAGGCAACCTCGGAAGCAGGGTACGGTCAAATCTTTAGAAAATGCTTCCCAGGGAGTATTCAAACGGGCAAAAATCGCTCGTATCCGCTCACTTTATCTTTGCACGAAAACTCTTCGTGTTTTCGGGCAAAGAGGGGCAGCTGTGTGCACGTGATTTTTGCCCTATATGAGTTATTCCCATAGATTCAAGAAAATAAATTTTTCCATTATTTGCAATTTCGTAGCATTTTTTTGCTATTGGTTGCATTTGTCTGTGCATGTTTATTTTATTTAATTCATGAAAATATAAAAATACACTACATTTGCATTTAGGATCTAATCTTGCATTCTTGAATTAATTAATAATTTAGTGTTTTATAAAAATGGAAAAATCACAAAAAATAACTTATTTTTGCATTTTAAATTTTTAGTTTCGAACTTTGGTAGTTTTTATTTAATTTGGTATTTAATTAGTTGTGGTAATTATTATTTAGAGTTAATCATTTGAATTTGGTAGGATAATCTACTTTTAAGATTTTTTATTCAGGTTTTAATTTTATTTGGAATTAATTAAAAGAATTTGAAAATAAAAAGAAATTGGAAAGGAATACAAATTCTGATATTTGGGCTGTTTTTAATTCAATCTCCCCAGGCCCAAGTATATTTTCCCCGAGACCCACTCGAACTGGCCCAAACCCGCACCCCAACCCATTCTGCCCCGTCTAGTGTCCAAACGACACCGTTTAACCAAGTGTTCAATCCCAACCGTCGAGGTTTCTCGATCGAACGGCTGGGAACAAGGGGTCCCTAGGTATATTACTGTAGAAACGCTTTCCACCCCCCCCCACTCGTCTTCCTCACTCCTCAGAAACATAAACCCTAACCCGCCACCCTAATTCTCACCACCCCAAGCCTGGCGGCGCCACCTCCAATTCCTCCCAAAATCACACCCTATAACCACCTCATTCCCCTCATCTCAAATCCCCATCCAGTTCTTTCAAATTCCTCCCAAAGCCTCTCGAATCATAAATTTAGGGTTCGAAGTTCTGGAGGTCAAAGTCGGGTTCCCTCATGTAAGGTCACCCCTCCAAGTTCCACGTTTGTTCCAAGCCTGGTTTGTCTCGAAGTGATGTTCTTCGTATGTTCTTGACAAAGAACAGACGATTTATACCATTTCAAGACTAAATTAGAATTACCCGTTGATTTCAAGTCTAAACTGGTAATTTCTTTTTCTTTCTTTGCATTTTTTGTTAGTCTTTCTCCTTCGTCTCTTTCGGATTCTTTTTTTTCTGTATCCGTATTTTGAATTCAGTTTCCCCCTCTAAGGCAGTTTGTTTGATATGTGTTTGTGCATTTGGTTCTTTTCCATCTCTTTAGTTTTCTTTCTCTTAGTCGATATCCTCCTGTCTTTATTTGATTTTTATTCTAGGCTATGAAGTTTTCTGATAATTAGTTTAGGTAGATTGTTGTCGAATTGGTAGTTTAGTTTTAGTGACAATCTAGGATGTTGGCTTAAGGAAAAATAAGAAAGGAAAATCATCACTCGTAGCTTCTTACATGTTCCGAAATTACTCGACTGTCATTATTTGGGTTGGTTTACAACCCCTGTTGGCTTGAATTTTGGGGTAGGTTTATTGTGCATTGCTGAATTGGGTTGGATTTCTGTTAATTTGAAAGCCCAAAGGAAAGGAAAGTCAGTCCAGGTCGCAAGCCTAGGCTTGGGGCTCAACCTTGGGTTAACTTGACCCATGTGGTATGCTTCAGTAAAAAACAGGGCTCTAAAGGGGTAATTTGGGGAAATAGGGGTAGGGAATCTGTTGGTAACTGCCTAGGAAGCTTCTTAGAAGCTGAAAAAGAGCCTTACTCAGCAGACAAGTCAGTAATTGAGGGACTAAAATGCAAAACATAGTTGATATTTGTTGCCCTAGTAACTTGCCTATAAAGGCATCATTACTTGAGGCTCAAAGAAGAGGAGACTGGAATAGAAAAATCAGAAAAATCAAAATGGCTAAAGTTTTCACTGTTCCATTGAACTTTTTTCTCTTCTTTGATTTCTGAAGTTTTCGAGTCCTGAAGCATTTTGATTCCATCTGAGGCTTAGAATGAGCTGAATTTGGGTGTATTTTGCAAACTGATTTTGGGTTGAGTTTTGTGTTTGGAGTCATAATTGAATCTGGAGTTTCAACTTAGTTCAAATGACATTCGATTTCTCTGCGTTGTTGTTTCTGGGTTGACTTTACTGCTGCTGTTGATTAACTGTTTGCTCTCTTATTTCTTTCTTCAATTCCAGGTACATATTGACTCCTGAATCATGTATGAAATGTAAAGCTGAAGGTCATGCGACCAAGTTGAAGTGGCTATATGTTTCTTTGTCAAATGCTTATTGGATTTCCCTATAATTCCTTCATGTGTTCTCTGGTGTAGGCATCATGTGTAGCCATTTTATATCGTTACTATTGTATTTCATTTTAAGATTTGGCTTGAAGTAATGATTCAGGACTATTTGAACCTTTAAATGTGTTATTTAATTAAGGAATAGGGATTCAATTGATTAGTTGAAGCTACTTGGCTTGACCATGATTCAAAGGCATTAATTTGAACCTTTGGGTCCAACACAATTGGTTCATATCCTACTTTTTCCATTTAGTTTTCAGAACATGCTTTCTTATGGTTTGAAGTACAATAATTTCAGGAGTCTGTTTGTCCAATATTTCTCTTTAGTTTGTGTAAGTATTCTGTTTCAATGAGGAATTTCAAATAGACGTCAATTTTGGTTTTGTGTTGGGAGTGTCCTGGCCTAGTCTAGTTCTTCTCATATTTATTTTAACAAGTTAAAACTATGAGGTTATTTAAGTGTGCTGATGTGAAACCAGAACTCAGCATATGTATAAAGCCCTTTAAAGAGTTGTTCTTTTGTTGAAAATTCAAATGTATAGACTAAACGATGAAATAGTATGTGCAATGTGTCAATAGCCTACTGCCCGAATCTGAATCAGCATGACTATTTGTTTTTCCCGCAACGTTTAATGTAGAAAGCATTAATTTGGGATCATTTAATTCCTTGCCTGTGTGATGTTTGTGTTGCTACAAAAACTCGGTCCTGAGTCCCTGCTTTGCTATTGCGCCATGTTTCCGAGTTGGGCCCTCTTTTGGGGACTAGTTCAAGTCATTTAAAAAAAATAGTAGTTTCATCACGCTTGCAATGAGTTATCGGACTCCCTTGGGTCCAGATTTGAAAAGGAAGCGGACATTTAATCACCTAGGTCGCAACGTAAGTTTAAATTTCGGTTTAAAGGTCCTTTGAAGTCCTTGAGGCTTTTTCCTTAATTAACGTTGACTCTTTTAAAATGAACTTGTGGTGCGCCATATTTAACAACAAATAGCTATAGCCCTCATTATTAAATCCAGAAGTTAGCATGAATCGAGGCGTGTCGTGCCGAACAAAATCTTAAAATGCACGGCCATCACTTAATTAATTTTGTTTATCCTTAGAAATCGAGGCGTGCCATTTAGTTGAACTTCCATGGCCCTCGCAAAGCTGCAAATGTGTTAGTTGCTTTAGGCGCGTATTTTAATAATATTACTTTCCTAAATTCGGGTATGTATTTATGTGACCCAAATCCAAATCATAATGATGTTAAAATATGTCAAAGATCACGGGTGCATTTATGTGACGTGGTTTGAGACATGTTTTAATGACGTTGTAATTTTCTCTAAAAATGAATAAAAGCGGATAAAAAGTTAAATTTGTGTAGGTTCGTAATTGTTTAAAATCAGATGATTAAGCCAAATATAACAGTTGAGCGACCGTGCTAGAACCACGGATCCCGAAAATGCCTAACACCTTCTCCCGGGTTAACAGAATTCCTTACTCGGATTTCTGGTTCGCGGACTGTAATACAGAGTCAATCTTTTCCTCGATGCGGGATTTGAACCGGTGACTTGGGACACCATAAATTATCCCAAGTGGCGACTCTAAATTTAATAAACAAATAATCCCGTTTCGATTGTCACTTAAATTGGAAAAACTCCCTATATGCCCCTTCCGGGGGTGTAGGTAAAAAAGGAGATGTGGCATTCGGTACTTATTTCTAGCTTTAGTACATGTATAAACCTCAACATTCATTAATATAATGCTCGAGTTCTTATTGAAATGGACATAACTGTCCCACTACCTGAAATTGTCAAAGTGTTGGATTCATCTGGCAAGCCCTATGACAAAAAGGTTAGATATGAAGTGTGGCCTCAATACTGTCCACTATGCTGCCAACTTGGACATATCTGTCAGGACGAGCAAGTAAAGAACCAACCTAAGAAAGCCAAGAATGAGACAAGAAAGACTAAGCAAGTCTGGCAAAGCAAGGATTCCCCAATACTACCAATACCTGAGGTGCCATCAGAGGAGGTATAGGGTGATCCTGAAAATGGAAAAGATGGATGGAAAAAAGTAAAAGAAAAAGCAATTGCAAGGCCTTAGGTAGTCGATGAAAGTAGTCAATACCTGGTGGATGTTGAGAATGGTTTCACCCTATGAGAGGAACCTCATTTCAGCAGGTGTTGCAAGCAGCTTTAGGAAAGATGGACACAAGAAGCAGCTCTAGCCAAGGAGGAAAGCCTCCTGACCCCCACAGCAATCATCAATGATTATTGCTACTTGGAATGTTAGGGGTTTCAGTAAGCTTTTTAAGCACTGATATATGAAGAAGATAGTAAATATAGAGAAAATAGTAGTTTTAGCCATTATAGAACATAGAGTCATTAAACAAAATGCCTCAAGGATTATAAAGAAAGTCTATCCTACCTGGATTTGGCATGATAACTATGATACTAATGGGCGAGGAAGGATTTTGCTAGTATGGGATCACAGGCAGGTTAATGTTACAGTGCTTTTTACAAGCTCTCAATTCATTCACTATGCTATCAGAAGTGCAGATTGTACTACTAAGTTTGAATTCACTGCAGTATATGGCCTTCATGCAATTGTTGATAGGAAGCACCTATAACAGGATCTGACAGCAATGGAGATCAATATTCAGAGCACACAGCTCATTATAAGAGATTTCAATACAGTACTCCAAAATGATGACAGAATGGGAAGAAGTGCAATACAAGATATAGAGGTGAAAGATTTTGAGGAATTCTTGGGGTCAACTGGCCTAACAGTGATGAAAATAGAGGGAAGGTTCTATACCTGGACTAATTCACATATTCACACCAGAATGGATAGAGCTCTGGTCAATCCTTCTTGGATGTCTCTATGGCCCCAGCTTGCAGTTGAAGCTAAAGACCCTTATTTTTCTGACCATTCCATGCTTTGCATTACATTCAGTAGAAATCCAAGAAAGGTGGCAAGACCCTTTAGGTTCCTAAATCACTTGGCTGCTCATATAGAATTTCTTAGTGTTGTCTCTACTATGTAAAATTATACTGTGCAAAGGGGAGTATATGGAATAATCTAGCATAAACTCAAACTAATAAAGGAAGGGATGAAAGCTTTAAATGAACATGGGTTCTGTAAAATCGAGTATAGGATACAAAATATCAGCCAAGATCTATATAATATTCAAGAGAAGCTAAGAACCTGCTATAATGATCCAAATTTATATGATACAGAGAAAGAGCTTAAACTCAACTTAGAGAAATGGATCCTAGTATAGGAAAGTATCCTGAGGCAACAATCTAGGGTTCCATGGTTGAGGCTAGGAGACACCAAACTCAGCTTTTTTCCATGCTTGTGTCAAGAATAGGATTGCCCACAATCACATTAATAGGCTAATCACTACTAGTGGAGATGTGGTACACACTGACAGGGCAATTGAAGCAAATGTCATTGGATTTTACAAGGGATTGCTATACAACTACCTGCAATTATAGCTAGTGTGCTAGCTGTTGGCCCCATTATAAATCGAGAACAACAAATGTCCCTTATAGCTCCAGTCACAAGAGAAGAAGTCTACTTAGCTTTGAAAGATATATCTGATCTAAAGTCCTCAAGATGTGATGATTTTAATGCCTACTTCTTCAACAAAGCATGGTCTACTATTGGTGAGGATGTTTCAAATGATGTGATCCAGTTCTTTCCAACCACATGGATGTATAAGGCAATCAAATGCACCACTATTACATTGATTCCTAAGGTACAATCTCCCTCTAATATTAAGGAGTTTAGGCCTATATCTTATTGCAATATACTGTTCAAACTGATTTCCAAGGTTATTACAAAGAGGAAGTGGAATGTCACGGATTACCTAGTTAATAGTAGCCAGGCTACTTTTGTTGGGAGGGTTATAATTGATTACATTTTATTGAGCCATGAACTGGTAAGGGGCTTCGGGAAGAAGGGTATTTCTCCAAGATGTATGCTTAATATTGACATGCAAAAAGCATATAATTCTGTGGAGTGGACATTTATTGAGCAAGTGCTGATTGGTCTGAAATTCCCTAGTGGTTTGTGGGCGGGATAATGACATGACTTAGGACAGTATC
The DNA here is from genome assembly GCF_000393655.2 of Nicotiana sylvestris. NCBI lineage: Eukaryota > Viridiplantae > Streptophyta > Magnoliopsida > Solanales > Solanaceae > Nicotiana > Nicotiana sylvestris. The sequence continues at coordinate 112,654,523 of NC_091059.1, read as the reverse complement.
TTTCTCAATCATTATAAATGTGAATCCTTCTAAACCTTTTGATTCCAAAAAGGGTCTGAGGCAAGGGGGCCCTATATCTCCCTTCCTATTTGTGTTGTGTTAGTGATGGATTACTTGAGCAAAGTATTGAAGTAATTGGGGCAAAATCCTAATTTCAATTTCCACCCCAAGTGTGTCAAGCTGAATATCATCCAATTGGGGTTCACATATGATCAACTTCTTTTCTATAGAGGTGATGTTACATTAGTAAGATACTTGATTGAGCACTTTCAGCACTTCTCAACTATTTCTAGACTCATAGCTAACCCTGCCAAAGTTTAGTCTACTTCGAAGGCATGAACACTAATGTGCAACAAAATTTTCTGCAGATGCTTGGATTCACTAAAAGAGAACTTCCCTTCAGATATCTAGGGGTTCCCTTAAGCTGCAAAAGAGTCTCATGTGTGCAATGTAAGCCTCTGCTTGATAAGATTCTACGGAGAATCAAATCTTGGACTACCAAGTTCCTATCATGTGCTGGTAGAGAACAATTCATCAAATCTGTCTTATTTTCTGTACAAGTCATCTGAGCTCAGATCTTTGTGCTCCCTAAGAAAGTTGTGCAGATCATAGAAGCTACATGTAGAAGTTTCTTGTAGACTGGTGGTGCTAAACTCTCAAAGAAAACATATTGGCCTGGGATATAGTATGTCAACCTACAGCTGCTGGGGGCCTAAACATCTTAAACATCACAACTTGGAGCAAAACGGCTATTAGCAAATTGCTCTAGAACTTATGCCAAAAGAAAGACAAACTATGAGTTAAATGGATACATTATTATTATAGGGCTAATAGGAACTTCCTAGAAGACATTCCAAAACAGACTTCATGGATATTCAGAAGATTATGAAGTCCTCAAAGTATTAAATAGAAGCAGGATATGAACTAATTGACATATACAATATGGATCACCCCTCTTCAAAGCAATTTTACCAAAGGCTAAGAGGTGAGTTTCCAAACGTGGCCTGAAGAAAAATGGTATGTAACAACCTTTGACTGCCTAAATGGATCTTTGTATTACGGCTAGTAGCTCATGGCAATCTATATACAAGGGATAGACTAAGTAAATGGGGGATGACTAGCGATACAACATGTCCTTTGTGTGGCCAGGAAACTGAAAGTCACTCCCACTTGTTCTTCGCAAGTGAAGTGGCTGCTCAAGTCTGGTAGAAACCTCTCAAATGGGAAGGTATTAAAATGAGGCCTAGGACCTGGGATGATGAATTACAATGGGCAATCAATTTTGCTAGTGGAAGGTGTACTAGAGCAGAGGTGTACAGAATATGTTTTGCAACTGTAGTCTACTCTATTTAGAGAGAAAGGAACATGGGATTATTTCAAAATAAGCAATATTTTTGTGAATCTAATGACCAACAATATAATTCAAGAGGTGTATTTTAAAGGTAGTCAAAAACCCAAAGTAGCTAGTTGGTAGCAAGTTTTGATTTCTACCCTATTTAAGTAGTAAGTAGTTTGCCTTGTAGTTTTAGTTCATAATTGATTTTGATCATGAGTCTGATTTGAAGTGTTGGGACTAATGTCCAACTCTCAGTGACCCAATGTTTTGTAATTCAACACCCATTTTGGTAATAAAATCTTTTATTTACCAAAAAAAAGTTTGATTGTCTTTTTCTTATCTGCACAAAATTTTGTGAGTTATACACCGTTAGGTATTTTTCCTTATTCACACAAATAATACATATATAAGTTTGGTATGAATCTGTATATTACTTTATGTGGGATAATGTAGAATAAAATAGTATAAACAGTATGTTCATAACTAACCATTACATTGTCAATATTCACATTACTAATCTGTGCATTGTCAAATTTTACATTATTAATCTTAAATTAAAATATGTGAATTATTATCCATGTACTTGTCTTTCAACCGACGATGGTAGGCAAAAGGTTTTAGTTTAAGAAACCAAAGACAAGCCTTAACCTATATACGACCATACGTGAAGATATTATTCAAGTACAACTCTAAAGAGAGAGAGAGAGTGAGACGTTGACCACTCTCTACAACTAAAACTAACATCTGCATACTTCAGGTATCACCTCATCACCATCCAATGTCGTGGAATCTTTGCACCTCATTCCACCGGAACCACCAAACCTTCCTTCCACAGAAAACCCAATGATGGAGGATCTAACCCCCGAGCAATCCTTCAAAGAGGCATTAGAGGAAAGAGATTAACCACCACAAGTAGTTACAACTCGGACAACATCCCAAATGACACATTACTAGAGATACCAACGGTGAATGATCCCATTGCTCTAACTCAAGAAGATAAAGGAAGACCACCCCTGGCGCTTCTATGTCATAGTTAAACTTTTTGCGGGAAGAATCCCACACCTAACACTCAAAACTAAACTAAATAAGCAGTGGAAGCCAGAGAAAAATCTCATCCTAATTGATCTAGGATGTGATTTTTTCACTGTTAAGTTCAATTTGGAAGAGAGCATGACCAAGGCTCTTCATGGTGGCCATGGTTCATTTTCGGGAACTTCCTAACAGTGCGCAGATGGGAACCAATTTTTTTCCCTAGTGTAACTATCCTCACCTCCACTGCAATTTGGATACGTCTCCCCTAACTACCAACAGAATTTTATGACCGAGATATCTTAGAAAGAATAGGAGCAAGAGCTGGTAGGCTCCTCAAAGTGGACTCCTGCGCATCCTCCACTTTAAGAGGTAGATAATGCAAGGTTATGCGTACAAGTTCCACTGGAATCACCGGTCATCAAGACTGTCACAATTGGTTTACACACTTAACTGATTGTCAATGAAGGTGAAGGCATCACGTGTATAGGTTGTGAGAGAATTGGTCATACCAACAACAGATGTAACTACCAAACAATCCCAATCACCAATCAACCGGTCGAGCCACCGCCGAACCATCCTAAAAAAGACAAAGAAGAGTGGCAAACTGTGAGATTCCATAAGAACAAGAAAGGGCAACAAAGGCTCAACAACCCCACACATCAAGAACCAATCACAGAAGCTAAAGGGATCCAGGTAAAAATGGTTGATGTTGCTACAAGTAAATTTTTAAACATTCAAACATTTCATTACAAGGGGAAATCTATGCATTCTACAGATAAGGGGCTAAGGAATCAACCAGGTAAGCTAAAGGTTGACAATTTGCATACCCCCACCCCCTCTAATTTTACGCTAAGCCCACTGACACAGCCCCAAACAAAAAAGATTCCAAAATATCCCCAGCCCACGGTTTCTATTACCCAACCCAGGAAAGACCCCCTAGTACCCAAACCCAAATCCAGAAATGGTGCTCACTCTAGGCAAGTGGCCCAAAGATGAACCCCCAATTAGGGATCATGCCAACACACACCCACACATGCACACCATATTTACACTCCACCCCCCTCCCTCATAGTTCTTCCTCTCCCCTTGTCTCTATCAAATCCATACCTGAATTTAGCCCCAAATATTTTACCAAATTAGCCATCTGCAACAAGTAATCATCACTCTACATTGGGGGAAGTGACATCGACCGTCTCATCAAGTAGACCCCTGCACTAGAAGTAATCTACCAACACTAATGAAATCAAGGGAAACGTCCCTGTTATTACCACTTTGGGTAATCAACTTCCCACCATAATAGCCTCTAAATTCGATACTAACAATGACCCAACGACCAGCAACAAATCTAGAAAAAATGGAGGAAGAACCCATTCCATTATTGACGCTGATCTTCGCACCACTCTCGCCAAATCATTCATCGGGATCGTGGCTAGAGATGGCCATGCAGGGGCAAAGCCAAGTCTTCAACGTGAAGATATGCTCAGTCCCAGTATCGATCCATGTGCAAGACCCTCTCTTCCTCGGACATACCATAACGGTGGGTCTGTACCATGGCTTGGCGAGCTTTGGCCACCAGTTATGGCTAACCACACTCCTCCAAGACCAGTACTCGATCGGGGCAAGGAACCTGTCAACAGAGAAGTTCAAACTACTAATGAGCCAGGTGTGCTAGACAATGCCCTATTTCGCAAAGATCGGTTCAGAAAATCCACCGGAAACCCCATCATTTCTTTTGTAGCCACCCACATCGATCCTATAAATGGGGCCAGTGATATCCTCTTCAGTTGCTCCATTTCCAATGGCCTCGCCGAAGGGCCCAAAATTAGTGCTCCATCAGACACTGGACTTTCTCAATGAGTCCAATATGGTAGCGGAGGAAATCCTAACAAACCTAGGGGTACAAAAAACAACAGTCATACTGTTGGAAAAGAGCCAAGTGATAGAATTCAAAGAGTGTCTCAGCAAAATGCTTATTGCGCTCTGCCCAAGAAAACTGTCAAGTTGCAGCCTCAAACTCCAAGTGCCCTCATTACAAACTTAGAGCAATCCATAGCTTTGCTACTACCATCACTAGGGAGGGAGAGTGAGAGAGCACTAACCAAAGGGAAGGGGAAGGGTGTCAAGAGGAAGGCACCACACCAATAGAAGCTTTTGATGAACTTCATCATATGGAATGATAGGGGTGCCAATAGTGCCAACTTTATGAGGCATTGCTCCTCCTTGGTCAAACTCCACAACCCCGTAGTTCTAGTTCTCCTTGAGACTCGCATGGCTTACCACAAACACCTAACCACTGAGCTATAGTTTAGTTCCCAGTTTGAATCCCCTGCAAATAGCCAATCTGGTGGTATAGTGGTCGTATGGAAGGTTGACCTTATCAATCTTGAAGAGGTCTCTACTACTCCTCAGGGTGTCCATGTCATGTTCAAGGTATCCCGCCCCCAACTTCTTTCTTTTTAGTGCAATATATGCTAGCAATATCTTTAATGATAGGATTAAACTATGGGAATATTTGGTAGATATAGCATCTGTGTTTAAAACAAAATGGCTAGTAGGGGGTGACTTCAATGAAGTCCTAAAATCCAGAGATAAATTTGGTGGTAATATCATTAGTGCTACTAGAGCAAACCACTTCTAGAATTGTATTAATAAGTGTAACTTAATCGACCTAGGTTTCAAAGGCAGTAAATATACTTGAAGTAATAAAAGGTACTCTAACAGACATAGTCTCATTTTGTAAAGACTAGACAGATGCTTAGCCACTAGTGACTGGATTGATCTGTAGCCAAATGCCAGTGTCACCCACCTTCCCAGAACCCACTTAGATCATTGCCCTTTGCTTCTCTCTCTTTATAATGCCCAAACTAACCACAATAGGCCCTTTAGGTTTGAAACAATATGGTGTGGCCACCCTGACCTATCATTGATCATTCACCAAAGTTTCTCCAATAATGATACTCTGACCCATGCCACCTCAGAATTCTAACACAATGCCTTGAAATGGAATAAAGAAATTTTTGGTAACATATTTCATAGGAAGAAATATATCATGGCCAGACTGGCTGGTATTCAGAATTTCCCTCAATTCCCCTTCAGCAGATTTCTCCAAAACTTGGACACACACTTCCAAAATGAGTACTCAAACATTCTCAAATATGAGGAGGACTTATAGAATTTGAAACCGGAATCAACTGACTTTGTAATAGAGATGTTAGTACCACATTCTTCCACACATCTACTATAAACAGAGAAATAAAATCTTATCCCTCAAAGATACGGTGGGCAACTTGACCCACGACCAGGAGGGTATTAAGGAAATGGTGCAAGTTTACTTCAAAATATTTACACCATAAATCACACCCACACCACCCTCCATGGCACTCAAACAATACCTGTCTTCAACACTCTCTCTGATGAAGCATCCCTTAGTCTCAAGCAACAACTAAGACCAAGTGAGATCACAAATTCCATCTATTCCTTCATGGCCACAAAAGCACCTAGGCCTGGTGGACTACACCCTATCTTCTACCAGAAATACTAGCACCTTGTTTCTTACCATGTCATAACTTTCTGCTTCAAAGTCTTCTCTACAAACGAAATGCCACTTGAGGTGAACTCAACCTACCTCTACCTCATACCCAAATTTGCCAATGCTACGATGCTTAGGAACTCTAGACCTATAAGACTCTGTAATACCGTGTATAAGCTAGTCACTAAAATCATTGTCAATAGGCTAAAATCCCATCTCGGCACCATCATTGGCCCCACTCAGGCAAGCTTCCTCTCAAACAGAAGTGCTTCTGATAATGCCATCATTGTCCAAGAATACATTTCCCATTTCAATAACATGAAAGGGAGGCAATAATATGATTCTCAAAATTGACCTTGAGAAGGCCTTTGACAGGTTAGAATGGTTTTTCATAAGGAACACTCTTATCTTTTACAACCTACCAGGAAGCCTCATCAACCTCATTATGTCATGCATCACATCAGCTTCAATCTCCATCCTCTTAAATGGCAACAACACTGAATCGTTCCTGTCTTCTAGAGGTATCAGGCAGGACGATTCTATGTCTCCCTACATCTTCATAATGTGTATGGATAGGCTATCCAGACAGATTGATCATGAAGTAGATCTTCTGAATTGGAGCCCTATCTCTACTAGTAGAACTATCCCTAAGATCTCCCACCTGTTCTTTGTTGATGATCTAACACTATTTGTAGAGCTAACACAAAGAATTATCACTCCATCATCAGTACTTTGGACTCTTTCAATTTGGTCTCTGTTCAGAAAGTCAACATGACTAAGTCCAAGTAAATCTATTCCAAAAATATATCCATAGAGAACATTGACTTGTATACCAGTATCCTTAGCATCAAACCCTTTACCACCTTTAGCAAATACCTTGGTTTATCTTCCATAAGAGACCCACCAATGGTGACTTCCAGTTCATCATTGATAACATGCACTCAAAGCTACCAGGCTGGAAAACCAGATTCTTGAACATGGTAGGGCACACAATATTAGCAAAGCCAGCATAGCTAGCATCCCCAGTCATGTGATGTAATTCATTAAGTTACCCATGCCCACTTGTAAAAATATTAACAAAATCGAAAGGGACATCATATGGGTACCACAACTGAAAAGAAAATGATGCATCTACTAAGCTGGGAGGTTATAGCTAAAACGAAGCCCCATGGTGGACTGGGTATCCAAAAAGCTGAGCTTAAGAACAAGGCTTGCCACTCAGGCCTGGTCTGGAGGCTCTTTCACAAGCCTGACTCTTTATGGGCTAGAACTCTAATTGCAAAACACTATGCATAGAGTAGGAACTGGAGGAAACCAGCATCTAGAACATGGAAAGGCATCTTAGAAGGCTGGAAAATCTGTAACAAAGCTTCTAGGTGGGTTGTCAACAATAGTAATAGGGTAAACTTCCTTATTGACTCCTGGATTCCTAATATGGGACCAATTGACTCCGTCATCAGTGGCCCCAAGACATTGGGGAAAGCTGACATAAAAGTATCCTCTATATTCAATAATGGGAACGGTAACTTAAGCTCACTCTCCTTTCCTCTCCCTGACTTATTGGCTCCCACCATCATCATACTATTCCCAGCCTGAACCCTGTTAAAGAAGATAAACTCATCTGGGGTGCTACTAGAAATGGACTATTCTCATCCAAAACAGCTTACTCCATGTTGAACCCCCAGTGGAGTACTCACTCAAGGAATAACCTATATTTTAACTGGATTTGAAAGCTGGAAGCATCCAAAAAGAAAAGATTCTTCACCTGGCTTCTAACACACAACAGACTGCCCACCAACAAGTATCTAAACAACATTGGCCTCCAAATAAATCATACTTGTCAAGTGTGCAATACAACTAAGGAAACCATAGACCATATCTTCTTCCTCCGTCCTAATGCCACATCTTTCTGGAATAACATCTATACCTATGCAAATGACCAACCCATGCACTTATAATTCAGTCCTGATACATGAAATACAACATGGAACAAGCTAAAGGCCAAGCCCTTTAATCATCTCCTCCAATGGCATTTCCTCACGCCTTCTGCTTTTGGAATATTTGGCTTAAAAGAAACAATAACATGTTCAATAAGAGGAAAGAACATGTCCAATCCAAAACTGTCATTGCACAGGCACTGAATATCATCTGATAGCAAAGAATAAACCTCATAAAAATTGGACCACCATCAGTGTTAAATGGGAACCCCCTGATAGAGGCTACTTCAAACTCAATACTGATGGCTCTTCCATGGGTAACCCAGGGTCAGGAGGCATAGAGAGTTTTTAGGAATATCTCAGAAAACTGGGTTATGAGTCATATGAGGGGCTACCCAACCATGACAAATAATCTAGCAGAATTGCTAGCACTGCTAGAAGGGATAAAGCTAGCAAAGGAACACAATCTAACTCCCCTTGTGATCAACACTGACTCAACTGAGATGATTAGAATGTTAAAATATGGTCATATTCCTTACGATAACTTTGTTTATGAATGCAAGTCCTTGAAGATTCAACTGGGGAACCTAGCCATCAACCATAGCTTCAAAGAACAGAACCGGATGGCGGACCTACTGGCTAAGGAAGGAGCAAAAAAAAGGTTTTTCACAATACCGAAATTTTGGAAGTTCCTCTAGTGTTTGCAATGATGCACTATAGGCAGACATCCTAGGAACTACTTTCATTAGAAAAACTTTGGCGTGTAATATAGCTACTACTATTCCAAACAATACTGTCCAACTGGACAGCTCCTCTATGGTGCCACCCATGTAATTATTATATTTTTGTGAATTAAGTATCTGGTTAATAAAAAGATATTATTCAAGCAATTAAATGTAGAAATCTTGGCATATGTCTTTTTATTTTTCAGAGCTATATCCGTAAGAAATAAAAAGTGATAATATGTAAGTACCTTTTATTATTTTTTGAATTTTCAGTTACATAACAGAACTAGTGGTGTACAAAGAAAATCGATAAACCGCACCAAATCGATAATCCGAGTCAAACTGGAAAAAAATTCGATTGTGGTTTGGTATTGAAAAAAAAACCTGACCATGACTGGTTTGATTTGGTTTTAACTAAAAATAGTCAAACCGAAACCAAACCAACCAAATAATACATTTATACAATTTTTAAAAATAATTTATACATATAAATATTTATTGTAATATAATTTATAAATATTTCTTAATTTTTTTCACAGTTTTATCTGTTAACGCATTATTTCAAGTTTGGACTTAACATTCTTGAATGGTAAATAAATTTTATCGCCCATAAACGTAGTAACTCAAACAAAGTTCAAATCAATACTAATGCTAACAAAAGAAATTCAATTCGGCACTAGGAATGACGATAGTGTTGAATATCTATTTTTTAGTTTTACATTGGTTTATAATAAAAAAATGCATAACTTAGTTTATCTTTTTCTTTAGTGTTTGATTATATAATTAATAGTACGTATTAGCCATACTTATTTTAGCATGACTTATATATAGCATTTTTAGATTATGTTAATTTTTATTATGGCTTATTAATTAGCAATATTGTATTTATGCAATTTTATTATCTTTGTTATTGAATATTTAAGTATAATGTTATGACTTATCTCATATTATTGTGTTATTTTCTTGAAAAATATATTATATACAGTCAAACCTCTCTATAACAACCTCGTTTATTCCGGATATTTTTTGGATGTTATAGCGAATTGTTGTCATAGAAAATATATATTATACTATAACATGAGATTTGGTTCCGGAAAAATTTGGCTTTTATAGAGAAGTGTTATTAAATAAGGATATTGTTATAGAGAGGTCTCATTGTAGTTGTATCTTATTAGTACTAAAGAAATATTTAGAGCACAAGTTGCATATTTTGTGCTATGAAGACTTTACCGGAGAAAAATCAGAAAACCCGAAAAAAATCAAAAAACCCCCGAGAAAAACTGACATTGAAAAACCCGACTTTGTTTGTTTAGTCTGGTTTATAGATTTAAAAACCCACACTATCGGTCTGGTTTGATAACTGAAAAATCTGAACTAACTCGACCTATGTACACCCCTAATCAGAGCTTTGTATGGCCCGATGACATTACCTATATTTTTGAAAAGTGCTATAATACCACTTTCTGCTACCAACACTAGTTTTAAAAATGTGTGTATGCCACCAACAAGGGCTGTGGTGGAATATAAGATCCATCCGTCCTTAATAAGAGCATTCGAGTTCGAGTCTTGAGCATGAAAAAAATGCTATTAGGGAGCATTTTCGCCTTACATGGGCGTGGCGCGAATTAGAATTAGTCGGAGCTCTAAGAAAGGAATTATTTCAACTTTGGACAAGAAATAAGAGGTATTAGATTATTCGTAAAATTAAGGAGTGTAAATAATTGTTTCAGGAAAAAGTAGGGGGCAACTTATGAATTTTCTTAAAGCTACATTATGTGCAAACACTGCCAATATCAGATGAGTTCAAAAGATTTATACTAATACTACTTTGAACAAATATATAGGTCATAGTATCCCCGCAAAATTCCGATGTCACCGGAAAAATCGAACCAAGCATAGGTGGGTGTTTATGTGTCATCCCTAAAAAGAAATAAAAAACTTGAAAAAGTTAAATAATTATTTTACAGTACCTTGTGGTTTAGTCCAATAACTGTTGAGAAATTTTTGTTATGAGATCTAGGAACATAATTTTACCTTCAATTCATTGAATGTGCGTTTTTTATCCCTCCACTTGTGAATTCCCCCAAATTAAAAAAGAAAGAAGAGAAAAATACATTAAGAGGCATCTTTCAAAAAGTATTTAAAAAAATGATGTTACTCTTGTTTATTCCATATATAGCATGTTCTTTTATAATATTAGCATATGGTAAAGATTATGTGCACAATTAATGAGTAACATAAATTATGGGATCAGTTTTATCCTTATTTATCTTCGTACATTCTCTCTCCTCCTATTTTTCTTTTCTAAATTTTAGTTGCTAGATTTAGAATTCAAATCTCTCTCTCTTTTTCTATTCTAAATTTTGTTTCCTTTAATTTAGCATTTTAAAATATTCTTTGAATATTTATATGAATAGTATAAATAAAATATGTCATATACATATATGTATTAAAATGCTAAATAGACACACACACACACACTATTATCATAACATGTATATACTTATTCCATGTATATATTTAACTATCAAATATTATTACATTAAAATATATATATATATATATATATATATATATATATATATATATATATATATATATATATATACATACATACATACATACATACAATGGCTGAAGGATTCAGTATCAGTGGCGGAGCCACGTTGAATCAAGGGATGTCAAGCGACACTCTTTCACCGAAAAATTACACTATATTGCTAGATAATTTTTTTTATTTTATGTATATTTACTATACGTTGACTCCCCTTGATTTTTCGATGTATCTAATTATTTATATTTTGACATCCCTTGATGAAAATTCTGGCTCTGCCACTGTTCAGTATAATTTGTATATTATACTAAAAATACCATTGTAAACTATTATACTATCATTATACTGTTTTGAAATTTATCTTGACATACAATTAAAAATAAAACTGTATACCAATAGTATATATAATTATACCATTTAATTCGATATTGTTTGACAAAAACTTGCACGGTCATGTTAATCTGTAACAAGTAAGATACATAAAAAAATTGGAAAATAAATGTACGATATGTTTTCAAAATGAAATAGAGTAATCTCATATATGCACGTAGCAAGTAGCAACAAAAAATGCTCTAATCTTATCGTTATTGTTCGGCGCTAATTTAGGAAGTGTCTTCGCTTAAGGAGAAGAACGGGAACGCTTTGGATTTTTTTTAGGAATTGAATGCTTTGGAATTTTTTAAAAAGTGATTCTAGATTCATATTTATAGCTTGCTGCTAAGAATGTATTTATTTAGTTGCCTGTTTCGTAAAATACCTATTGCTGCTAGGTATTTGATTTTTTTTTTTTTTCAAAATATTGCCTACTTATGTGTAACTACGTCGACAGGCTTATTCCAGATTTTGAGAATATAAATATCTAAAAATATAGTCTGGATATAACATTTCTTGTATATAGCTAGGTAATCTTGAGTTGAAATATGAGCTTTTGATCATTCCATTTTATGAGATTTTCACAAATTTTACTAATTGTTAACTCAGGTAATTGCCGATATGTTATGCTAAGTCAGTACTTGTAGTCCAAATTTTGAGGGTATAAATTTCTCAACAAGTAGCCTGAATATAATAACATAATTCTTGTATATAACAATGGCATTTTGGTTTGACAAGTAGAGTACAAGAAGTCAATATCATCCCAAACACAAAAAAAGAATTCACTTTCTTTGTTGCTTTGAATCACGATTTGTAGAAGCTGGTTGATCTTGCCATTGCTTGTCATAAAATGTAGCTTCATCAGCTAGCTTCTTTAACTTGTCAAAATCTGTCCTTTTTCTAAACAGAATTACACCTGCAACTGTTGCTAATAGGGCAGTTTTACATATGAAATTACCCATTTGGCCTACAACATCAAGCCCTGTTAAAACATCCACTAGATAAGCCATGAAAAATCCCACCATTGCAGCTCTTCCTGCAAGACCATGAATTTACCATATAAGTAATAGTAAAAACAATTTATTTATTTTTTTGCTAACAAATTTTTTGGTAAATTGAATTTCTATGAATTCATTAGATTATAAAATGTAAACCATTTAGCAGCTCAGCTTCAGGGAGGTGAGAATGCGTCATCCATGCCCACCATGGTATAACAGAACTTCTAAAGACCACAGGTTCTTGGTTTGTTGCTGCTTCTGGGAAAAGTTCCAGGAATTTCCTCCGTTGTGCTTCTGCAACATTATTAATATGAATAAATTAATTCACTATAACAATCTTTGTGGTTTAGTAATAGAAAGATTTGTTCTTTGTTTACCTGCAACTATGACACTATCCCAATCCATTTTACCATTTTTCACAAACATATTGAGATCCCACGTTCCGTTCTTCCATCGCTCGTCCGAAAACCTTAGGACTTGAGACTCTGTACCTGTACTATCTTGAACTTCATCATTCCTTGTCGGCTTTGCATTATCATCAGCCAGTAAAGAAGATCTGTCTTTAATTTCAACAACGTTTAAGTGTGTTTGTGCTTCAACTTTTGGAGTCATGACATTGGTAATCTTCATGCACTTGGCTTGAGGCCATTGTTTTTTCTTTAAGTGATGAGAGCTGTAAGCTGTGTGTGTAAATGAAGTAACAGCAACAGCAGCCATAATTGTAAGTAATCTCTAGTTTGGCTCAACTCTTCTCCTCTTGAATGAGATGGTGTTAGGATAAGTGGCAAAAATGCCCATTCTGAAATAAATAAAGCTTATCTAGTTCTGCAACATCATGGGCATGGCAGCCCATATCTTCCTGACAATATCTACTTCCACTTTTGGTGACTTTTTTAAAGAAAATAATTAACGAGAGGGATAAAATTACAGGCACCACCGTGAATCAGCATCTTCTATTTATTTTTTAGGGCATTGAACCCCAATGAGTTTGGAGCAAAGAATTTGGAAACCTGCTGCCTTTGGCACCGGCGAAGCTAAGAATTTCCCCAAGGGTGTTCAAATTTAAAAGAAGTGAAAAAATTTCCGATAAAGGGTGTTCAATATGTATTATATAACTCTAAAATGTAATATTGTAATTTAAAAGAAGTGAAAAAATTTCCGATAAAGGGTGTTCAATATGTGTTATATAACTCTAAAATGTAATATTGTACTTATATACATAGTATAATTTTTCAACGACCACCCTTACGACCATGTGGTTTCACCCTTGGCCTTTAGTATGTATCTCCATATAATTATGGTATATTTGTCATTTGATAGAACCAAAAACAAAGGAAGACTTATGGTTTGAAGTTTATGGGTTCTAGATTCTAGCTCGATTGAGTTAGTGGATTCTATATAGATAATCTGTACTTATTCAATGATATTTTAAATATAAATATAGAGTTTAAGCCAAGCTACTGGGTTCTACCAAACCCACACTGTCAACTCTTCATCCGTCCTTGACCAGATACGATACTATCAGCGGTTAACTGACTATTTCAACGTTAAGACTCCTACCATGTAGAGCGAAGATGAAGAATAAGTTCAAATGCAATAATATGCATTCAACATGCCCTTAATATAAGTTACTCCATAACAGGTATCCCTCATGCTAGAAAATGAGAGAATGACGGTTAAGCACCTGAATCCCTAAGAACGGCGAGAAGGGACAAATTCTCCAAGTTACCAAATGAAAACTACAGAATTCCAAAGCAATTGACGAGTTATTTTTTTCTTTTATTTGAGTAATGAATAAAATGTCTCCAGTACATATTTCAGTTTGTAGAGCATTCTAGCATTTGTACTTGGGAGAAAGACTGCGCACTTTCTGCTGCAGGATGTGTACATTGTGCGGTAAAAAAAGTGCAATTATGCCTCCCAACCTCTTAGTTGTGTGGCGCGTGCAACACGATTGACACCCAATGTGAAGGCACCCATCCGAAGATTGCAATTGTGTGAATGACACATGCTCTTGAGGTTATGGAAGGCTCTTGTCATGTATTTCTTAAGCTCCGCATTAACCTTCTCCTCATCCCACATGAATCCTTGAATATTCTGCATATCAGAGAAGATATTAAGAACAAAAAACTTCAAATTGTCTCAACATCTCAGTTCTTTTCTTAAGTTGTCAACAAACTTAGTAACTACTAATATTTTCTCAGGAAATAACTTTACAGAAACAGTCTTGCTAAAGATGTAAGATCTCAAATTAACTATACTATTGCATCTCTCAATGCGTTTCGCGAAAATACTTGTTAACCTAAACCCTTCATGCTGCTACCTGGTGTAATAACAAAAATGTATGGGAGGCATAAATATCAAAAGTTACCTGAACCCATTCAAAATAACTGACAGTCACACCTCCAGCATTGGCATAGATATCAGGAAGTATTACTACTCCTTTCTTCGATAAAATCTGCAGAAGGCAATTGTATGTGAAAAACTATAATCATGCTAGTCCAAAAGACTCAAAATCCCCGAAAAAAGTGTTACCTCATCAGCATCTGGATCAGTAGGATGGTTTGCTGCTTCTATAATGAATTTAGCCTTGACATGATCAGCATTTTCTCTTCAAACAAAAAGATAAGAACCGTCAAGGACAAGTAAGATACTCTATATTAGGTACATTTAGTTCACAAGAATGGCGTGGTAATACAAAGAAGAATAAGGAAGAAATTTAACCAGCAACTTCTTTCCCCATTATCTCATCCAAAAACCGAAGACGTTTTTATTGGCTGCAGCATATGCCCCAATAGTTTTGGAAGTGAGAAAGGAAAACTTAGTTTCGCCAAATGTAACAAAAGGTGACATAAAATCAAAGTAAATACTTGTACAATCAATTAATGGAAGCATATTCTAGTATAAAATCTGTAACATATGACATCATTTATAGTGAAAAATAAGGTTGCCCCTAATGTGGTCTTTATTAGTTTGAGATGGATGTGTCATGGTCCCTTATCCAACTTATAAAGTGACAAATTACTGATATTGACTTCTCTATTCACTTGACACAGAAGCAAATCCAAGAATTAAACGATAAATTTCAGAGCAAGATAAAGGTTGAACCTGTTCAAAACTCCTCCCAAAGCACAAGGGATGAGAACATCACATTCATGTGTTAGCAATTCATCAGAATTCATCACATCCCCACCGGCAAAATCGGTGAGCTTCCCTGTCTTTTCTCTATGACTAAGCAAAGCTGGTATATCAAGTCCATTGGGATTCTTGATGGCTCCAGTTATATCACTCACTGCGATTACCTTGCCACCTCTCTCATGAATGATCTTTCCTGCCCACGCTCCTACATTTCCAAATCCCTAAGGAATCCAAATACATATTTATGACATCATTTTGACCGAATACTGTGGAATAGCCAGGTGAAAGAAATGGAATGTGCTAGAACTGATTAATTGCAGATTCTACCTGAATTGCAAAAGTCAAATCCTTAATATTCATCCCATATTCAGCAAGTAAAGCTTCTGTAGCATAGACGGCACCACGCCCTGTCGCAGCTTCCCTACCTAATGATCCCCCAAGATCCTAAACAAAAGGTGAAAGAAGGATGAATAGAGAAGTCATATAGTATAAAGTTGTTCTAATTTTAGCCAAATAGGAGAAGTCTCGAAAGTTATGAAAAGCTTACAATCGGTTTTCCAGTCACAATTGCAGGTGAGTGACCATGAAATTTTGAATACTCGTCCAAAATCCAGGCCATAGTCTGTCAATAGCAAGCATCATATAGAATATTATGTGCATCTTATTCTAAAGCTCAAAAGGAATAATATTTTGACAAAGTTGCAAATAGACTTTTGTTACTAACCTGTGCGTTAGTGCCCATATCAGGTGCAGGCACGTCAGTATTAATTCCAATTAGATCATGAATTTTCTGTGTGAAAACACGAGTAAGTCGCTCCAACTCGCTCAGGCTTAAATCTTTTGGTGTACAGCCAATTCCGCCTTTAGCTCCCCCATATGGGATGTTGGCTACAGCGGTCTTCCAAGTCATCAGTTGAGCAAGGGCGTTTACCTCATCAAGCTCAACCTTGTAGAAAATTTACAACAGCTCAGCACAGAATAAAGAATGCTATTCGGTGATACCAGCAAAACTATGAAAAATAAATAAATAAATAAATAAATAAATAAGAAAGGAGTGGAGTTTGACATTGAAATGCACTAATTTGAAAGGAATATATTGGAGGAATCATGACATGGTAGAGGACTTGCTTGATCCTGATCTTGTAGATAACATGTACTCAACTTAAATTAACTTCTAAAGAAAAAAAATTTCTTCAGACAGAGATGCTAAACCAAATAACATGAGCTGATTATCAAGATAATCGATCAAGTACACCATAATTCCAAACTAGTAGGGGTCGGTTGTGTGAATCTTCCTAACAATTCCTCTGTACTCTGCCCCATCTTTTTCCAATGCTAAATAATTGCATTTGGTTTATTAGAATCTAGCGTCAATAGTCAACCATCAAGCAACCGATAGAGTCTGAAAGCATTAAGGAAAGCTTATCACCCATCGAAACACATATAAGCAGGAACTCACCTGCCCTAAGAAAACCAATATCAAGAGTAGTATAGCTAAGATTCAAATATTCCCCTTTTAAGAGGAACTGATATTATCAAAGAAACTACACATATAATTAGATTCAAATGCAATGATGTTGGTGGATTTAACCTTCCAATTCCTCACAAATCCTAGCTTTCTCATACGTGGAATAGAACACACACTGCAATCTATACAAGATAAAAAATCAGTAATTTTACTCATATCCGGTATTTATTCGACCTTATTCTTTTAGTGGAAGTTCTAAGGAAATGCAAAATCCAATTATAAAGGTGCACTGTAACTTGTCAAAAAAAAAAAAAAAAAAAAGGTGCACTGTAACTAAAGATAAACAATATGCATTGACCAAAAGGATTACATTAAAAAAAAAAAAAGCAAACCTCATGATGGTATCTAATTCCTCCTTTCATAGGACCCCGAGCATTATCGTGCTGTACTCTGAATCCAATGTACGAAACTAACGTTCCATCATCCTTAGGAATTGTACATTCCACCTGATCCAACATCAAAACACCGTCAACCTACCATAGGAATTCCATTTTTTCTGTTTTTTTTTTTTTTTGGGAGTGAAAATATGAAAAAATTAAACAGAGCATCAAAATCGTCAAGAAGATAGAAACTTTAATATACATCGGTTAATTGTACCTTAATTTCTCTGAAAGGAATCAAAAGACTCTTTTCAATTTTGGAGTCCAATCCAAGAATGCGAGCGGCTTGACGGAAGTTGCGGTTGGTGGCAGCAAGAGCATTCATGGCAGCGATAAGATCAGCAAAAACAAATGAGAACTACTTCACTCCGTGATACTGTACCTAATAATTTTTTTAAAATCCTATATATTTGGGTGACAAAAATAGGCTGATGACTAAGTAGTAAGAATAGGATGATGACTAGGAGGTGACGGTTGATAAAATATTCCTATTCTCTCTATTTGCGTAAGAAATTTTTTTTATTTTTGTTTTTTTCTCTATTTAAAAATTTGGCTTAGACTTTGTTTTTTTGTTTAATTAAAGCGATCTTCCATGTGATAGCAAGATCTCAAGACACATATCAAATTACATTATTTCTCTCCATACGACTATAAAATGTGTGTCGTTAAAGATAAATAAAAATTTTAATTAAGTTATTTTAAAACATAGAAAGGATTATTCTTTTTGAACAAAATAAAAAGGATAAACATGAACAATTGGAGTATCAAATTAGCCCCATAATGAGTTTTAGCAAATAGGTATAGTTATGAGTCTAGGGTTGGCAATTTGTAGCCAAATCCATTCAACCTGTCCAATTCGTTCAAGATTGGGCTGTTCATTAATCCGCCAGTTATTAAATGCAACCCATCTAAATTTGGGTTAATTTTTAATTCATTTTGATCCATGAACAACTTTGTTAAAATATTTTTACATTAATTCTTTTTTGTTTGATATGCTATATATAACCCTAACAAAAGAAAAGATGTATTATTTGATAATTAAATAATTACTAAGAAAATACATAAAAATTGCACAGGGTGCCCTATTTAGTCGCCCCCATTTAACCTATACCCATTTTTTAAAAAAGTTTTAACTTGTACCCATTTTTTAAACAACTTCAGCCTCATTTCTCCTCCTCCTTCTCCTCCTTCTTCTTCTTCTCCTCATTCTTCTTCTTCTTCTTCTTCTTCTTCTTCTTCTTCTTCTTCTTCTTCTTCTTCTTCTTCTTCTTCTTTCTTCTGCTGTTGTTGGCGTTGCTATGAAACTTCAGTTCATGGGATGATTGTCATAAGTATGTTTATCAAATTATTTAAAAATAAATTATAAATAATTACATAAGTTAGTAGACAATAATTTGTGAATATTTTCACGTACGGGAAGTTTAAGGTCACACTTAGTGATTCTTTTCATGATAATTCTGTTCTTTTCACGTTTATTGTTTCCAAAATTTATGATTTAGATACTATTGACAATCTGATTATTTATCTAGTATGTTAGAAAGCTTTTTCAAAAACTTCAGCTTATATAGTGCTGGAATTTTTACAAATGAAATAAATAACTTCAGCATTTTCTGCTGAAATTTTTGAAAAAGCTTTATGACAAACTAATGAATCCAGGACAAAAAAAATTCAGCTTATTTAGTGCTGAAGTTTTTATCAATGAAATAAATATTTTCAGCATCTTCTGCTGAAGTTTTTGAAAAAGCTTAATGACAAAACTAATGAATTCAGGACAAAAAAACTTCAACTTTTTTAGTGCTGAAGTTTTTATAAATGAACTAAATAACTTCAGCAAATAGAGAACAAAACTTCAGCTACTATGCTTAAGTTCAGCAATTACAAACAAAAACTTCGTATGCTTAAGTTCAGCAATTACAAACAAAAACTTCAGCAAATAGAGAACAAAACTTCAGCTACTATGCTTAAGTTCAACAATTACAAACAAAAACTTCAGCACATTTGGTTCAGCAATTTTTGCTACTTCAGGCCAGTCTACTAGAATGCTGAAGTTTTGCGTGATTGTCTTTGCTACTTCAGCCCTGTATGCTGAAGTTACGCGAAAAAGTGGGTACACTTGTAATTTTTTTCGCAAAGCGGACACAAGTTAAAACGTGACCTAAAAAGCAGGTATAGATGTAAATGCCCCATAAAATACACACCTTAATTAAAATTTGGTAACAGTTTGGCGGGTTGGGCTGTGACCCAAATTTTAGCCCATCTTGACCCAGTCCATCTAGCCAAGTAACTCATGACCCGCCCATTTATCGACTCAATCCATTTTGACCCGTCCAAAATCATGTCATCCCACCCATGTGATAGCCCTAATTATGACGTGTGATCCATCCCATATTAAATATGGAATTTTCCGCTATAGGTAAAATTTGATATACAACTATTTAGAGTTCATTTGGCATAGAAATAAATTATACAACACTTTTAATACAAAGATTAATAACGTAAAAGCTAGTAAAGTAAGAATTGTAACACACAGATTATTTTTATCGAGCGTTTGATTCATTATATAAAATTCGAATATACAACGCATAACTTACACTTATGTTTGGTTGAAAATTGTGCAAGGACTTCGAAAAGCGTATGAGAAGAACCTCGGGGATAACTTTGCCATTTTGAATGCTTTATCCACATATAATTAACCATGATATTGCTTACACTATATTGGTCTTGGTATAAAATAATATAGGAATTAGCGAAATTGAAAATTGCGACCAAACTTAGGATAAACAATCATATATCTTATACCATGATTTTTAATTCAATACGTTTAACCAAACGTGCCTTTAGTGTTTAAAACTTGCAAAGTGTGATGAAATACATGAATCTAACGCATGCTAGGAAGTTTCAACCGAATCCTTGGAATTGGGATCAATAAATCTTTACGCTTAAAAATATAAAATGATCGTACACTTAACATTTACATTGATGCTGCCGAAATGATTAGTTAAATGTTATGCGAGTCTAAAAAAATTTATGACTTTGTTGATACTTTGAAAAATAACAGTAACTGCGACAAAAGAATTTTGCCCATCATCAATATCTGTCGCTTTACATTTCAAATCAATATTTAACTGTTAAGATCAAATTGCTAATATAAATAGGTGCGGATAAATATTTACCAAGAAAAAGGGTATACAATATATGGGGTATAATTGATTTATAATAAATAATCGAATAATAGCATGACATGTGAAATCAAAGACACGTAAAAGGAGAGTCAAGGAACAATCAGTACCAGATATGACAATTGCAATCGGTATCGGGTAAATCCCGAAGGGAGCGTGGTCAACAGGAGCAGATCGAGTATTTGTCATCTGATAGCATTTAATGAGAGAATATTTTCTAACATTAAATGGGCAATGTCGTGCCCCTTTTTCTCGCGAAATCGGATTTCGATACGTGACAACTCTTTTAAGGAAGGTGTTAAAAGAGAAGAGTCGCCACCTAACGGCTTTGAGGTGCTCTAGAGCACCTGTTTGCAAGTAACTCTGGTTTAACCAAATTTGCATCATCAAAGATCGGGTAAGGGCTCAAATTGCCTCGAAGAAAATGTGTTAGACATTCCTCGAGGTCCACAACAACTGTGGGTCCCAGTCGAACTCGAATTATATGAGTTAGTCAGACAAACAAAAATAAAGAAAGCAAGAAGTTTGGGAAGTTTTATTAAACACAAATAACCGATTTAAAGACAAGATGGGAGGGGGTCCTAAATATTTTAGCCTAAAGGATCACCCCGTGCAATATAAATAATACTTCGTAACTCACTCGAGATGGGGAGTGACTCATATTATTCAGTGGGCACAGACTATCATCTCCTGCTACCCGATTACTATCTTTAAGTTGTCACCTAAGGCGCACTAATTGATTCTAAGTCATACCTTATGCGTGCATTACCCATCCCATGCCTATGGTCCAGGAGGCGTTTGGACCTCTATTTTAGGTGGTTCTAGACTTAACTTAGGTTGCTCAAAATGAGAAAACTAGGTGACGTACAAAACAAGTTGGACTTCATGTAAAAGCAATTAAGGCTCAGGTTAGCCTCCGCACTTAGACAACAAATGCACGCAAACGAATTAGGCGTTTGACAGTTTCAAAATTGAGATGAGTTAAAGTCATTAAGCCCTATAGACGTGATTTCTAAGTGACCTTGGAATTCAAACATGCAGGCAGTTTCAGATGTAAGGTGCTATTTTAGAGGCATGCTTTCCGAATAACTATATATTTTAGGGAATCTGGTATTGCGTACTAATTACTAAAATTACAGATTGTAAGTGTTTAAACCTATAGACATGATATCTAGGTGCAGTAGTTGGCAGTGATAGCCATGAAAGATATTCAAAACTACTAAGTTTGATCATATAGGCATGCTTTCTAATAGTGGCAACGAAACAGTGTTGAAAGTTCAATATTAGCCCTTAAAAGTGAGTGAGATTATCCTATAGGCAGGATTTCTACAATTAGCGATTGAAACTGGTTTTAGCTCGTATAGGCATGTCTCCAAAGTGAGTAATTATAAAAACATCACATTAACCAATTAAACCCTTATAGGCTTGATGTCTAAAATGCAAATTTGTAGCACATAAACTAATATAATCCTATGATCATGGTATCTAGTGAATATGTTGCAATTGAAAGATTGGTCATTTTATCTCCTATAAGCATGATATCTAATAAACATGTAGAAGCAAAATATGTTAAACAAATTAAACACCTATAGGCAGGTTATCCAACACACACAGTAGCAGAACATGTTCGAGCAAATTAAATACATATAGGCAGGATTTCTACTGTAACGACCCGACCGGTCGTTTTGAGCTTTGGCCTGTTCTTCAGCGGCTTGAGGCCATGAACAGCTTCACTTCAGGTATTATGACTTGTACGCATCATCGGAATTGGACTTCGGGAAGTTCAGAGTTGATTTGGAATGAAAATTCTCATTTTAGAAGCCTTAAATTGAAAGAATTAGCTAAGATCAGATTTGTGAGTAAACGACCTTGGAATCAGGATTCGAAGGTTCCAGCAGGTTCGTATAATGATTTCGGACTTGGGCGTATGTTCGGATCGGGTTTTGGATGACCCGGAGCGATTTGGTGCCTATTGTGGAAGTTAGCATTTTGGAAGAAATTTCATAAGTTTGGGTTGAAGTGCATTTCAGTGTTAGCAATGTCCGTTTGAGATTCCGAGTCTGGGAATAGCTCCGTATGGCGATTCTGGAGTTGGGAGC
Source organism: Nicotiana sylvestris (assembly GCF_000393655.2). NCBI lineage: Eukaryota > Viridiplantae > Streptophyta > Magnoliopsida > Solanales > Solanaceae > Nicotiana > Nicotiana sylvestris. The sequence goes on along the minus strand of NC_091059.1, from coordinate 112,631,716 downwards.
GTGATCGGAAGTGAATTCGGAGGTCCGTAGGTCATTTTGAAGTCATTTGGCTAAAGATAGAAATTTGAAGGTTTTTGAGAAGTTTGACCGGAAGTGGACTTTTTGATATCGGGGTCGGATTTCGATTTCGGGAGTTGGAATAGGTCTGTAATGTCAAATATGACTTGCGTGCAAAATTTGAGGTCAATCAGATGTGATTTGATAGGTTTAAACATCGAAAGTAGAAATTTGAAATTCTAAAGTTCATAAAGCTTGGATTGGAAGTCGATTCGTGGTTTTGGCGCTGTTTGATATGATTTGCGGCCTCGAGCAACTCCGTAATGTGTTTTGGGACTGGTTGGTGTGATTGGTTGGGGTCCCGGGAGCCTCGGGTGGATTCCAGGTGGTTAACAGATCGAATTCGGAGTTTGAAGAAGAGCTGAGGTTGCTGGTTGCTGGTCTAACCGCACCTGTGAATCTAAGACTGCAGGTGCAGAACCACATAAGCGGCCCTAGGATCGAAGATGCGGTATGGGCGGAAGAGAGCTGGGACCGCAGATGCGGTCGTTTGGCCGCAGATGCGGGACCGCATCTACGGTAGAGAGGGCGCAGAAGCTGAATGGGCTGGGGAGCTCCGGACCGCAGAAGCAGAATCTGGTCTCGCACCTGCGGAACCGCAGAAGCGGTCAGGAGACTGCAGGTGCGGAAACTGCTGAGGCAGTGAGTGTCTTTAAAATCAGGGGTTTTGGCCATTTTTCTCTATTTTTACTCTTGTTGGGGCGATTTTGGAGAGCTTCAAGAGGGGAATTTCTTCATCAACAATAAGGTAAGCTAACCCCACCTATCTTGAGTTAAATACATTGATTATGTACGGATTTGAGCATGAAATTTGTAGAAAATTTGGGGGTTGAGGGAAAACCTAGAAAATTGATATTCTTGGAATTTGACCACGATTTTGGGTATGGAATTAAGATAAAATCATAAATTTGAGTTCATGAGTTCATGGGTAAAGTTTATCTTCGAAAATTTTTGGAAACCGGGCACGTGGGCCCCAGGGAAATTTTGTCAACTTTTCGATTGGGGTTAGGAATTGCTATAAATTGGATTATTATGAGTACTTGAACATATATTAATGGATTTTACATAATTATTGGCTAGTTTTGGAGCGTTGTGCATCAATTTAAGTCTTCGGAAGGGCGTGGAATGCCGGTTATGGATCTTCGGAGCGAGGTGAGTCTCCTTTCTAACCTTGTAAGAGGGAATTGTCCCCATAGGTGAGTTAATTGGTTATGTGCTCCTATTTGTGGGGGCTACGTACGCACGAGGTGACGAGAGTCCGTGCGTAGCTACTATTATGCTATTGTCCGGGTAGTTTAGGACCCAAGAGCATGTTATACATGGATTATTTATGAACTTATTGACAGCTTGAATTGCTTAAATCACATTGAATTAGTAAATAAATTTCTAAACTGATTAAACTTCATTTTTCTTAAATGTTTAAAAGAGGATTGGCTTTATTTGCAAAATTTCTCCGTGTGGACTTCTTGGTTGTCAATCTGTATGTGTTTATTTTTGGAGCAAGCCGAACACCCCGGCAGATTAAATAGATGCATCTATGGTTCGCGCCGTTCGGCCCTCGGCAGTGCACAGTTTAAATATTGTTGGATTGGGCCGTACGACCTCGGCATGATTTGCGCATGCTTGTATTGCTTGCCTTGAAACTCATCGAAGTCATTGTTGCCTTCTCCCCAGCTTATGAAATTATGTCTAAATGATGAAGAGAAATTTGGAAATTTTCTATAAAAGAAAGAATTGCTTACTTGCTTCATTCCATTGAATTATAATCATGTTTATAAAAATCCTAGATTTACTATATTATCGATCTAACATTATTGGACCACTAGTAAGTGTCGAAGTCGACCTCTCGTCTCTACTTCTTCGAGATTAGACGGGATACTCATTGAGTACACGTTGTTTTCGTACTTATACTACACTTATATGCCTTTTTGTTGCACATGCATATGTATCTCTAGTGGCCTACTGGGCGTAGCAGCATGGTTGATACGGAGACTTAGGTGAGCTGCACTTCTCGAGGCGACCCGCAGCCAACAGAGTCTCTTTCAGTTATATGTTTTTATTTCCTGTCCAATATTGTATTCCGGATGGTTGTTGTATTTTATTTCCTTCTTAGTAGATGCTCATGCACTTGTGACACCGGGTTCTGGGATGATTATTGGGTATCTTGTATTTACTTCCAAGTATTCTTTTATTTACATTGTAAAGATTATCTTTTACTAGTAACATTGAAGGAAAAATCTTAGTTTTCAAAAATTGTTAAAATGAGAACTTAATCAAGTAATTTGGTTGGCTTGCCCGACAGCAATGTCCGGCGCCATCACGATCCTTGGTGGATTTTAGGTCGTGACATCTACCCATTTCATGAAAGTATTAAAATAAACCCATTTTCCCGATATTACTAACACCCCAATTGTTATTACAATATTATTACAGACCTAATGAGTGAAATAAATTACAAAATTATAGAATAGCTATAGTAGGCCTAAAGCGGGCCCAAAGTAGACCCAACCTGGCCAGGCCTTCAATCTCAAGTCCACATAGTTTCACAATAGCCCAGAAAATAATCTTTATAGCCAAAACCCAGTAGCCATCAAAGATTCAGAAAACGGCCATGTACACAAGTCCATTGGCTCATTCAGTAGGTATAAAGGAGGTAGGATGGAGCATTTAGAACAGAGTGCCAAGGAACCTTAGACCCTAGTGTGTTAGAGTTCACAAGGGTCTCAAAATGGAACCCGAGCAATGCTCACACTAGCGAGGATAGTAGAGGAGATTCAAGGAATGACTAAGGACCAAGTCCTAGTGTTTCAAAGTTCATAAGGGTCTCAATTGGACCCCCAACTGTGCTCACACTAGGGAGGTCAATGATATGGCTTAGGTAGCCTTAGCTTTGAGCCAGCTAAGAATGAGAACTCAAAAGAGCCCAGGTAACAAGTGAAAGTGAGTAAACTAAGGTTGAGAGACAGCACTGAAGGATACAAACATAGTCAAGTTGAGCACATAGAACAGATAATCGAACATGCTTTAGGTTTTAAGAACAGACTTAGCAAAGATTCAGAATAACAAGTTCAACACCTAGTGTATAAGTAGTCACACCTTAAAGAAACATGTTTGCAGGATTGGTATACACAGACTCATAGTAAGGAAAATATTTAAATTATGCTAAGTATAGGTGCTAGTGTTGGAAATAGAATTTAGACAGGATGAGAACAGATCATTGCAACTACAGGGAAGTCAAGACATGGTAGAAGCATACTAATAAGGAACAGGATCAAACATGCTACATAGGTAGGATATCATCATCGCAAATTCAGAATAGGACATGAGACAAACTTATGCTATATAGTTAATGTATATATTCTTGCTTTGAACACAATCAACTAGTCTATTAAAAGGGATACGAGTCATGTAAGTAAAGCATGTTCAAGTAACCGGATTGATAGCAAATTAAACAATAAAGAGATGCAAAGATCCTAAACATTAATAAGTTACAACACATAGGCTAGATAAGCTTGAAAAGAATCTAATTAACTCGAATTAGTTTTAGGCATGTTTCAAATTACCAACATAATGAAGTCAAAGGTTAAAGAGACCTAAAACCGAAGTAAAGCAATCAGAATTGTACACAAGAACTACCCAAAAAATACATTAAACTACAACCTCCAGAAGTGAAAACATGTGCAAATCATGGGAATGAAACTATGAGGTCCAGTAACTTACCAGTTAAGCAAAAATACAAGAAAGAACAAAAGTCCACAGTATTCTGAATATCAACGAAGAGCAAGAACCCAGAATTTCAGTGGCTTTGGCTTTTAGCCGGCCAAGAACCAAAGTATAGAACGAGATAATGAAGGAATAACATAATAGAGCTTTAAATTTTAGTGAGATTATAGCGATTCAAGTCTGTCTAAAAGGGAATGGGGAAGAGTTCATATAGTAGTAAAAATCGAGCAACAAACAAGAAAACCTAGTAATTTAAGCAACCAACAAAATAAATAATCATGAAAAATGATCTGAAAATCAATTTTAAGAGAGAGATCTGGAAACCCTAAATTTTAAGGAAAGTGAAAAATCAGTAGAATCTAAACAAGAAATCAAACTCACACAGAATAGGACGAATATAGACAAAAATAACACTCAAAATTAGAGATTTGAACCAATTTTGGTTCGATTTGAAGAGATCTGTAAACCTTAGTTTTAGGGTAGTAAGAATCAACAAAAATACACAGAGATTCGTACCCATAATAGAACAAAGGATGAATATAGACGGAATAGCAGAGAGGTCAAGGATTTGAATCGATTTTGGTTCGATATTGATGAGATCTGCTTGCCATGTTTAGGCAAGCAGTATAGAAGAGTAACCAGTACCAGGGAGAGGTCATATATGGCAAGAAACGGCCATGGAATCCCATGTTAGGTGGGACTAGGAGAAGGATTTGGGGGGAAGACAACTAGGGTTTAGTTGAAGAAGAAAGGGGGGTTTGAGAGAATATGAGGGTGGCGTATTATAGGGAAATGGGTTAGGGTTTTAGGTCTAGGGTAATTAAAAGGGGGGAAGGGGAGGAGGATATGGGTTGTTGATCTTGAAAGATCAACGACTGGGATTTAAAGATGAACGAGGGGGGGTTAAAATAGAATGGGTACCGATCGGGTTGAGTATGGTTTGGGCTAGGGGTTATTGGGTCAGTGTATGGGTAATTGGGCTAAGGTTTGGGTAATTTTAGGTCCGAAAATAGGTTTAAAATTAGGCTATTATTTAAATACCCAATACTTTATCAATAAATAATTTAAAAAAGTAATTAGTAGATAACAAAATATTATTTGTGCACTAAAAAAATAAAAATAACTACTCAACATTATAAGAATATAAAAAATTGTTTTTTACATAAATAATATAACTATATATAAAAATGGTATTGCAAAAAATGTTCAATTAGCCCTAAAAATACAAATATAATTATAAAAAATGTAGTACAATATTTAAAAATATTCATGTAGGTGTAATTGATAAGTTTGAATGATGAAATTATCATAAAAATAATTTGAAAGATAATTATTGGATATTTATATAATAAAATGCAGATAGAAATTAATTTAAAGCCTTTAAAAATTATGGAAAACTATGAAAAATGCTTGTATAGGTTCATAAACTAGATGATGATGCAAATATACTATTTTGAAGGTGTGTGTATGTATATATATATATATATATATATATATATATATATATATATATATATATATATATATATATATATATAAGCTATAAAATTGGGTATCAACAACTGCCCCTCTTTACTCGGGAATGATGAAAAAATTATCGGTAAAGAAATGATGACCGATTTTGACCGAATAGGATGCTTTTTAAAAATAGAGGCCGAACTCCGGTTTCTGAGTTGCCTACATATCCCTGGTTTTACAGGAATCAGGCCATGTGTAGTTCTGGATCCAATACTGAACGAAACCGACGGAGTTGTTATAGGAATGTCCATATGTTTCGGGAAGGGGTCTTTTAGGAAAGATGGTATCAGATGGATTTATGCGGAGTTATGAATGTGAATCTGAAATATAACAGATGTGTTATAGATCAAGTCTCTGAGTAGCCATATAGTAAGAAATGGGAATTGATGATAGTCGGTTACGTTTAAAACATTTGCAGAATGTGAATGTTGTGAACAGAAACCAGAGCGAGGATTGCTTCCGTTTGAAGAACGGTTACTTCCTGGGTTACCTACAAACCTTAAAACAAGATGCATGCAAATATATATGGGTTATTGCAAGAATTTAAACATGATGCAAATTCCCTTTGGACCATGAAAATTGTCTTTGAACGGTGAGGATCATGTCCTTAAACCATGATATCCCGATCCATGAATCATGTGATAAGGGATTCGCATGCCATGAAATGGTGCTCTCGGCCATGAGAATGGTGCCTCTGAACTATGATGCCTTTGAATAATGATGTGAAATATTAAGAGACCCTCAGGCCATGACATGGTGTCTTCAGGCTATGAAGATAATACCTTCGGACTATGACGCCTTCGGACAAGATGGCGATGTTTCAGCCCATGAGATGCGAGTACATGATGATCGGTCATATAAGAAGCGAAACAAGACAAAGCTTAGTCTTGCCTAAGATTAGGACAGAGCTTAGCCCCGTGAAGGCAAAATAGTGCTAGATTTCAAGTAGCACAGAATTCGGTATTAGGCAAGGAAAGGCAAAGCTTAGCCTTATGTAGTTAGGGAGGCAATGCTTAGACTTATGCAAGAAGAGGAGAAAATGCTTAGTCTCGATGAAAGGAAAGGCAATGCTTAGCCTTATGCAATTAGGGAAGCAATGCTTAGCCCCATGCAAAAAGAGGAGACAATGCTTAGTCTCATGCAAGGGAAGGGAGACAGGGCTTAGTCTCATGCAATGGAAGGTAGTGCTTAGCCTTATGCAATTAGGGAGGCAATGCTTAGCCTTATGCAAGAGGAGGAGACAATGCTTAGTCTCGATGCAAGAAAAGGCAGTGCTTAGCCTTATGCAATTAGGGAGGCAGTGCTTAGCCTCATGCAAGGAAAAGAGACAATGCTAAGTATCAATGCAAGGAAAGGCAGTGCTTAACCTTATGCAATTAGGGAGGCAATGCTTAGCCTCATACAAGGAGAGGAGACAATGCTTAGTCTCATGCAAGGGAAATGAGACAGGGCTTAGTCTCGATACAAAGAAAGGCAGTGCTTAGCCTTATGCAATTAGGGAGACAATGCTTAGCCTCATGCAAGGAGAGGAGACAATGCTTAGTCTCATGTAAGGGAAAGGAGACAAAGCTTAGCCTCATGCAAAATAGGAGACAATTCATAGTCTCATGCGATGGAAGACAGTGCTTAGCTTATGTAATTGAGGAGGCAGGGCTTAGCCTCATGCAAAATGGGACAATTGAGGAGGCAGAGCTTAGCCTCATGCAAAATGGGAGGCAGTTCTTAGACTCAAGCAAAGAAAAGATAATGAGTGATAGTAGAGTATTTCTTATCCGGAGACATGATTGTGTTTGGCAATTTTGTCGTTATGAAGATAGTGATTTTGGTATGTGTGTATTTGCGAATACTCTTGTTATGTTCATTGTGCCTACATCCAAAGAACAATTGTGAGTTTTGCAGGAAGGTTGATTCGTGCCTTCGCCTGCTTGCTTTGCTCTGGAGATCCTGTTTGAGTTACTTTGGGTAACATCTGGCTACCATAGAAATAAAGTTTTCGAAAAAATATGCATGCATTTGATAAATATAGTTATTTAAAAACATAGTAGTATATGATATCAGGTAAATTAGATGAACCAATGACTATGACACTTTTAGAGACATTGCGACTTCTTTGCACTAGAATTTTAAGGGTCCACCTCAAAATTCTACCCCAATTTAATGAGTGATTCTTCGGTCGTTCCGCCTATGATGAAATTGGCTGGACTTGCTCCGGAATTTTGAGAGTCCTCCTCAAAATTCTGCCCCAGTTTCTAACCATGGAGAAAATGAAGATTTTATTAAGATGTGACCAAACCCATAAGGCTGTCTAAGTATCCCCTCTTAAAGGGGAATCAAGTCAAGCATAGTTCAGTTACATCAAATAAAGAAATGTAAACAATCCTAAACTTAGTATCTTTTGACTGCGTCTGAGTTGATAGGTTTTGGCCAAATTTCTCCGTACATTTTTGCAAGTATGAGTGCTCCTCCTGTTAGTACTCTTTGAACTATGTAGGGCCCTTGCCAATTAGGTAAAAATTTCCCTTTGGCTTCATCTTGATGCGGGAAGATCTGCTTCAGCATCAGCTGCCCCGGTGTGAACTGTCTAGGTCTGACCCTTTTGTTGAAAGCTCTAGATATTCTATTTTGATAAAGTTGAACGTGGCATACCGTATTCATTCTTTTCCCGTCAATAAGAGCTAATTGTTCGTAGCGACTTCTTATCCATTCTGCATTACCGAGTTTTGCTTCTTGTATAATTCTCAAAGAATAAATGACAGCTTCAATACCATAGACCAACATGTAGGGAGTTGCTCTAATTGATGTGCGGACTTTGGTACGATATCCCAATAAGGAAAATGGTAATTTCTCGTGCCATTGCTTGTGGGTGTCTACCATATTTCTCAATATTTTCTTGATATTCTTGTTTACGGCCTCCACGACTCCATTCATTTGAGGTTTGTATGTTGTGGAATTCTTAAGCTTGATTTTGAAGGTTTCACACATAGCTTTCATTAAGTCGTTGTTGAGGTTGGTGGCATTGTCAGTGTTGATGGATTCTGGCACCTCGAATCGGCAAACGATACGATCTCTGACAAAATCTACGATGACTTTCTTAGTTACAGCCTTGTAAGATGCAGCTTCAACCCATTTTGTGAAGTAGTATATGGCCATTAGAATGAACCTGTGCCCATTCAAAGTGGTGGGCTCTATCGGACTGATGACATCCATTCCCCAAGAGGCAAAAGGCCAAGGTGCACTTGTTGTATTGAGTTCATTTGGTGGTACCCGTATCATATCTGCATGTATTTGGCACTGATGACACTTTTAGACATACCTGATGCAGTCCGTTTCCATAGTCATCCAAAAATATCCTGCTCTCACTATCTTCTTGGCTAAAATGAAACCGTTCATGTGTGGTCCACAAGTTCCGGCATGTATCTCTTCGAGCAGATTGGAAGCTTCCTTGGTGTCAACACACCGTAATAATCCTAGGTCTGGAGTCCTTCTGTATAGAATTCCTCCACTTTGGAAGAAATGGTTGGATAATCTTCGGAGTGTGTGTTTCTGAGTATGATTTGCATGCTCAGGGTATTCTCCTTTTTCCAAGTATTCCTTGATATCATGGAACCATGGATTCCTATCCGTTTCTTCTTCAACATGAGCACAATAAGTTGGCTGATTATGGATCCTTATTGGAATAGGGTCGATGGAATTCTTGTTCAGGTGTTGTATCATGGAAGATAAAGTAGCCAATGTATCAGCGAACTCATTCTGAATTCTCGGAACATGTTTGAACTCTATCTTTGTGAACCTCTTCATCAACTCTTGCACATGATATAGATACGGTAGTATTTTGGTATTCTTTGTAGCCCACTCTCCTAGAACTTGATGTACTAGAAGGTCCAAATCACCAATTACCAACAATTCCTAGATATTCATGTCGATGGCCAAATTGAGCCCCAAGATGCAGGCCTCGTATTCTGCCATATTGTTGGTGCACGAAAACTTGAGATTTGCGGATACTGGATAATGTTGCCCTGTCTCTGATATCAAAACAACTCCAATACCTACTCCTTTGAAGTTCGCGACCCCATTGAAAAACATTCTCCAACTATCATATGTTTTGGTGATATCTTCTCCTACGAACAATACTTATTCATCGGGAAAATACATTTTCAGTGGTTTGTATTCTCCACCTACAGGATTTTCTACAAGATGATCCGCCAACGCTTGCCTTTTGATCGCCTTTTGAGTTAAATAGACGATGTCACATTCACTCAATTGTATCTGCCATTTTGCCAACTTCCTCGTAGGCATGGGTTTCTGGAAAATGTATTTTAGAGGATTCATCCTTGATATGAGATATGTAGTGTAGGCGCAAAAGTAATGCCTTAATTTCTGAGCTATCCACGTCAGGGCACAACAGGTGCATTCCAACAAAGAATACCTTGCTTCATAGGGTGTGAAATTCTTGCTCAGATAGTATATGGCCTGCTCTTTTTTCCCCGTCTCGTCGTGTTGTCCCAAGACACAACCGAAAGCCCCATCTAGTACGGAAAAATATAGTAGCAAAGGTCTCTAGGTTCTAGCGGAACCAGGACTGGTGGTGTGGATAAATATTCCTTGATTTTGTCAAAAGCTTTCTTGCAGTCTTCAGTCCAACTTGTTGCGGCATCCTTCTTTAACATTTTGAAAATCGGCTCACAGATCACGATCGATTGTGCTATGAAGCGACTGATGTAATTGAGACTCCCCATGAAGCTCATCACATGTTTCTTGTTCTTTGGCGGTGGCAAATCCTGGATAGCCTTGACCTTTGACGGGTCTAGCTCAATTCTTCGATGACTGACGATGAATCCTAGCAACTTTCCAGCAGGGACTCTAAAGGCACATTTTGCGGGATTCAGTTTCAGATTATACCTTCGAGGTCGATCAGATAACTTTCTCAAATCCGCTATATGCTCTGTGCCCTTCTTGGATTTGATGATGACATCATCCATATATACTTCTATCTCCTTGTGTATCATATCGTGGAAAATGGTTTTCATGGCTCTCATATAAGTGGACCTAGCATTCTTCAGACCAAACGACATCATTTTATAGCAATACACTCCCCCATGGTGTAATAAAGGCTGTCTTCTGGGCATCTTCTTCATCCATCCAGATCTGATGATATCCCGCGAAGCAATCCACAAAGGATTGATGTTCATGCTTGGCACTGTTGTCGATTAGTGTATGTATGTTGGGTAACGGGAAATCATCTTTGGGACTTGCTCTATTTAAATCCCGATAGTCGACACACATTCTGACCTTCCCATCCTTCTTCGGAACTGGCACGATGTTAGCCAGCCAGGTACGATATTCGACCACTCTAAGAACGTTTGCTTTGATATGCTTGGTAAATTCCTCTTTGATTTTCACTCATATCCGACTTGAACTTTCTGAGCTTCTACTTTATAGGCGGGCACATAGGATTGGTAGGTAGTTTATGAGCCACTATAGACGTGCTCGGACCAGTCATATCATCATAAGACCATGCAAAAATATCTTCTTACTCTTTCAGGAAACGGGTGTACTCTTCTTTCTCTGATAGTGACAGGTGAATTCTTATGCGAATTTCTTTGGCTATTTTAGAATCTCCCAAATTTACTATCTCGGTTTCATCCACATTAGACTTAGGCTTGTTCTCAAAATTTTCCACCTCTCTGACAATTTCCTCAGGTATTATATCTTCTTCTTCTATTTCCTCTGAATCACTATCCTTATATTGCATTGTCTCATTACATGTCATAGTTGCCGGTTCATCAGGATAAGTAATAATAATGTTGTAAAGAGAAAATGTAAAGGATGATAATAAATACCAAAACAGCAATACATTAAATAAATTTTGAAAACATTAAAACAAGTACGGCTCGATGATTCGAGCAATTATTTCAAAACAAAATACGTCTAAAACAAAATACTGAAAATGTCTTAAATGCTTAAAATTACTTTTTAAAAATAGATCATGCTGATTGCCAGGCTACCCAGGAACTCGACGGGCTCGGGACAGTGCAACAGTCCAGTTCTTGAGAACAACTCCCTTTCCTACGGTCTGAATTGTAAGGTCCTCCTCCTCCTCCTCCTTAACTATTGCATTGCAATCCATGTTTTCATCGTCCAGAAATAGATTTCTCAGGCCAGCTAAAGCCTCATCTTCTTCAGATCCCCATATCACGTCAGTCTGTTGAAATGTCTGGTGAGATGCGGTATTGGCTGTTTAAGAGGGTAATAAGGACCACGCTATGGTGGCGACCAATTCTGATACTCGTTCCAGGTGTATTCATACCCAAGCCTAAAAGTTGTGCCGTGATGCTTTAGTTGTATTGGTTTGGTGATCCCTTGGAGATTCTTGCCGAGACCCTTGCCGAGTTCATACCCTGTCCATAACAATATGCTTTCAATCTTATTACTCCGCCATTTTTCTTTCTCAATTGCATTGACGTGCTTGATGCGATTGTACATTTCTCCACCCAACTTCCTTCTATTCTCGACAATCGGAACAGTTTGATTGGTGTAAATGAGATTACTTTCGTCCCCGGGATGATTACTTCCTGCTTATTCCATTCGAACTTCACGGTCTAGTGTAGTGTAGAGGCTATAGACCCAATAGCATGTATCCACAATCGTCCCAACAGCAGATTGTATGTTTTGGATATGTCCAATACTTGAAATTTAACGTCAAACCAAGTCGGGCCCATCTGCAAGCATATGTTGATTTCCCCAATCGTGGCCCTTTGGGACCCATAAAATGCTTTCACGTTCATAGTTCCTGCTCGTATTTCATGCAAACCTTTACCCAGTCTCTTCAAAGTAGTCAATGGACAAATGTTGAGACTTGAACCCCCATCTATTAGGACCCTGGTGATGAATTTATCCTCAAATTGCACTGTGATATGCAGTGCCCTGTTGTGACTCAGTCCTTTGGGTGGCAGTTCGTCTTCGTGAAAAGTGATCTTGTGGCTTTCCAACACTTGCCCTATCATTTGGCCATTTCTCCGCTAGTGATATTATTGGGTACATAGGCTTCGTTCAACCTTTTCATCAATGCATTCCTATGCGCCTTAGAATTCTATAGTAGTGATAGAATGGATATCTGAGTAGGGGTTACGTTCCGATGATCAACCACAGAATACTCTCTTGCTTGCACCTTTCTCCAAAGATCATCCAGACCAGTTTCAATGATATGTTGCTTGGGAGAGGCTTCTTTACTTGTTCCTTCCAAATGCTCGGGCGTTTAAACCCTACAGGTCCTGGTCATACCTTGTGCTGCACCGGTTTCTTCCATTTTCCCCTTTCCTTTCCTTCTCGCCTCTGCATCATAGTCCCAAAGTAAGGCATTGGACTTAAAGGACGGTGTGGGTGCTACTTTCACGGTGAAGGGTGTGGTCACTTCCACCTCAACGGAGTTGACGCAGCTGAGGGAGTTGTTACTTCAACCTCAAATGGGGTTGGTGCGGTTACTTCAACCTCAATTGGTGACTGAATCTGCACCACAATAGGTGTGAGAATGATTGGAGGTATTTTAGGTTCATCCCCTTCACGAATGAGTCCAATTGACCCTCTGGATCCCATTCTTCATCAGTTTTGATCACATTTACCCCCTCGCCCTTGTGATCCGGAAGAGGATTGTTGCGGACATTAGGTGCTGCCTCTTTTGCTTGTATAACCTTGGTGTCAACCAGCATCTAGATCTTATCCTTCAAAGTGAGACATTCATCGATAGTATGAACCTTCATGCCCGAGTGATAGGCACATGTATTGTTTAGATTGACCCACTAAGAGGAATTTCCCATGGCAACGGCGGGAATGGAAGTGACGTAACCGGCAGACTTCAGTCTCTCATACAATTGATCGATGAGTTCAGCAATAAGAGTGTATTGTCTGGGCGGTCTACGGTCAAAATTTGGTTTGGGTTTTTAGTAGTTTTGGTGGGCTGGTGGTGGTGAGTGGTAATATGTAGGTTGGGTGTTATAAGTATGGTAAGTGGCAGCAGGTTGCTGGTATCTAGAAGGTGAAGGCTGATATGTGGGTGGTGGTGTTTGGTATGTGAGAGGAGACTTCGGACCTTGGGCTACCATCATTGCCCCTACTTCCTTCTTTTTAGAAATACCGCCTGACTGCAAGGCTTTGTTTGTAGCCTGTAGTGCCTTAAAATATGTCATCATTCTGCTTTTAATTCCTTCCTTTATTCTTTCTCCCAGTTTGATGATATCAGAGAACTTATGGTTTTCAATAACCATCAACCTTTCATAATATTGTGGATCTTGAGCTCTGACGAAGAACTTATTCATCTATTCTTCTTCCAGTGCTGGCCTTACTTTCGCAGCTTCTGATCTCCATCGAGTAGCATACTCGCAAAAAGTTTCTGTGGACTTCTTCTTAAGATTCTAAATGTAGAAACCATCTGGCGCATTTTCTGTATTGAACCTGAACCGATCCATAAAATCTGACGCCATGCTTACCTAGTTGACCCATTTCTTTGGATTTTGATAAATGTACCAAGACAGGGCATCTCCAGTGAGGATCCTCATGAACAACTTCATGTGGATTCTTTCATCTTTACCAACCCTACGAGCTTGTCACAATATGTTCTCAAGTGCACCTTCGGATCACCTGTCCCGTCGAACATTTCAAACTTGGGAGGTTTGTAACCCTCTGGTAGTTCTACGTTCGGCTGAATACACAAATCTTCATAATTCAAACCTTCGATGCCTTTACCACCTTTAACACCTTGGACTCGACTAGTAAGTTTCTTGAGTTCTTCCGCCATGTTCTTGATGAGCAGGTCCTTCTCGGTGGATTCAGGTATGTGTGAGCACGTGATTTTTGTCTTGCGCGACAATCGCTCCAAAAGAATTTAATAACAAATGGTCCTGCTGTACAAATTTGGATTTTTACATGGCACTTTGTTAATTATTTATGATTTTTGCCCATTTTTATTAAAACAAAATACAAAATGTATGTGTCGTGCGTAATTTGAACCGTAATCCGATTGTTAAATAGGAGATCACAAAAATACGCATTTCTTTTGTCCTGATTTGTTGCCTTGTTTAATTTTACCTACTTTTAACATTTTATACGCATGAAATAAATATGTTAAGTGTTAATTAATGGTGTCTAGTTTTATTTAATTAGGTTGTGTATTTAGGAAATTAGAAATAAAGAAAAAAAAGAGGGAAAATTTGTTTTAAAATGAATTTGGGCTACAAACATTATAAAATCTGAAGCCCAAATGAATGGCCCAATCCACCAGTCCGCATAGCCCACCCCCCAGGCCGCAAAATGACGTAGTTTAACACCAAAACTACGTCGTTTCAATGCCAATCCATCCCAACCATTCAAACCAAGATGATCCAACGGTCCGGATCTCTCACCCATAACCCCATTTGCCCGACCCGTTACCCAAACCAACTTTGACCCCAGTACCTGAAACGACACCATTTCTTGCGAGCTGAAGGATCCTGGCCCTTCATCGTGCCTCATCCAACGGCTGATATCCATTCACCCACTCCATATATAAGCTTCACCTCATACCCCACCCCCCTATCCAAATACCCCTACATTTCATCATCTTCACAAGAACCCCGGAACCCTAGAGCCTCCCCCATCTCCCTTCACCAGAAACCCGGCGGCATGAACGCCGGTGACCACACCCTTAACACCATAGAACCCCCTTGCCATACTGAACCTAGATCTTTTAACCATTTAGCTCGAATCCCTCCCCACCTTCTCGAATCTTCATTTGAAGATTCGAGTTAAAACTCGATCTATACCGATCGGCCCTAAATTCATACCAGACAGTCCCCAGACCCCCCTCGTGACGAAACCATGCTTGGTTTGGTCCGAATCTAACCAGGGAAACACGAATCCCAGATCTAATTTTTTGAACCCTAGTTTTCTCTGTGCATGTTCCATATCTGTTCAAGCCGAAGAGATTAAGGTCTAATGGACCTTAATCGAAGTGCTGAGAAACACTTCGATTAGAGTCCGTTCAGCCTTAAGAAAGGTCTGTCCGAATCCAAGTTAAGGCTTTTGATTTTTCGAGATTTAAGGTGAGTTTTGCTTTACTTTTCTTATTTCTGTTAGTCCGTGTTCGTTTAAAAGGTCTGTTCATGTTTTGTTTTAATCTGTGTTTTGTGTTTTATCAACTGTTCCTGTCCACTTTGCCTGAACCTCTGTTGTTTGATTGAGTCCTTCTTCTAATTGTTCTGATAATGTGTATGTATGTATTTGTTGTGCAATTAATTGAATTTCAAATGTGAACTGACCAACTGATTCCTCCCATGTAATTTTGCTTAGTCAGTACAATTCGAATCATGTGTTCGATACTGTTAAATGTCTGATTTTGGTTTCGATTGTATGTGTTATAACTAGTATAGTTGAGTCGGCATATGTCGTCAATTAGTTTCAGTTGTCCAAACAATAACAAATCGATTTGCTTCTGTTAAACATTGCCTGAATCAATTAAGATCTAAGTTTGTTTACTTATAGTTGTTAATTTGAATCAGAAATGTAAAAGGAATATTTGTTTAAGTTCTGAATTGGAGGGCATGTGCACTTGTGCACAACATGTGCATTTGTGCACCACAGGTGCATTTCTGCACAGGCTGTGCCCTGCATAAGGGCTTTTGAATAAATAGTTGACAGCACATGCTGTCAGATCACATTCTGCTGCCCATACACTGCTTTAGTTTCAGAAATAATAAACCTTACTAAAAAGTAAGTTTTGCCAGAAAATGTGATGGGGGTTCTAATACTTAAATAGCTAAGTGGAACTGAAAAGAAGAGAGCACGTGGGAGGGGTATCTGATTAGTCTATCAGGCTGTAAAGGGGGTGATGTTAAGGCCTATAAAGGGGAGGCACATTGAGAGATTGAAAAAGAGGAAAAAAAAAGAAAGAAGAAAGGGATACAGACACATAGGAGGGAGATCTGAAGGAGGGAGATAGAGATACAGACACACAGGGAATTGTTAACACAGAGAGAGAGGGGATTGGGATTGAACATTTGAGAGCTGAAGTTCTGGGAAAGAGATAAGAGAACAGAGAGAGATAGATTTGAGAGGAGAGAGCTGAAATACATACATATTAATACACACAGAACATACAGGAGACAGACAGGGAGATTTTCGATAATAACACAAGACAGAGAAGTAAAACAATGAAGGTATAAACACTGAGGGGCTGGTTCTGGATTTTAAAATACACAGACAGAGAGAGATAGATAGGGATAGAAAGAGAGCAAGAAATAAAAAACAGACAAGGAAATCAGAAACTTTGGTTTTGTTTGAAGTTCATCTGCTGTCAATTTGTTAGGTAGTATTGTTTCTTCTATGTTTCAGTCGAGATTACTGGTAGTGTTTGTTGCATTGGTTTATCTCGGAATTGGATTGTCTGGAGTTCTATTTCTACTACACTGTGTGCTGCCATCATTTGGCCTTTTCCCTCGTCTATAATTGCATCTTGCACTGGAATTTGTCCTGCTGCTATTTATCTGCTACTACTGCTGCTTCGTTTGCACTGCTGCTCAACTGACTCTCCTGCTTTCTTCATTGTAAGCATCTCCCAGGTACACATTTCAAGTCCCATATTGGTGTAACCGAAACAGTTTGAAAGCATGAAATGAAAAAGGTTGAAGAAGTTCAAAGTTATTTGTTGTAATATTCATGGTATATTAATGGGCCTGTGTAGTTGTTAGTTTACAATTCAATAGTACGAAAGTGTATGTTAACTAACACTCATCTGAGCTTAGTCCTTCATGTTTTAGTTTGTAGTTGTTTGTTAATACGGGGTATGGATACTCCAAACTTATACTATGCTGCCTTGTTTTATTTTAGTCCTTTTGCTGGGTCTCGTTAGGCAGTACATAAGATCACATTCAAATCCCATTAGTAACAATGCCTAGTAGTTAATTCCTTTAATCTTGCCTAAATAAGTTTAGCTAAATTCAACTCAAGAAATGTTTGGAGTATGTAGCGTTTCACCAGCTTGTATGTCATTTTCATTAAAATTGAAGGCAGGTTCCACGAAATACTGCATTCTTCATCTTGCAAACAATTCACCAAATCAATCAAATGATTGACAGGAAATCCGGATTTGGTTAAGTAATTTAGCACGTACCTTTTCCCTTTTTATTTTAGAGACAAACATAATAGAAAATGTAGCTACTTTAGGATATCTCTTTTAAATAATGAGATGAGCCCCGTTAGAAGAAAGATACATATTGCGGGGCCCTCAATAAATAAACATTTAGAATTTGGAGATGGGCGGTATAGTGAATTTCCTTGCCTTCTCCAAAGATAACAACACGTTAGACTCTTTAGGCGCGACTTAATTATATTACCTTCTTAAACACGAGTGCACATTGATGTGACCCAAATCCAAGTCTCAACGGAGTCAAAATGTGTTGACGACCACGGGTGCATTGATTGTGACGTGGCTCGAGATGCATTTTTCACGACGTTGCAATTCTATAAATGAGTGATAATAATAAAAGCGTTTTAAACTTAATAAAAGCACGTAAGTGATAACATGTATTTAAATCAGATATTTAGCCATTATAACAATTTAAGCGACCGTTCTAGAACCACGGGATTCAAGGGTGCCTAACACCTTCCCTCGGGTCAACAGAATTCCTTACTTAGAATTTCTGGTTCGCAGACTTCATTTGGAAAAGTCGAAAATTTCCTCGATTTGGGATTCAAGATAAACCGGTGACTTGGGACACCAAAAGCCAAACCTTTCCCAAGTGGCGACTCTGAATTAAATAAATAATCCCATTTCGAATATTGTCACTTAAATTGGAAAAACTCCACCCGCGCATTTAACCCTTCGGGGCGGGCGCGCAAAAAGGAGGTGTGACAGCTCTGGCGACTCTGCTGGGGACGTAACCCAGAACCACTGGTTCAGGGTTCAAGAATTCGAGCTTAGAATAATTGTTATATTTGGCTTTATTATCTGATCTTTATTACATGTTTTTGCATAACGTGCTAAATGTTGTCTTTTACCGCTTTGATATTATCTGAACTGTATATAAACTGTGCCGAAACCCTTCTCTTCTTACCTCCGGGGAGAAGCTCGCTGGTCGAGACTCCCTATTCTGTTAGTGTCAATACCCGAAATAAGAAAGAGGTCGGACAAGTTACAAAGCCGGACGATCTCGCGGGTCCCCGGTACGTAGCCCCCTCCTCGACTCGAGTTGTCCGCTCGGGTACACAGTCTAGAACAAATACTCAGGTTATAAACCTAGTATAACGAAACTTCATGCCGGATCCCTAGTAGGAACGCTTATTTGCATCATGTTGCATTTGACTTAGGGGACTCAACACAGGGGTTGGGTCCGTCTAGGACAGGCAACCTGAAATGAAAAGACCATCCTGCTGCATCCTATTTGTTTTGCGCATTTATTTGCTTCAGTTCCGCATGCTGACCGGTTTTTAAAAAAAATAAAAGGAAAAAATAGCAGCGTAGGGAGATAATTACTTCTTTTGGAAAAACTAATGTCCAAGTAGTGTCGAAACCTCGCCGGAATTCCTTCTAAAATATATATAAAAAAAAAGAGATTGTCTTCTAGTTTGATTTTTACAAAAAAAAAAAAAAATAATATAAAAATTTTCTTTTTATCATCTTCAAAATCAAAAAAAGAAGAAGGTATTTATTTAAAAGTAAAAAAAAAAACAGAAAATTCATAATTCAAAAAATGTTGTTTCTTTCGTAGTACCCTTTTATAAAATCAGACTAATAGTCCAAATATTTCCTAAAAAATATATTTTTTCTTTAGTCTTTATCTCTTTTCAAAAATATAATAAAAAAAAAATATTCTCGTTTTCTAGGTTTATTTGATTTTCTCTATTCACGATCGCCCGAACTACGCCGGTTTGATTCTCACCGGATGTGAGTTACGTAGGCAACCCTCGTCGGGTTCAACCCCATTTTGCTAAAATAGCCAAAATCAATATAAAAAAAAAGGGAAATATGTCAAATTTTAAAAAGAGTCATAAATAAGTCAGGTGATGTTGTTTTATCATAAATAGCCGAATGTTCCCGAAAAGGGACGCCGGAAGGCTGACTTTGCATGAACAGCCACCTTTGGGTCTTGTTTAGCATTTTTATCCAGTTGACCCACACAGCCTTAAAATCTTCGTCCCCAAAGTGTTTAAAGGCCGTGTTCAAAACTTGATCCCCTTTGTAAAATATTTTGGAGTCAAGTCATTTTTGTTAAAATCACCTTAATAAATGTGCAGGATGAGCACGATGCAAAATGAACATTTTTCAATAATGACCAAAATCCCTGTCAAGTTACGGCTATGGTGGAATGATCTAGGTGTTGAAGGACAAAATGAGGTCAAGAAATATCTGAAAGGTCTCGTGGGTTTGTTGGAAATCCAGCCTCAGGGAGATATCATAAGAGCTTTGGTTACCTATTGGGACCCGGCGCACAATGTTTTCCATTTCTCTGATTTTGAACTCACCCCGACTTTGGAAGAAATGGCCGGATACATCGGGAATGCTGAACTTCCTTTAAGGCAAAAATACTTGGTCGCCCCAAGAGTTGTCACGGTACATCAGTTCCTAGATTCATTGAAAATACCCAGAACGGTCCACAACCCGGATCTGGCAGCCGGATTTTGTACTCCATGCTTCATATATGATAGGTACGGTCATGAGGGGGATTCAATAATCCAATCAACAAACTGTGCAGCAAAGGTGTTCGTCAGAAGTGGGACAAACACAGACGGATAGCGTTCATGATGATGTTCCTGGGCCTTCTGGTATTTCCAAGGAAAGACGGAAACATTGATTTGAAGATATCCAGGGTCGTCAGCACTTTACTCACGCAAAGTGACAGTACTCTCGCACCTATGGTGGTATCTGACATCTTTCGAGCTCTTACAGCTTGTAAAGCTGGGGGAAATTTCTTCGAAGGTTGTAACTTGCTCCTACAGATATGGATGACCGAGCACCTCTGCCATCATTCCGAGATTTTGAGCCATGGTTCCCCGGAAAAGACTTGCATAGAAGAATCTTACACGAGAACCAAAGAGATCAGTTTGCCCAAAGGAGTCCTGGCATGGACCTCGTTCTTTCAAGCTCTTACTGCCAGCCAAATACAATGGACGCTAGGATGGTTGCCTGTTGATGAGATCCTATATATGTCGGCAGCTAAAACTTATTTCTTACTGATGGGGCTTAAGAGCATTCAACCTTACGCACCCTGCCGAGTTTTGAGACAGTTCGGAAGATGCCAGACAGTACCTCATGAGGAAGATCTTAGCACTCAAGCAATTGAGATAAGTCCTAACGGACAATTCCCAGAAGCAAAGATTCGCCAAATCTGGAGTGAGTGTCAATATTTGAAATCAGATACTTGCGTGCGGGATCGAGCCAAAGGAGAGACAGCGCCAGGTTACCTTGCATGGTATAGAAGGGAATTTGAGCATGAAAGGCCGGCTAAGAGACCCCACATCCGGAATTTCACCGAATCATCGCAAAGGCAGTGGGATTGGTTAGCAAAGGAAAGAGGCTATTGCGCCGAAATCAGCAGGTTAAAGCAACAAGTAGAAGGCTTGAAATATGAGCACAACGTGCAAGCTGCCACCAGTCTGGGAGAGCGGAACAGGTTAATTCAGGAAAACGAAATGCTTAGAGCCTAGATCAAACAGATAAGGGTGGATGCAGATAAACAGCCAAGGCGTCGATCAGACGAGCAGCTGATAAAAAGGTTAAAAAGTGAAATCAGGGAATGGCAAGATGGTTTGGAGAAATCTGAAAACGTCATAGCGGAGCTCAGGGCACAGTGGGATACAAGAACAGATAAGCATCGCCGATACTTGAATCAATTGGAAGGCGATCACGAGAAAACTGTTGCTAAAATAAAGAGAGAGATGGCTGCGTTTGAGATCAAAGCAGTTAATCAGGCCAAGGATTTCCAAATTGAGAGCAGATACTGGTAAGACTCAATGGCCCAGATGAAGTTGGAAGTAAGGCGACTGAAGCATCAGCATATACAGGATACTCAAGTATTCAAGATATGTAGCGACCAGATAAAACGCCTACTCGTAGAGAAGAAGCAAACCAGAGATAGGATCAGGGCCATTGCCCATGCCATCACCAGACGATGTCTACGATGTGAGAACATGTCCAGCATTACCGTCCTCTCAGCAGTGATGGGTTATGTCAAGTAGACTATGCATGAGCTGGAGCGACTTGAGAGGGATATCACGCCTAGGACCGCGGCGAGGCCGAACGATGCCCCGCGGACACCAATTTTCAAAACCATAATGCACTCATAAGTCAAACCTGTATTTTAGCATCTTCTGCCTGTTTTTCCATCAGGGTGATTTTTAGTCTGTTTTGAGTCTAGGTTTATTTTCAAAGCTTGCCTTTTCTTTTGCAAAATGTAGTTTGTAATAGACCATTTCAACAATAAAGAGGTTGCTTCTTTTACGCTCATTTGTGTTTTTCGAACTACGTAATGATCTGATTCACGTAGGCATCGTGATACGTAGGCAATCCTCATCGGATCCGGTCGCATTTCTTTTATTGCAAAATAATAAAAATAATAATAAAAAGGGGAAAAACTAATAAGAAGAAAATGCCGGAATGACGCATGCTCTCGTAGCAGACATGTAGTAATCCACTTAACTATATAGGTGCATCATGCCCAACGTGAGATTGACTACCTGTTATTTACTGCAAATTAACCGTGCGTTTGTCGTTGAGTATTCCCAGGGTTTTTGAAAAGACGGTTGGTTTGGTGAAAGTCTGGCCTCGCACTCATATTTCACGAGGTCAAGGAGAAGTGTTCAACTACCTGTTGTCAGGACCAGAAGCAGTACTTACACTTACTTCACCAGGTCAAAAGGAAGTGTGGAAATGTCTTCGGAAATTCCATTGCAAACAATCCCTGTTTCCGAGGAGAGCTCGATCTCAGCCGTCCTCACACCTGAATCCGCGACTGCGGAGGAAAATAGAATCCTACGGCTCCGCATGTTGGAAATGCTGGACGACTGGAACAATGGGAAAGAGCCGCCAAGTGTCGTCCCCGGATTCCCTGAATTATTCTCCAGGTCAAGTGGGACTTCTAATGTCCCCATAAATTATCCTGCTACCCCATTCGGGTACCCAGCCACCTCAGCCTTCTCTGCTGGATCGCCTTCTGAGCCTCATCCCCGAATGTCATCCACTGATGCAAGCATGAACATCTTTACTGCATCGCCTTGCCCGATTACGGCACAGCCTACCACGTACAAGCCAAGCTTTGACTCATCCTCTTTTACATTCCAAGCACCATCGTTCTCAATGGAACCAACTAGGTTCGCTACCAGCACTAATCCTCTACCGCCTCAGTGCGAGCTTGCACCCGGGCAGGATCAGAACCCCAGAATTGCAGAACAAAATGAGATTGCCAAGAGAATGAGAAGCCTTGAACAAAGTTTGAAGAATATGCAAGGATTGAGCGGACAAAAGAGCGTCTCTTACGCCGACCTGTGCATGTTCCCTCACGTGCACCTGCCAACGGGTTTCAAGACCCCAAAGTTCGAGAAATACGATGGGCACGGTGACCCCATTGCACATCTTAAGAAATACTGCAACCAATTGCGGGGAGCCGGCGGAAAAGAAGAACTGCTGATGGCATATTTTGGGGAAAGTCTAGTAGGGATAACTTCGGAATGGTATATGGATCAGGAAATGTCCCGATGGCATATATGGGATGATCTCGCCAGAGATTTTGTAAAACAATTCCAGTATAACATCGACATTGTGCCAGACCGAAATTCTCTGTCGAATTTGAAGAAAAAACCTTCGGAAAGCTTCAGAGAATATGCTATTAAGTGGCGTGAACAGGCGTCAAGAGTGAAGCCTCCCATGGATGAAGCGGAAATGGTCACTACCTTTCTCCAGGCTCAAGAGTCTGACTATTTCCAAAACATGATGTCAACCATGGGTAAGCCATTCGCGGAAGCGATCAAGATTGGAGAGATGGTGGAAAATGGTCTGAAAACCGGTAGGATTCTAAGTCAAGCAGCCATAAGGGCGACCTCCCAGGGCGTCCAAAGCGGGTCCGGAGGAACGACAAGAGGGAAAAAGAAGGAAGAAACGACTATGGCAGCCTCGGAAGCAAGGGAGTATCGTCATCCCAGGCCCCATTTTCCGGAAAGAACCCCACAACACTACTACCCCCACTCAAATTTGGCATATGCTCATCAACCTTATATGGTCATGAATGCCCAGCCTTATGCCCATCCACCACAACAAGCCAACCGAGGCCCAGCTCCACCTCCCAGAAATCAGCCTCCTTACCGCAACCACTATAACCCACAACCCCCGCAGAATAACTTCCGCCCTCAGGAGCCACCCAGAAGGTGGACTTTCACGCCCATCGGTGAACCATACTCAACTTTGTTCCCAAAGCTGGTCCAGTTAGGTTTCTTGCAACCAATCCCTCAAACAAGGCAAAACACGACGTCACCTTCTTACAAAGCTGGAGTCAGATGCGCCTATCATTCAGGGGCCGAGGGACATGATACAAATGACTGCTGGTCATTGAAAAGAGTGGTCGAAAATTTGATAGAGCAAGGGAAATAGTGCTAAGGGACGAGGAGATCCCGAATGTAACTAACAATCCATTACCTGCTCACAATAATGGGCCGCTGATCGGAATGATTTGTGAAGACAAAGAGTTCGACCCCGCTCTGAAAGCCATAATTGCCATTGTCGACACAGGGAAGAGGCCCGAAGCAGACCAGAAACCAGAAAAGGGGGAGGAGGCCAAAGCTATAAAGAAAGTGCCTGAGAAGAAGGTGGAGAAGAAAGTGGTACCGGTAAAGGGTGGAGTTCTTTACATACCGCGAGGTCGAGCTGAGAAGACGCAGAACTTCGGAATAAAAAAGACAAAACCTATGTACGTGCCGAAAGGGGATTATGTGGTCCGGGGGACGATTCAACCACCTCGGTTGAATGAGCCAGTGGTTATCGGACGCGTGCCACAAAAGCCAATGACCAACCCATCCACAGTGCCGTGGAATTATCAAAAGACTTTGGTAATGTACAAAGGTAAAGAGGTCACGGGAGAACTTTCAGAAAATACTTTCATTGGAAGGCATTCAAATACCCAAGAACTGAACAACGCCACCCAAAGGCGCTTCCCGCCAAAGAAGCCCGTAAGTGTTGAAGAAGCGGAAGTGTTCTTCCAACAAATGAAAATGCCGGATTACGAAGTGATAGATCAACTGCGCAAGTACCCCGAGCAAGTGTCCATGCTGTCATTGTTAATGAGGTCGACCGAGCATCAAAAGATCTTACTGAAGACCCTGAATGAAGCATATGTGCCAGTTGAAACCTCGGTAGAACAATTAGAGCGGATGACAGAAAGATTCTTCGCCGTCAACCAAATCTCTTTCAGCAAGAACGATCTACCCCCGGAAGGAGCGGCACACAACAAGGCTTTGCATCTAACAGTTAAATGCGAAGACTATTATGTCAAGCGGGTAATGTTGGATGGGGGCTCAGGCGTTGACATTTGCCCGCTCTCCACGCTACAAAGAATGGAAATTGGGACCGGAAGAATCCGACCCAACAATGTCTGCGTAAGGGCTTTCGACGGCATCAAGAGAGATACCATGGGAGAAATAGACCTATTGTTGGTCATAGGACCAGTCGAATTTCAAGTAACCTTCCAGGTACTCGACATGGATACATCCTACAATTTTCTCCTTGGCAAACCTTGGATCTATGCGGAAGGAGCCGTACCTTCCACTCTTCACCAGATGGTGAAGTTCGAGTACGAAGACCGAGAGATCGTGGTCCATGGGAAAGATGAGCATGCTATTTATCGGGAACCATCCATCCCATATCTGGAACCGAGAGAAGGGAGCGAACATACGGTCTATCAAGCTTTTGAGATTGTACTGGCAGAGCAGCACGAAGAGGGAATACCCTTCCCCCAGCCTTTCTTGTCTAACGCCTCGGTTATGGTGGCCAAAGAGATGATCCGGCACGAATTTAGGCCAGGGAAGGGGCTTGGACGAACCCTTCAGGGAATAACAGAACCCATTACCTTGCCAGTCACCAAGAAACCTTTTGGACTAGGTTTCAAGCCTAATCCAGCAGACGAAGAGTGGGCAAAGAAAAGGAAAAATGAGGGTTGGAAGTTACCTCGACCACTGCCTGATTTACATGCAACTTTCATCAGGCCAAGGTACGCCGAAGAAGAAGATGATGAGGTCTTCACAGCTGAGGAAATCGAGGAGATATGTGGGGCGATGAGAGAGATGCTCTACGAGATCCACATGGTTCAACCAGGTGAAGGCACAAGCACTGCTGAGATGATGTACGTGGGGCCGAACGCCGAACTTCAAAACTGGGAGGCCACGCCATTACCGACTAGACGAAAGTCCGGGTAGACCTGTCCTGCCACCTTTCCTGTATCACAAGTTATCTCCAGGACATAACTTGAACGTTTTCTTCTTTTCCATTGTTGTTTTGTACTCCTGAGTTGTAAACATTGTTGTCTTCCAACTTTCCAAAGAAAATAAAAAAAATCATCATCATTGCTTTCCATTCTTTCTTTTGTTCTGATTTTTGTTATTTTTCCTTTTATCTTTCTTTTCAGTTATAATAATGTGGCTTTAAATATGACATGCTTGCGGACTTCACGCCCAGATCACAATGAGTTATTTAACTGCGAATTAATGAACCCAGAACCAGAATATGATGCGGAAGAAGCTTTTAGGGAAATAAACCGAGAGTTGGAATATTTTGAGAATAAACCTAAGCCAAATCTGAATGACACTGAACCGGTAAATTTAGGAACCCCGGAAGAAATCCGGGAGACCAAGATAAGCATTCACACGGACAAGAAAACGCGAGAGGCGATAATTCAACTTCTTTTTGAATTTAAAGACGTGTTTGCTTGGTCATATGATGACATGCCGGGGCTAGGTGTTGATCTAGTGGTTCATAAATTGCCGATTCATCCTGATTGTCCTCCAGTTCAACAAAAGCAACGAAAGTTCAAAACTGAGGTCAGTGACAAGATTAAAGAGGAGATCACCAAACAACTGAAAACGGGAGTGATTCGGGTAGTCCAATATACAACATGGTTGGCGAATGTGGTTCCAGTACCAAAAAAGGACGGGAAAACTCGGGTATGTGTAGATTACCGAGATCTGAACAGAGCAAGTCCTAAAGATAATTTCCCGCTGCCCAACATCCACATCCTCGTTGATAATTGCGCCAAACACGAGATACAGTCTTTCGTAGATTGTTACGCTGGGTATCATCAGGTATTGATGGATGAAGAGGACGCCGAGAAAACTGCCTTCACCACGCCTTGGGGCACCTACTGTTACCGGGTCATGCCATTTGGTTTGAAGAATGCTGGGGCTACTTACATGAGGGCCATGACTGCCATTTTCCATGACATGATGCATCAGGAAATAGAGGTGTACGTGGACGACGTGATAGTCAAGTCCAGGACACAGGATAATCACATCCAAGACTTGAGGAAATTCTTCGAGAGATTAAGGAAGTATGACTTGAAGCTAAACCCAGCCAAATGCGCTTTCGGAGTTCCGTCGGGCAAACTTTTGGGCTTCATCGTAAGCAGGAGAGGTATCGAGCTAGATCCAACTAAGATAAAATCCATCAGAGATCTGCCTCCCCCGAGAACAAAGAAAGACGTGATGAGTCTGTTGGGCAGGTTGAACTACATCAGTCGGTTTATTGCCCAGCTGACAAGCACGTGTGAGCCCATATTCAAGCTGTTAAGGAAAGATGCGGCGATTAAATGGACAACTGAGTGTCAAGAAGCCTTTGATAAAGTCAAAGAATACCTTTCGAATCCCCCGGTCTTGGTCCCTCCAGAACCAGGGAGGCCACTTTTCTTGTGTCTAACAGTCTTGGAGAACTCTTTCGGTTGCGTCCTCGGGCAACACGACATAACCGGGAAAAAGGAGCAAGCAATCTACTACTTGAGCATGAAATTCACCGGCTACGAGGCCAAATACACTCTGCTGGAAAGGACATGATGCGCTCTCACATGGGTTGCTCAAAAGCTGAGACATTATCTCCAAGCCCACACTACTTTCCTCGTAAGCAGGCTGGATCCTTTAAAATATATATTTCAGAAACCGATGCCTACTGGAAGACTGGCCAAGTGGCAGATCTTGCTTACTGAATTCGACATAGTCTATGTCACTCGCACGGCAATGAAAGCCCAGGCGCTAGCAGATCATTTGGCCGAAAATCCGGTCGATGAGGAATACCAGCCATTGCGTACCTACTTTCCAGATGAAGAGGTAAATACTGTAGAAGTGGTCTCAGAGGACGCTTATGTTTGGAAGATGTTCTTTGATGGAGCCGTGAATGCCAAAAGTGTAGGGATTGGGGAAATTTTGATCTCGCCTTCTGGTCAGCATTATCCCGCCACAGCTAGATTGCGTTTCTTTTGCACAAATAATACAGCTGAGTATGAAGCCTGCATCATGGGCATGCATATGGCGATCGATCAGGATGTCGAAGACTTACTGATTATGGGAGATTCTGACCTGATTATCCGGCAAGCCCAAGGCGAATGGGAAACTCGGGATGTCAAACTTATCCCTTACCGACAGCATGTGGAGGACCTCAGCAAGCGCTTTACCTCAATAGAGTTCAGGTATATCCCGAGGTGTCACAATGAACTGGCAGATGCACTTGCTACTTTGGCTTCAATGCTACCCTACCCGGGCAACGCCCACGTCGATCCTTTGGAAATCCAAATCAAGGAAAGACACGGTTACTGCAGTGTAATCGAGGCGGGATCAAATACGCAGCCTTGGTACCATGACATCAAGAGGTTCCTGAAGACGCAAGAATACCCCGAGCACGCTACTGGAGATCAAAAGAGGACCATTAGGCGACATGCAAGTGGTTTCTTTCTGAGCGGTGAATTGTTATATAAGAGGACCCCGGACCTCAATCTCCTAAGATGTGTCGATATCGAGGAAGCAAGAAAGATCATGCACGAAGTACACGCAGGTGTGTGCGGACCTCACATGAACGGGTATGTCTTAGCGAAGAAAATCCTTCGAGCAGGTTATTACTGGATGACCATGGAAAATGATTGCTTTAGCTTCGTTCGGAAGTGTCATTAGTGTCAGGTGCACGGTGATTTGATTCATGCACCTCCCACGGAGCTGCATCCCATGTCTGCACCTTGGCCATTTGTCGCTTGGGGCATGGACGTCATTGGACCAATTGAACCAAAGGCTTCGAATGGACACAGGTTTATACTGGTTGCCATAGACTACTTCACAAAATGGGTAGAGGCCGTCACTCTCAAGTCGGTCACTAAAAAAGCTGTAGCGGATTTTGTACACTCAAATCTTATCTGTCGTTTCGGTATTCCTGCGACTATCATTACAGATAACGCAGCAAACTTAAACAGTCACTTGATGGGAGATGTATGCGAACAATTCAAAATAATGCATAGGAATTCTACTCCTTATCGGCCAAAGGCCAACGGCGCTGTAGAAGCGGCAAACAAAAATATCAAGAAGATTTTGAGGAAAACCATCCAAAGTTCCCGACAGTGGCATGAGCAGTTACCATTTGCATTGTTGGGGTACCGCACCACGGTACGCACATCAGTAGGAGCGACTCCTTATCTTTTGGTTTATGGGACCGAGGCTGTAATACCGGCAGAGGTAGAAATTCCTTCGCTTCGAACCATTGTCGAAGCGGAAATCGAAGACAGCGAGTGGGTCAAGACTCGGCTAGAGCAATTGACTTTGATTGATGAAAAGCGAATGGCCGCGGTTTGTCACGGACAGTTGTACCAACGAAGGATGGCCCGTGCTTACAACAAGAAAGTCCGACCCAGGAATTTCGAAGTAGGTCAGCTGGTACTGAGGCGTATTCTGCCGTATCATGAGGAAGCAAAAGGTAAGTTTGCCCCAAATTGGAAAGGCCCATACGTCATAAGGAAGATATTGCCGAGAGGAGCATTGTATTTAGGTGATATCGAAGGAAATGACCCCGACACAGCAGTAAATGCAGATGCAGTCAAGAGATACTACGTCTAAATCATACCCCAGTGGTCCTGACACATTTGAAAATGACGAAGGTCTTATTCCCCACTACTCCCAAACACTACCCAATTCTCTCTACAAACCTTTGAGCCGAAAAAAAAAAAAAAAAAACATTGATTGAGGCCTGAACTACGTTTGACTTGATTCCGAAAGGATACGTAGGCAGCCTCTCCCTGAGGTTCAGTCACACCAACAATAAAATCCCATTCGCCCTGAAATTGGGGCACGTCGAGCGGTTGAGAAGTTAGTATCATCTACCTCTCTTTACCAAGCACAAGCCTTCAAATCAATTGCCAAAGATAGTGGGGAACCAATAAGCGTCACAAATGGAGACCGGCACACGCTGAATTGAGAGAGATAAAAAGAGAGAGTCTCGTCGGTGAAAACCTTCTGGCACCACGAGGCGACGGGAGCAGAGAAACGAAAATGAGAGAGCTTGTTTAGTAAAAACTCACAAAGAGTGCTATCAAGCGATGACAGGAAGAGAAATGAGAGAGGTCAGCCAGCGAAAACCCGCAAAGGGCGCTGTTGACCGAAAAGAATGACTCCACCCCCAAAGATGTCTCGGCAAAGTTTCACCGGTTTGGAATCACAGATTCGTTCTGGTTCAGGGAAACGCGAGTTCATGGAAGGTCAGGCGTCCAGGCCAAAGAGCATGTCATGTCATTTAAAGCCAGTGTTATCTTCCTCAGATAAGTCTTTCTCGTCCCAAAAGGGACACTCCCTTCCTGAAATTTGTTTTCCCCTTTCTTTGTTTCTTTTCGAATCCCTTTTATGTTTCAACCCCAAGTTCAGGATACACCGGAGAGGGCAGGTGGCAGGTTTGTTTTCACGGAGTTCCGTTTCATGAAGGAAAACACCCCATTCCGTTGGTACGTCTGTCCAAACTTGATGAATCATGACGTTTGATGGCGTTCGAAGAAAAGAGGAAAAAGAGAAATTTCCCCCAGCAAGTCCGCCTTCGGACGAATCCCCACAGAGTCTCTCCTTGTACAATCCTCCCACAGAGTCTCCCCAATATAAAAATAAAAATAAAAAAAAAAGAAAAAAAAATCCCGTTGGAATTTCCCCAGCACATCCCCAGCGAGTCCCTTTGTAAAAATTCCCCAACAAGCTTACCCCAACAAATCCTGGAAAACCCGTTTTGAAACAAATATCCAGCATGCTCCATTGTACAAAAATCCACACAAAGAATCCACTTTGTAAATATTCCCCAACAGAGCTTCCTTTTGTACAAACCCCCACAGAATACCTCCAATAAAACCCCCGTTGACAACCTCCAAGCAAAACGGGACAAAAAAAAAGAGAGAGAAAAGAAAAAGAGCCTTGTGAGGCGAATCATCACGGGATCTGGAAATACAAGCCTGAGCAGTCTAAAAGGTTCCGACATATGAATCAAATCAATGGCGGGACTTCGCGACAGAAATAAGGACGCAACAAAGCAACAGGAACGATCAAGGTCACCAAACCGACCGTCATTTCCGAACTAACAATTGTTCTCTGTCTGAAAAGTTGAAACAGGTATAATCCAAGACAACCGTGCAAGAAGCAGGTGTCGCCCAAAGAAGAAGGTACATGGGTACAAGAAATATTTTGACAATAAGGAATTCACTCGAAAGGTAAGTTTCTACGAGACTCCCTTTTATCTGCTACTAAAACAAGAAAATCCAAAAAAAGAGGCTAGCTAGCATTCTCGAACTTTACCCCTCAACCAGTCAGCATTAGGGTTTTAAACCCTAAACTGAATTTTCCCTTTCAGTTAGCATTAGGGTTTTAAACCCTAAACTGAACCCGTTCCCTTTAGTCAACATTAGGGTTTTAAACCTTAAACTGAACTTTTTCCTTTTAGTCAGCATTAGGGTTTTAAACCCTAAACTAAGCTTTTCTATGCAGTCAGCATTAGGGTTTTAAACCCCAAACTGAATTTTTCCTTTAGTCAGCATTAGGGTTTTAAACCCTAAACTGAACTTTTTCCATTCAGCCAGCATTAGGGTTTTAAACCCTAAACTGAGCTTTTCCATGCAGTTAGCATTAGGGTTTTAAACCCTAAACTGAATTTTTCCTTTTAGTCAGCATTAGGGTTTTAAACCCTAAACTGAACTCTTTTCCCTTCAGCCAGCATTAGGGTTTTAAACCCTAAACTGAGCTTTTCCATGCAATCAGCATTAGGGTTTTAAACCCTAAACTGAACTTTTTTCCTTCAGCCAGCATTAGGGTTTTAAACCCTAAACTGAGCTTTTCCATGCAGTCAGCATTAGGGTTTTAAACCCTAAACTGAATTTTTCCTTTAGTCAGCATTAGGGTTTTAAACCCTAAACTGAACTTTTTCCATTCAGCCAGCATTAGGGTTTTAAACCCTAAACTGAGCTTTTCCATGCAGTCAGCATTAGGGTTTTAAACCCTAAACTGAATTTTTCCTTTTAGTCAGCATTAGGGTTTTAAACCCTAAACTGAACTCTTTTCCCTTCAGCCAGCATTAGGGTTTTAAACCCTAAACTGAGCTTTTCCATGCAATCAGCATTAGGGTTTTAAACCCTAAACTGAACTTTTTTCCTTCAGCCAGCATTAGGGTTTTAAACCATAAACTGAGCTTTTCCATGCAATCAGCATTAGGGTTTTAAACCCTAAACTGAATTTTTCCTTTTAGCCAGCATTAGGGTTTTAAACCCTAAACTGAACTCTTTTCCCTTCAGCCAGCATTAGGGTTTTAAACCCTAAACTGAGTTTTTTCATGCAATCAGCATTAGGGTTTTAAACCCTAAACTGAACTTTTTTTCCATTCAGCCAGCATTAGGGTTTTAAACCCTAAACTGAGCTTTCCATGCAATCAGCATTAGGGTTTTAAACCCTAAACTGAATTTTTCCTTTAGTCAGCATTAGGGTTTTAAACCCTAAACTGAACTTTTTCCATTCAGCCAGCATTAGGGATTTAAACCCTAAACTGAGCTTTTCCATGCAATCAACATTAAGGTTTTAAACCCTAAACTGAATTTTTCCTTTAGTCAGCATTAGGGTTTTAAACCCTAAACTGAATTTTTTTCCATTCAGCCAGCATTAGGGTTTTAAACCCTAAACTGAGCTTTTCCATGCAATCAGCATTAGGGTTTTAAACACTAAACTGAATTTTTCCTTTAGTCAGCATTAGGGTTTTAAACCCTAAACTGAACTTTTTTCCATTCAGCCAGCATTAGGGTTTTAAACCCTAAACTGAGCTTTTCCATGCAATCAGCATTAGGGTTTTAAACCCTAAACTGAGCTTTTCCATGCAATCAGCATTAGGGTTTTAAACCCTAAACTGAATTTTCCCTTTAGTCAGCATTAGGGTTTTAAACCCTAAACTGAACTTTTTCCATTCAGCCAGCATTAGGGTTTTAAACCCTAAACTGAGCTTTTCCATGCAATCAGCATTAGGGTTTTAAACCCTAAACTGAATTTTTCCTTTAGTCAGCATTAGGGTTTTAAACCCTAAACTGAGCTTTTCCTTTCAGCCAGCATTTGGATTTTAAACCCTAAACTAAGCTTTTCCATGCAATCAGCATTAGGGTTTTAAACCCTAAACTGAATTTTTTCTTTAGTCAGCATTAGGGTTTTAAACCCTAAACTGAACTTTTTTCCCGTTCAGCCAGCATTAGGGTTTTAAACCCTAAACTGAGCTTTTCCATGCAATCAGCATTAGGGTTTTAAACCCCGAACTGAATTTTCCCTTTAGTCAGCATTAGGGTTTTAAACCCTAAAACTGAATTTTTTCCTTTAGTTAGCATTAGGGTTTTAAACCCTAAGCTGAACTTCTCCCCAGCTAGTCGGTATTAGGGCTCCAACCGTGAACTGAGCATTTTTTTTATCTTCCTTCATTAATTTTATGAACTTCCCGACGAATAATTCACGAAATTTTCCTAGTAAAACTAGGGCAGAAAATTTCGTTTGTTTGTTTGTTTTCTCCCGCAGGTCTAACCTCGAGCCACCCGATTCGAAATGACCCACGAGATGAGTCTCAACTCAGAATCAAAGAAGGAAAAAGACAAAAAGAAGATGTCCCGAGTATATCAGAGTAAATGGAAGGCGGATCGACTCCAACATTTGACTATGGTCCTGAACTCTGCCAGTCGCGTTTCACTCAGTATCCCAAAGATTGAACAAGTCGCCGCAACTCGCAAGCATCAAGATTCGGATCAAAGTCTCCAAGCACAATCAGCTAAGACCCAAGATCAAGTCGCAAAAGAATCATAGATAGGAATCTTGTAACTCGCAGTTGACATGCATATAAGTAGTTAGTTCAGTTCCAATTTTCCTTTGGTTGTAATAAGGCGGTCAGTGACGCAGCAGTGGCAACAGC
Organism: Nicotiana sylvestris; assembly: GCF_000393655.2. Classification (NCBI taxonomy): domain Eukaryota; kingdom Viridiplantae; phylum Streptophyta; class Magnoliopsida; order Solanales; family Solanaceae; genus Nicotiana; species Nicotiana sylvestris. The sequence goes on along the minus strand of NC_091059.1, from coordinate 112,597,992 downwards.
AACAGCAGTAACAGCAAGCATTGCAATCCCATGGTAGTCCCAGCTACCAAAGCTTCTCGAACTACATTGACCTGATTCCTGTTTAGCCCAGGATATGTAGGAAATCTTTGAAGCAAGATTCGGTCAGATCTTTCAAAAAAAAAAACATGCTTCACACGAAGTAGTCCATAAGCAAATATCGCTCATATCCTCTCACTTTATCTTTGCACGAAAATACTTCGTGTTTCCGAACAAAGAGGGGCAGCTGTGAGCACGTGATTTTTGTCTTGCGCGACAATCGCTCCAAAAGAATTTAATAACAAATGGTCCTGCTGTACAAATTTGGATTTTTACATGGCACTTTGTTAATTATTTATGATTTTTGCCCATTTTTATTAAAACAAAATACAAAATGTATGTGTCGTGCGTAATTTGAACCGTAATCCGATTGTTAAATAGGAGATCACAAAAATACGCATTTCTTTTGTCCTGATTTGTTGCCTTGTTTAATTTTACCTACTTTTAACATTTTATACGCATGAAATAAATATGTTAAGTGTTAATTAATGGTGTCTAGTTTTATTTAATTAGGTTGTGTATTTAGGAAATTAGAAATAAAGAAAAAAAGAGGGAAAATTTGTTTTAAAATGAATTTGGGCTACAAACATTATAAAATCTGAAGCCCAAATGAATGGCCCAATCCACCAGTCCGCACAGCCCACCCCCAGGCCGCAAAACGACGTAGTTTAACTCCAAAACTACGTCGTTTCAATGCCAATCCATCCCAACCATTCAAACCAAGATGATCCAACGGTTCGGATCTCTCACCCATAACCCCATTTGCCCGACCCGTTACCCGAACCAACTTTGACCCCAGCACCTGAAACGACACCGTTTCCTGCGAGCTGAAGGATCCTGGCCCTTCATCGTGCCTCATCCAACGGCTGAGATCCATTCACCCACTCCATATATAAGCTTCCCCTCATACCCCACCCCCTATCCAAATACCCCTGCATTTCATCATCTTCACAAGAACCCCGGAACCCTAGAGCCGCCCCCATCTCCCTTCACCAGAAACCCGGCGGCATGAATGCCGGTGACCACACCCTTAACACCATAGAACCCCCTTGCCATCCTGAACCTAGATCTTTTAACCATTTAGCTCGAATCCCTCCCCACCTTCTCGAATCTTCATTTGAAGATTCGAGTCAAAACTCGATCTACACCGATCGGCCCTAAATTCATACCAGACAGTCCCCAGACCCCCTCGTGACCAAACCATGCTTGGTTTGGTCCGAATCTAACCAGGGAAACACGAATCCCAGATCTAATTTTTTGAACCCTAGTTTTCTCCGTGCATGTTCCGTATCTGTTCAAGCCGAAGAGATTAAGGTCTAATGGACCTTAATCGAAGTGTTTCTCATCTGAGAAACACTTCGATTAGAGTCCGTTCAGCCTTAAGAAAGGTCTGTCCGAATCCAAGTTAAGGCTTTTGATTTTTCGAGATTTAAGGTGAGTTTTGCTTTACTTTTCTTATTTCTGTTAGTCCGTGTTCGTTTAAAAGGTCTGTTCATGTTTTGTTTTAATCTGTGTTTTGAGTTTTATCAACTGTTCCTGTCCACTTTGCCTGAACCTCTGTTGTTTGATTGAGTCCTTCTTCTAATTGTTCTGATAATGTGTATGTATGTATTTGTTGTGCAATTAATTGAATTTCAAATGTGAACTGACCAACTGATTCCTCCCATGTAATTTTCCTTAGTCAGTACAAATCGAATCATGTGTTCGATACTATTAAATGTCTGATTTTGGTTTCGATTGTATGTGTTATAACTAGTATAGTCGAGTCGGCATATGTCGTCAATTAGTTTCAGTTGTCCAAACAATAACAAATCGATTTGCTTCTGTTAAACATTGCCTGAATCAATTAAGAACTAAGTTGTTTACTTATAGTTGTTAATTTGAATCAGAAATGTAAAAGGAATATTTGTTTAAGTTCTGAATTGGAGGGCATGTGCACTTGTGCACAACATGTGCATTTGTGCACCACAGGTGCATTTGTGCACAGCATGTGCCCTGCATAAGGGCTTTTGAATAAAATAGTTGACAGCACATGCTGTCAGATCACATTCTGTTGCCCATACACTGCTTTAGTTTCAGAAATAATAAACCTTACTAAAAAGTAAGTTTTGCCAGAAAATGTTATGGGGGTTCTAATACTTAAATAGCTAAGTGGAACTGAAAAGAAGAGAGCACATGGGAGGGGTATCTGATTAGTCTATCAGGCTGTAAAGGGGGTGATGTTAAGGCCTATAAAGGGGAGGCACATTGAGAGATTGAAAAAGAGGAAAAAAAAAGAAAGAAGAAAGGGATACAGACACATAGGAGGGAGATCTGAAGGAGGGAGATAGAGATATAGACACACAGGGAATTGTTAACACAGAGAGAGAGGGGATTGGGATTGAACATTTGACAGTTGAAGTTCTGGGAAAGAGATAATAGAACAGAGAGAGAGATTTGAGAGGAGAGAGCTGAAATACATACATATTAATACACACAGAACATATAGGAGACAGACATGGAGATTTTCGATAATAACACAAGACAGAGAAGTAAAACAATGAAGGTATAAACACTGAGGGACTGGTTCTGGATTTTAAAATACACAGACAGAGAGAGATAGATAGGGATAGAAAGAGAGCAAGAAATAAAAAACAGACAAGGAAATCAGAAACTTTGGTTTTGTTTGAAGTTCATCTGCTGTCAATCTGTTAGGTAGTATTGTTTCTTCTAAGTTTCAGTCGAGATTACTGGTAGTGTTTGTTGCATTGGTTTATCTCGGAATTGGATTGTCTGGAGTTCTATTTCTACTACACTGTGTGCTGCCATCATTTGGCCTTTTCCCTCGTCTATAATTGCATCTTGCACTGGAATTTGTCCTGCTGCTATTTATCTGCTACTGCTGCTGCTTCGTTTGCACTGCTGCTCAACTGACTCTCCTGCTTTCTTCATTGTAAGCATCTCCCAGGTACACATTTCAAGTCCCATATTGGTGTAACCGAAACAGTTTGAAAGCATGAAATGAAAAAGGTTGAAGAAGTTCAAAGTTATTTGTTGTAATATTCATGGTATATTAATGGGCCTGTGTAGTTGTTAGTTTACAATTCAATAGTACGAAAGTGTATGTTAACTAACACTCATCTGAGCTTAGTCCTTCATGTTTTAGTTTGTAGTTGTTTGTTAATACGGGGTATGGATACTCCAAACTTATACTATGCTGCCTTGTTTTATTTTAGTCCTTTTGCTGGGTCTCGTTAGGTAGTACATAAGATCACATTCAAATCCCATTAGTAACAACGCCTAGTAGTTAATTCCTTTAATCTTGCGTAAATAAGTTTAGCTAAATTCAACTCAAGAAATGTTTGGAGTATGTAGCGTTTCACCAGCTTGTATGTCATTTTCATTAAAATTGAAGGCAGGTTCCACGAAATACTGCATTCTTCATCTTGCAAACAATTCACCAAATCAATCAAATGATTGACAGGAAATCCGGATTTGGTTAAGTAATTTAGCACGTACCTTTTCCCTTTTTATTTTAGAGACAAACATAATAGAAAATGTAGCCACTTTAGGATATCTCTTTTAAATAATGAGATAAGCCCCGTTAGAAGAAAGATACACATTGCGGGGACCTCAATAAATAAACATTTAGAATTTGGAGATGGGCGGTATAGTGAATTTCCTTGCCTTCTCCAAAGATAACAACACGTTAGACTCTTTAGGCGCGGCTTAATTAAATTACCTTCTTAAACATGGGTGCACATTGATGTGACCCAAATCCAAGTCTCAACGGAGTCAAAATGTGTTGACGACCACGGGTGCATTGATTGTGACGTGGCTCGAGATGCATTTTTCACGACGTTGCAATTCTATAAAAATAAGTGATAATAATAAAAGCGGTTTAAACTTAATAAAAGCACGTAAGTCATAACATGTATTTAAATCAGATATTTAGCCATTATAACAATTTAAGCGACCGTGCTAGAACCACGGGATTCGAGGGTGCCTAACACCTTCCCTCGGGTCAACAGAATTCCTTACTTAGAATTTCTGGTTCGCAGACTTCATTTGGAAAAGTCGAAAATTTCCTCGATTTGGGATTCAAGATAAACCGGTGACTTGGGACACCAAAAGCCAAACCTTTCCCAAGTGGCGACTCTGAATTAAATAAATAATCCCATTTCGAATATTGTCACTTAAATTGGAAAAACTCCACCCGCGCATTTAACCCTTCGGGGCGGGCGCGCAAAAAGGAGGTGTGACAATATGTATAGGGTTTGTTGTGGAGTGTGGGGTAAGGTTTCCATGTATATGGGGTTGCTTTGATGAACTCCAAGAATTTGGGTGTAGTGGTGGTCGTTGGTTGAGTTTTGGGGATCCGGGGTAGGTTGCGGTGAATTTTGAGGAGTGTGGTAGGTGGCGATTTGTGGATACTGGGTTGGATGGTGATGATGTTGTGGAGGGGTCGGTACTGGCGGAGGATTAGGATTTTGAGGAGGAGTGGCATACTAATGAGGTGCGGGAGGATTTTGTTGGTTTTGGGTGTTCTTGGGAGGTGCAGGGTTTTGGGGGTTTTGTTAGTTTGACATACGTGACGTTCAGGGTAAGGGAAAGGCTTTCCAGGTTCCGGACCTGCTCAAATTCCCCTTGTAGATCCAATATCTTCTATTCCAGCCGTAAAACCACATCATTCTGTGCTAGAGTACTCCGACCATTTGAAGTCTCGACATTCTCTGTATGCATAGCGTTGTCTTTTCTGATACCACTCATATCATCCATTCTGGCTTTTCCCTTGATTTTAGGATCGCTTGGAGGAGGAGGAGGTGGAAGACCTCTAGATCTGGTATGATATGCTGATGATGTCAGTATACGCGAACCAACCTTAGGGTATGGGAATAAACAAGTAAAGAAAAGAAGAAAACAAAAAGGTAAACAAGTCAATAAGGAGCATTAAAGGGATATTTGCGGTATTTAAACACATATTGCGGAACTATAAATTTGCGTCCTAATTTGGGAACCTCATTATGCTCGAGGTAGGCCTAAGCGACATATAGATTTAGAGAAAATCGATGTCAATAACTGCGTCATTTCATTAATATGATAAATGAACCAAATCTCTACTAAAACGACAATAATGATAAAAAGTCACTAATGGCATTTGCCTTATTAAAACCAAAGTCTAAAACGAGTCTCGAAAGCAAGTAAAACATCATTCTTAATCTATTTGGTCCCAGGGGGCCTTCTCCATGCTTGGCCTTCTTTGCTCCATCAATCATATTCCCCAGACCGTGCATGTCCAACAACAGATATGCCCTTTCTAGGAGCCCTCCTTCATTGACATCCATATTTGACAACCTGCAACCCTCCTTTTCATTTTCCCTTCAAGCTCCATCAACCCCTGCTCTAAATATTCCAACCACTCTGTTGATTTAGTAGCGATTTCTCTCCACTCGTTGATTGCTTCCATGTCCACTTTATGTTGTTCCAAATATCTGGCTTCACACTCGAAAACCCTTTTATGCAACATCATGTATTTGACTTATGCTTCCACAACATCGTCTATAACCTTATTCTTCAGATTAATCCCTTGCTTGACATCCCCTACTATATCATCTACCAACCATGATGGATAGAAATACACATGGCCGGCGTGATACCGATCTGGCTCAATGGTATCTTTTGATGCTACATGTGTTGTGCCTCGAACTTGAAGGGAATGGCATTCCCCTGGAAGTCTGCTTTGTACTGAACCATTTGGGAAACTCATGGTATAACTTGCTTCCTTCCATCTTGCCTCATAATCCTGATAGGAGTATAAGGATAGATCCCCCTCAAACCGATTAGCACTAGATGAGGAGTATCTCTCGACCTGATGATGAATTCACTGCTAGGGAACCACTTAAACATCCAATGTACCTTGTCATCAGTCAGAATGCTGAAGAAATGTGCTCAGCTCACAGCGTTTTCTGGTTGCGCAAACCTGTTTGGGATAAAAGTCATTCTCTTCGGATGGTGATAGGCTATGTGGTCATTCCATGGTCGTTGCGGAAGTTCTTGACGATATTCTCCTCTCTGAAGGTGTTCCAATAACCATACTTGCAGTAACAGATTGCAACCCTCGAAATGCCTATACCCCTTTTTGCAACGGTATAAAGCCCGGTATATATCAGCCAGAATCATAGGGACAATAGTGTAAGTTTGCCCCTCAATCCCCTCCATTAAAGTCTTAGTGACCATAGCTAGGCGAGTGTTGACCCTTTCTCTTTGTATTGGAAATACCAGCATCCCCAGAAAATAGACAATGAATACAAAAACTCAGCGGTGAGTCCAACCTAAAGAAGTGGTGGCAAGCTCATCATGGTAAAGGCGGTATGAATTTTCGTGCCCATAATGCTCATAGAAATGGTATGTAAGACTTCTTCAGATAGACTAAATCATCATTTTTCCTGAAACCCGTCATTTTCAAGAAACCTCGAGAAGTGCAGTTTTCCGGTACCAATAAACCAGGGCTATCCTATGGGAGCCCAGCGAAACCTCCTATTTCTTATAAAAGGGGAGTCATTTTTATGTCATCCAAACTGAAAAACTCTTCTCATCCCAAACATGGTGGCGACCTCAATTAATGCATTATTTTGGCTGAATGTCTAACATAGAGGGTAAATTCCCGAGGACTCTCTTCACATGGTTTTTGTCACTTAGTGTGAGGTTTTCCTACCAATCCAGCAACAAAGGTGGGATATTTTGAACCATGCTGAACCTAGGGACTCTGTGCCTCATTTCTATAAAACAAGTAAAGTTAGCCCTTTCCCCCCTCCAGATTTGGCTTTTTACACGTTAATGATCAACATATTGGCATTTTTTCTCCAAATAATGCACAAATTGTGATTGTGCCCATTGGGATTATGGAAATCCCGGTGGACTTTGGAAAAGGCTTGTCTTAGCGAGTTAACAAAGACAACATTCTAAACCAAAGTAGGTTTGGACATAATGCATACACAATTAATATTAGAGTGGGGGTTTATAGAAAAGTCTAGACCGATACCCTCAAGCGGACAACTTGTGAGGGAAAGGCACAAAACTGTCGACTGCATCGCTGATCGACTAGTTTTACCGCAAATAAGTCGTTACAAATTTAAAGGGTGATTTAGGAAGAGCGCGGACACTCATCAAGCGTCGTCATGGTATTAATTATGCACGAGTGAAATATGATGTGGAGCATGCTTTATGCAAAGATAAAACAACACGTTATCAAATATTTTGCATGATGAAAACAGTAAATGCAGTATTGAATGAAACGTAAATACATAAAAAGAAAGGGAAATAAGGAAGAAGTTAGTTCATGTAATATGGAAATTGTAATAAAGTAGACAAGGGAGTGAGGGTAGGGAGAGGCATGATGTAGCAATTCTTAAAAAATGTCTAAAGGAAAATGCATGTTATGACCAAATTGAGCAGAGACGCGAATTCAAATAAAGGGAAAACGGGGAAAAGTATGTACATGTAGCAATAAAAGGGAAACAAGAGCGGGATATTCATGTAACAACAAAAATGAGAGCGGGATATTTATGTAACAACAAAAATAATAAAGACACGATTATCAGAAGACTAATTCATATAGACTAAGTTTGCTAAGGTAAGAGCCTAAAAAATATCCCCAGCAGAGTCAACATGCTGTCGCGCCCCTTTTTCTCGCGAAATCGGGTTTGAACACGTGACAACTCTTTTAAGGAAGGTGTTAAAAGAGAAGAGTCACCACCTAACAGGTTTGAGGTGCGTTAGGGCACCAATTTGCAAGTAACTCTTGTTTAACTAATTAACATCACCAAAGATCGGGTAAGGGCTCAAATTACCTCGAGGAAAGGTGTTAGGCATTCCTCGAGGTCTACAACTGTGGGTCCCGGCCAAACTCGAATTATATAAATTAGTCAGACAAACAAAGTGTTAGCTTATATGAGTCCACCAAACTATAGAGCACCTGATCCTTTATGAGTTTCTACTAAGAATACCTAAGAAGCAGTAAGTAAGAGAGACAAGGGATTTTTATGTGGAAAAATTCCACACAATGGGGAAAAAACCACGACCTACACTTGTAGGCTTTCAACTTCACTAATTTGTAATCTCACTATTACAAGCCACTTTGTAATGACTCTATTACAAAGACTTCAACTTAACTAACTTATGATACTCTTATCACAAGCCACTTTGTGACTCTCTAATTACAAAGACTTTAAACTTATGACTAAACCTAGTCACAACATAAACTCAGAAATTTTACGGATTTTGGGTTTCTTAAAACATAGCTTCTAAGAAAGCAGGATAGGAGTTACAATGAATAACAAATAACAAGATTACAACCCAACTACGGATACACATAAACTCATTGTGAAACTAATCCTTTAGTGGAGTTGTCTTCTTGTTCTTGACACACCAGTGACTTCAATTCCGGATGAACACTTTAATACTTGAGAGAATATTACTAAATGTACAAGTGAATATATTTTGCCTTGCACCAGGTTGTTATACTAAAAAAGACATCACAATGGTGATGTCAAATCTTGGTACACGCTTCTTCCCAATGAGAAATGACTTCTGTACTGTCTGCTGCACTGTCGTGTGTACAGTTGCGGACAGTCACTTTCTGCAGTTGCGTTCCAGCTGTATAGTTGACTTGTACTTCTATCAGAGAACCCTAAGGGACCCGGTCCCTGTTGTGCTCCTCTTTGTAACAGTTGCGGACAGTCACTTTCTGCAGTTGCGTTCCAACTGTATAGTTGACTTGTACTTCTGTCAGAGAACCCTAAGGGACTAGGTCCATATTGTGTTCTTCCTTGTGGTTGTTCACTCATTTGCTAGAGATCAGACTGGACATTGTTCATTTGAAGTGTATACCAGGTGGTTCAGGTTCTCTATCTGGTTTTTGACAATAAGTTTGTTAGATCATCAAAATATAAGAAGCATAAGGCAAAGACATTGAAAACTCATCACAAAGACAAAGAAAGGAAGAAGTTTGGGAAGTTTTATTAAACACAAATAGTTGATTTAAATACAAGATCGTAGGGGGGTCCTAAATTTTTTAGCCTAAAGGATCACCACGTGCAACATAAATAATACTTCGTAACTCTCTCGAGATGGGGTGCTACTCATATTATTCAGCGGGCACAGACTATCATCTCCTGCAACTCGATTACTATCTTTAAGTTGTTACCTAAGGCGCACTAATTGATTCTAAGACGTACCTTATGTGTGCACCACCCGTCCCATGCCTATGGTCCAGGAGGTGTTTGGACCTCTATTTTGGGTGGTTCTAGACTTAACTTAGGTTTCTCAAAATGAGAAAACTAGGCGTTATACAAGACAAGTTGGACTTCATGTAAAAGCAATTAAGGCTCAGGTTAGCCTCCACACTTAGACAACAAATGCACACAACGAATTATGCGCTAGACAACAAATGCACACAAACGAATTATGCGCTTGACAGTTTCAGAATTGAGACGAGTTAAGGTTATTAAGCCCTATAGACATGATTTCTACATAAACTTGGAATTCAAACATGCAGGCAGTTTTAGATGCAAGATGCTATTTTAGAGGCATGCTTTCCGAACAACTATATATTTTAGGGAATCTGGTAATGCGTACTGAATACTAAAATTACAGATTGTAAGTATTTAAACCTATAGACATGATATCTAGGTGCAGTATTTGGCAGTGATAGCCATGGAAGACATTCAGAACTACTCAGTTTGATCCTATAGGCATGCTTTCTAATAGTGGCAACGAAACAGTGTTGAAAGTTCAATATTAGCCCTTAAAAATGAGTTTATCCTATAGGCAAGATTTCTATAATTAGCGATTAAAATTGGTTTTAGATCCTATAAGCATGTCTCTTAAGTGAGTAATTATAACAAAAAATACATTAACCAATTAAAACCCTATAGGCATGATGTCTAAAATGCAGATTTGTAGCACACATACTAATATAATCCTATGATCATGGTATCTAGTGAATATGTTGCAATTGAAAGATTGGTCATTTTATCTCCTATAGGCATGGTATCTAATAAACATGTAGAAGCAGAATATGTTAAACGAATTAATCACCTATAGGCAGGTTATCCAACACACATAGTAGTAGAACATGTTCGAGCAAATTAAATACATATAGGCAGGATTTCTACACGTTTCATGCAAACATTAAAATAAACCCATTTTCCCAATTCTACTAATACCCTAATTGTTATTACAACATTATTACAGACCTAATAAGTGAAATAAATTACAAAATTTCAAAATAGCTATAGTAGGCCTAAAGCAGGCCCAAAGTATACCCAGCCTGGCCAAGCCTTCAATCTCAAGTCCACATAGTTTCACAATATCCCAGAAAATAATCTTCATAGCCAAAACCCAGTAGCCATCAAAGATTCAGAAAACAGCCATGTAAACAAGCCCATTGACTTATTCAGTAGGTAGAAAGGGTGTAGGATGGTGCATTTAGGACATAGTGCCAAGGAACCTTAGAGCCTAGTGTGTCAGAGTTCACAAGGGTCTCAAAATGGACCCCGAGCAGTGCTCACACTAGGGAGGTTAGGAGAGGAGATTAAGGGAATGACTAAGGACCAAGTCCTAGTGTGTCAGAGTTCACAAGGGTATCAATTGGACCCCGAGTAGTGCTCACACTAGGGAGGTCAATGATAGGGCTTAGGTAGCCTTGGCTTTCAGCCGGCTAAGAATGAGAATTCAAAAGAGCCCAGGTAACAAGTGAAAGAGAGTAAACTAAGGTTGAGAGACAACACTGAAGGATACAAACATTGTCAAGTTGAGCACACAGAGCAGATAATCGAACATGCTTTAGGTTTTAAAAACAGACTTAGCAAAGATTCAGAAGAACAAATTCAACACCTAGTGCATAAGTAGTCACACCTTAACCAGATAGGTTTGCAGGATTGGTATACATAGACTCATAGTAAGGAAAAGATTCAAATTATACTAAGTATAGGTGCTAGTGTTGGCAACAAAATTTAGACAGGATGAGAACAGATCATTGCAACTACTGGGAAGTCAAGACATGCTAGAAGCATACTAATAAGGAACATGATCAAACATGCTACATAGGCAAGATATCATCATAGCAAATTCAGAATTGGACAGGAGACAGACTTATGCTATATGGTTAATGTATATATTCATGCTTTGAACACAATCAACAAGTCTATTAAAAGAGATACGAGTCATGCAAGTAAAGCATGTTCAAGTAACAGGATTGATAGCAAATTAAACAACAAAGAGATGCAAAGGTCCTAAACATTAGTAAGTTGCAACACATAGGCTAGATAAGCTTGAAAAGAATCTAATTAACTCGAGTTAGTTTTGGGCATGTTTCAAATTACCAACATAATGAAGTCAAAGGCTAAAAAGGCCTAACACTGAAGTACAACAATCAGAATTGTACGCAAGAACAACCCAGAAAAACACATTAAACTACAACCTCCAGAATTGAAAACATGTGCAAACCACAGATACATGGGAATGAAACTATGAGGTCCAGTAACTTACCAGTTAAGCGAAAATACAAGAAAGAAAAGAAGTCCATAGTATTTTGAAAATTAGCAAAGAACAAGAACCCAGAATTTTAGTAGCCGTGGCTTTTAGCCGGCCAAGAACAAAAGTATAGAATGAAATAATGAAGGAATAACAAAATAGAGCTTTAAATTTTAGTGAGATTATAGCGATTCAAGTCTGTCTAAAAGGGAATTTAAGTGAGCAACAAACAAGGAAACCCAGTAATTTAAGCAACCAACAAAGTAAATAATCATGCAAATTGATCTGAAAATCAATTTTAAGAGAGAGATTTGGAAACCCTAACTTTTAAGGAAAGTTAAAAGTTGGCAGAATCTAAACAAAAAATCAAACTCACACAGAATAGGACGAATATGGACAAAAATAACAATCCAAATCAGAGATTTGAACCAATTTTGGTTCGATTTGAAGAGATCTGTAAACCCTAGTTTTAGGGTAAGTAAGAATCAACAGAAAATACACAAAGATTCGTACCCATAATAGAACAAATGATGAATATAAACGGAATAGCAGAAAGGTCAAGGATTTGGACCAATTTTGGTTCGATCTTGATGAGATCTGCTTGCCATGTTTAGGCAAGCAGTATAGAAGAATAACTAGTACTAGGGAGAGGTCATATATGGCAAGAAACGGCCATGGAATCCCATGTTAGGTGGGATTAAGAGAAGGATTTGGGGGGAAGACGACTAGGGTTTAGTTGATGAAGAAAAGAGGGGTTTGAGAGAATATGAGGGTGACAGATTGTAGGGAAATCGGTTAGGGTTTTAGGTCTAGGGTAATTAAAACCGGGGGGGGAGGGAAGATGTGGGTCATTGATCTTGAAAGATCAACGGCTGGGATTTAAAGATTAAAGGAGCGGGTTAAAATAGAACGGGTGGCGACCGGGTTGAGTATGGTTTGGGCTAGGGGTTATTGGGGCAGTGTATGGGTAATTGGGCTAAGGTTTGGGTAATTTTAGGTCTGAAAATAGGTTTAAAATTAGGCTATTATTTAAATACCCAATACTTTATCAATAAATAATTTACAAAAGTAATTAGTAGATAACAAAATATTATTGTGCACTAAAATGATTAAAAATAACTACTCAAGAAAGAAATCATGAGTCGCCTCCAAATCAAGACCGAGTAATGACAAAGTTAAAATAAGCGTTGTCATGTGCTTCCAGTAATATAAATGGAAGGGGTTGGGTTCCTCCTAGCGCTCCATCAAATCAAACAACTCAAAGGGTCGACAACAACACCCCAAGGGGTGAAGTCAGTTTTGATGACGCCATGGGAACCGGTATGGGATCTGGGAATGACCTTTTCAAAATCGAGCTCATAAGGTTTATGAGGGAAATGAACACCGAATGGATCAGATTCCGAGCGCACCACTAGTTTTGAAAGTCCCAGATTCAAAAAAATACATGTAGTTGCCATTTAAGCCAAGCGCAGCGCCAGAGTTAACTCCAAAAAGGTTCAAAATGCTGGACATACCAAATTATGATGGTACCTCGGATCCACAGGAGCACATCACAACCTACACCACGGTTGTAAAAGGGAACGATTTGGCTCAACATGATATCGAGTTGGTCTTGTTGAAGAAGTTTGGCGAAACCCTCACAAAAGGGGCCCTGACATGGTATTCAGTCCTACCCTAGCATTCAATTTACTCTTTCGAGATACTTGCAGGTTCATTTATTAAGGCCCATGCCGGGGCAAGGAAGGTCCAAGCCATGAAGGCGGACATATTTAGGATTGCGCAAGGTGAATCTGAATTACTACGAGAATTCGTTATCCGATTCCAAAAAGAGAGGATGTTATTATCGGTTGTACCAGATGAGTGGGCAGAAGAGGTGTTCATAAAGGGTTGAACCCACAGAGCTCCAAAAGTGTAAGGAAAGCCTACTCAAATTTCAAGCAACCACATGGGTAGATGTCCATAACCGTTATGAATCAAAAAGGAAGGATAGAGGACGATCAGCTCGGGTTCCCAGCATCAACCAAGGGACAAGACAGAGACAAGAACCAGGACAAGGTTAAAATTGACTTCGATGCAGATTGGTAGTCTTTTAAAGTTCGTTTCCTACCATATGGAAGAGCCAAGGGATGCAACAACAAATGTTTCTGATCCTCGGAGAGATTCGCTCCCAATAGAAAACCCGACTACGGCCGACAAGAAAAAGAGGTACCGGGGGCCTTGGACTCCACATATCCCAAGTTATCGAATTCCAACTTCAACATCAGCTTAGTGGAGTTAGTATCGATGATGAGGAATAACAACAAGCACGATTCCCAAAACCAATCATATCTGATCCTAGCCAAAGCGATCCAACTTGTGGTATGAATATTATGGGACTCACGGTCATAGAACTGGGGATTGTCGGTATCTACAAGAAGAGGTGGCAACACTATTGAAGAATGGACATCTCAAGGAATGTTTTAATGATCGAGCCAAAAACAACTACGACCGAAGTCGGGATAATGTAGAGCCTTCAAAGACGGCAGAAGACTCCCTTCGTTTGACTATCAACATGACTTTCGGAGGTAATGAAATCAACGGTGTAACTTTCTTGGCGGCTAAGAAAACAAAGATATCGGTGACTCACAACAAGAGACTCTGGAAAGTCGTAGAAGATGATATCAACTTCACGGAGGAAGATGCGGACAGACTTCTTCTGTCGTATAATGATGCTCTAGTAATCTCTCTTAATGTTTTAGATTTCAAAATTAAGTGTGTGTTGGTGGACCCAGGAAGCTTAGCCAACATCATCCAATACAGAGTGTTGGAGCAAGCAAATCTAACTGGAGTGTTGGGTCGAGAACCAAGCATGGACGTTAAAAATTGAAGTTTGAGCCGCACTCTGAGAAAATGCCACTACCGCAGCATGTGGGGCGGCGCGTGGGGTGCTGCGCTTGTACAAATTCCTTCCATCAGTTAGAACTTAGCTCTCTAGATTTCCCCGCTAAAGCCTTGCATGGCGCTTCGCCCCATGCGGTGCACTTGTGTAATTTTTACAAAGGAAATGTCCTATTTCGTCTAGGAGAAGGTGATTTCGTCTGGGCCGACTCTACTTGGTATAAATACATGGAAAAATGTTATTTCCTGGACTATTGACACATATTCGATCTAAGAAGTCTAATAAGGAGTTGGAAGAACATGCGCACAAGGATTTCATCATTCCTTCCGCACTTAAGACACGAGTTTGGATTGAATTTATGTTTTCCTATACTTTAATTTTATTTGTGATGAATTGCTTCATATATATGGAGTAGTTCTATTTAGGGTTTGATGGATTTGGTGTACTGAAGATTGTTTGTGTATTATAACTCTAGTTTTATGTATTGATGCGTTTTTGGATCATTTAATTGTTGCATATATATTCACTTGTTCATGTAACCAAAAGAGGCATAACTTGTGATATCTTCGCATTATATTTTTGGTTGAGTTCTTTAATTCTTATTAGTAATTGAAAGAGGCTAGTTGAATTATTGATTAAACCGAGTTAGGAGAATAAATGAAAGAAATTTTCCTAAAGACCAATCCACTATGTATTCTTGCATATCTTCACGTGCTTAAATTGGTTCATCTTGTGAGGTTAAGACTTAATCGAGAGAGGATTTTTTGCTGAACATTTTAACTAATAATTGAGTGAATTCAAGAGACTCACTTAAACATTATAAGTGAATTACATAGAGTTAGATCCCAAAAACTTATCTCGCATTTATCCTATCAACCCCTATTTTCCCCCGTTGATAACTTCCTTGCTTATCTTTGTTTCGATTGTCATTAGTCAATTACTTTAGATTCTTAGTTAATTTTAGTTAGAAATCATATAAACCTCAATTTTTGATTCTCTTGGATAGCGACCAAGATGGAAACTACGAGAATATTGTTTAAATCTAATCCCTGTGGATACGATATTATACTATACTATATTTTATTAGCAAGCATAATTTAAGTGTGTATTTCAAGCTCATCATGGAGCTATCTCGTTAACAATATGTTTAAAAATCATATAGTCAAAACAATGGAGGTATACATTGATGTGTTAGTTAGGTCTTTGAATGTAGGAGATCATTTAAAACACCTCCAAGAAACTTTCAATATCTTGAGGAAGCATGACATGAAACTTAACCCCGAAAAATGTGCGTTCGGGGTTGGTTCTAAAATATTCTTGGGGTTCTTGGTCTCATAAAGAGGAATCGAGGTGAATTCCGACAAAAATAAAGCTATTGAGGACATTCCGGACCAATTGACAAATGTAAAAGAGGTACAGAGCTTGATCGGAAGATAGGAGGCCCTAAGTAGATTCATCTTGCAATCCTCTGAAAGTGTTATCACTTCTTCTCACTTCTCAAAAAGAAAAATAATTTCAAATGGACCCCGGAATGCCAACAGGCCTTGAAAGACTTAAAAGATACCTATCAAGCCCCCCCCCCCCCATTATTGTAAAAACTGGAGGAAGGCGGGCAGTTGCTAATATATCTAGCGGTCTCATAAGTATCGGTAAGTGTCGCTTTAGTCCGAGAGGAAGAAGGTACACAATTTCCTACTAATTATGTTAGCTCTTGTAGTCGCCTCTCGAAAGCTTAGGCCTTATTTTCAGTGTTACCCGATAGCCATTGTGACAATCTTTCCATTAAGGAATGTCCTTCACAAGCATGAGTTGTCAGGCCGGTTGGCTAAATGGGCAATCGAAATTAGTGAGTTCAACATCGAGTACAAGCCATGGACTTAGATCAAGTCATAAGTTTTGGAAGACTTTGTGGCTGATTTTAGTCCCGAATTGATGCCCTTGGATGATAAGGAATCAGTGCTGGTGTCGGTAACGACATCAGGGGTTTGGACCTTGTTTATGCATGGAGCTTCCAATCTAAAAGGGTCCAGTCTCGGGGTAGTCCTAGTCACGCCCTCGGGAGAAACCCTGAGGTAGGTCATCAAGACAGCTCCATTAACTAACAATGAAGCGGAGTATGAGGCTTTGGTTCCATTACTTGAACTGGCCCGAAGACTTGGCTCCTAGGTCATCTAGATAAAATGTGATTCCCAGCTGGTATTAAACCAAGTGTACGAGATTTTTGACACAAAGATAGAATGCATGCAACAGTATGTGAACAAGGTTCAGGTATTACTTGTACGGTTCAAGAAATGGTTGATAATTCACATTCTAAGGGGGAAAATGTGGAATCGGATAAATTGGCCAATTTAGCGTCATCTACAGAGATGAAAGGATCTGGCTCTGGTACTGTCATTCAACTTCTACATTCGATATTGGATGTGTATGGTTACTGCAAGGACAATTCAATAAACCTAGTCTGGGACTGGAGAAATGAGTTCATCGAATATCTTCACCATGGCAAATTACTCAAAGACCTAAAGGAATCCTAGGCACTACGAACCAAAGCAGCTCGTTACTTCCTCGTAGATGGGAAATTGTATAGATGATCATACCAAGGACCATTGGCCCGATATTTGGGAGCCTCGAAGGCGGACTGCGTGATGAGAGAAGACCACGAGGAAATTTGCGGGAACCATTCTGGTGCAGATTCATTAGTTCTAAAGCTAGTTAGGGCCGGTTACTATTGGTCCGGATGGAGCAGGAGGCAAAGGCATTCATTCAGAAATGCGACAAATGTCAATGCCATGCGTAGTTGGTGCACTAACCAGCAGAACGCTTGCATTCGGTGTTGTCCACATGGCCATTCATGAAATGGAAAATGGACATAGCCGATCCTCTGCCACTAGGCCCCAGAAAGGTAAGATTTTTGTTAATTTTAACTGACTTCTTCACTAAATGGGTTGAAGCAGATCCTTAACAAAAGATCTGTGAATGCGAAGTAATGGACTTCATATGCGACCACATAATCTGCCGATTTGGAATATCGAAGGAAATTGCTTGTGACAACGGGCCGCAATTCATAGGCTCAAAAGTCACAAATTTTTTGGAAGATTGGAAAATCAAGAGGATTACATCTTCACCATACCATCCGAGTGCTAACAGACAAGCTGAATCAACAAATAAGGTGATTATCCAAAAGCTTAAAAAGAAGCTAGAAGCTGCTAAAGGCAAATGGCTCGATGAGCTTTTAGGTGTACAATAGGCATACCGGACAACGACGAAGTCAAGCATGGGAGAAACACCTTTCTCTCTTGTATGTAGGCGGAATCTTTGATACCAGTGGAAGTAAGGAAACCAACTTTAAGGGTTTCCTAATCAACGAAGAAGCAAGTGTTGGTGGTGACGATGGACTAGCTAGACGAACACTGGACTTGGCGTACGTGAGGATGGTGGCCCAAAACCAAGGGATGGAAAGATATTACGATTAGAGGGCCAACCTCCACTACTTCAAACTAGGAGACTTGATTTTAAGAAAGGTGACTCAGAGCACTCGTAAAGTTAACGACGGGAAGCTGGGTCTAACATGAGAAGGTCCTTACCAGATTTCAACTGTTACCGGTAAAGGATCGTACGAATTGGAGAATCAAGATGGAGTCTGTTGACCAGTAACTGGAACGTGACTCACCTCAAAAGGTACTACTACCGATGTATCCTATAAATAATGAAAGTATTTGTTATACTCTTTTTCCTTCCAACCAATTTTTGTCCCAATCGGATATTTTTGGCAAAGTTTTTAACGAGGCAGCAACGGAAAGCATACTACGAAAGGAGCGTCATCGGTAAGTATAAAACCTTTAAATAACAAGGCATTGGAATCTTCACATCAATGATAAACTACTATGGAGATGGTTAAATAATCTTTGGGTCGATGAAAAATCGCTAATGGAAAGCGAAGCTTGCCATCAAACCAAAGACTATTTAACCATTCACAAGTTGTTTCCACTAATGAAGAAAGACTTCCAGCGTTCTAATTCACATACTTCGCATTCGAACATTGGGGGAATAGTATAATATACGGTAACAAGAATGCCACAAAAATCGAGGACTGCTAGAACCGAGAACAATAATGTCTCATCAGGACTGGAGACTGCATGACCAACCTTGAAGAAATAAGTTGTACTAGTTAGCCACATATATTGACAGTTTTTTTTAGTTTATCAAATGAATGCTTGTGTACTTTTTTAAAGATATAAGGAATAAAATAAAGTCCTTTTATTTTTATCTTAATCTTGTCTAAATGATGAGTTTTTTTAAGTCCATTAGGCATTGTGCCTAGGGTTAATTTTCATAGATGTAAAATAGAGTACAGCAAGGAGGGGCACAAAAAACGTAGCCTTCGGGAATATGGTGGATACACACTTGGTCATCCTAACTTGATAACTAAATGGATCTTGAAAATTATGTGAAGTTAGACCTATAATGATGTGTCAATTGCCTATCCATAACTGATAGACAATTGGGTATACAAAAATATGATGAAGTGAGCCTAGGTCAACTATACAAAAAAATGCACAAGTGAACCTAAATCTACTATGTGATTGGGTTGAAAGTGCATGGTACATATACAATAAGACCTACATCTACAGTAGAATCTCCCTATGGAGAATGACAAATGTTGATAGTGGCATGAGGAACTATCTTCAATTTTGCTTTGACAATGAGGCCAGAGAAAGCCAAATTGAAAATAATTATCAAAAGAGCCCCTGTATATGATTGAGGTTGCTGATTCTGCATGATATTCTTGACATAAGAGATTAAGCAGTTGTTGGTTACTTTGATCCCGAAGACTGGTTGAGATGGTAGGTTGTGGGAGCTAAGGCAAATCTTCTCACACACTTCACCCTTTGTGAAGAGACTGCTACAATATGCAATTTTCTGCATCTGAAGGCTGATGAAAGGCATTGCATGGCAGCTAGGTATGTCCTATTGGATACCTGTTAAATGCATGCAAGTGTGTGATATTGAGTAACTGATATGCCTTGAGTCTTTGATATGCTCTTAATAGATTGAGCAAAAATTGTGCTAATACCACACTCCGAGGACATCTCAATGGTAAGCACAAAGCACTCAATATGGTTCCTGCAGAGTAAGCAAATTAGTTAGTTGTGGAACTATGTTGAGGTTCTAGTTGATGAAGGGTTGAGTGTTGGTGTCCTGCATCATGTACTAGTTCTGCATCAATGAATTACAGAGGGTTGGAGTGTCCTGCATGTTAGGATTCCTGCGTGAGTTGATTTTATCATTTGAAAGTTAAAAAAAAATTCAAATGCTTGTGCCAGAATGAACATGAGACGTCCTTTTCAAGAAATCCGTAAACATAAGAGAGCCCTCTCTTATAAAACCCTCATAGTAAAGGGTTAATTCTGGAAGAATTTATGCCCGGAATCAAAAAGCTATTGGATGAAATATAACCGAAGCTTTAGCCAATTCAATGCAAAGAAACTATATTTTGCACAAAACTTAAGCAAAAACTCTTTATTTATCAAAGTGCCAAACTCGGTGAAAAGCTTGGCAGAATACAAGAAAAATAAGAGAAAAAGTAACTAAGCATCATTGCCCCTGGAGCCCCAAGGGAGAGAGGGATTTGTGCTCCCCTTAGTGGAGGAAGGCGGTTCAGCTGCCGGTCTGGGTCTTCATTTTCTTATTCCTCAATCTCCCCTTTGGTCCCAGAAGACTCAAAACCAGTACTCGAGGAGTCAGTTGCAGCGGGTCGAGCCGGAAGGCATTTACGAGCAGATAACTCCAGTCCTCGGGCCTAGGCAATACAATCATCCATATTAGCGATGCCCACTTTGGCCTCTTCTGAGGTTTTCCTCCTCATATGATATATGACATAAGTCTTTTCAAATACGAGGGAATGCCCTTGGTCCTGAAGATTTACTTGGAGCCTATCAATTTCAGCCTGAAGGCCGTCTCTATCGGATCTCAAGGCAATAAGGCGAGAATCGAGCTCAACATTTATAGTTGAGTGAATCCGATTCTGATCTATGGACCTCTTGAGACTTTCCTCCATCTTGGACCTCTTTTTTTCTATAGCATTGGCCTCCTCAATTTTGGAACTTAAGGCTGCCTTTATATTATTTAGTTTCTCCTCGAAGGCAGACTCGCGCTCGGTTATAGCAAGCACAGCGTCGTAGAGCTCGGTCCACTTAGCCTTAACCTCTTGAAGTTGCTTCCGTAATTGAGTGGCTTCGTGGATATATGCCATTTTATCTTGCTCGCTCAGCTGCAACCGGGCCTCAAGCTCACCATTCTTAGTAGCTTTTGCCTCCAACACCGACAGGTGCAAAACAAGTTGGTTCCTTTCCACCAACAATTGATCCCGCTCGAAAGCAAGTCCTTGCTTATCGAAGAACAGTCTCTGTAGGCCTTCGGAAGCGAGAAAATTGACCTATAAAAAATGTATCATATTTAGGGCTTATATTGCAAAAGGTAAATGGAAAAGAAGTTACAAGAAAAAAAGTGTGATATCGCTGCTGCGCTACGCATGGCATTGTTTAAAAAGCATTCCCTTGTAAGGGAGCGCATTTTCTTCCAATCTTTTCTGAAATTTCTTATATTGCAGAAGGTAAATGGAAAAGAAATTATAAGAAAAAAAGTACGGTACCGCTACTGTGTTGTGCATGGTATTGTTTAACAAGCATTCCCCCAAAAGGGAGCACATTTTCTTCCAATCTTTTTCTGAAGCCAGCAACTTCAGATAGTTCGCAAGCTCTAGCGGCTTGGACAACAGATGGCACTCCATCGAAACAGAAAGAGTTGTACTTCTCCTCCCTCAAGGATCTGGGAAAGGGGGTGAATAATTGTGCACTAAATTCCGATAGTAAGGAGTTTGAGGAGGAGAAGCATCCCTTTCTATAACATTTGTTACCGGTGGGGGAGATGTAGTTGGTGTTGGTGGTGAAGGTGCAGCTGGTGTTGGGGGCGTGAAGTTATTGGTATGGAAGGATGAGAAGCAGATGCGACCGGGGCAGTGCTGATCATTATTTTACCCATGGTCGAAGGCAGAAGAGGCCAAGGGTCCAAACTCTTTGGACCAGAAGCAGTAACGAGGATTGGAAATGGAGAATCAACATTATCCACCAAGTCCATCTCGCCCCAAAGTTCTTGGGTCTCTTTTGCAAATGAGTTTTTAAGCCCCCCCATCCCCCGACAGAGCATACGTTTGAGCTGATGAAGATATTTTTCTCATTTGAAGGGAAGCATCTCCATCACTAGCTTCCCCGTCATCATCGAGGATCACTGTGACTGTGGCCGCTCGACCGTTGTTTCCTTTATCTTCTTTCTCTAAGCCCTAGCTGAGGAAGAGCATTGCTTTTTTGGTTGCTTGTTCTCAAGCTGGGGACTAAGAGAAGAGGTTCCCTCACCGGAAGCAGATCCATGGACACTGCTTCGAGCAAGGGCACTTTGCAGCACCCTCCTGGCCTCTTTGGGGTCAGCTAAGACATCGACCTCAAAGCAGGTGACAGAGCCTTGCGGAAGTCCAAAATAAAACAAAAAACGAAGTTAGCAACTTTTTATGAAGTTACTTGTGTTCGTACAAAGATAAAAGGAAGAAGAACTCGGATTACCATAATTTTTGACATTCCACCCGTATTTAAGGGTCATCTACTTCCACCGGCAAGATTCTGGTGTTGTGATTTAGAGAATTTTCTGGACATACTGGTCCAAGATGTCTCCCATCGGGTAGCTGAAACAAAATAAACAAGAAGATCATCAACAACGAAAACAATCTTTTCATGAAGATGGAAATGTATCGAAAACTTACAAAAGCGATTCCATGGCTCAGGAAAAAAAGGAGTTGTGACCAGGATGATGTCCCTAATAGCGATGATGATGAATCATTCCATCCACCTAAGGTCATTGTCATCATCCACGCTGAGCGTAGAGGCCGCATTTGCTAAAGTTTATTACTCCCCCATAGAAAATTTTGGGAAAGTAAAGATTCATCATGTGTGCAAGGGCTAGAGTTTCCCTGGTCTCCGTGCACAGTTGGCGAAGGCAAGCCACTATTCTCCATACCGATGGACCTACTTGTGCTAGGAAAGCTTGGTACCGGTAGAAAAACTCCAAAACAATGGGGTCGACCCCTTCATTTGACCCCAGGAGAATGGACCTAAGGTAAAGGGAAACGTATAGACATATGTAAAACCCTTCTTGGTAAAGGTTACCCGTTCTATCATGTTCGGGCAAGGATTATATGATCAGGTCAGTTGCATTCCTCCTCCAAAGTAGGGATTCTAGAAAGACGCATAAGGGGCCTTCTCTTGGAAGTCATTAGCAGTACTGAGGTATTTTGGTATGATGGTGCTACCAGTGGGAGGTTCATAATCGACCTCAGTTTCTTTGTCCTTATTTTTCTTTAGGCCTCCACCGAATAGGAGACCAGAGTTTCCAAAAAGGGCAATGAAAGAAGTCATGGTAATAATAGGTTAGAGAAAACTTTTGTTATGAGCATTGAAGAAAATGGAAAATTTTCATATAGAGAAGAAGAAGAAGAAGAAGAAGAAGGACTTATGAAAAATAAAACTTTGGAAGTACAGGTGTAAAGTAACGACTTGAAGTAAAGATATAGACAACATAAATTGTGGTCATGATTACCTCGAAAATCAGCAAAAATCTTTGCTAAATTGTTAGGCAACACGTGTTCGGAGTATTAAATACGAGAAAAGCGTCATTTCAAGCGCCAGAGACTATCAGGAACTTTCCCGCCAAGAAAGAGGTCTTCACCAACCTCCTGGTAACACAAAGATATATCACCAGAAAGTAAAGAGACTATCTGTATGGGATGAAATTGGTTTATAATAAATGATCGAATGATAGCATGACACGTGGAACCGAAGATATGTAAAAGGCAAGTCTAGTAAAACCCAGTACCGGATACGACAACTGCAATCAGTATCAAGTAAATTCCACAGAGAGCATGGTCAACGAGAGCAAATCGATTATTTGTCATCGGATAGCATTCAATGAGAGAGAAAGAATATATTTTGGCATTAAATGAGCAACTGTTATAAAGAATATTTGCATTCATGGTCTGCCATTGCATATTCATCAATGACACCTTTATTATCATTTAAGTGTGGCTTAATTCTAGCATCTAGTTTTCTAGGTATAGCTGTAAATAGCAGGCTCAGTAGCCATTGTAAGACACAAAATTCCTGTCAAACATATACTATAATTTACTTTTGCTCTCAATTAATAATTTTACTTATTCTTATCATTGCTTTCACTTTTGTCCTCAGAGACGTTGCGCTCGGAGCTAGGCTTGTCATCTTCTTTAATTTCAATTACTAAATCTCTTGTTAATCTTATTTCTTTATCTTTTTTGGATCAAATCAGTTCGCATGTCTATAAATTACGTATACAATTTAACTATATTATTTTACGGGTAAAAATTCAAAAAGTATTTACCAAGAAAAGAGACTACAAATAAAAAAATTCCATTCACTTGGAGAAGTTTGTATTCTTTAAATTTTTGTAACCTAATGAGTCAGGATAGTCTATCTAAAAAATTCCTAACGCGCCAATTTCTTTCTAAAGATTTTTCAAATACAAATTTTAAATACTATTTCATGTAGTCTAGTTATTTGTGTAGCCAGGGAGAGTCAAAACAATTTCTGTTTTTTTTCTAATAAGCAACAAAAAACTCTAATTATTTTCAAGTGTTTCACTAAGAGCGGAAATAAATAAATATCAGATATGTATAATTTAATGGAATGACCACTTCTAACTCGATACATAAGATTGTTTTCCTTAAAAGACCTAAACCTTGGAAATTTTAAAAACATAAAAGCAACACATGGAAAATATATCAAATTTCTTATCAAACATTAAGAAATATTTTGAGAAGTTTATCAACATTTGATAATTATTGGCCACCTGTTTCTTTTCTACAAGGAATTATAATAAAAGTAACGGCTTTCATACATCCATATGTTTACTTATATAACGTTAAGATCACATTCTCAAGTTTTATTTATTTAGGTTTTCTTGAAATCTAATTCATTGAATTTTATAGCTTTTCATTTCTCTTATTAGTTATGGATATTATTTTTTTAAAAGTCACATACCCAGTCAAAAGTATATTAAAAATCCCAAGTCAACAGTTTCTATAATAACTATATTAATTTCAAATAACAGTAGCCAAACACAATCCCAAGATTGAATTTAAGGAGCAAAACTCTAGAATTTAAATAAAATGACATACTAAAATAGGCTAAACAAAATGATGGCCCTTGCTTTAGCTGACTTTAATTGATTACTAGCCCCCCTTAACACATGTTTTTTTCCATGACATACAAATTCAATTGTTCTGTTTCCAAAATCAAACAAGATTCTGCCTAATGTGCTTAACCATTGTACTCCCAGGACTGTGTCAATATTGCCCAAAGCTAAACGGAGGAAATCTGAAGAAAAGGTAGTACCTTGCCACTGTCACTGCAAATTCCTGCATACAGAAGCTATTTGCACCTTCCTGCCATCAGCCATACTAATAGATTGTTCAACTATAGAATTGGCTTTACATCCCAATTTCTTGGGTACTGCTTGATCAATGAAGTTATAAACTCTTTCAGTATCAATCAATATCTGTAAGGGACTATTCTCATGATAGCATGTTACTCTGATAGTTTGATATCTACTAACTCCAGTAAATGTTTGTAAGGAGATAGTCATAAACTCGTCACTCCCTTCCATGATCTCCTGTACCAACTCCATATATTTTTCATCATCTCTGGTGTCTTCCTCAATTATATCCACTAGAAACAACTGCTTCTTTGCCCTGCAGTTATACCTTTGCACATATCATTATAGAAAAAATATGTCCCTTTATCTCTTTTTTCATCCATTTCATTAGTAGATAACCTCTTACTATAATTGTTACCGGAAGGTCTACTAGGAATGTTAGAATTAGATTCAAAGGACTTCTTGAATGTTGAAGTTGATAAAGGAATCTTCTGAAAACCTTGTGGTTTAACATGCTGGGAGTAGGTAGGATGGAATTATGTAACCACTTAACATGTTTAAGATCCAATGACTAAGCTTGTGCTTCAAAAACACATTATTGCAATCTAGCAATTTTATAAGCTTGCATAAGTGTTCTAGGTCCTTGAATCTTAACAACCTTGTTAAGTTCTGGTTTCAACCCTCCCAGGAAACAACTGATAGCATTTTCAGTCGACAAATTAATTTCATTCAACAGTCTATTAAATTTAATTTGATAATCCTTCACATAACTAACCTATCTCTGATTTTAATAGCCTCTATAGGATCTTCAGACCCATCCCCAAATCTATCATGTAAGGCCAAAAAGTATTTAGTCCAAGTTGGAAATATATCCCTATTTCTAGATCTCATATACAACCTATGCCACACAATTGCATCACCATCAAAATAAAAACAAGCGACTTTCACCCTTTTCTCAAAGGCAACTTCCTCGAAAGAAAAAACATGATCCACCCTATACAACCAAGATTTCAAGTCATATCCAGAAAATCGAGGAAAATCAAGTCGAGAATATCGAGTGAAAAAACTATTACCAGTTGGAGCAGAACTGGTTTGAACTTTCTTAGAACGACCCATACAAACAAGACCTACAAATTCACCATCAAATGAGGATGCTATTCCTTTGTCTTATTGCTTAATAATTCCAATTGCCTCCTTAATTTCGAGCAATTCCTTATCTGTTTGCGCGTTACGAACATTCATACTGGTCAATCCCTCCATCAACTTCTGTAATTAATCTTGAATTTATGAGAATTTGCCTTCCATGTTTTCCATAAGTTTGCCTTGATTCTTATATTTGCTCATGTTAATGCCGAGGAACGACAACTCTGATACCAAATGATGCAATATAAGAACTGGAAAATGAGTATAATTGAACTAGGAACTCAAGCCCGAAGAGAATGGTAGCTAAACAGGAATCTCAGAGATTCTAGCTAAGAAGAAATAAAGATGAAGAGAGTAGTTTGACCTTATTTTCTGAAAGAATCCAATTGGTATGATAACAATGTATTTATAAAACTAAAACAACTCAAATGACTCTCATCGATCCTTAACGATTACAGTTATAACTAACTCCTAACTAACTTGTCATGTTAGCTGCCAACTTAGCTCTTCTCTAATCTTGCATCAATTGTAGAGAAGAAAAATTCACATACAAAAGCACTATATGTGATTAATTCAATGTCCAATTAATAAATAACACGTGTCACATTAGTAAGCTTTTTAACCAAAATTTTTGCTTCTCACGTGCCATTGGGAAAGTATGCTTTCTTACCCACACATCATCACTTAAGGAGGTAATTTCACTTGGAACAAGAAAAAAGAAGAGCTTGAATGCTTGTAAAGTTCCAATAAACAATCGAGTTTTCCGAACAAGTTTAGGATGCAAACCCTGTGTCTTTCCTATATTTAACAAATTAAAAGCCGCTCATCTAGTGGAATTAGTCGAACAAAGCAAATGGGCAGATTAGTCAACTCATCCAAAAAAAATTATGGAAGCTACAGTAAAACACCTTTTTCTGGCCAATAAAGCTGCTTTATTCAACTAAATTACATAATAGGAAAAAAATAGAAGGGCGCGTATTCAGCTACCAACATAAGCAAAATTCAAAGAGCGTTGTGCTTGTAACCACAATAGCACATGGAATGACCAAACTACCCTCTTTAGCAATCAAGTATGTTGGCGCTGCTAACTCCCACTTGTAGAATAATAAAAAATTCTTGCAAAAAAACTATTTAGTTAATTGTTTCATAGAAAAAGATTTTTGCAGAAAAAGCTATTTAGTAGAATTGTTTCTACTTTAACTAGAGACATGTGATGCTCCAAAAGTGAAACATAACCTAACTTGAAAAATTCACACCTTTTGAGTAGAAAGAATTTAGCTATGGTTACTGAAATAAAAAAGGAATTTTCATCTATTATGTTATATTATAAATTTAATTACCATTAAAAAGGTCCTCATTTAATTACATATTCTATACATAATTACCACGCTGTATCACGCTAACCGGTTTTAACAATGCAGTTGAACGAACATCCGGAGAAATCACACTCCTCGTCTTGGCGACGTCACTCTGAAAACCACATTCCACATCATGGACCAAGATACGGCGTATAACGACATAATAGGTCAACCCTGGATACATGCCATGCAGGTCATCCCATCCAGCTTGTACCAAGTTATCAAGTTTCCCACGCCATGGGGAGTGTTCAGCATACGAGTAGAACAACGCACTTCCCGAGAATGCTATCGCATCGCCCAGGATTGTACATACACCCAACAAATGAAGGTCAAAGCAAAAGAGGCATAGCAATTAACAGGGTTGAGGTCGAGCAGTGGTAGAAGACCTCAACCTCGTCCAACTTGATGATAACGACCACAACAAGAGAGCCTACATCGGCCTCAAGCTTCAGGAACCAGGTAAACTCCGTCATTTCTTAACTAATAACGCAGACTTGTTTGCCTTTTCCCGTGCAGACATGCCAGGTATCCCGAAGGAGATAGCGACACACAAATTGAACATCGGCCCATTTTACCCTCTGGTAATGCAAGTTAGGTGGAAGTTCAATTCTTCTATAAACGATGTAGTCCGCGAGGAGGTTTAAAAATTACTAGAAAACGGTTCCATCAAGGAATCAAAATACCCCCAATGGGTCGCCAACGTGTTCATGGTGAAAAATAAGAACGCAAAATGGCGGATGTGTGTAGACTTCACAAATTTGAACAAAGCATGCCTAAAAGACTCATTCTCGCTACCCATATCGACCAGCTTATTAATGCGAAGATGGGCATGAAATGCTGAGCTTCTTAGACGCATACTCGAGCTATAACCAGATCCTCATAGAGGAGGAAGATCAGGATAAGATCACCTTCATCACCCACCAAGAACATATTGCTACAGGGTGATGCCTTTCGGACTGAAAAACACGGGGGCAACATATCAAAGGTTGGTGACAAGAATGTTCAAAGACCAACTCGCCAAAACCATGCAAGCCTACATTTGGTCAAATGCAGACGGAAAGAAGATCACATCGACCACATGAAGAAGGCCTTCGACATACTCAAGCGATACGGGATGAAATTAAAACCTGAGAAGTGTGCGTTCGGCATAACCTCAGGAAAAATTTTGGGTTTCCTGGTATCAAAAAGAGGCATTGAAGTCAACCTTGACCAAATCAAGGACATAGATGGAATACCAGAGCACTTAACCAGCAAGAAACAGGTTCAGAAGCTGACTGGCTGCATTGCCTCCCTGTGAAGGTTCATCTCACGATCGTCCAACAGGTGTCATAATTTTTTTTGCCTACTCAAGAAAGAAAACGGTCTCCTATAGACATTCGAGTGCATTCAAGCCCTAAAGGAGTTAAAGGCATATCTATCGTCGCCACCACTGCTTGCCAAAGCAGAACCTGGAGAACATCTCCTCGTCTACCTCATTGTATCCAAAGTAGCAGTGAGCGCAATCCTGGTCCGAGAAGACAAATGTATGTATTCTCCCATATATTACATTAGCAAAACTTTAATCGACGCCGAGACATGGTACCCTCACCTCAAAAAACTAGCACTGGCCTTGGTCGTAGCTTCACGAAAGATTAGACCCTACTTCTAGTGTCACCCCAACTCGGTAGTCACAACTTTCCCCTTGAGAAGTATTTTACATAAACCCGAGCTAAAGGGAAGGTTAACTAAGTGGGATATAAAATTGAGCGAGCATGATATCACATATCAACCACAGACGGCGATAAAATCACAATGTATACGGCTAAAATCGGGAAGACCGATTTTACAATAGACAAGGCATTGCGCAATCTCGCCTCGAAAGTCCCGAAGGATAGCCCGGGGCTCGATGCCTTCGAGGAGTCTTCGCGTCCGATATTGGGGAAGAATGGACCAGTGTTTATCGCCGATAAGCGGGAAGTTTCCTAGGAG
This sequence comes from Nicotiana sylvestris, assembly GCF_000393655.2. Taxonomy (NCBI): domain Eukaryota; kingdom Viridiplantae; phylum Streptophyta; class Magnoliopsida; order Solanales; family Solanaceae; genus Nicotiana; species Nicotiana sylvestris. Next base: position 112,568,565 of record NC_091059.1, on the reverse strand, counting down.
CTGTATCTTCTGAAAAACGCCTGCGCAAACAGTGACAGTCTACACCAGGCTGATTGAATGGTTGTACCGGCTACTTTATGTAATAATTAGACATGTGTTTGTACTATGTTGGATTTTCCCCTCATATATAAAGAGGACGCTTGTCATTTTGTATGGATCTGATGCTCAATATTGAATACACAAGAACATTCTCTCTGTTCTCTAACATATTCCCTTGATCTCATTGCTTTCATTTATTGCTTATGTTCATTGTGTTATATTTCTTGTTCTTTGTTTATTGCTTATTATTGGCCATAAATAGCCGTCATTAATTTTTGTCATAACTGTTAGTCATCCCTCGACTACCCTCATTAGGACATCAGACTCGACCTCGAGGCCCCGATTATCAGCCGTTCGGCTTGGTTATCACCTTATTTCAAGCTCTTATCTCATTTCCTAATCTCTTACTTAGCATCTATTGCCTAAAAACTAGTATAAAAATAGATTACGTATTTTTAGAACCACTAAATCAAATTGAATTGTAATTACCATTTTCAAGGTAAACAGTTTGGCGCCCACCATGGGGTTAAAAATAATAGTGATTATTTCTTGCTGGTTTTACTACATAACGCAAGTTACCTTTCATGCTTTTTCTTGTCCAAGATCTTTGATTTCAGGTCAAAATGTCTAACTCAGTAAATGCACGTGAAAACGAAAACCTTGAAGACCATGGATAGAATGGTGTGGATGTTCCAAGTGTTGGTGTACCACCACGAAACTCTGAGAATGCACCAGAACCAATTCCCGTGGACATGGTATCACGCAACTCTCAATGCATTGGCGTAAGTACTCACGTCAACAGGAGTATACACCGAGAAAATCAACTGGACATTCGAAAGAACATCGCCCGGGGAGAAAGAGGAGCGAATAGGGGAAGCGAAGTAGGAAAACCTCGGCACATCGTTCATATGATTATCGTAGGGACCAACGTTCCCTTGGGGTCCGGGATCAAGCGTTTAGCGAAGAAGATTTCGAGACTCTGACTCATTCGCACAATGATGTGCTGGTAATCTCGTTTCTCTTAAATAACATCCAAATTAAACGTGTACTCGTGGATCCAGGTAGCTCGGCCAACGTAATTAGATCGACGGTGGTAGAAAAGCTGGGATTGCTCGATCAGGGATCATACCTACATCCTGAATCCTCAATGGCTTCAATATGGCCGGCGAGGCAATAGAAGGAGAGATTATCCTCCCTGTTAACATATCTGATGCAGTTCAAGATACCAGGTTCCATATCACTAAAGGTGATACAAGGTATAATGCCTTGCTCGGTAGATCGTGGATACATAATATGAAGGCAGTACCATCAACCCTACATCAGATGATGAAGTTTCTGACAAAGGACGAAATAAAGACGGTGTATGGGGAGTAACACGCGGTGAAGGAAATGTTCGTGGTCCATGAAGAGGTACTGAATTCTATGCACTCTACCTCGGAAGAGTTGGAAAACCAGCCAACTCCCAGGGATGATGAAGCAGACTTACTCACTCGCAAAACATTCATTGCCCCGAAGAATTAGATGCAATAAAGTCGACTATTGAAGAACTGGAGCAAGCTGTATTAGTCGAGCATCTCCTAGATCGGAAGGTATACCTGGGGATGGGATTAACCCCCGAACTCAAGAAAAAACTCATCCAATTCCTTATTAACAACATTGATTTCTTTGCTTGGTCCCATTTAGACATGACAGGGATCCCACCGAAGATAGCCCCCATCGACTAAGTGTCGACCCCAGATACAAACCGGTGAAGCAAAAAAGGAGACCCCAATCCGAGGTAAAACATACATTCATCGAAGACAAGATAGCAAAGCTCCTCAAAATAGGGTTTATTAGGGAAGTAAAATATCTCGAATGGCTGGCCAATGTGTGGTAGTTCCCAAAAAGAGGAATAAACTAAGAATGTGCGTAGATTATAATGATCTAAACAGGGCATGCCCAAAGGACTCATTCCCGCTGCCCAACATCGACCGATTGATCGATGCCACGGCCATCCATGAAACCCTTACTTTCCTCGATGCCTATTTGGGGTATAATCAAATTCAGATGAACCCTGAGAATAGAGAAAAGACTTCGTTTAGCACAAAGTACGGCACATACTATTACAATGTAATGCCCTTCGGGCTAAAAACACAAGGGCCACATATTAGCGCCTAGTTAATAAGATGTTCGAACATCAAATAGGCAAGTCCATGGAAGTTTATATTGACAAAATGCTAGTTAAGTCCCTGTGCGCAGAGGACCATTTGACTCATTTGTAGGAAACATTTAACATCCTCAGAAGTTACAACAAGAAACTCAATCCTGAGAAGTGTGCCTTGGGGTAGGATCGGGCAAATTCTTGGGTTTCATGGTATTGAACACAGGAATCGAGATCAAACCCGATAAAATCAAAGCCATCGAATAAATCACTGTGGTAAATAACATAAAGGCGTACAGCGGCTGACCCGGCGGATAGCAGCCCTAGGCCGGTTTATATCAAGATCATCGGACAGAAGTCATCATTTCTTCTCCTTGCTCAAAAAGAAAAATATCTTTGAATGGACTCCGAAGTGCCAACGCGTCTTGGAGGAACTGAAGCGATATCTGACGAGCCCACCTTGATCCACACCCCAAAAGAGGATGAGATATTGTATTTGTACTTGGCCGTATCTGAGATAGCGGTAAGTGGCGTGTTGGTCCGAAAAGAACAAGGTACGCAATTCCTTGTTTATTATATAATTTGGACCCGAGGTGATGCCGAAACCAGGTATCTGCATCTGGAAAAACTAGCTCTTGCATTAATAAGTGCATCTCGAAAATTGAAACCTTAGTTTCAATGTCATCATATTTGTGTTTCAACAACGTATCCCCTTCGAAGCATATTGCATAAACCAGAATTATCGGGCCGGTTGGCCAAATGGGCCATCGAACTCAAGGGATACGATATCGAGTATCAGCCTCGCACGGCTATAAAGTCTCAAATTTTGGCATACTTCGTAGCTGACTTAACTCCCTCTCTCTTACCCGAGGTCGAGAAAGAACTTTTGCTAAAAACAGGCACATCCTCCGGGATATGGACCCTGTTCACCAATGGCACCTCGAACGTAAGAGGGTCCAGACTCGGCATAGTCATAAAGCCACCTACAGGCGGCGTGATTAGACAATCTATAAAAACCATAAGGTTAACTAACAATGAAGCTGAGTAAGAGGCTATGATTGCAGGTTTGGAATTGGCCAAAGGCCTCAGAGTTGAGGTCATCGAAGCGAAATGCGATTCCCTCATGGTGGTAAATCAGGTAAATGGGAGCTTCGAGGTTCGGGAAGATAGGAAGCAAATATACTTAGGCAAAATTCAAATCACATTGCACTGCTTCAAAGAATGGACCCTGATCCACATACCCTGAGAGGAGAATAGTGAAGCCAATGCACTCGCAAACCTGTGTCACGGCCCAGATTTTCCACCTCGGGAGTCGTGATGGTGCCTACTAATGGGAGCTAGGCAATCCAAACCTTAACTACTTGCTACACTTTCATTTTTTTGCCTCTTTTAACAAACACAAGCCGATAATATGATAAAAGCGGAATTTTAAGTAAATAAGCAGAAGTCAACAATTATATATCTTAAGGCTACGTCTATTACAACTTTTAAAAACCTCAAATACCCCAAAACCTGGTGTCATAGTGTCACAAACTGTCTAAGAGTTACTACATACAAGGTCTGAAGAAATACAGTACACTGTTTCTGAACAAAGGAAATGAAACAGGAAATAGAGATAGAGGGAGATGCCAGGGCCTGCGAATACCTACAGGTCTACCTTGGGTCTCCGAGTGGACTGAAGGAAGCCCTCCAACTACTGTCCGAAAGCTGCTCCTGGATCTGCACACAGTGCAGAGTGTAGTATCAGCACAATCGACCCCATGTGCTGGTAAGTGTCTAGCCTATCCTCGGCAAAGTAGTGATGAGGCTAGGACCAGACTACCAAATAAACCTGGGCAATTCATATATATATATATATACAGCAGAAAAGAAATACAGAAATAACCAGTCAATGTGGGAGGGGGAAACATGTTGTAGGGGAGATAATAGTTCTGAATAGAAAGGCATCAAATAAGGAAAGAAACAACATAACTAGAATATCAATAAGGAAGCAGAAATCAACAATTTGCACGGCATCACCCTTCGTGCTTTTACTCTCGTTCTCACCAAAACAATACACGGCATCACCCTTCGTGCTTTACACTCTTCCTCACCCAAACAACAATCACAAGGAAAATAGGGTAAGGGAATCTATAACCTTGAATTAAATCAAATAACAACAAGTAATGAAAGAAACAACATAACTCGGATATCAACAAAGAATCAGAAATCAACAAATGCACGCATCACCTTTCGTACTTTTACTCTCATCCTCACCAAAGCAATCATAAAATAAAAAAGTGCACGGCATCACCCTTCATGCTTTTACTCTCTTTCCTCACCATATAATTAATAAAATCGGCAAAAAATGGTACATCGTGCGGCACGACATCACCCTTCGTGCTTTACACTTTTTCCTCACAATAACAACAATGCACGGCAACACCCTTCGTGCTTTAACTTTCTTCCTCACCCAAACAATAATCACAAACAATAGGGTAAGGAAATAAAGGAAATTTTGCAATAGGAATCCCGTCGAGGGAACAACAAGTCACCAATTAAATCCCGGCAAGAGAACAACAATTAAACAATTAAATCTCGGCAAGGGAACAATAAATAAATCAACAATAGCCCGGCAAGGGTGACAACATAATGATCTCTTCTCTTTCTCAATTTTACTTCACAATTCACTTCACAACTCGAGCCAATGCTCTAAAGGTTCGATTATCGCTTATACTTTCACAACTCAAGCCAAAGCTCTAAAAGTTCAATTGTCACTTATACTTTCACAATTTCGCTATACAACCTAAGCCAACGCTCCTCAATGTTCATAGGTCAAAATTCGTTCCACAAACTTTATACAACAATTAGAAATCTTCACCAAGGCATGAATAATACAACGAAATCATGAAAATCACAATATAAGACCCACGGTCATGCTTGACACCAGCGTATAGATACTCGTCACCATGCCTATACGTCGTACTCGACAAGAAGCAAATAGCAAATAGGATACAACTCCTAATCCCTCAAGCTAAGGTTAGACCAAACACTTACCTCGATGCAACGAACACAATTCAAGCCTCAATTACTGCTTTACCTCTTGTTTCCACTACCAACTCGCTTGTATCTAGCCACAATTTGCTTAACGATATCAATAAATGCTAAATGAATCAATTATAATGCATGAAAATAGGTTTTATAAAGATTTCCCCAAAAAGTCAAAAAATCGACCCCGGGCCCACTTGGTCCAAACCCGAAATTCGAACCAAAACCCGATCACCCATGAGCTCAAATATGTAATTTGTTTTAAAATCGGACCTCAAATCGAGGTCCCAGTCTCCATTTTTTTGAAAACCTAGGTTCTACCCAAAACACCCAATTTCCCCCATGAAAATAATTGATTTGAAGTTGAAATCATGTTAAAAGATGTTAATGATTGAAGAAAACTAGTTAAAAATGACTTACAATTGATTTGGAGAAGAGAGGTTATTTGAAAAATCGCCTCTTATGTTTTTTGGGGATTTGAAAAGTGAAAAATAATTGAAAAGTCCGTTTAAATATACTCCTCTCAGACCCTCTCCGCGGACAGCATAAAAAGGACTGCGGTCGCGGAGCTCCACCGCGGACCGCATAAAATGGACTGCGGCTGCGGAGCTCCACCACGGACCGCAAGAAATCGAGCGCGGCTGCGGACCGCACAAATCCCACCGCGGTCACTGAGTCCCCACTGCGGCCGCGAAGTTTCCACCCCGGACCGCGAGACCTGGCTTCAGAGACCTGCAACTTCTCTGAATTTACAACTTTTTCCTAAGTTCAAAACTTGCCGAAACACACTCGAGCCCTCGGGGCTCCTAACCAAACACACGTACTAACTCAACAACATCATACGAACTTATCCATGCGATCAAATCGCCAAAATAAACTCAATAACAATGAATCAAACCTCAAAATCAAGAACTTTTTCTCAAACTTCATCAAGTATCAAATTTAGCAATTTAGGTCCGAATCACGTCAAACGACGTCCGTTTTCAATCAAACTTTACAGAAATGACTTAAACCATATATAAACCTGTACCGGGCGCCGGAACCAAAATACGGTCTCGATACCATCTCTTTCTAATCAAACTTCATTTCAAATTTCCTTCAAAAATTTCAGAAAATAATTTCCTTTAAAAATTCATTTCTCGGGCTGACCTCGGAATTCGATTTCGGGTATACGCCCAAGTCCCATATTTTCGTACGGACCCTCCGGGACCGTCAAATCACAGATCCGGGTCCGTTTACCCAAAATATTGACCAAAGTCAAATTTATTTATTTTACAGTCAAAACTTATCATTTTTCACAAAAAATCATATTTAAACTTTCCGGCTACGTGCCCGAACTGCACACGCAAATCGAGGTGACTCTAAATGAGGTTTTCAAGGCCTCAGAACACGAAAGTTTAGTTTTTAAAACAAGTGATGACCTTTTGGGTCATCACAACCTGGGATCGTCCGTCGAGAAAGATGACATACTCCCCAGATCTATTGTTCAACTATCCAAGTCAGTGATCAAGGAAGGCCATGCCAAGATCAACTCCACTAGCCTAACATGGGATTAGAAATATATATATATCGACTATTTGGAGAGCGGGAAGCTACCCACAGACCCAAAAGAGTTGAGAGCCCTGCGTACCAAAGCTGCTCGTTCTCGCTCGATGAAAGCAGAACTCTTTACAGAAGAACCTTTGATGGCCCCCTAGCAGTATGCCTAGGGATGGGAGATACCGACTATGTGCTTCGAGAGATCCACGAGGGCACTTACGAAATCATTCCAGTGCCGATTCCTTAATTCGAAAAATAATCAGGGCAGGATATTATTGGGATAGCATGGAGAAGGACACCAAAGAGTTCATACGCAAAAACCGACAAATGCCAAAGATTCACCCCAATGATCAACCAACCTGATGAACAATTACATTCAGTTTTTTCACCATGGCCGTTCATGTAATGGGGGATGGACATCGTCGGACCTCTACCAACGGCGCCAGGTAAACCTAGATTTATTTTATTTATGACTGACTACTTCTCGAAATGGGTTGAAGCACAGACCTTCGAAAAAAATAAGGGAAAAAAGTCATTAATTTCATCTGGGACCACATCATATTCCGATTCAGAATTCCTTCCGAGATAACCTGTGATAACGGGAAGCAATTCATTGAAAGCAAAGTGACTCAGTTCCTTGAAGATCACAAGATTAAAAGGATCCTGTCAATACCCTATCACCTGTGTGCAAATGGCCAAGCCGAGTCCACAAACAAAACCATCATTCAAAACTTAAAGAAGAAACTGGAAGGCACAAAGGGAATATGGAGAGAAATATTACCCGAAGTACTCTAGGCATATTAAACAACTCCAAAATCAAGCACGGGTGAAATGCCCTTCTCCTTGGTATATGGCGCTGAGGCTTTGATACCGGTCGAGATCGGAGAACCTACCACCAGAGTCTGACACACCATCGAGAGCTCGAATAATGAGGCCATGGCTACTGCTCTCGAATTATTGGATGAGAAGCGAGAAGCCTCGCTGGTCCGAATAGACGCACAAAAACAAAGGATCGAAAGATACTACAATAGGAGAACAAATCTCCAACATTTTGGAATCGGAGACTTAGTCCTAAGGAAGGTCAACTTGAATACTCGAAATCCTAACGAAGAAAGATAGGTCAGAACTAGGAAGGACCGTACCGCGTCCTCGGGATAGTTGGCAAAGGATTCTACAAACTCGACACCATGGAAGGCGAACAGCTTCCAAGCATTGGAATGTATCAAGGCTTAAACGCTATTACTGCTAAAAAATTAAATGCCTTAAATTTCAAAAGCATGTGTTGCACTCTTTTCCTCCGATCGGGTTTTTATCCTAGGAAGGGTTTTTACCGGCAAGATTTTTAACGAGGCAACATCTATATGCTACCTAAGGAAGACTCAACAAGTATTCAAGGCTTATTGTCAATTAGCCTCGAATATTAGGGGGCATCCTGTTGATACCCAATTTTTCCCTGTATATTTTTATATGCAAAATACTTTAAAAATAAAGGGTATATGCGTATATAAGTATGTCCCAAGGTTTTATTATTTTTCTCTTAATTGTTTAGATTTTTTAAATCTATTTATTGGTCTATTTTATCAAGAAAAACCCAATAATTATCCCCAAAATTATCATTTTGGGTGACTCGCTTATTGGATTCTCATATTTATATTAAAATATAGTTGGCATAATTTTTGTATATTTTTACAAATTTGTTTAGTATTTATAAAGTTAAATTGCATATAATTGCAGTTTTAGCCTATTTTAAGATTTAATTGTTTCATAATTATAAAATCGACTCCAGTATTTTTAATTTGATAATTACGTATTATTACTCATCTTAGTACCTTTAATTTATTTCCAGAAATTATTTTACTATTTTTTATAAAATAAAAAGGGAAAAGTGGATATTTAAATACTAGCCCTATTTCATTTCAATTATAGCCCAAATCAACCCCCTAATTGAACCCAATTGCGATGTCAAATTACCCGGCCCAATTTCTAAATTACCCGACCCCTGACCCATTTAATTCAACCTGCCCGGCTCCCCTTTTGATCCAGGTCGTTGATCATTTTGATCAACGGCCACAAACCCTCCTTACCTTTTTTAAACCAAACAACCACCCTAACCTTCTCATTTTTTCATCCACCATCCGCCTCTGAACTCTCAAACACTCTCAGACTCTCTCGAACATTCCCAAACCCTAACCGCCTCTTACCACCACCTCCACCTTGAAACCCACCGGAATCCATGGCTTCTCAAGCTATGGGAGTCTTATACTCACCTTCTCTTGCTCCCACGCGCCTGATACCTGAAGATTCGAGGCCCGATCATGAATGTTTGCACCCAGATTTCTGTCGATTCAAGGTTCCACAACCATCTCCGGCTCTACTCCGGCGTACCATGGTGGTTTGAGCCTGATTCCGACCTCTCCGACTCAGATCGGTGACCTTTCAAAGCCTATCTCACTTCTCGGGTTCTTTCGAAACCCTAACCCTTCGAGGTTTTCTCTGATTTCCTTAGATCCATTGTGTATCTATGCTCTCATTGAGTTTTCAAACGATTTCCCTAACTTTTCTTTCAAAAAATTACTTTCAAAACCGCTTCGTTTCTGATCTAGGGTTTTCTGAAAATGCTTAAGTGTTTCTCTGACTTTGTTTTCCTTTTCTTTTGTGTTTATTTGCCTCTACTATCTTCTTATGTTTTCTTCTACCTTGCATGTTCTTCTACTGAGTTTTTACACTCCGTTCTTGTATGTTCTTCTACTGAGTTTTTACACTCCGTTCTTGTATGTTCATTTACTGAGTTTTATATACTCTATGCTTGTATGTTCTTCTACCATGTTTGCCATATTATGCTCTCATATGCTTTTCTACTGTATTCTTATATTTTTTGTCTTCTACTATGCTCCAGCATGTTTCTCCTACTGTATTTCCTGCTAAGTTCTTAAGTTTCCTTATTTTCCTTCTATTAAGCTCTGTTTAAGTTTCTTCTGAAAAATCTCTTAAGCATGTTTCTTTTACCGTTCCTATCAGTGTTTTTCTTTTGAGTGCTTCTATTGTGTTCCGCATGTAAGTTTGCTATCATGTTTTTCTCATGAGTTTCTGTTGATGAAAGAAGCATGCAAGAGGTTTCAACTCTAAAACCTCTAAGCCTGTTTCAACTACTTGCCTTCTCATCTATGTACTTGATTCAATGTGGAAATCCTAGAATTTGGGGGTTCCGCCAAGCTTGATTATGTGATTTGATTGAACTTCGGGTTTATTTCAAAACCCCTAACTCTTTCAGACCCATTCCTTGTTTTCATATGACTCTGACCTTTTTGCTAAACTCTTCTACACTGGATTTCTCTACTGACTTTACAATGACACTACAGTCTTCCTTCATGCTTAACATGTTCGCATGCTCCTTATATATGATGAATTTTCCTCTAAATGGTTTTCAAATTTGCAATTAGTACAAACTTCCTTTTGAATATAGCTTGATTGATTTCTTTCCATCTTTTTACCGATTTCCTTCGTTACTCGACTTAAGTAAAACCCTTCTTCATCTTTTCTGACTTGGTTCATTCATACCAAATCTCAGACCTTGTGATTTGTTGTTTGTTAATTGACTCCCTTACCTTATTTGCACAAACCGTGTATTTCAAAAACCCTGTCCTTAAATAACTTTTATGTATTCACCCCTAATTGCCTACTTTGCACAAAGTGTTTGATTAATTTCTTTCCTTAATTGGTTTATACCCGTTTGAATCTGAATCCCTTAACTAAAGGGAGTCTTGTGTAATTGATTGACAATCAGCTCTTCAATTATTTCTTACCTTATTTCTACTTGGTTTTTACACTATAAAAGGGCATGACCCTTTTCACAAACACACACTTCAGACCACACAATTCACGATCTCTTCTGAACTCTTACCCACATAATAGAACTCTCTCTTCTTATCTGCACTGAGGTTTTTACCAGACTACAGCATTCTTCTCTACTTGTTTCTTTGGAACTGGTATGTCCTAATTTCAAATTTCAGCATCCCCACAATGTGTTTACTTACAGCTTTCTGCATCTATGTCTACTTTACTACTTTTGTACAGTTAAATACTTAAACTAGCATGTTGATTCCCTTTGCTTGTTTCTGCTATGAATCCCTATTCCCTATTTCTCTTTATGTGCTTTGAGTTATAGTTTAAAACATGGCAATATACAAGTTATTGTCTATGGATTGAACTTGATCCCTTAGGGGATCCTAACCTCTAAACAATGTGTTCCAGTAGTCTTATGGGTGTGCCAGCATCTCCCATTGTTGGGTTATACCCACTAGCCTGCTTTTTACCTCTTGCAACTCCCCATTCCCTATATCCCTATGTGTGTTGTTTCCCTTTCCCTTTACCCCTTTCAGAATTGTGCACTTACACTCTCTCTTAGTTCCTAAATTTTGCCCCCCTCTTGTGAGCCTTGCCTTGGGACCTTGAGTTCCCTCTGAACTTGGGCACCTGAGGGCTGGCCCTTCCACACTACACTTTGGCTTAATATGGTGATACATTTGGGTGTAAGCATTGCCCGGAGTTCTTATGAAACTCTTAGGGAACTCTTACACACCCAAGTGGGAGAAAGGCTTTGAAACATGATCTTTGGAGTTGGTTTGCTTCATACATCAGATAGGAAGTCTGAATCAGGCTTTCCTTGGTTTTAATTTTCAATTTCTGATGTATTTTTCTTTATTTGGACTATAATAACTTTTGGGGATGGTTAGTGAAAAGGGAAGGGTAACCATGCATGTAAAAAAGGGGTAGATAATTTGTCTATAAGATTCCTGTGTTTTTCATATAGCTACCATGCCTATAAGATTTCTGCATTTGTCATATAGCTACCATGACTATAAGATTCCTGCATTTTTCATATAGCTACTATACCTATAAGATTTTGCATTTTTCATATAGCTACCATGCCTATAAGATTTTTGCATTTGTCATATAGCTACCATGCCTATAAGATTTCTGCATTTTTCATATAGCTACCATGCCTATAAAATTTTGCATTCTCATTTAGTCGCCATGACTATAAGATTTTATGCATTCTCTTTTAGTTACCACGTTTGTAGGAACTTTAGCATTCTCATTTAGATACCATGACTATAGGGACCCTGTACTTTCATGTTGATATCGTGACTCCTCCACATGCATGTAGAGAACATGTCTATAGGTTCTGAAAATAAACTACCATTAGATGTCATGCCTATAGGGTTTCTGCATTCTTATTATGTCCAAAAAAAAATTTTAAAATCAGTAACGCATAGAAAGCATGCCTATAGGAACTATCAACCAAGTCTGAAACGTTTCACTCACTTATAAGTCTAAAACCAGTAACAACAATGTCTAATGTCTGCCGAATTTACGATCTTCTGTCAAAACTCGTCGTTCCTGAATAATTGACAACCTTTTCTAAAATCAGTATACTTCATCTTTTCTGAAATCAGTAGATATCATGCCTATAGGTTTTCGTCTAACACTTAGGCAAACCATAGGGAGAAAGTCTATAAACTGAATCAGACTTTTTATTACAACCTACAGACAGGCCTGATTCGGGCTTCTTATCTGAAATATGCAATAAATCAGTCTACCCCACCTTTAAGTTTAATCAGACCCTAATCAATATGTGTAAGACATGCTAAACTATATGTTTTTCTTTGATTTAAGGATGTCTGTTTGAGCCTCATTTGTTTATGTGCTTTCTCATACTTGCTATATATATGTTTTTGCTTGTAGCCTTAGTATTTTTACCTTTGAAACCACAAATAAGCCCAACTTCTCCTCCCTTTTAGGAATAGTAGTCCCAAGTACCTCCGGGGCTGATAAGATTGGGGCGGGTGATAGCATGCAATAAGTAAACATGACCATTCCATGCTTTAATACCTTAACGGGGTGGGAAAAGGTAGACATGGATATGATGACCACGCGATAACATCACGTGTAGCCCCTCGCTGAGGAGTGATTACCGGATGTTGTGTGGGGTGATCTGTATTATTAATAAACCTAGGACCCCCCTTTCCTTTGTTTTCTTTGCTTCTTTTAAATATTTTTTTTACCATTTCTTTTAAGAAAATCAACTCTTTTAGTTCCTTTTTCTTACTTCTGTTTATTTGTAACCATTACGTGAAAATCCCCTATTATTTGAAGCCTTTATTTGCCTATATGTTATTTGCACTTAAGTCACAACAATAGTTTGGCCGGGAACCACACTAGTGGATCCTGAGGGGTGCCGAACACCTTCCCCTTGAGATAATTTCAAGCTCTTACCCAATCTCTGGTTACTCAAAACAAACCCCTCCTAGTGTCCTAATGCACTTTAATCATTAGGTGGCGCCTTTTCAATTCAAACTCAATTTCCGAAAGGGAACGAGTTGTCCTCCTAAATGTCACAATCCCGATTTTCGCGAGAAAAAGGGGGCGCGGTAGCTTGGCGACTCTACTGGGGATTTCTTTTAGGCTTTTACCATTTTAAGCTATTACTGTGACTTTACATTTCTTATGTGCTTTATTTTTTTAATACCGTTAAGCATTTAATTCCCTCTTCTACTTCAAAAACTAACTTGTCTCTTGTTTCTTTCCCTTATTTCTTTTACTGCACTCCTTTATTACTGTTTTAAATTATTGTAATTATTACTTAATGAACGTGCAAATACGTGACAAATTGTTTTAATTATTGCATAAGCATGTTTTCAACATCATATTCCACTCGTGCCAAACAAAATACCATAGCAACGCTTATAATGAGTGGTTGCGCTCATCCGATATTATCACCCCCTAAATCCGGCAAAGGCAAATTTGCGGTAAAACCAGTCGATCAACGGTGTAGTCGACGGTTCTGTGCCTTTCCCTCTTGAGTTGTCCGCTCAAAGGTACCAGTCTAATACCCCATAGAAAACCTTACTCTGTTTAATTGTACATGCATTATCGTCAAATCTAGACGAGTCAGTTATGTTGTCTCATAATGACTCTTTAAGATAGCCTTGTCCAAAGTCCACTGGATTTCCCTAAAACCCAAACGGACACTACCATGTTCTGTGCATTTATTTGGAGAACTACATGCTTCATGCTAATTGTTGATGTTAAATAGTCGAGTCTGGTGGGGGTAGGATCTTAACCCTTTTGTTTTGCAGAAAATGAAGAAAGAGGTCCCCAACTTTGGTATGGTTAGCATACCCTCACTCTTACTAGACTAGTGGAGGAGTTTTTCATCAAATGACCAAATCAATGAGTGGAAAGAGAGGGCCGCCAGAGCTAGCGAAAAGTTAGAATATCTGGAATACAGTCTATTGGAATTAGAAGGAAAAGTGAGGAAGAGAGTCACTGACTGCCAGAACGCTGAGGGAAACGAAGGAGAACACCTGGCGAAGGCATCTTTACTGACAAACCTGTGCGAACTGGAGGATTTGATCAACGAGAGCATTCAACCTGAGGAAGGTCCTTCTGGGATCAAGTAGATAGGAATTTACTTTTTCGTTTTATGAATGTAATAAGGCCAATGACCATTAGTGACTTTATTTCCTATTATTCAGTGTCGATTTGGGACTTGTCTACTTTTTTTCGATAAGATGTGGCATTTAGCATTCTAAGTTCTCCAAATCAACTTGTCGCTAGGCCTACCTCGGGCACAAAGAGGTTCCTAAATAGGACACAATTTACATTGTTGCACTATATGTTTAAATATCGCAACATTTTCTAATAATCCTCATTGACTTGATTATCCTTTGTTTATATTTTGTTTTCTTTTATTATTCCCCTCCCCAAAGGTTAGTTCGTGCACTCTGGCATCATCATCTTATTTCACAAGATCCAAAGGCCCTTCCATACAGGCCGTAAGCCGAGGAGCACGCCTCAACAATTGGACCATCAGAACCACCACAGCTCGAAAAGCCTCGGGGTAGCAAGGCTGAACAAAGCATCATGCACTATCTTTTATTTTTACTAGTTGATTTTCCTTTCGCATTTTTGAATTTTCGCAATAAGATCTTCCAGTGTTCAAAATAGTTATGAAATTTATCAAAGCATTTCGGTTTCCTTACAAATCTTACTCTTATTCTCTCTCATTACATTACTTATACAACATTACTATTACCTATCTTGATGAACCAATGGTTGTGACATGCAATGAGACAACGCAACAAACGGACATAGATTCAGAGGAAGATGATATACCGGAAGAGATTGTTAAAGAGGTTGAAAATTTTGAGAACAGACCTAAGTCCAACCTGGATAAGACCGAGATTGTTAACCTGGGAGATGCAGAAAATATCAAAGAACTCGGATCAACGGTCATTTGTCACCGTCAAAAAAGGAAGAATACACAGAATTTCTGAAGGAATATGAGGACATATTCACCTGGTTATATGATGACATGACCAGTTTGAGCACATCTATTGTGTCCCACAAACTGCCAACTGATCCGACATGTCCACCGGTAAAACAGAAGCTCAAAAAGTTTAAACCCGACATGAGTCTGAAAATTAAGGAAGAAGTTACTAAGTAGGTCAAAGCTAAGGTCCTCAGGGTAGTAGAATATCCTACATGGTTAGCAATATTGAGCCGGTGCCGAAGAAGGATGGGAAGGTCAGAGTTTGTGTCGACTACCGAGATCTCAATCGGGCCAGTCTAAAGGACGACTTCCCCTTGTCGAACATACACATCCTGATCGACAATTGCGCCAAACATGAGCTACAATCATTTGTAGATTGCTTTGCTGGATATAATCAGATCTGGATGGACGAAGAAGATACTGAGAAAACGGCTTTCATTACGCCGTTGAGGATGTACTGCTACAAGATGATGCCATTCGGATTAAAGAATGCAGGGGCCACCTACATGAGGGCCATGACTACTATCTTCCATGATATGATACACAAAGAGATTGAGGTGTATGTAGATGATGTCATCATAAAGTATAAGAAAGCCACTGACCACATGGAAGATTTGAGGAAGTTCTTCAACAGACTGAGAAGATACAACCTGAAACTGAATCCCGCGAAATGTGCATTTGGGGTTCCTACCGGAAAACTACTTGGGTTCATTGTGAGTCACTAAGGGATAGAACTGAATCCATCTAAGGTCAAAGCTATTCAAGAACTACCACCGCCAAAGAACAAGAAGGACATAATGAGCTTCCTGGGAAGACTTAACTACATCAGCCGGTTCATAGCACAATCTACGGTCATCTGTGAGCCGATCTTTAAGATGTTAAAGAAGGACGCCGCTACCACATGGACTGATGATTTCCAAAAAGCTTTCGACAAAATCAAGGAGTACCTCAACACCACCAGCCTTAGTTCTGCCTGAGCCGGGTAGACCTCTATTACTCTACCTTGCAGTATTGGATGGAGCGTTCGATTGTGTTCTGGGACAGCATGATGAAATAGGAAGGAAGGAGCAGGCCATCTATTACCTTAGTAAGAAGTTCACCCCGTACGAGGCTCGGTATTCTCTGTTATAGCGCACTTGTTATGCTTTGACTTGGGTAGCTCAAAAGTTGAGGCACTACTATATATCTCATATCAAGAATGGATCCCTTAAAGAACATCTTTCAGAAGCCCATGCCCACTGGCAAGTTGGCCAAGTGGAAAATCCTGTTGAGTGAATTTGACATTGTCTACGTGACTCAGAAAGCAATCAAAGGACAGGCACTAGCAGATCACCTTGCTAAAAATCCCTTGGACGGAGAATACGAACCCCTGAAAACATATTTTCCTGAGAAGAGATATCATTCATAGGAGAAGACATTGCAGAATCCTAGGACGGTTGGAGAATGTTTTTCGATGGAGCAGCAAATTTCAAAGGAGTTGGCATAGGAGCAGTCCTAGTATTAGAAACCGGTCAGCATTATCCAGTATGTGCCAATCTCAGGTTCCTGTGCACCAACAACATGGCCGAGTACAAGCCTGCATCTTAGGGCTCAAGATGGCCATTGACATGAACATCCAAGAGTTTCTAGTAATTGGGGATTCAGACTTGCTTGTACATCAGGTCCGAGAAGAATGGGCGGCCAAGAACTCCAAGATATTCCCTTATCTACATCATGTGCAGGAGTTGAGAAAGAGGTTCACAAAGACAGAATTCCAGCATGTTCCCAGGGTCCAGAATGAATTCGCCGATGCGTTGGCTAGTCTATCATCCATGCTACAACATCCAAACAAGAATTTCATTAATCCCATTCCGGTAAAGATCCATGATCAGCCCACTTACTGTGCTCATGTCGAAGAAGAAGCAAATGGAAAGCCTTGGTTTCATGATATCAAGGAATATTTAACGAAAGGAGAATACCCAGAACTTGCAAATCCTACTCAGAAATGCATACTTCGGAGGTTGTCCAACAATTTCTTTCACAGCGAAGGAATCCTGTATAGGAGGACTCCTGATTTAGGATTGCTAAGGTATGTCGATGCAAAGGAAGCATCCAAACTATTAGAGGAAATTCATGCAGGGACCTGCGGTCTACATATGAATGGCTTTATTTTAGCAAAGAAAATACTCTGAGCTGGTTACTTTTGGATGACTATGGAAACAGACTGCATCCAGTATGTCCGAAAGTGCCACCGCTGCCAGATACATGCAGATATGATAAAGGTGCCTCCAAATGAGCTTAATGCAACAAGTTCGCTATGGCCGTTCGCCGCCTAGGGAATGGATGTTATCGGACCAATCGAACCCGCCGCATCAAACGAACACAGGTTTATCCTAGTAGCAATTGATTATTTCACCAAATGGGTTGAAGCAGCATCTTACAAGGCAGTGACTAAGAAAGTCGTGGTGGATTTCATTCGCAATCGTATCATGTGTCGGTTCGGAATTCCAGAGTCAATCATTATTGATAATGGCTCCAACCTCAACAGTGATTTAATGAAATCCATGTGTGAAACCTTCAAGATCAAACACAAGAATTCTACACCTTACAGACCTCAGATGAACGGAGCTGTAGAGGCTGCCAACAAGAATATCAAGAAGATACTAAGGAAAATGATAGAGAAGCATAAGAAGTGGCACGAGAAGCTATCATTTGCTTTATTGGGATACCGCACCATAGTCCGCACATCATTCCCGCCGAGGTGGAAATTCCCTCATTAAGAATCATACAAGAAGCAAAGCTAGACGATGCAGAATAGGTGAAGAGTCGTTACGAGCAACTAGAATTTATAGACAGAAAGAGAATGAATGCAGTTTGCAATGGTCAGCTCTATCAGAACAGAATGTCTAGAGCCTTCAACAAAAGAGTCAAGCCGAGACAATTCACACCGGGGCAACTAGTGTTAAAGAAAAATTTTCCGCCTCAAGATGAAGCCAAAGGGAAATTCTCTCCCAACTGGTAGGGTCCATACATGGTTCACCAGGTTCTGATAGGAGGAGCCCTCATACTTGCAGAAATGGACAGAGAAGTTTGGCCAAAGCCGATCAATTCAGACGCAGTCAAGCGATACTATGTGTAATCTTTATGTTTTCCTTATATGATGTAATTTGAACTATACCTGACCTGATTCCCGTTTAAGAGGGGATATGTAGGTAGCCCTATGGGTTCGGTCACAATTCAATAAAATTTCCATCTTCCCCGCTATTGGAAATTGGGGCAGAATTTTGAGGAGGACCCTCAAAATTCCAAAGTCAATTCCAGCCATTTATCATTAACAGCCATCAGAAGCAACAGCCTAGTAAACTGGGGCAAAATTTTGAGAAGGACCCTCAAAATTTTGGAGCAAGAGAAGTTGCAATGCCTTGAGCCACATCGCAGTCGTCGGTTCATCTAAAGAGAACTATTCTTAATTATGTACGTATGTTATGCTTTTACTAAATCATGCATGTTTATTACTAAAATTGCCTTGTGTTAGCAATGCTACCCCAGTGATATATACGGTATCACCGGATCAAAACCGAGCAGGTCAAGCAAAGCCAGCAGGGATACGAACTAACCTTTCCCCCATTACAAACTCACAATTTTTCTTTGGATGCAGGCACTTGAGTTACAAAATCATCAAATATACTATACGCTCACTCACAAAGTTCACGAATACAACTCTCCAAACCATTGCACTTGCTCGCAACTGCTATCTGCATAGCAGTGTCCCCAGCAGGCACTATATCCCAGCAATTACGATACCGCAATCCGCTATCAGCTAAGAAAACTCTATTGTCATTTGCCTTTTTTACTTCCTGCACAAGGCTACCATTCTGCCTTCCGAGGTTAAGCTCTACCTCCATCTACATTCTATGCATTGCATAAGGCTACCGTTCTGCCTTCCGAGACTAAGCTCTGTCTCCATCTGCATTCTCTGCATAGCATAAGGCTACCGTTATGCCTTCCAAGACTAAGCTCTGTCTCCATCTGCATTCTCTGCATTGCATAAGGCTACCATTCTGCCTTCCGAGGTTAAGCTCTACCTCCATCTGCATTCTCTGCATTGCATAAGGCTACCATTCTGCCTTCCGAGACTAAGCTTTGTCTCCATCTGCATTCTCTGCATTGCATAAGGCTACCATTCTTCCTTCCGAGGTTAAGCTCTACCACCATCTGTATTCTCTGCATTGCATAAGGCTACCATTCTGCCTTCTAAGGTTAAGCTCTACCTCCATCTGCATTCTCTACATTGCATAGGGCTACCATTCTGCCTTCCCAGGTTAAGCTCTACCTCCATCTGTATTCTCTACATTGCATAAGGCTACCATTCTACCTTCCGAGACTAAGCTCTGTCTCCATTTGCATTCTCTACATTGCATAAGGCTACCATTCTGCCTTCCAAGGTTAAGCTCTACCGCTATCTGCATTCTCTGCATTGCATAAGGCTACCGTTCTGCCTTTCGAGGTAAAGCTTTACCTCCATATGCATTCTCTGCATTACATAAGGCTACCATTATGCCTTCCGAGACTAAGCTCTGTCTCCATCTGCATTCTCTGATTTGCATAAGGCTACCATTCGTCCTTCTGAGGTTAAGCTCTACCTCCATCTTGCATGGCTGAATGATCGCCACTTTATTTATATCTTGCATAGCTGAAAGATCGCCACTTCATTTACATCTTGCATCGGCTGAAAGATCGCCACTTCATTTACATCTTGCATGGATGAAAGATCGCCACTTTATTTACATCTTGCATGGCTGAAAGATCGCCACCTTATTTACATTTGCATTGGCTGAAAGATCGCCACCTTATTTACATTTGCACTGGCTAAAAGATCGACACCTTATTTACATTTGCACTGGCTGAAAGATCGCCACCTACTGCATCTCATAGGCTGAAAGATCGCCAAATCATCCGAAGGTGTCATTGTTCAGAGGCACCATTTTCATAGCCCGAGAAAGCCTTGCCATGGCCTGAGGACCCCTTTTATCTTTTGCATATCATTATTCAAAGGCGTCATAGTTTGGAGGCATCATTCTCATAGCCCGAGAGCATTATTTCATGGCCTGTGAATCCTTATTATACGCTTCATGGCCCAGGACGTCATGGTCAGAGGACATCATCCTAACCGTCCAAAGACAACATTTCATGGTCCGGCGGGAACTTGCATCATGTTTAAATTTCCGCACAACATATGGTTCATTTGCAGGTAAACCGGCAAGCAACGGCCATCTCAGCAGGAGCAATCCTACTCCAGTTCCTGCAGCCTTGTTAGACTTTAACCATCCATCCTAACCCAAATATCACGTCCGTCTTGGAAAATCTTCATCGGCATATTCCTCCAACGGATCCTGGACTACATATGGCCTGATTCCTGTAAGACTAGGGATATGTAGGCATATTAGGAACCAGAGCTCAGTAAAATTCTTCAAACCATTCCGTTCGGTCAAAATTGGCCATCATAACTTTACCCAATAACTCTTCCATCCTTCCCGGGTAAAGAGGGGCAGCTGTTGATGCCCAATTTTTCCCTGTATATTTTTATATGCAAAATAATTTCAAAATAGTAGGTATATGCATATATAAGTATGTCCCAAGGTTTTACTATTTTTCTCTTAATTTTTTAGATTTTTTAAATCTACTTATTGCTCTATTTTATTAAGAAAAACCCAATAATTATCCCTAAAATTATTATTTTGGGTGATTATCTTATTGGATTCTCATATTTATATTAAAATATAGCTGTCATAATTTTTGCATATTCTTACAAATTATTTTAGTATTTTTAAAGTTAAATTGCATATAATTGCAATTTTAGTCTATTTTAAGATTTAATTGTTTCATAATTATAAATTGACTCCAATATTTTTAATTTGATAATTACGTATTATTAATCATCTTAGTACCTTTAATTTATTTCCAGAAATTATTTTACTATTTTTTATAAAATGAAAAGAGAAAAGTGGCTATTTATATACTAGCCCTAGTTCATTTCAATTGTAGCCCAAATCAGCCCCCCAATTGAACCCAAATGTGATTTCAAATTACCCAGTCCTATTTTTAAATTACTCGACCCCTGAACCGTTTAATTCAACCCGCCTGGCTCCCCTTTTGATCCAGGTCATTGATCATTTTGATCAACGGCCACAAACCCTCCTTACCTTTTTAACCCAAACGACCACCCCAACCTTCTCATTTTTTCATCCACCATCCGCCTATGAACTCTCAAACTCTCTCAGACTCTCTCGAACATTCCCAAACCCTAACCGCCTCTTACCACCACCTCCACCTTGAAACCCACCGGAATCCATGGCTTCTAAGGCTGTGGGAGTCTTATACTCACCTTCTCTTGCTCCCATGGGCCTGATACCTGAAGATTCGAGGCCTGACCTCGAAGGTTTGTACCCAGACCTCTATCGATTCAAGGTTCCACGGCCATCTCCGGCTCTACTCCGGCGTACCATGTTGGTTTGAGCCTGATTCTAACCTCTTTGACTCAGATCGGTGACCTTTCAAAGCCTATCTCACTTCTCGGGTTCTTTCGAAACCCTAACCCTTTGAGGTTTTCTCCGATTTCCTTAGATCTGTTGTGTGTCTGTGCTCCTCTTGAGTTTTCAAACGATTTCCCTAACTTTTCTTTCAAAAAATTACTTTCAAAACCGCTTCGTTTCTGATCTAGGGTTTTCTGAAAATGCTTGAGTGTTTCTCTGACTTTGTTTTCCTTTTCTTTTGTATTTATTTGCCTCTACTGTCTTCTTATGTTTTCTTCTACCTTGCATGTTCTTCTACTGAGTTTTTACACTCCGTTCTTGTATGTTCATTTACTGAGTTTTATATACTCTATGTTTGCATGTTCTTCTACCATGTTTTCCATACTATGCTCTCATATGCTTTTCTACTGTGTTCTTATATTTTTTGTCTTCTACTATGCTCCAGCATGTTTCTCCTACTGTATTTCCTGCTAAGTTCTTAAGTTTCCTTATTTTCCTTCTATTAAGCCCTGTTTAAGTTTTTTCTGAAAAATCTCTTAAGCATGTTTCTTTTACTGTTCCTATCAGTGTTTTTCTTTTGAGTGCTTGCTATCATGTTTTTCTCATGAGTTTCTGTTGATGAAAGAAGCATGCAAGAGGTTTCAACTCTGAAACCTCTAAGCTTGTTTCAACTACTTGCCTTCTCATCTCTGTACTTGATTCAATGTGAAAACCCTAGAATTGGGGGGTTCCGCCAAGCTTGATTATGTGATTTGATTGAACTTCGGGTTTATTTCAAAACCCCTAACTCTTTCAGACCCATTCCTTGTTTTCATATGACTCTGACCTTTTATCTAAACTTTTCTACACTGGATTTCTCTACTGACTTTACAATGACACTATAGTCTTCCTTCATGCTTAACATGTTCGTATGCTCCTTATATATGATGAATTTTCCTCTAAATGGTTTTCAAATTTGCAATTAGTACAAACTTCCTTTTGAATATAGCTTGATTGATTTCTTTCCATCTTTTTACCGATTTCCTCTGTTACTAGATTTAAGTAAAACCCTTCTTCATCTTTTCTGACTTGGTTCATTCATACCAAATCTCAGACCTTGTAATTTGTTGTTTGTTAATTGACTCCCTTACCTTATTTGCACAAACCGTGTATTTCAAAAACCCTGTCCTTAAATAACTTTTACGTATTCACCCCTAATTGCCTACTTTGCACAAAGTGTTTGATTAATTTCTTTCCTTAATTGGTTTATACCCGTTTGAATCTGAATCCCTAAACTAAAGGGAGTCTTGTGTAATTGATTGACAATCAGTTCTTCAATTTTTTCTTACCTTATTTCTACTCGGTTTTTACAATATAAAAGGGAATGACCCTTTTCACAAACACACACTTCAGACCACACAATTCACGATCTCTTGATAACTCTTACTCACATAATAGAACTCTCTCTTCTTGTCTGCACTGAGGTTTTTACCAGACTACAGCATTTTTCTCTATTTGTTTCTTTGGAACTAGTATGTCCTAATTTCAAATTTCAGCATCCCCGCAATGTGTTTACATACAGCTTTCTGCATCTATGTTTACTTTACTACTTCTGCAGAGTAAAATACTTAAACTAGCATGTTGATTCCCTTTGCTTGTTTCTGCTATGAATCCCTATTCCCTATTTCCCTTTATGTGCATTGAGTTAAAGCTTAAAACATGGCAATATACAAGTTATTGTCTATGGATTGAACTTGATCCCTTAGGGGATCCTAATGTCACGACCCAAACTGGAGGGCCATGACTAGCACATGGCCATACTTGCCGAGCACCAACGTACATTTTATCTAACCTTCTTTATTATCTCTTAGGGCCGACGAGATCAATATAATTGGTAGACATGGATCATGGACAACTAACAACAAAAGATGATGACATGAATATACATAACATGGGATGACCTAACAATCAAGAAACTATATATAAGGTATGAGCTACCACGCTACCATGAAAGACTATACAACAAAAATCAACCGACAAAGCATACCAAACTATACATGAGTCGACACCTGTCTATGAGCCTCTAAAGGAACATAAGTGTTGCAACACTCCCGGAACAGGGCCCCGACATACCCATAATGTCTATAACAAAAATGCATACCAAGACCACGGAAAGTCCGAAGAAGGGATCTCGCCAATCAACACTGAATTGGACTGCCTACTGTGGTAGGGGAGTGCGTCTGGCTGTCTATCAGGACCTGCAGCACGACATGCAGCGTCCACAAATAAAAGGACATCGACACGAATAAAGTACTGAGTATGTAAGGCAGGGAACTAGAAGTACGAACAGTAATGTAAGCAGGGATAGAGAATATACAACATGTAACGTCTGGGTACCTCTGAGGGCTACTGACATGCAATGCATGATACATATGTATATATGCATAAACTTTTTAAACATACGCCTATGTGGGTATCATCATCATCATATCATACCCGGCCGTAATAGGCTCGGTAAAAATGTACCCGGCCATTATAAGGCTCGGTAGAATCGTACCCGGCCACGTGAAGCTCGGTAAAACCCAACTGATCAGTGGTTGCACAATAGGTGTCGTACCTGGCTGACTATAGCGCGGCTCAGTAGAGTAAAATAAATACATATATAATATTGCATGCTCGACTCATGGAATCATGTTCTAAACCTTTCATAGTGACATAAGGTCGGTATCCTCTGTACACGTTATTAGGACTAACTCTTCACTATGAACCTTATAAGAATTAGGAAGTACCAACAACCTTGATAATATAAGAATAAGAGAAGCAACATCAACATTAGTTGTTCCATAAGAGGGGAAACAATGTAAGTACTGCTAGCTTCTAAGAGTAGAGTATCTTTGGAAGCTCGTTCATTACATTATGTATAATCGGAGTCGTGCAAAAGAAGGAAAGGGATAGCCTCACATACCTTTTATATACTTCCCAACCTCAAGCTATACAAATATCAAGATTTCTTAGTCTACAATAGGAGAAATGACACTATCGTTAACGTTTAAGCGTCGTAAATATTATGTACCGACCACAACCTATTTTATGTTGAAACAGACAGCACCTACCCTATTTATATGACTTCCACAAGTGAAACAATCACCAAACATCCCAAACAACATCAATGTTAATCATATTGAACCTCCCAAAACAGTCCACCAACCGATAACATTACTACCAAGCTTTTCGATATATATTCCACAAGTTCTAGCTTCAATGACTTAGCCGAAACTTAGATAATCTTAAATACATATATAGTAAGAGTTTCCTTACCTTTATACAAAAAGACAACTACAATTTGACCTTAATTTTCCATGAAATATCCCTCCAATGCTGCAACAACAACAAGAAAGCGAAACTAGCAATCAATTAGTGTTTTTCGGCACTAAAATCACTTTAGAAGGATTGAAATCTCCTAGGGTTGATATTAAGAACTTGAGGGAGTATTTAAAGAACATAAACCTTTTAAAACAACCTCCCACACGAGCTGAACAACACAAAAATGAGCAACAACAAGAAGAAAAAGAAACTTACTAGCGCCACGGGATTCCCGACACTTGATTTGTGTTGTTTGCCCTTTGTTTGGGTATTGAATCTTGAGAGAACCATGAGAGGGTGTTCCTATGGTTCTAAGGTCTGAATATTGTGAAATAATGACTTAAAACGGGTTGGAGGCATCATATATATACCCAAATGTCTTAAACCGCCTAAGTGGGCCCCATAGAGAGGTGCTTGGCGCAGTCTCACGAAAATGTAAATATATCTCTACTACGAGTTTGTATCGATGAACGGTTTAATGAGTTGGAAACTAGACTCATAGATCTTTAATTTTGTGGGTAGATTACCCCATAATTCTAAGTAAATTGGGAGAAAATCTTAATAACATTTGACCTAATGTTTAAGTAAAATTATGAACCTAAGTTGTGACAACTTTTGTCGACTTTTGTCTCATAACTCGTTTGACTTCAAGACTTATAATAAGGATATTATATGATTCAAATACCTTATAACACTACCTCTTGAGTGTATTAAGCACCTCTAGGTTTATCCGAAAATACGGCTGACAACATCCTTGATTCGTTTAACTTCTGATACTTGTTAACCACCCTTATACACCTTTGTATCATTTAAGACCAATAGGATTAACTTCTTATCATCTCAAAGATAATCTCTTCATGGGTTTACGTTTACTACCTTATGGCATGAGCTAACATCCGTGAATATGGGTTGTAACACCCTCCCTCCTTAGGAACATTTGTTCTCGAATGTAAGGGTCTATGGGGAGTCCAAATCATCGTGGATTCCAACGGAAATTTCCGATTGTTTTTCCCCTATAAAATGGTCACTAGAAACACTTGCAAGCAGTTAAGCCCAACTTATGGCCTCACAAGGCTACACAAAGGATTATGGATATTTACATTATCTGCATATCACCATTTTGTATTAAGGAAGAGTATTCTCAAGTTATTGCTTACCTCATAGAGCCATTTCACCTTCTAATGTATCCTGTGTTCCACCAGCATCCTTGTTATCTTCATTCTGGAATAGGTACAGGTATTTAGACTTCATCTCCTCTTCTGCTTCCCATGTCATTTATTCCATATTCTTGTTCCTCCACAATACTTTGACGGAAGCTACATCTTTTGTTCTTAGCTTGCAGACTTGTCGATCTAATATAGCCACTGGCACTTCTTCATATGATAGGTAATCTGTAACTTGTACATCTTTGATAGGGATGACTCGAGAAGGGTCTCCAATACATTTCCTCAACATAGATACATGGAATACCGGGTGGACAAATTCCAATTCAGATGGCAATTCTAACTCATAAGCAACCTGTCCAATTCGTCGAAGAATTTTATACGCCCGATATACCTTGGACTCAGTTTACCTTTCTTCCCAAAACGTATAACACCATTCATTGGTGAGATCCTCAGGAAAACCCAATCACCAACCTCAAACTCCAAATCACGACGTCGGATATCGGAATAAGATTTTTGCCTGCTTTGTGACGTCCTCAATTGCTCCTATATCACTTTCACCTTCTCGATAGCTTGGTGAATCAAATTTGGCCCATATAATTCTGTTTCACCGACTTTGAACCATCCAACTGGTGATCTGCATCTCCTCCCTTATAGTGCCTCGTATGGGGCCATTTTAATACTGGAATGGTGGCTATTATTGTAGGCAAATTCTATGAGTGGAAGATGATCATCCCAATTCCCTTTAAAATCTAGAACACATGCTTGTAGCATATCTTCCGGTGCCTGAATGGTACGTTCAGCTTGTCTGTCAGTTTGCGGATGAAATGTAGTGTTGAGATTCACTTGTGTGCCTAAACCCTTTTGAAAAGACCTCCAAAAGTTAGCCGTAAATTGAGCTCCTCGGTCTGATATAATAGATACCGGCACACCATGAAGCCTAACAATCTCCATGATATACAACTTCGCATAATCTTCAACCGTGTAAGTTGTCTAAACTGGCATAAAATGGGCACATTTTGTAAGTCGATCAATTATCACCAAGATAGAGTCAAACTTATGATAAGAGCGAGGTAATCCAATAATGAAGTCCATATTAATCACCTCCCACTTCCAGGTCGGAATCTCTATATTCTGAAGCAATCCACCAGGTTTCTGATGTTCTATCTTTACTTGTTGACAATTGGGACACTGGGCTACAAATTCTGCAACAGACTTCTTCACGTTATCCCACCAATACTGCTCCTTGACATCATGATACATCTTTGTCGAGCCAGGATGGATGAAATATCGGGATTGATGAATCTCATTCATAATCTTCTCTCGCAACCCTACCATATTAGGCACACATAATCGGCCCTGGTATCTCAGTGCCCCATCTCTTCCGATCTCAAAAGCCGTACTTTTACATTGCTGAATGCTTTCTCTTAATCGTACTAAGATAGGATCTTCATATTGTCGTGCTTTTACCTCGGCTACCAAAGATGATTCTGATGTATTCTGTACAGTAACACCTCCATCATCAGAGTCTAACAATCTAATTCTCATATTGGCTAGCTGATGAAGCTCTTTAGTCAACCCCCATCTACATGTCTCAATATGTACTAAGCTTCCCGTTGACTTACGGCTGAGAGCGTCTGCCACAACATTGGCTTTACCGGGATGATACAATATCTCGAAATCGTAGTCTTTCAGTAATTCAAGCCACCTATGCTGCCTCAAATTCAACTCTTTCTGCTTGAAGATGTATTGTAAACTCTTGTGATATGTGTAGATGTCAACATGGACACCGTATAAGTAGTGCCGCCATATCTTTAAAGCATATATTACTGCAGCCAATTCCAAATCATGGGTTGGATAATTCTTTTCATGTTTCTTCAATTGTCTTGATGCATAAGCAATCACCTTCCCACGCTGCATCAATACGCACCCCAAACCTATACCTGAGGCATCATAATATACCACATAACCTTCTGTTCCTTCAGGGAGAGTGAGCACTGGTTTGGACGTCAACCGATTCTTCAGCTCCTGAAAACTACGTTCACAAGTGTCAGACCACTGGAACTTGGTAGCTTTCTGTGTTAACTTAGTCAATGGTGCTGATATAGAGGAAAACCCTTCTACAAACCGCGTATAATATCCTACTAGCCCTAGGAAGCTGTGGACTTTTGATGGTGTTGTAGGTCTCGGCCAATTCTTTACTGCATCAATCTTCTGAGTGTCGACACTAATACCCTCGTCTGCTATCACATGGCCAAGGAACGCTACTGAGTTCAGCCAAAATTCACATTTGGAGAGCTTAGCATATAACTTACGATCCTGAAGCGTCTGTAATACTATTCGCAAGTGGCCTGCATGTTCCGCCTCTGAACGAGAATACACTAGAATGTCATCAATGAATACAATCACGCAAACATCAAGATAGGGCCTAAATACAGTATTCATGAGATCCATAAAAACTGTTGGGGCATTTGTTAGCCCGAATGACATCACCAAGAACTCAAAGTTCCCATATCTTGTTCGGAAAGCCGTCTTTGGAATATCCTTATCCTTAACCCTCACCTAATGATACCCTGAACGTAAATCAATCTTGGAGAAATACTTGGCACCCTGGAGTTGGTCAAACAGGTCGTAATTCTTGGAAGGATACTTGTTCTTTATAGTAAACTTATTCAACTGTCGATAGTCGATACACATCCGTAACGACCCGTCTTTCTTCCACACGAATAGGACAGGTGCACCCCTAAGGTGAAGTTCTAGGCCTAATGAAGCCCTTATCCAGCAAGTCCTTCAACTGCACCTTCAACTCTCACAACTCTACCGGGGCCATTCTGCTTGGAGGGATAGAGACCGGTTGAGTGTGAGGCAACACATCAATGCTAAATTCAATCTCCCTTTCAGGAGGAAGGCCTGGGAGTTCATCTGGGAAAACATCTGGAAATTCGTTGACCACGGGGATTGATTGTAGAGTAGGCGGCTTCGCCTCTGTATCCCTAACACAAACGAGATGATAAATATAACCTTTTGAGATCATTTTCCTTGCCTTAAGATAGGAAATAAACCTACCTTTCGGCGTAACAATGTTCCCCTTCCATTTAATGATGGTTTCACCAGGAAATTGAAACCTAACCATCTTCGTACGACAATCAACATTTTCATAGCATGAGGCCAACTAGTCTATTCCCATTATCACATCAAAATCAACCATTTCTAACTCAAATAAATTTGCCGAGGTTTGACGACTATAAATCATCAAAGTGCAACCTCTATATACCCTTCTAGCGATCACAGAATCTCCTATCGGAGTAGATAATGCAAGGGGTTTACTTATCAATTCAGGTTCAATTCCAAACTTGTTAGTCACAAAGGGTGTAACATATGATAATATAGATCCCGGAACAATCAGCGCGTATACATCATAAGAAAACACAGACAATATACCTGTAACAACATCTGGAGATGACTCGAGATCCTATCGACCTACTAGAGCATAGGTTCGATTTTGAGCACCACTCGAACTCGGCACTGTACCTCTACCACGACCTGTCAACTGCTAAAAATCCCGTGCTGGAGGTCGAACTGATGAGAAAGAACCAGACACAGATCCAGTCGGTTGAGCCATACCATCACCTCCTCTATTAGGACAATCCCGCATCATATGTCCAGGCTGTCCGCAAGAATAACACGCATCAGAACCTCGACGGCACAGTCCAAAGTGGGCCTTGCCGCACTGATCACAACGTGGTGTCGGGGGTCTTGTCTGACTAGTATCCCTATGATATTGCGAGCCTGATGCTCGCGAACTCTGACCCGGACCAGAATAGGTAAATCAATCATACCGAAGCCTCTGAAACTGTGGAGGAGCACTAGCTACAGGTGGCACCGAACTCCTCGAAGACTGGGGCCTAACGCTGCCTTTAAAGTCATTAGAATACCCTACAAATCTCGCCCTCTTATTATGGCCCCTATCCTGCTCCCTGTCAGCCCTCTACTGGCGCTTACAATCCTCTAGGGTCTGGGCATAAGCCTGAATAAGGGAAATATCCATGCCCTCCACCAAGGAGGCTGTCGTACACTCATTTATCAGATGTGGTCCCAACCCGTTCACGAATAGATGCACCCTATCACTCATCTCGGCCACAATATGGGGAGCATACCTTGCCAAAGAATCAAACTGCATACTATATTCTCACACACTCATATTACCTTGTTGAAGGTTCAAGAACTTATCAGCTCTAGCTCATCGTTTCTCAACTGGCAAGTAGTGACGAAGAAAGGCCTCAGAAAATTTCTTCCACACAGCTGGAGGAGCGCTCGGACCCCTGGATCTCTCCTAGCTATCATACCAGAAAACTGATAAATCCCGTAACCGATAAGAAGCCAACTCTACTGCCTCTGTATCATTAGCATGCATAACCCAAAGTGTACGATGAACCTGGTTAATAAAAGTCTGCGGGTCCTCCTTGGGGTCTGATCCGGTAAACACTGGAGGATCTAATTAATAAAATCATGAACTCTCGTACTAACTAGTTTATCAGCAGCACCTGTATTCTGCCTCTGAGCCTGAGCAGCTACCAAGCTAGTCAACAACTGCAAAGCACTCTGCATATCGTGGTCTGTAGTGTCAGACGGAGGAACTGGAGGTGCTGGGTGCCTCCTAATATCCTCTGGAGGAGACGGAGTAGATGAGGCATGAGAGGGCATCTCACTCTGAGCCTCACTTTGTCTTGCTTTGGCTTGGGGCACCTGACTGGTACCCTCTCCTGCTACTGTATCAAGCCGTCTACTAATCGTTTGCTTCCTAGTCGAATGCATCACTGAAAGAAAACAAGGTGAATATTAGAGACGAACACTTACAACTCAACTCTACGCACGATCTAGATTCAGGAAGAAGGTAACAACCCTAGATGTCATGTAGCCTCCTGATTATAAATGTGGCGCGCTACACATCCATAATCAAGACTCTACTAGACACGGCTCATAGACAACCCCTAGGACAAACTTGCTCTAATACCAAGTTTGTCACGACCCAAACTGGAGGGCCATGACTAGCACCTGACCATACTTGCCGAGCACCAATGTACATTTTATCTAACCTTCTTTATTATCTCTTAGGGCCAACGAGATCAATATAATTGGTAGACATGGATCATGGACAACTAACAACAAAAGATGATGACATGAATGTACATAACATGGGATGACCAGACAATCAAGAAACTATATATAAGGTCTACCACGCTACCATGAAAGACTATATAACAAAAATCAACCGACAAAGCATACCAAACTATACATGAGTCGACACTTGTCTATGAGCCTCTAAAGGAACATAAGTGCTGCAACACTGCCAAAAAAGGGCCTCGACATACCCATAATGTCTATAACAAAAATGCATACCAAGACCACAGCAAGTTTGAAGAAGGGATCTCGCCAATCATCGCTGAATTGGACCGCCTACTGTGGTGGGGGAGTGCGTCTGGCTATCTATCAGGACTTGCAGCACGACATGCAACGTCCACAAATAAAAGGATGTCAGTACAAATAAAGTACTGAGTATGTAAGGCAGGGAACCATAAGTATGAACAGTAATGTAAGCAGGGATAGAGAATATACAACCTGTAACATCTGGGTACCTCCGAGGGCTACTGACATGCAATGCATGATACATATGTATATACGCATAAACTTTT
This sequence comes from Nicotiana sylvestris, assembly GCF_000393655.2. Classification (NCBI taxonomy): domain Eukaryota; kingdom Viridiplantae; phylum Streptophyta; class Magnoliopsida; order Solanales; family Solanaceae; genus Nicotiana; species Nicotiana sylvestris. Next base: position 112,536,775 of record NC_091059.1, on the reverse strand, counting down.
AAAACATACGCATGTGGGCATCATCATCATCATATCATACCCGGCCGTAATAGGCTCGGTAAAAACATAACCGGACATCATAAGGCTCGGTAGAATCGTACCCGACCACGTGGAGCTCGGTAAAACCCAACTAATAAGTGGTTGCACAATAGGTGTCGTACCCGGCCAACTATACGTGGCTCTGTATAGTAAAATAAATACATATATAATACTGCATGTTCAACTCATGGAATCACGTTAAAACCTTTCGGAATGACGTAGGGTCGGTATCCTCTGTACACGTTATTAGGACTAACTCTTCACTATAAACCTTATAAGAATTAGGAAGTACCAACAACCTTGATAATATAAGAATAAGAGAAGCAACATCAACATTAATCGTTCCATAGGAGGGGAAACAATGTAAGTACTGCTAGCTTCTAAGAGTAGAGTATCTTTGGAAGCTCGTTCATTACATTATGTATAATCGGAGTCGTGTAAAAGAAGGAAAGGGATAGCCTCACATACCTTTTATATACTACCCAATCTCAAGCTATGCAAATATCAAGACTCCTTAGTCTACAATAGGAGAAATGACACTATCGTTAACGTTTAAGCAGTAACTATTATGTACCGACCACAACCTATTTTATGATGAAACGGACAGCACCTCCCATATTTATATGACTTCCAGAAGTGAAAAAATCACCAAACATCCCAAACAACATCAATGTTAATCATATTGAACCTCCCAAAATAGTCCACCAACCGATAACATTACTACCAAGCCTTTCGATATATATTCCACAAGTTCTAGCTTCAATGACTTAGCCACAACTTGGATAATCTTAAATACATATAGATTAAGAGGTTACTTACCTTTATACAGAAATAACAACTCCAATTTGACCTTAATTTTCCATGAAATATCCCTCCAATGCTGCCACAACAACAAGAAAGCGAAACTAGCAATCAATTAGTGTTTTTCGGCACTAAAATCACTTTAGAAGGCTTGAAATCTCCTAGGGTTGATATTAAGAACTTGAGGGAGTATTTACAGAACATAAACCTTTTAAACAAACCTCCCAAACGAGCTGGAACAACACAAAAATGAGCAACAACAAGAAGAAAAAGAAACTTACTAGCGCCACGGGATTCCCGACACTTGATTTGTGTTGTTTGCCCTTTGTTTGGGTCTTGAATCTTGAGAGAACCTTGAGAGAGTGTTCCAAGGGTTCTAAGGTCTGAATATCGTGAAAACAATGACATAAAACAGGTTGGAGGCATCATATATATACCCAAATGTCTTAAACCGCCTAAGTGGGCCCCATAGAGAGGTGCTTGACGCAGTCTCACGAAAACGCGAATATCTCTCTACTCCGAGATCATATCGATGAACGATTTAATGAGTTGGAAACTAGACTCATAGATCTTCAATTTTGTGGGTATATTACCCCAAAATTCTAAGTAAATTGGGAGAAAAGCTTAGTAACATTTGACCTAATGTTTAAGTAAAATTATGAACCTAAGTTGTGACAACTTTTGTCTCATAACTCGTTTGACTTCAAGACTTATAATACGGATATTATATGATTCAAATACCTTAAAACACTACCTCTTGGGTGTATTAAGCACCTCTAGGTTTGTCCGAAAATACGGCTGACAACATCCTTGATTCGTTTAACTTCTAATACTTGTTAACCACCCTTATACACCTTTGTATCATTTAAGACCAATAGGATTAACTTCTTATCATCTCAAAGATAATCTCTTCATGGTTTACGTTGACTACCTTATGGCATAAGCTAACATCCGTGAATATGGGTTGTAATACCTAACCTCTAAACAATGTGTTCCAGTAGGCTTATGGGTGTGCCAACATCTCCCATTGTTGGGTTATACCCTCTAGCCTGCTTTTTACCTCTTGAAACTCCCCATTCCCTATATCCCTATGTGTTCCGTTTCCATTTCCCTTTCCCCCTTTCAGAATTCTGCACTTACACTCTCTCTTAGTTCCTAATTTCTGCCCTCCTCTTGTAAGCCTTGCCTTGGGACCTTGAGTTCCCTCTGAACTTGGACACCTGAGGGCTGGCCCTTCCACACTGCACTTTGGCTTAATATGGTGATACATTTGGGTGTAAGCACTGCCCGGAGTTCTTATGAAACTCTTAGGGAACTCTGACACACCCAAGTGGGAGAAAGGCTTTGAAACATGATATTTGGAGTTGGTTTGCTTCATACTTCAGACATAAAGTCTGAATCAGGCTCTCCTTGGTTGTAATTTTCAATTTCTAATGTATTTTTCTTTATTTGGATAGTAATAACTTGTAATAACTTTTGGGGATGGTTAGTGAAAAGGGAAGGGTAACCATGCATGTAAAAAAGGGGTAGATAACCTGCCTATAAGATTCCTGCATTTCTCATATAGCTTCTATGCCTATAAGATTTCTGCATTTGTCATATAGCTACCATGCCTATAAGATTCCTGCATTTTTCATATAGCTACCATGCCTATAAGATTCTGCATTTTTCATGTAGCTACTACGCCTATAAGATTTCTGCATTTGTCATATAGCTATAATGCCTATACGATTCCTGCATTTTTCATATAGCTACCATGCCTATAAGATTTCTGCATTCTCATTTAGTCGCCATGACTATAAGATTTTCTGCATTCTCATTTAGTTACCATGTCTATAGAAACTTCAGCATTCTTATTTAGATACCATGAATATAGGGACCCTGTACTTTCATGTAGATATCGTGATTTCTGCACATGCATGTAGAGAACATGTCTATAGGTTCTGAAAATCAACTACCATTAGATGTCATGCCTATAGGGTTTTTGCATTCTTATTATGTCCAAAAAGTTTTTTTAAAATCAGCAACGCATAGAAAGCATGCCTATAGGAACTATCAACCAAGTATGAAACGTTTGACTCGCTTATAAGTCTAAAACTAATAAAAACAATGTCTAATGTCTGTAGAATTTATGATCTTCTATCAAAACTCGTCGTTCCTGAATAATTGACAACCTTTTCTAAAATCAGTATACTTCATCTTTTCTGAAATCAGTAGATATCATGCCTATAGGTTTTCGTCTAACACTTAGGCAAGCCATATGGTGAAAGTCTATAAACTGAATCAGACTTTTTATTACAACCAGCAGGCAGGCCTGATTCGGGCTTCTTATCTGAAATATGCAATAAATCAGTCTGCCCCACCTTTAAGTTTAATCAAACCCTAATCAGTATGTGTAAGACATGCTAAACTATATGCTTTTCTTTGATTTAAGGAGGTTTGTTTGAGCCTCATTTGTTTATGTGCTTTCTCATACTTGCTATATATATGTTTTTGCTTGTCGCCTTAGTATTTTTACCTTTGAAACCACAAATAAGCCCGACTTTTCCTCCCTTTTAGGAATAGTAGTCCCAAGTACCTCCGGGGCTGATAGGATTGGGGCGGGTGATAACATGCAATAAGTAAACGAGACCATTTCGTGCTTTAATACCTTAACGGGGTGCGAAAGGGTAGACATGGATATGATGACCATGCGATAACATCACGTATATCCCCTCATTGAGGAGTGATTACCGGATGTTGTGTGGGGTGATCCGTATTATTAATAAACCTAGCCCCCCCCCCCCTTCCTTTGTTTTCTTTGCTTCTTTTAAATCTTTTTTTTTTACCATTTCTTTTAAGAAAATCAACTATTTTAGTTCTTTTTTCTTACTTTTGTTTATTTGTAACCATTACGTGAAATCCCCTCTTATTGAAGTCTTTATTTGCCTATGTGTTATTTGCACTTAAGTCACAACAATAGTTTGGCCGGGAACTATACTAGTGGATCTTGAGGGGTGACTAACACCTTCCCCTTGGGATAATTTCAAGTTCTTACCCAATCTCTGGTTACTCAAAACAAACCCCTCCTAGTGTCCTAATGCACTTTAGTCATTAGGTGGCGACTCTTCAATTCAAACCCAATTCCCGAAAGGGAACGAGTTGTCCTTCCAAATGTCACAAACCCGATTTTCATGAGAAAAAGGGGGCGCGACACATCCCCCCCAGAAGGGCACCTCCTCGTAGAAGCCAAGATATGCTAAACGGGGTCTCGATAGGAAAATAATGTACCAGGACAAACGGTCGAACAAACTGTATCCATATAGAATAACCGAGCCCTTAACAGCGAAAGCGTGTATACTTGTACCAGGTAATCAAAGAACACTTTCCCCTTCATCAAAGCATTTCGCGTTTCAAGGAAGCTCGGTATTTTTTGCAAAACTGGCCCCAGAGCCAAAATAAACCTCCCAAACATTCGTGGACTGGCGTCAACAACTCGAAACCACACGACCTCCAGATCGGAACTTCAAACTCGTAATCCCTTGATGAGGCAACATCAAGTTCACAAAACGGCCCCAGAGCCAAAAAATGTCCCGAACACACGGGGACTAGCATCAACAACTCAAAGCCGTATGACCCCTGGGTCGGAGCTTCAAACTCATAAGCCCTCAATAAGGAAACATCAAGATCACAAAACAGCCCCAGAACCAAAAACGTCCTGAACACTCGGGGATTGGCATCAACAACTCGAAGCCGTATGACCCCCGGGTTGAAGCTTCAAACTCGTAAGCCCTCAGTGAGGCAACATCAAGATCACAAAACGGACCCAGAGCCAAAAATGTCCCAAAAACTCGGGGATTGGCGTCGAAAACTCAAGACCACACGACCTCCAGGTCGAAAACTCCAAAATTGTAAGCCCTCAATGAGGCAATACCAAGTTTACTAGTAATGGCTCTCGAGCCAAGAAACTTTCGATGACTCGGGGACTACCACCAATTTCCACCCCCATCGGCTTATCAAAACTCGAGGCCATAAGACCACATGCGGGCAGCCTCGATCTCGTAAGACCTATATAAGGCAACAACAAAAACTGTAAGACCTCAAGCAAGGCATGAACCATACTTGTACCAATTAACAAAAACTATAAGACCTTAAGCAAGGCATGAACCATACTTGCACCAAGTAACAATATCTGTAAGACCTCAAACAAGGGATGAACCATACTTGTACCAAGTAACCAAAACTATAAGACCTCAAGTAAGGCATGTAAAAATTTGTAAGACCTTACAAAAGGCATAAACCCGATCTTAAAGTTAAGGCTATATATCGAGCTTGTAAGAGCCCTAAAAAGGCATACCCTCGATATAGACGCCGAAACTACTTCACTCGGGAACTGAAAGGCTCCGGCTAAACACAAATGACTATAGTCACAAGGCTGTACCAGCCAAACTAACGTGACTCGGGGACGCCCGATAGTCGTTATAAAATCACAGGCCTTCAAATTACATCGAAAATACTTCGAAAAGAACTGGTTAAACAGGTACCCTCGACATAGGCAAAAGAGCTTCGACCATGTTAGCTCCAAACTATAGGCTTAGAGATACTCAGCCACCGAGTCAAACCTCCCGAGGTGCTTGATCATCGTCATATAACGACTCACAATCGAGGTTCCTATCAAACCATCAAAGAGTCAGTCAAACACATTTTCAAAAAGTCCTTAACGAGGGAAAGATAAAGCCTATAAGAGGTTGCACTGACCCAATGTGTAAGAGACACTATCGCTAGCCCATATAAAAGGTCGTACCGACCCAACGCGTAAGAACCACTGTCGCCATCCCATATAAAAGGTCGTACCAACCCAACACGTAAGAGCCACTGTCACTAGCCCATAAAAAAGGTCGTACCGACCTAACGCATAAGAGCCACTGTCGCCAGCCCATATAAAAGGTCGTACTGACCCAACGCGTAAGAGCCACTATTGCTAGCCGATATAAAAGGTCGTACCGACCCAATGCGTAAGAGCCACTGTCGCCAGCCCATATAAAAGGTCGTACCGACCCAACGCGTAAGAGCCACTATCGCCAGCCCGTATAAGAGGTCGTACCGACCCAACGTGTAAGAGCCACTATCGCCATCCTGTATAAGAGGTCATACTGACCCAATGCATAAGACCCATTGTCGCTAGCCCATACAAAAGGTCGTACCGATCCAACGCGTAAGAGCCTAAGGGCTAGCTTTAAATTCAAAAACTTAAGGGTCAATAAGCTCAAGTCGAAACCCGATTCGGAGACTAAACCCAAAGCGGTTGACCGAATATGTCTAATAGCAAAAGCATAAGAGCCTAAGACGCCAGCTTACATTAAAAATGTTGTACCGACCCAATACATGAGAATCTAAAAAATTCACACAAATGGCCTCGGAGCTAACACGACAGAAAATTGAGACCCACAACTTTGGATCAATTGTCGAACAAATGCCATAAGTCAGAAAAGGGCAAAAAATGGATACACATACAAAACGATTCATAAGAGTACAATTATGAAGCCTGCATCTGGAAGCCCTTGCGAAAGCAAAGAGAAAATGAAAATTTTATTCTAGCGTCGAGGCTACGTCTTCGATGGCAGAAAGTATGCCTTCGGCAGCTTCAGCCATAGCCTCCGGGTCTCCAATGGCCTCCTCCCCTTCAGGGACCTCACCTTCATCTTCATCACCACCCGAGTCGCTGCCCGACTCGCTTTTGGAAGGAAGTAGAGTCGCAGCTTCCTTTTCTAGGGTCTTCACCCTCTCAACTTTGGCAATTAAATCAATGCCCCCCGCATATACATCCTCGAGTGTCTGTCTCTGAGACTTTAATCGGGCATGATCCACCGCTCGGGTCAAGCGCAACTCAGCCTCTTCGGACATTTTCTGGGCATGAGCATTTGCAATAGCGGCATCTTCCTTATACGAGGCCATGAGCGCCTCGGCCTCAGCCCTGACCTCGGATAGCATAGCAACCAACGCAGTATAGAGATCCTTATGCTTACTGCTCTCAACCCTCGCATGTTCGAGGCAACGCCCTATCGAAACCATCTCTCCCCGAAGGACATCTCTCTCAGAGATTACCTTACTCAGATGCCGCTTAAGCTCGAGAATTTCGGAATTCCTAGCTCGGAGCTGATTCCCCATAAGGACATCCTTCTCCTTAAACTGCAAAAATCGACCCAAAGATATTACAGTACGGAAGTCAGTCAGACGTACAGGTAAAAAACAAACAGGAGCTATATAACTTGTTCAGTGAGACGAGCCTTTTCCCGGGACGTCGCCTCCAAGAAATCCCGAAGGTTGCAGAGTTCTTCCTCCCTCTTGGTAGAAAGAGCCCTGAGCTCATCGGCTTCCGAGGTAAGCTTCTTATGTTCGCCCTCGTGGCGAGTCAGCTCAGTTTCAAAATTGCCAAACGTTTGGTCATAAAGCACCTTGGCCTAGAACCATGGAAGAAATAAGGTTAGAAAGGCAAAGGTCGGGACACTAAGCAGAATTTACAAACAGATTACCTGCTCGCATAGCCTATCGATCTCAGTAAAAATAAGCGAAATATCAGACTTAAGCTTTTCCTCAAGCCCAGCAGAAGGCTTTTCGAGCACGCCTCTATCGCCAACGGGCGTCCCCATGCCGAGAGACTCTACGTTGGGGATATCTTGCATCTCCCTCAGAGGAAAGGCCGAATCAGAAGAAGAATCACTCACTTCAACAATCTCGATTGGATCAGTCGGGGATGCCCTTTGCCTCTGAAGAACTTCGGAATTGGGCTCCCTTGGATTGCCTGCCAAGCGTACCTCGGCTTGAGGGAAAATTTGGCCGTCGACAATGGCATCCGATACATCCTCACAGGTCTTTTCAGCCCAAGCCGGGGAAGCGACAGAACCGAGCCGCGATTCGAAGTTTGCCTACTCAACAATATGAGAGACAGTCAAATCCTCTCCCATTTCGGGTGCTGACAAAAGATCGTCCTTCCTCTCACCTCCAACTCGGGGATTCCCCGACCTTTCTGGAATTAAGACCGATGAACCATCCTTAGGGTCTTCCACTCTAGTTTTCTTGGATTTCGGAGGACAAACCGGCGATCCCCCTCATTTTTTCCTCTCTTCATTAGGCATTGGAGCACCCGCTTCCTCAGGCAGAGTCTCTCTCATCAAGAAGGCCTCCCCCAGACCGATCCAAATACAAAAACAAGCATGGGGAATGAGAGCGCAATTAGCAACAACCTTTGTTAAACTGAAACTGTAGCAGAGATTGAAGTCCCACCATGATCCTTGGCTTCCCATCGAGCCTTGGATAAATCACGCCACACGCGCTCGACGTATGGGCAAATCGACTCCACTTCGGCTACCTAGCCTGAAAGATCCCTTACCACATCAGGGTACACCACAGCAACTGTATCAACGGAGGAAGTCAGTCCACAAAAGAAATGTATCCAAAAGAAAGAGAAGAGCAGTTAATAGAGTATGGCTACTTACGCTTCATGTTCCATCATTCAGGGAATGGCATCCTCTCTGCGGGAATCAAGTATGAAGTCCTAACTCAGATGAAGCGGCTCATCCACCCCCGTTCCTAACCTCGTCAATGCAAGCAAAGAGGGCCCTCGAGGCCCGGAAACGGAGCTTAATCAGGCCCCTGTGAAAGAGTCGAAAACTGTATATTCTGATCAAGTGGTCAAGGGTGAAGGGCATTCCCTCGATCATATTCACGTAATGTCTGGTCATGTGAATGATACGCCAGAATAGCGGATGCATTTAGCCGAGAGTCACTTGATATCATTTGCAAAAGTCGAGGATCAAGGGGTCTATCGAAGGAATGGAGGGTACCGCCGAGCCGAGGGTAAATGGATAAGTATACACACTAAGGAAGTCGTCCTTATATGTCCTTACGTCCTCCCCCAGAGAAGGAACCTCCACTAGCACTGCATCTCCCCAGCGGCATTCAATTTTCACCCTTTCAATGTCTGTTATTAAACTGACATACAAGGATGCGGGTTCGCATCGTCCCAGCTTCGAAGAAGGTCTCTCAACCTTAAAATTAGAGGTCATCTCAAAGGCCCCAAGAACACACTCTCCAGTGCTAGGAGACGTTGTTGCTTTACCCTCAAAAGAGGAAGGCACATCTCCCTGAGGGATGGAGGCGGAAGTGTTCGCCATTTTCATCAGGGGATTACAAAGAAGAAACTAAAGATCATGTTTTAGGAAAAGTCACGGGAGAGAGGTAAGAAGAAAAGAAAAACTCTGTTGGGAGCCTGATAATGCAGCAGAGAGGAAGGAGTGAAGAAATGAGTATTTATAGAAGCCTAACATGTGCGATTGGAGCAAACCCAAAAAACAGCCAACCGCTATAATTAATTCGAAGATTTTGAGGATTGTGTACGCGACCTTTGGAAGCCCTGTCTAGTATATCAGTCGCCTGGAATAGCACAACTATTTGCTTCGATGGAGGCATCCGAGGGGTAAGATCTCGAGGACGTTTCTCTTTATTTTACTCTGAGAAACGTGGGGACTATCTGTATACGGCTAAAATCGGGAAGACCGATTTAACAATCGACAAGGCATTGTGCAATCTCGCCTCGAAAGTCCCGGAGGATAGCACGGGGTTCGATGCCTTCGGGGAGTCTTCGCGTCCGATATCGGGGCAGAATGGACTAGTGTTTATCACCGATAAGCGGGAAGTTCCCTAGGAGCTGTATCTTCTTACAAATGCCTGTGCAAATAGTGACAGTCTACACCAGGCTGATTGAGCGGTTATACCACCTACTTTATGTAATAATTACACATGCGTTTGTACTATGTTGGGTTCCCCCTCATATATAAAGGGGAACCTTGTCATTTTTTAGGGATCCTATGCTTAATATTGAATACATAAGAACATTCTCTCTACTCTCTAACATATTCTCTTGATCTCATTGCTTTTATTTATTGCTTATATTCATTGTGTTCTACTTCTTGTTCTTCATTTATTTCTTATTATTGGCCATAAATAGATGTCATTGATTTTTATCATAACTGTTAGTCATCCCTCAACTACCCTCAACAGGACATCAGACTCGACCTCAAGGCCCCGAATAAGCAAGCTCGAGGCCCCAATTATCAGCTGTTCGGTTTGGTTATCACCTCATTTTCAAGCTCTTATCTCATTTCCTAATCTCTTACTTAGCATCTATTTCTTAAACAACCAGCATAAAAATAGCTCACGTATTTTTAGAACCACTAAATCAAATCTAATTGTAATTAATATTTTCAAGGTAAACACACAAGTCCTCGTCGACTTCAATGAAAAAATAATGCCCGAAGTTGAAAAAGAAGCCGCCCACGCTTCTCCACAAACACAAGATCAATGGATTTTGGACGGCGCTTCCAATACGTCAGGATCCGGACTGGGACTTGTGCTTGAGGTCCCGACAGGCAAAGTAATGCACCAGTCCATAAGATGCCCGGACATGACTAACAATGAGGCCGAGTATAAGGCTGTGATTGCAAGATTAAAGCTAGCACTCAAGTAAAGAGCAAGGCGGGTCATCCTATGCTATGACTCGCAGCTCGTCGTCAACCAAGTCACAGGGACTTTCCAGATCAAAGAGCAAAGGCTGCAAAATACCAAGCCAAAATCAGCAAATTACTACCTAAGTTTTACGAATGCCAGCTTGACCAAATCCCTCGGGCACAAAACACCGAAGCCGACGGCTTCGCCAAGTTAGCGGCATCCACCAAAAGTATAACTGGCGAAGGAAACGTGGTCACCCTCCTCCACTCATTGATAGATCAAATCCAGGTAAAGACTATAAATCTAACTTGGTACTGGCACAACCATATTTTTACATACTTGTAGGAAGGCGTACTCCCAAATGATAAAAAGGAGGACAAGAAACTTCGAATGCAAGCGGCCAGGTACAGTATCATTTAGAATGATCTATACAATAGGATGTACAGCAGCCATCTAGTGAAATACCGAAATGTTTGGGCCTGAATCAAATGCGACACATCCTAGAAGAAGTCCACGAAGGCCACTGCGCAACTCATTCCGGCAACCGAGCTCTAGTCAGATGCCTCATACGGGAAGATTACTATTGGCCTACTATAAAAAAGAGGCCGCTAACTTTGTGAAAAAATGCGAGCAGTGCAAAAAGTACGCCCCAATGATCCACCAAGCAGGCGAGCATCTCCACTCAGTCATTTCCCCTGGACTTTCATCAAGTGAGGGATGGACATTGTCGGACCCCTCCCCGCAAGACGAGGCAACATACATTTTCTTTTAGTTTTGACAGACTATTTTTTTAAATGGGTAGAAGCAGGGGCATTCGCTCAGATATGCAAGCAGGAAATGATCACCTTCATATGGAAAAATATTGCATGTCGCTTCTGTCACGACCCAAACCGATGGGCCGCGACGGGCACCCGGTACCTTACTTAACCGAGTACCAACCTAAAGTATCTTTCATATCATTCTATCATGGGTAAATGAATTGGAGTACAGCATGAGGGAATACAAACTTATACATATGAAGTACGGGCCTATAAAACCAAAATAACCACTCGTGTACTGAACATAGGCTGACAAGGCCATACAATATTTTACGTACATGACATATGTCTACAAGACTCTAAGAATACATAATTTTCATAAAGGCCGAGACACAGTCCCGCCATACCAAATAATACACATCTAAATCATACTAACCAAATAAGCAACTCCAAACCAAATGGAGTGCACCAAAATCTTCCGCTAAGCTGATAGTCTACTTGAAGGGCTCTCGACCTATCTATCGGGACCTGCGAGCATGAAACGCAGTATCCCTAGGAAACAGGGACGTCAGTATGAATGATGTACTGAGTATGTAAAGCACATAAATAAGTACATAACAGACATGGAAGAAATATAGAGTAAAATTACCCAACCTGTAAGTCTGGATAACTTTGTAAATCATAAAATAATTATAGTGTCATGCATATGCATATGAATGTCATCTCGTGCATAGGTACATGTTTCATAACATCATTAGGCTTTTGAGGGCATCCCATCATATCATCTCAGCCACTGTGGGTAAAATCATCAATGTACACCAACTGATCAGGCGGTGGTGCGTATATAATGCCATAATCTTTTCCCATATCCCATATAAATATAATATACATATATACGTGTATATAACGCCATCTGGTCATGGGTCAATGTACATGTATAAATGCATGAAATGCATAAGAAATATGTTAATAAGATTTTCTCGGAATGCAATAAAAATCAATATGCTTTTCGGATAAACTTTATCAAATACATATTTTTTCTGAGACCTATGAACAGAAGATATAATAATAATTCACATGGGGAATCAAGAATATAGACACCCCTAGTATTTCTATGAATAGAGTCATTTATGAAAGTTGTGTATTTTGCTCTTTTCATTTGTACCGTATGGATCATGCCAAAAGAAAGAAGGGATAGCCTTAACATACCTGGACCGATTCTCTTGACAATTCCTCTAACACACATCTTTTGCGATGAAACACGTACGGCGAATCGAAGTAGGGGAAAATCCGTGTGATATTCTTGAGAAGGATTGCACCATTTTCCCTTAAAATTACAAAATCTCACATTGCTAAAATACTAAAAATTCTCGTTTGAATTCTTGAAGACACTTATGAAATCTTGTTGAATTATGAAGATACTATGAAAATCTTTACATTATTCATGAATATGAATCTCTCTTTTAAGTTAGAGAGGTCTTATACCTTAGTGTGTGTGGGCCTGCCTAAGTTGATGACTAATCTATTAAAATGACACCTTACCAAGTGACTTGAAGAGTCATCACATTGGCAAAGTTTGCTGCCATGTTTGGGGGGATTAGGCTAATCAAAATGTCCTAATTTTTTATCTAATCTTCCCCCAAATATTATTAATTACCCAATCAATTCCTTAATTAACTAGGTAATCTCCCATTACCCACTAATCTACATAAATAGGAATTATCTCAAATTACTTCAAATACTACTCACTTTTAACATACTTTGTACACCTTACTATCATGGTCATGTGGTACTTTGTATGGTACTAGTCCATAAATACCGGGTATTTTAGCTCGGGCCATATTTTATCCCAAAACGACAAACTTCGACGAAACTCATTTTCTTCAATTTGCTTACGCACCTTCAAGAATTTACTCATCACTTGTTTGAAATAGCATAATGCTTATAATCTCCAAAATAATCTCATTCCCGAACTTACGTCGATTAACTTACGACGAAACTTTAACATACGAAAATGCAGGACGAAACATCTCATTTTCCGAGCTTCCATCAATTTACTTATGGCGTACCTTCACGTACGAAAATATAGGGTGTAACAGCTTCGGCCTCCCCAAAGAGATTAGCTACAACAACGGACCCCAATTTTCTGGAAAAGGGGTTGTCGAACTTTTCGACAAGTGGCATATCAAAAGAATACTCTCCACCCCATACCACCCCGCGGGCAACGGGCAAGCAGAGTCTTCCAACAAATCAATACTGAACATCATGAAGAAAAAACTCGAGGACGCCAAGAGACTTTGGCCAGAACTACTGCCGGAAGTGCTATGGGAATACCACACAACGCCAAAGACGAGCACAGGAGAGACACCTTACTCATTAGTCTATGGGACTGATGCAGTAATACCAGACGAAGTCAAAGAGCCCAGTTAGACATATTCCCATGAGAGTGGGTCGAAAAACGATGAAAGTAGAAGGCAGCACCTTGACGAAGCTGAAGAACGGAGAGATATGGCCTACATAAGGATGATCGCCCAAAAACAACAGGCAGAACACTACTATAACAAGAAGTCCAAGGTCAGACCACTCAAAGTCGGGGACTACATGCTCAAGGCCAAAACAAAAGCAAGCAAAGACCCGCGAGAGGGCAAACTGGGAACAAATTGGGACAGCCCATACAAAATCATAGCATCAGCAAATAAAGGGTCACTTCAACTAGAAACAATGGAAGGAAAACTGCTACCGAACAACTGGAATGTCGCCCACCTCAAGTACTTCAACTTTTAAGAACAACCGTCCTCCAAGCCGTACTCTTTTTACCTCGCATAAGTTTTGTCCAATTGGGTTTTCTCAAGGAGGTTTTTAATGAGGTGATAAGGGGGACACTTCAAGTCGAAGTACAGACGGAAAAGGTACGAGACGATAGTTCATCACCCAACCTCTCGACACATCTCCAGGTTGCCCAATGAAGGGACTAGATAGACTGGGACTGGACTGCCAGCCCGGAAAACATGTAAATTTTTCCAAGTATGAGAAAAGCACAAATGTAAGTTCACCCATGTTTCTAGAACAACGTTGCCTCAATATCTACTCGGCCTACGGCCACAATCAAATAAGTGACTTTCGACCTCATTCGAATTAACTCACATTTGATCTCGTTCGAATTAATTAAAGTGACATTCAACCTCGTTTGAATTAACTCACATTCGACCTCGTTCGAATTAATTAAAGTGACATTCGACCTCGTTCGAAATAACCAAAGTAACCTTCGACCTCATCCGAATTAACTCACATTCGCCGTCGTTCGAATTAATTAAAGTGACATTCGACCTCGTTCGAATTGACTAAAGTAGCATTTGACCTTGTTCGAATTAACTCAAATTCGACCTCGTTCGAATTAATTAAAATGACATTTAACCTCGTTCGAATTAACTCACATTCGACCTCGTTCGAATTAATTAAAGTGGCATTTGACCTCATTCGAATTAACTATAGTAATATTCGACCTCGTTCGAATTAACTTAATTCAACCTCGTTCGGATAAATTAAAGTGACATTCGACCTCGCTCGAATTGACTCACACTCGACCTTGTTCGATTTAATACCTACTTGCTCGGCCATGACCAAAACCAAAATTCATATGGTTAGGGCGACCAAACGATAGAAGCATACAAAACCAAATAGAGAAAAGATTCAGAAACGAACAGCGAAAATAGCATTTCATACTTCAAAATATTCTTTACAAGGGCTAAACAGACGCCCACAAAAATATGCACAAAAATTACAAATCAAAGGAATAACTACTCGCCACCCGACCCAGCAGCACCATCTCCACCTTTGCCATCAGGATATTCGTCCTCGTACCAGACATCTTGCTCAATCCCGTCCAAATCCTTCTCGCCATCGCCGGTCCCTGGTGTAGCAGGGTCATAGCCACAGGCAATCCGCGCCGCACGCGCCTTAGCACGAGCACCCTCAAAATCAGCCTCAGGAACTCTCCCCACCGTCATCAAATCTCTGAATATGTCCAGTTGGTCCTTGTCATGGATCCACTTCTCATATAAATCCCGCGGGACATCAGGAAAGGCAGAAGCATGAGAGGAGGACGGTTGAGCCAATAGTCGGGACTTCTCGACCTCAAGAGCGGCGAGTTGGTCTTCAAGACCAGAAACTTCTTTCTCTAGCTCCCTTATCCGATCAAGCTGAGCTTCCCTGAGCTTATCCGTCTCCAAATCGTTTGCCTTCTCAGATCGAAGAACGCGAATCACATCCTCCAAAGCCTCAACCGAGTCTCAGACTTTAAAGCCGCCACTGGTCGAGTTGGTCTAGGTAAGGCCCAAGGCCGAGCGGAGGCAGATGACCGGGTAGATCCAGTTGCGGTATAGATCCTTTTGTTGCGGTCGCTTGTCGGAAAGAGGGAGTAGGAGCTTTTGACCTCCTCGAAACTCTCCATGCTAACGACAAAATAAAGGAAAAAGAAGACCGAAATCAGTACCCGCAAAGATAAAATGAGAAAGACAACAATGAAGACCTGAAGTAAGCAAACTTACTGGGGGGCATAGGTCCGAGCTTTTCGCGGAAGGCCGACCACTCGCGTATCCCCACCATATGAGGAAGGACGCGACTAAATAAGGAAGGACCCGACTAACCCAGTCGTGAATGTCCTCGACTAAAGGAGGGGGTTCGACCTCAGCTGCATGAAGAAAAGACAGTTAATATAACCAGAGTCAACCAGCAAGAAGTACAATAAAGGGAAAAGGAAGGATACTTACGGCATTCCAAAGCTCAGGGAACCCGCTTGCATTAATCACTATATCATCGATTCTGACGTAGAAGTAATTGAGCCAGAACTGGCGATTTTACTGCCTCTGTTGCGGAGATGTAATATCATCCCCTTGTGAAAATTTGGGGCTAAGAGATGCATCAGGTGGCAGAGTGTCACCTCGACCCCGGCTAACTCCGCAAATTTTGAGATCATGCGGATAAGCTTGTAGATGTAGGGGGAAAGTTGAGCTGGGCACGCACGGTAATAGCAGCAAAATTCTTCGGCCAGGGGAAGAATGGGGAAAAAGTAACCCATATAGAAGGGGTATGCAGAGAAGGCACGATACCTAAGGTGGTGTATTTGCACCACAACATGCCCTGCGAGGATCAGGTCTATATGGGCGGGAATTTTGAATCTAGCCCTAAACTCGGTGAGAGACGCCTCTGTCATCAACGACTCCAAAATTTCAGGGTCGTCCTCTGGCAACTTCGAGAAATTAGACCTAGCTTTCTCCCTACGAGGAACTATTTCGTCCGCAGTAGGGAAGATCTCATCCTCTGCAACAATGGTAGCCCCATCGTCATTAGGGGGCATGCTCACTGCCATGGAACCGAGTCAAATGTCCCCCCCCCCCTCAAAAGTTAGAAGATGTATTAACCATCTTTGGTTGTTTATATATAAAGAAAATGCAAAGCACAGAGGAGGTATGAGTAGCAGAAGTTGCTAAGATCGGGAAAAATAGGGATGCAAAGGTAGAAATAACGAAAGCAAGAACACTGGGGGAAGAAGAAAGAAAGATATAAAGACTTAAATACTTGAAAACACAAAGGATCAGGTAGAGGGCCTTCTATCCCTATTTATAAAAACCCAGGCACCATAATCAAGAATACCAATCGTCGACGCACAAAATATCGAAACGGCAGAGGCACGGGAAGTGATGCAACGCATCGAGAAAACGCCTAATAATGACGCATGATGTCATGACGTCATTCTGAACCAACATAACGGTAAGTTATGGCTCACAAAGTGCCACATTACCACCTCGTCATGAGCGTCATTACTCGACCTGCCCACCTAAGTCTCTCAACTACGACTCGCGAAATCCGCTCATCGAGGTCATCTGAGAGATGGCCTCGATAAGCGGAGGGACTAACTGTATGGGTCAAAATCTAACTAAGGATATTCGACACAAAGTGGTATTACTGAAAGTAATTTGGCCGAGGTTGATTAATAACCAATAGAACTCACTGCCAAGCAGTCGATCATGGCCGTGATCAAGTGTCAGAAGGAGCAGTAGCGGCTAGTTTAGTAACAGGATTTTTGAGGGAATATTCCATTGAATATTCCCTTTGTTTGTACTTTTGGGGTTAATTGGGGGTATGTCCCTTATAAATAGAAAGAGAGACTAGGTGATAGGCATGTATTCTCTGATAAGAACACTATATGAAAAGCAGACTTTCTCTCTAGATAGAATACAAATATTACCTTTCTAAAGAGATTCGATCTTCGATTATTTTATACATTTTCTACCAAATCCGAAAAGGGTCCTAATATTCTGATCTTTTGTCCATCATTCATCATTGTCAGAAGGAAGAATCATCCACCTCATTTAATATTGGGTTAAACATTCTCTTTATTTGCTTTAGTGTCATTTATTGTCATTTATTGCTTTATATTTACTCCTCATTAATGGTCTCAAAACATCAAATGCTCCTTGCATTTGATCTTCTGTGAAACGCTACTCTACGCTATTCTCATTAATCGGTTATAAATCTGATGTTATTATTATTAACTAAGATTAACTCCTCATTACACACATTTAATTAGTTTAATCAAAGATCTATATTTTTTTGGTCAAACACTCCCCTTCTTTCTTTCTCAACAAAACCCATTACAATCCAGAAGATTTGATATCCCTACCTTTATCTTGCACAGGTGTTATTCCTCATTCTCATTAGCGTTGATTGTAATAGTCCACGAAAAACTTAATCGACGGAATTGCCATTATTAGCACTAGCATCACGACTTTACTTGCTCAAACTCAGAGGTCGTCGAATCAAACAATTCTATGCAGGCAACATTCAACCAATTGTTCTCCACTTAAATTCAGAGAAATCTTTATCTAATTAAGTAATAACAATTTCCTCATTTTAAAAAAATAGTTGTAAGAAAAAATTATAAAGATGTAAACCCCTTTTAATACTCCATTGGCAATCATTAAAAAACTTCGAAGTTTGAATTCGAAAATCGAGTTTTGCAAATTTATTACTTATTTGGATTACAAATAATTGAAAATATCCATTGGAGTTTGTGTCAATCTCGAGAGAATTTGGTGGAGATTCCAATTAATTTTAATTAGAATTTCAAATTGAAACTCGAAGAGGGAGACAAATTAATGGAATGTATTTTGCATGCCAAATGTACAAATGACATAAAAAAAATACATACATCTAACATAATTATATGCATGTTATATGTGTTTGACCAAATTCTATACAACAAAAAGTTATATAACAAGTTGCATATAAATTGCATATTTTAACTGGATTCTGTACAACAAATTGTATACAATTATATATAAATTGTATGTAATTTATATATTTTGTAAGAAAATATAGTTACTTTTTGTAAATAGGAATACCTAGCGATATCATGTAAATTTTGTCCTAATTTTGTATTTATAGAAAAAAAAATCTAACCCTTGAAGTCTAGAGTCCAATGTTTCCAAACGTCTTCAACATATGAAAACATTCATCATCTACACCACTATTCGTAAGAGTTGAATTTTTTTAATATTTAAAGAAAAACACTGTCCAAAATCATAGAAGTTTATGTTGTTCTAAGAACAGAAAAATTGAAGAAACCTGCATCTCCCGGTTTATAGACTAACTAGTCTCATGGTACGTGCGTTGCGCATGTACCTCATATTAATTGATGCATAAGTTTTTAAGAATTACATGAATATTATTACAATTTGTTTTATTCATGAAATAAAAATTAAAGAAAAAGGTATAAATTTCTGAAAAATAAAGAATGTTGATCTAATTTAGTTAGCTCAATAAGAAAGAAATTATGTCCCCTAATTAGAAGTCCTCCTATGCCTTATCGTATTTTCTGAGGGTTTTTGTGGGAAAATAATTAATGACAACCCATTTAGAATTCATTTTATCTTCTACTTGTTCATCTTTATTGCTTTAAATTTATCTTTATATAAATTTGACTCTTGATTATAACCGATTTGACTCTATTTTTTAATATATATTTTCACCCCAATGCTTTTCCTATGGATATTCTTGTATCCTAAGTGTTTTATCAACTTGAAAATTAATCTTACTTATATGTTGAATTTGAGAAAAATTAAATTGGCTTTTTAACTATTTAGTTGATTCAAAGACATTCTTTTGTTAAGTTCAGAGACTTGATTATTTGTTCTCAATATTAAAGAAACTATTTTTACTAATTCAAATTCGTAATATTAGCTCATCCCAAGTTTTAAAATATTTAAATTTATTTATAATTATGATTAACTATAAGTATATTTTTATCCAATAATAAAAATTGATCTAATAGTTTACTTAAAGACTTTAAGTTAATTTTAAAGTCCTAATATTAGAAAAATAACTAAATTATATTTTGTTTAATACAAAATCAATTTTAACGTATAAAAAATCAGGCATCATTTTATTATAATAAAATTTAATTATTTTCTTATTCGCTTTATTAGAGTTTAAAAATTCAAAGCCAACAAATATTTAAGTGAGATACCAAAATCAAAAAGAGAACCTTAATTGAAGTGGGATTAATAATAGCAAATATTAAGATCTATTACCTAGTTAAATAAGGAAAATTTAATAAACAAATATTTAACTGATAACAAAGTTCTAAATATTAGGAACACAACTTAAAATTACAATTTTGTCTAGTGTGAAATCTATTTTAAAGAGCGAAAAATGCGAACAACATTTCGCTAAGGGGCTTCGTGCTTTTAATATGGTATAGATGACAACTTTGAGCTACTCCAATGCTCTCTAATGAAATGGAGAAACTATATCTGTTTAATCGGTCTTAAGATCAACCTAGGTGGCCGATACATTGAAGGCAGGAAAAAACTTGTAATTCACTTATACTACGCAAGAAACCCACAGCGTAATATTATCTCAATGGTCAATAACAAGGCATGAGAGACCATATTCAATAAACTTCTTTAAGTTAAAGTGACACATTGGACATATTCAAGTGGTTGGCTATTTGCATGCACATTTTCTCCAGCGTGAGAGAAATGAGAGATGGAGGGAAAACAGCTTTCTATATTACCAATCTACCACATAACTTACTATTACCTTCGGCGAAACCAACAGAAAGAGTAAGCTGATGAGTGATGATCACAGGGAGAACTAGTATTTTCTTTTATTTTTTTGGTGATGAAGACCAAGACCAAGAATGGCATCAGAATCTGAATTCAACTAGCAGCGATGCACCAGATCCCAGTATACAACTGTCGAACTCCACTCTTGTATCCGCGTGCAGCAATGAACTAGGGTTGACTTCTTTTCTAACACATTGGAAGTAGTCTAAATGCCATCAGTGATCAGCTACAAGTGATTGTGAAATTATATTCCAGTAATAGGATGCATTAAGCTGTCATAGGAAAGTTCAGGAATCAATGCACTCAGATGGGAATATTTAACAGAAACTGAAACATCGACGTAATACTATACTGAAAGCTAGATACCCCCCCCCCCCCAACACACACACCAAAAGAATATAAAAAAATACATAAATAAATAAATAAAGATGTGGGAATCAGAAATGAGAGAAAGAGGGGGAGGGGCAAGCTGAGGGAGAAAGGAAAAAAGCAGATCCAAAAGTCAAGCTTTTCTTAAGATTAATGAATTCATTTAAATCCAAATAATTGAAGTAACACATCTTGTGCTCAAATGGAGTACTTCCATTTTTTTTTACTTAAGCAGACATTAAGCTTGATAGGTTGTTGTAACTGTTCAAAAGGTCTATTTGTACGACCAGAATCAAGTATAAGCAGAAAGAGCAACAAGGAACCAGAACACCTGATTTTATATTGGAGAGCTATGTGTTAAATTTACAGGAAAAAGTATTTCCTGTCGAGAGAAGGGAAACACGACATACATAGTTTCTAACTGAAATCCATAAATATGAAAAAGGAAGTACTTCACTTGACCAAAAAGGTAAAAGAGATAAGTGATAACGTGGAAATCCTTGGACAAGATTCTGCTTGTGGAAGTACCACAGCAGTCGATAAAGAATGGCGGATCACAGATCAAGTGACCACGGTTATCCCAATACACCTAGAAAATATTTTCTGCGCTGCACTTAATTTCAGGTCGACAGATCTAGTTTATACCAATTCAGATTTGGGGCGGGAGTCTGATACGGGTACGGATCTAGAGGTCGGATCCTTCATGATCTAAATTTTAAGATTCGGGGGTACGAATCCAGGTACGGATATGGTTGTGTGGATTCAGCTAAAAATAATCCAAATATCTAAAAGTAGAGTTATAAAAATATGTCTAAAGTATGAGACATTATGTGAAAAACTTACAAGGTACTCCGAGAAGGAGATAAAAAGGAAGATAAAAAGAAAAGAATTGATTTTTTCTCTTCAAATTATGGTTCAGACACCAGTAGTGGGATGCAAGAGCTGCACTGCATGTGCATAGCGAATGCAAGATGATTTAAGCTTGCACATTATGCATGCTTGATTTGACTAGATAAAGTATTAACAATTCCACATTTGGGAGTTTCGCCAGGTTAATACACAGGTCCTCCCAAATTAACTGTGCTACTTTCATCATGGACTTCTAAATAATATGTCCACTTTTAAACATGATAAACTTTTCCTCTGATCCATACTTCTTCAATTCATGATACCAAACCAATCAATATCATCAACAATTCAAACTTCTGCAACATTTTTAGACCTATTTTAAAAATAGTAAATTTCAAATCTATACAAGGTAGGGGTAAGGTCTCGTACACATTACTCTCTCCAGACCCCACTTGTGAGATTACACTAGGTTTGTTGTTGTAGTAAACTATAAATAGTATCCATTGCAGGTCAAATTAGGAAATTTAACCTGGAAAGCGGGAATGAGATGCTGCTTTTGACAGGAATTGAGGAAACAACAATGACATTTCAATTTATTCCATTATCCGCCCCATACTCTTTCATAAATATAACCAAGTTTGAGGAGTTTCAAATGTTTGACAAAGATCACGACATTTGCAAGGACACATGGAAGAGTTCATCTTCACTAAATTGTTGAGAACTATAGTATTAGTTGAGTCTTGTTTGACATGTAAAAGCTGTTGGACCCAAAGGTATTTACCAACCCCAATGGTCTCTCTATCTCTTGTTTTTCTCTGGATGCTCTCTAATTTTCTTGGACTTCCAATACACAACCACGTCTGCAGTACTCCTTGAGAGTAAGGTAACTATACAAATAGTCCCTTTTTTTCAAGCCTTGTCTCCAATAAATATTTTATCTACTCCTTTTTAAACTTGTTTTAATTCGTAATTTACCAGTATTGTGTATGTACTTTTATTAATTTTTTTAGAGCCAAATATTACTTAAGCTTTCTTGTGATCAAACCTTCTGTTATACCAAAAAAGCACCAAAGCGAAAAACAACTTATTCATTCATACAATTGAAAAGAACTTACTTGAAGATTGAGATAGAAAACAAGAGAAATCCATTAATTATCTTTAAAAAAAAACAAGAGAAATCCAACAGTATAATGCTATTGGCAGTAATGTAAAAGTACAAAGTACAAACTGATTTTTTGGGTAGTGTAGTGCTTGATGTAACTTTATTTTATCTTGTTTCTTTAGTAGCCATATGAACTACTTTTCTACTTGGTTAATTTGCACATGTTACAGAAAAGCCATCATCCAACAACAACAAACCCAGAATAATTCCACATGTGGGGTACAAATTAAAAAAAAAAAGAAAAAAAAAAGACATTAAATTAAATTAATAAAAGAAGACATTTAAGTTAAATTAATAAAGGAAATACATGTCATATATATAGTTCTTTTACCCCTAATCCTTAAACCCTTAAATCTAAATTCAGCTTAAAATGTCTACTTTTATTGGTACTTAACTCTTTCATTAAAATCTTGAGTGTTAAAGGTAAAGAGAATGATGTTCTATCTTATAACCTGCGCAAATTATCCAAGTAGAAGGAGTAGTTCATAAGGCTACTAAAGAAACACTATAAAAGAAAGTCACATCAGCCACGACACTTCCCAATAAATCAATTTGTACTTGTACAATACTGCCAATAGCATTTTACGGTTGGATAACTCTTGTTTCTATCTCAATTTTCAAGTGAGTTCTTTTCAATTGTAGGAATAAACAAAAAAAAATCCGCTTAAGCGCCTTTTTGGTATTAAGAGAATGAGTTTTGCTAAACTACTACATGAAGGTAGTACGTCAGCAATTTACCCATTTCTGTTTATCCTAAAGGCGGAATACATATACGGCTACTTAAACTTGTCCAATATTGTCACTTAGCTACCTCAAGTGACGCTTATACCTATTAGATACTTCAACTTTATTCAATATGTGTCCATCAAACACACGAAATTACTTAGTAAAACAAATATGGTGTGTGTATTTCACACGCGCTAACATGGCAGAACTTAATGAATAAAAAGAAACCACGTGGCTTTTGACTTAACTTAATGAAAACTCCTTTTAAAAAAAAACAAGAAAATTGTTTTAAGAGAGAAAGCCCTTCCCCCTGTTCCGTCTTACCTTTACACCCCCCACCCCCCCCCCACCCCCTAAACCTTTCTTCTTCACCAGTATCTTTTTCCCCCCTCCCTCTACTCATTATTTTAAATTTCAGAACTAACCTAGTGTAAAGTAGCAGAGATGGCTGGGGGTGTAGTTTTAGGAAAATATTACATTTTGGTTACTTGCTATCTTCTCTTTTGTCAGATCTGCCGTCGGCGAACACTGGCCGGAATTCGGTCACCACTGTTTCAACCTCCATCTTCTCACCAACTCATCTCCTCCTCTAGCGACTTCAACCATGGCCCAGCCATACCTTTTAGCTCTTATGTCCATGTTTTTGTAGTTTCCTTTACCAGGAGTGACAGTGAAATGACCGGATCCGACCGGAAATAATTTTTTGGCAAGATATTAGGTTTAGTTTCTTGGTATATATCATTTTTATTAGTGGATTCTTTCATAAGAACAAAATATTGTTATATCCCGTGAAGATAATTTTTCGAAAAATTTGATGAGTGTTTTTTCAATTTGGGTAGATTCAAGTTGTTAGTCACTAATTTCGTTTGTTTTTGTTTCATTTTTATCTTGTTCTTTCTGAAAATTAGTTTGTAATTACTAGGAATCTCAATTTGGGCCAGTATCAAATGGAAAATGTAAGATGGAAGAAGATTAAACAAAACGTTGGCAAATTTTTTGGAGGACGGGGATGGCGGAACAACGACTATAAGATGGTGTACATGGTGGTTCGATAAAAATAGTTTTAAAAAATTAAAAAGAAGAAAGAAGAATTGGAAATTTAAGCTTGTCACGCGCCTAAGAGAAGTGGAATGCACCTTTTTTGCCATGTCAGCTTTTTGTGTTTGATAGACACATATTGAGTGAAGTTGAAGTATCTAATAGGTACAAGCCTCACTTAAGGTAGCTAAGTGACAATATTGGACAAGTTTATGTAGTCATATATGTATTCTACCTATCCTAAAATACTCACATATGAAAGATGAGCTAAAAGGCTTGGAAATACCTTACAAACACTTTCATGTGCTTGTAGCGTCATTGGAGGGTACAAAGGGACCAAAAATGGATGTTAAAGTGCACTAGACATGAAACCACTGGCGGATACCTGTTGCATTTTGGCAGAAAACAAAGAAATGTGCGCAGAGTTCTCCACAAGGTTCTGCACTGCGATACAAAACATTGCGCAAATCTATGATGCAGCATAACATGTAGCGCGGATAGTTCCGCCCCGTCAACCTGGAGCTTTTATTTTAAGGATTTTTTGGACTTTTTTTACGTTCTCTCATTCCTATATACACTTGTAATCATTGCAATAGTTAGTTCAGCTTAACAGTTCTAAGCGTAGGGCTTGATTTCATGTTCTTTTTCTTGACTTCAACTTGAAACTTAGGGTAAGATTTTCTGTATGAGTTCACCTCTTCTCCATCATGTTTCTTTCTTCCTTCCTCTAGATTGATTGAACTTGTCTTCCTTTGAATCAAATCGTTTTTGGTATATAAATTAGTAGTTCTTTCACGTTCATTTGAATTTGCCGAGGGTCTTCTGGAAACAGTCTTTTTGCCTTTTTTAAAGCAGGGGTAAGGTCTGCGTACACTCTACCCTCCTCAGACCCCACTTGTGGGACTACACTGGGTATGTTGTTGTTGTTGTATTCTCTCTTAGTATTCTTCTACATAATTGTTGGCTTCCGCCTATTCGCAACTCTTTCAACGGAAGAAGCTGATGTTTCATTTAGCATCACGGTTTGAAGTTTACAAGCTAATTTGGTGATCTTGGTAACAATACACTAGTACTATGTTTTTGTGAAAGGAGAAAGGATGAGAGGCCATAGCTAGTGCTTGAGACTTGGGCTGGACTCTAAAACATTCAATAAACAACATCACACTCTTACTAGTCACTAGGACTTCACAATGCATTTACCCATGAGAGTACTAAATCACTAATTCCAAAATGAAGTTATTACCTTTATCCATGAATTAAATTGATTGGATGCCTGTGTCACGAATGAAAGAAAATCACCCGTCTTTCCTGCAAAAACCAAATTAACCGAGCCATTAACTATGTTAGACACATTAAGTCAAAAGATCTAACCCTAAAAATTATGAAATTAGAGCAAGAGGGAGCACAGTAGCACACAGCAACAAGCTTTAAAAACTTTTTCACAGTAAGAGAAAAGTAAAAGAAGAGATGAAATACTTTCTCTTTCTTCGATCAACAGCGGCACTCCTTGGGTCCGTTTTAGCAAGACCAGATCCAGGAGGAATGGCATACTGCATCGGAGAGGGAGCCACAGCCGAAACAGGTGAAGGAGCAGGAGGTGGAGCAGCTGGAGGGGCTACAATTAGCGGAGCAGAAGTTGCTGGTGCAGTTGCAGGCTCAGGAAGCGGCCGCGGCAAAATATGCTTCAACCGGTTGTTTCTATAGTTCTTCCAAAAATAAAATTGCTGCCTATGTGCCACTTCCTAATAGTAACAAAAAATGTAAATCAGATCATATCACAGATAGTAAGGCACCACAATTTTAGATTGGCAAACAAATATACAACATGAAATGAGATGAAGAAGTCTTCACTGGCAGCATTAACTTGGGCTATCCAACTAATACTTATAATTCTATTTCGAAAAGCTAGGAGAAAATTCATTAAGGGGAATAAGGTAAACGACTAACTACCTTGTATTATAAAATACTTTGGTTGCACTTCTCGTCCACAGAGACTATGTTTACACAAAAAGTGGGACAAATTTTCTTGATAGTGGCTGACAGTATTAACTAACTAAATGAGAAGGTAAAAGTGGAGAATGAAACCACAATAACAAATGATACAACTTCTTACCTTGTTGGCAGGATGCGCCATTGCATTACGAAATGTTGGATTTTGGAGAAGCTCGAGAAAGAATAGGCAGTGAGGATACCTGCATTTAACATCAAGAAAGGGAATAATAAATAACTGGTAGATGATGACAACCACAGTCCACATCAAACAAAAAAGAAACAAGGAACATCTACCAAATAAATCATAAAGTTGCAATAGAAAATGAACTTACATTATAAACTTTATGTACTCGGGCCGTTGCCAGTATTGTAGGTATTTTAAGTACCCAATAAAAGCTTCATCTTCAAAATATCGATTCTGAGCTAAATCTGCATCAGAATCAACAGAAAATAAACCACTATAAATACGAAGGGGATAAGAAAAACTAAAACTTTTACACCCAAATTTTACTAGTCCTATTAAAACACAATGCGTCTTACACACTAAACAAATAATATGGGAATACATACAGTGAATGTAAGTTGGGTTAGCAAGGCATTGAACAAATTCCAATTCCAGTAAGAAACGCTGGCGCCCATCATCCGGATCTTTATATACGCTTTTCTGCCTGCAAATTTAAATACAAACAAAAAATAATTAATTGTTTAATTTGGGAAGATGCAACTGATTTTACCAAAAGGAAACATAGATGCGTACGGAGAGGAAGCAGATTTAGCTGATTCATCAGTTTCTGGATTCGGAGTAGAAGCCATTCGCCAAACCCTAACTAATTTAGCTGAATCACACTACTCCCCAACCTACTTCTTGATTTTGAACAAATTAAAGTTCTTTAAAATTTAATGTAAAAACTAGGAGAAATAAGAAAGGAGAAAAAGAGAGTACAATCTCGGGAACTTCTACAGCTTGTTGGGATGGTTGTTAGTTGTTACCCCTTGAATTTGCATTGTGTTGCTATCCGAAAACATTGCTTGTTTTGATTGTTTATATAAAATTAATTGTATCATATTATTAAATTTATTATTTCGAAACAATCAAAACCAAAATCCCTATTTTATTCAAATAATGATTTGGTGTGGTGAAATTATTTCCTTTTTTCTAAAATTATGCTCTTATTTATTATTTCATAATTTTATTTTATCATTTAATTTTTTCATTTCAACTCCAAATCTCCAACCTATTGATCTACTTTGTCTTATTCCACCTTTTCTAGAGATGGTTTGCCCCTTTTTTTTATCCAAATCTCCGTATGATTCTTTGTCTCTTTTTATCGTTTTAATTTTTTTTTGTTGCTAATATTGTTTAACTTTTTTTTCCAGGCTCTTGCTCTTGTTTCCAAGCTACGGAATTAATGATAAATTAGTAAAAAGAGATTTTCTTAAACTATTTTTATGTGTAATTCTTAATAAAAAAATTTTTAAATAATTGCGGGTGTTTAAGTGAACTTACCAGGTATAATAGAGTACGACACAGCCAAACAAAACAACAAAAATATACTTAGCAACAGCAAACGATACAATCTATGTGGCTGATCATACAGGAAAGGATGCTGACAAACTGAGTAAATGGAGCATGACTATGGATACTACATGTGTATTCTATAATTGTCAACCAGAGAATCATCACCATTTATTCTGTAATTGTACTATCATCATGGAAATATGGAATGACATATTCAAATGGATGCAAATACAAGTGCCAACAAATACATGGAGTCAATTAACATGCTGGTTTGTGGAAAAAGCAAAGAAGACATCAACTGAAGGGCAGCTGCTGAGAATGATACTAGCTGAAACATTGTATAGCGTATGGGTGGAGAGAAATTATAGAGTTTTTGAGAAGATTCATAGGGATAGACAAAGCATTGTTAGAGAAATTATCTACATTTATAACATTACAAGTTCATATTGTTTCGAAATTTATCTCCATAATATAAAAAATGGCCCATATTTTTACGTTTTACCCGACCTAGCCCATATTGTACATATTTTGAAAGTACTAACAAATTCAAAATATGTGTTCTAACAACCATTGCTTCTAAAAGCTATGGAGATAAATTTGTTCTCACAACCATTGCTTTCACTCTATCTTCTTCTTACATCTTCTACACAAGCTTCAAGGGGCCGTATATTTTATGTTTCCCCCATATGTTACCCGGTTGCAATGTAAGAAAATTGAAGAGTAGAAGTCAACGACTGAAGGTCATTCAAAGCTTTGCTTTCGAAAATATGATTTTTTGAGTTTGTTAGTTATTTGCATTGGGTGTCATTCCAATTAATTGAAAATATCAAAAGGAGTTCAAAGTTTAAATTTGAAATGATTTGGAGTAGATTTGAGTTAAATTTCAGAAAAAAACGCAAGGAAGAAGATGAAGTTAGTTTTTTGTATAATCTTGTATAATAGTTAATGTATATGAGTGTATAAGCACATCTTATACACTATTATATATTTTTATACACCTTTGTACAAGCTTTTGTAGACAAATTTCTTTGACGATTTTTAGTTGCAATTCTTGTTCAAAACCAATCCAAATCTCCATTAAATGACTTCAAATTTTATGTACAACCTCCTTATACTATTTCTAACAAGTCTAAATAATACCCACTCCAAATTTCTCACAAAATCAAATTCGAAATTTAAACCCACACATTTAAGCTTATTAAAAATCTAATTTTCACCATCCAAATAGATTTGGTTTGTTAAACTAATATTTGAGTCACAGCTACTAATTCAAAAATTAACTTAAAACCTTGAGCAATCTTTTTTAAAAATTAAATAGTAATTTCGAGAACCTATTGGAATTGGATGTTGAATCTAGCCTATTATTTTTGGGCTAGTTGGTTGTAAATTGAAATATGGACTATAAAATTAAAAAATAGGGAGCCCAGTTGTTTTAATGTGAAATTTCCCCTAAATCAATTTAGTCCAATTAACTAATTTATTAAGGATTTTCTCCTCACCAAATTTAATTTTTTATTAGAGGGTTTTTGTCCCCTCGAATTTGAAGTTAAACATTCTTTTAACGGGTCATTTGGTACGATGGTGAATAAATAAGAGTATCTCGTGGATTATCTATCCCACTTTCTATATGAACTATTTAATTTTATTATTTTAATGTAAAATTATCCCGAAATCAACTAATATCTATAAACATGAAATAGATACCATCTCAAATTCTATCTTTGAGATTATTATCTTTATCTTCAGTGACCAAACGAAGTATAGTCAATACCAGGAATAGGTATAAAGACAATCTGTCTTTTAGTGCTAGATAACTCTTGAAGTACGGGGACTAAAAAGTATATAGCGGAGTACTTTTTTTGCACAATGTTACTCAAATAGTATAATTTTTCATATTGAGAAGCTACCTAAGAAACACTCCCCATTTTGGTTTTAAATTAAATGTAATTTTTAAACAAAAAAAATTATTCGACTTACATTATAGTAATAACACATACTAATAAGACAGGGAGTGCAAGTAAAAAATCAAGTTAACTTGCTTTCAGGCAGAGCTGGACACATGAACTCGCAGTTATGGTATATCAACATTTGCCACCTGACCAAAAGCTTCATTATACAAGTCAGACCAAAATTACGAGATATTCGTGTGCACAAAATATTATATAATGGGGACATATTTTGGGCTTGAATAATAAGTAGATGCATCATCGGTAGCTTGTTTGGTCAAGTTTTTAAATTAAGTTATTTTGAAAAGTATTTTAAAAAAAATATATTGTTGGTGAAAAGCAATTTATGTTTAGCTAATCAATTTAAAAAGCACTTTTGAGCAGTAATTACTGTTGTAACGACCCGACCGGTCGTTTTGAGCTCTAGCGCGCCGTTCAGCAGTTTGAGGCCATGAGGAGCTTCACTGCAGATATTATGACTTGTGCGCACGGTCGGAATTGAATTCCGGGAAGTTCGGAGTTGATTTGGAAAGAGAATTCTCATTTCGGAAGCTTTAAGTTGAAAGAATTGACTAAGGTTGGCTTTTTGAGTAAACGACCTCGGAATCGGGATTCGAAGGTTCCAGCAGGTTCGTAGGATGATTTCGGACTTGGGTGTATGTCCGGACTGGGTTTGGAGGACCCGGGAACGTTTCGGCGCCTATTGTGGAAGTTAGCATTTTTGGAAGAATCTCATAAGTTTGGATTGAAGTGCATTTCAGGGTTATCAATATCCGTTTGAGATTCCGAGTCTGGGAATAGCTCTGTATAGTGATTCTGGTATTGGGAGCGCGATCGAAAGTGAATTCGGAAGTCCGTAGGTCATTTTGGAGTCATTTGGCTAAAGATAGAAATTTGAAGGTTTTTGAGAAGTTTGAACGGAAGTGAACTTTTTGATATCGGGGTCGGAATCCAATTCCGAAAGTTAGAGTAGGTCCGTAATATCAAATATGACTTGTGTGGAAAATTTGAGGTCAATCGGGCGTGATTTGATAGGTTTCGTCATCGAATGTAGAAGTTTGAAATTCTAAAGTCCATTAAGCTTGGATTGGAGGTTGATTCATGATTTTAGCAATGTTTGATATGATTTGAGGCCTCGAGCAAGTCCGTAATGTGTTTTGGGACTCGTTGGTGTGATCGGACGGAGTCCCAGGGGCCTCGGGTGGATTCCGGATGGTTAACGGATCAAATTTAGAGTTTGAAGAAGGGCTTCAGTAGCTGGTATCTAGTGTAACCACACCTGCAGAGCCGCAGAAGCGGCTAGGAGGGACGCAGATGCGGTTCTGGGCCAGAAATAAAGAGACCGCAGATGTCGTCATATAGCCGCAGAAGCGGGACCGCACCTACGGTGGTAGAGGCGCAGAAGCGGAAAGGGCAGCCTAGTGAGAAACCGTAGAAGCAGATAGTGGGTCGCACCTGCGGGACCACAGAAGGGGTCAAGTGACCGCAGGTGCGGAAATGCTGGAGGCAGTGAGTTCCTTTAAATAGGGGGTTGGGTTCATTTCAACCCCATTTCTTCCATTGGAGCCGATTTTGGAGAGCTTCAAGTGGGATTTTTCATCATCAACGGCAAGGTAAGCTAACCCCACCTATCTTGAGTTAAATACATTGATTATGTATGAATTTTTGCATGTAAATTGGTAGAAATTTGGGGGTTTGAGGAAAACCTAGAAAATTTGTATTCTTGGATTTTGACCACGATTTTGGGTATGAAATTAAGAGAAAATCATATATTTGAGTTCGGGAGTTCATGGGTAAACTTTATCTTCGAAAAATTTCGCAATCCGGGCATGTGGGCCCGAGGGCAATTTTGTCAACTTTTCGATCGGGGTTAGGAATTGTTATAAATTGGATTGTAATGAGTAATTGAACATATATTAATGGATTTGCATAATTATTGGCTATTTTTGGAGTATTGTGCATCGATTCGAGTCTTCGAAAGAGCGTGGAATACCGGTTATGGATCTTCGGAGCGAGGTGAGTCTCCTTTCTAACCTTGTAAGAGGGAATTGTCCCCATAGGTGATATAATTGGTTATGTGCTCCTATTTGTGGGGGCCATGTATGCACGAGGTGACGAGAGTCCGTGCGTAGCTACTATTATCTGTAAGTTCGGGTAGTCTAGGACCCAAAAACATGCTATACTTGAAATATCTGTAATCTTGTTGGCAGTTGAATTGCTTAAATCCTATCGAATTGGTAAATGAATTTGTAAAAGGATTAAACTTTATTTTATAAAATTGTTAAAAGAGAATTGGCTTTTCTTTGGATAATTGTTCCCTGTTGACTTCTTGATTGACTGTCTGTATGCGTTTAATTTCGGAACAAGCCGAACGCCTAGGTAGATTAAATAGATGCATCTATGATTCGCGTCATTTGACCCTCTAGCAATGCACAGTTTAAATATTATTTGATCGGGCCGTACGACCTCGGCATGATATTCGCATGCTTGTATTGCTTGCTTGAGAATTTTAAATTTTGATAATTGCCCCTTCCTGGCCAGAGATAAATTGATAAAGATAATGAAAAGTAAACCTTTGGAAATCCTTTATTATTTGAGAAGTTGTTTACCTGCTTTCCGGCTTTATGAGTTAAATTTTGCTTTATGAAATCCATGAATTTCTCACACTTCTTTTATATTATCATTGGACAATTAGTAAGTGTCGAAGTCGACCTCTCGTCTCTATTTCTTCGAGATTAGACGGGATACTCATTGGGTACACGTTGTTTTCGTACTCATACTACACTTGCTGTGCATTTTTGTTGCACAGGTTCAAGTGTGGCTGGTGGCTTAGTGGCATAGCGGCATGGTTGATACAGAGCTTTAGGTGAGCCGCATTTATCGAGACGACCCGCAGCCAGCAGAGTCCCCTTCAGAGTATTTTACTATGTTTTTCATTCTGTCCACTTGTATTCCGGACAGTTACTGTATTTTATTGCATTCTCTAGTAAATGTTCATGCACTCGTGACACCGGGTTCTGGGATGATTATGGGGTATCTTGTATTAACTTCTTAGCATTCATATTTGATTTGAAAGGATTATTTTTTACTGGTAAAATTGAAGGAAAAATCATAGTTTTCAAAATTATTTAAACGAGAATTTAATTAAGTATTTTGGTTGGCTTGCCTGACAGCGGTGTCCGGCGCCATCACGACCCTTAGTGAAATTTGGGTCATGACAACTGTTTGGTCGAGCTCTTAAAAATTCTTGTATTTTCTCAAAAATACCTTTCAAAAAAGTACTTGCGTAAACGACTTTTTTAGTTTCTCAAAAACAACTTCTGCTTCTATTCATTATCACTTTTTTTTCTCTTGTATGAGCTTGGCCAAATACTTAACTTTAAAAAAATTACTTTCCGCAAAAAAAAAAAGTTCACTTTTGGCAACAAAAAAAAAAGAAACTCAACCAAACATGACGAGTCCAATTATTTTATCTTGCTTTTTGTATACACGAGACACTTTACCGCAGTGCAATGCTCGTTTACACTCTTTCTTTAAGATCAAAAGTCGTTGAATTCTTCATTTCATTTACTTCTAGATTAAAAAATCACCTTATATTAACTGATATGTCATGGCTTTTATCAGGTTTACCTTTTCTTTGTGAGTTGCTATCTCCTTTGGGATATCTGGCATGCCTGCACGGGAAAAGGCAAATAGATCCATGTTATTTTTTAAGAATTGATGAAATTTACCTCGATCTTGGAGTTTATGACCGATGAAAGCTTTCTTGTTGTGGTCGTCGTTGTCTACTTAGCCGTGTCCGACATCGTAGTAAGTGTTGTCCTGGTTTGAGAAAATAAAGGTACGCAATCTCCGATCTATTACATAAGCAAAACTTTGGTCGACGCTGAAACGAAGTACCCCCACCTCGAGAAGTTAACTCTGGCACTAGTCGTAGCTTCACAGAAGCTTAGACCTTATTCCAGTGCCACCCCATCTCGGTGGTCACGACTTTTTCTTTAAGGAGTATCTTGCACAAACCCGAATTGTCAGGCAGATTGGCCAAGTGGGCCATAACGCTGAGCGAGCACAATACAACCTATCAGCCGCGAACAACGATAAAGTCGCAGGTTCTTGCCGACTTCGTCACCGACTTCAGTGCGAAGATAATGTCTGAAGTCAAAAGAAAAACCGCCACTACCTCCGCCAAAGTACATGACCAATGGGTTTTGTACACCGATGGCGCTTCTAACGCATCAGGATCTGGACTGGACTAGTGCTCGAGGTCCTAATAGGCGAAATGGTTTGCCAATCCATACGACACCCTGATATGACTAACAACGAGGCCGAGTATAAGGCCGTGATTACAGGGTTAAAGTTATCACTCAAGTACGGAGCACGGCGAATCATCCTTCGATGCGACTCGTGACTTGTAGTCAATCAGGTCACAGGGACTTTCCAAATTGAGGAGCAACAGCTCTAGAAGTATCATGCCGAAATTTTCAAACCAATACCCGAGTTCGACGAATGCCAACTCGACCAAATACCCCAAATGCAGAACATCGAATTGGACGGCCTCGCCAAACTGGCAGCGGCCACCAAAAGCATAACTAAAGATGGGGACATGGTCATTTTCCTCCATTCATCACTAGACCAAATCGAGGTACGAACTATAAACCTAACTTGGGACTAGCGCAATCGTATTATCTCATACATGCAGGACGTAGTGCTCTCAATCGAAAAAAAGAAGTCAAGAAGCTTCGAATGCAGGAGGCCAGGTATAGCATCGTCAATAACGACTTGTACAAAAGAACATTTGGTGGTCCTTTAGCAAAGTGCTTAGGACCAAATCAGACATGGCGCACCATCGAAAAAGTACATGAGGGCCACTGTGGAGCTCACACCGGAAATCGAGCTCTCATCAGATGCCTCACACGAGCAGGCTACTATTGGCACACGATGAAAAAGGAAGCTGCCGACTTCGTCAAAAGGTGCAAGCAATGCCAAAGACATGCCCCCATGATTCACCAAGCAGGTGAACACCTTCATTCATCCACCTCACCCTGGCCTTTCACCAAATGGGGAATGGACATGGTCGGACCCCTCCTAGTGGGACGAGGTAATGTACGATTTCTTTTAGTTTTAACTGACTATTTCTCCAAATGGGTAGAAGCAGGTGCATTCACCCAAATATGCAAGCAAGAAGTAATCGGGTTCATATGAAGAAACATCATATGCCGCTTCAGCATACCCAAAGAAATCAGCTGCGACAACGGTCCCCAGTTCACTGGAAAAAAGACCGTCAAGTTCTTCAAAAAATGGAACATTAAAAGAATACTCTCTACGCCATATCATCCCGCAGGCAACGGTCAGGCGGAATCCTCCAACAAAACAATATTGAATATCATGAAAAAGAAACTCGAAAACGCCAAGGGACTGTGGCCAGAAATGCTACCAGAAGTGTTATGGGCATATCGTACCACGCTAAAGACGAGCACAGGGGAAATGCCATACTCACCAGTATATGGGACTGATGCAATAATACCACTTGAGGTCGGGGAACCAAGCCTAAGATACTCAAATGAAAGCGGGCCAAGCAAAGAAGAGAACAGAAGGCAAGACCTCAATAAAGCTGAAGAGCAAAGAGACATGGCTTACATAAGAATGATAGCTCAAAAAAAAAACAGCGCGATACTATAACAAAAAAGCCAAGGTCAGGACACTCAACGTCGGGGAATACGTACTCAAAGCCAAAACGCAGGCGAACAAAGACCCACGAGAAGGAAAACTGGGGACCAATTAGGATGGCCCATACAAAATCACGGCTGCAGCAAGCAAAGGGTCATTCCAACTGGAAACAATGAGGGGAAACTGCTACCGAACAATTGGAACGTCGCTCACCTCAAATACTTCAACTTATAAAAACAAGACGTCCTCCCAATTGTTGATACCCAATTTTTCCCTCATATATTTTTAAATGCATACATACTTTCAAAACAATGCATGAGCATCAATTAATATTTTTCTATAATTTCTGCATTTTTAAAGGATTTCTGCGTTTATATTTATAGTTATCTTATGCATAACCCTATTTACATCTTTAGACTATAATTGCAATAACTTTGCAATAATAGCCCATATGTGCATAATTACTTTATTTCTACAAGAAAATGACCTTTTATATTTTTATAATATTAAGTAGTTATTTTGAATCATTTTTATGCATAACTATCATTTTTAACATTTATTAGCTATTTTTATAAATTATTTTATCAAATTAATTGGATATTTAACAAATAGCCTCTTTTAATTTGATTTCTTTTCGGATTTGGCCCAAATTACTACCCCAGCCCAATTAAATTAATCCATTAACCCATAACCCAATACCCATAATCCAATTTTTATAACCCGCCCCCAAAATTTGATCTTGGCTGTTGATCTCAAGAGATCAACGACCTAGGATATTTTTACCATTTTTAATTAACCAACAACCCCCAAACCCTAATCATTTTACCAAATCCGCCGCCCCTGAAACCCTCTCCTCCTCTCTTCTCTCTCACCCTCCTCCTAACCCTAGCCCACCATCACCAGAATCCCTTCGATCCATGGGTTTCTTCTTCGATTCTAGGCCTTATCCAGCCTCCTATCTCTACTGGTTGTTCGACTTCCATGTTATTTGATGGAATTTCAAAGGGATTCGACACAAACTTGGTTCAAATCCCTCATTTTCTCGATGAATCCGTCCGTGTTCATTCCTATATTTGTGAGTACTGATATCTTCGTGTTTATGGCTTCAAATATCTGGTTCAAACCAGATTTTTCTCACCTTTGTTTATTTTTTTTTACATAACCTAACTATTTCTGGCTAAATCGTTCAGATCTCCTTAGATCTAAAACGGTTTGAGTTTGTTTGTTACTTTTCCTTTAAGATTTTGTTGTTTTTCTTATTTTTGTTAATCGATTTTTGTTTTCCCTAAAAGCTAGGGTTTCATCTTTTTAAGTTTCTGCAAAATGTTTTCAAATATTAAGTGCTTAACTCCGGTTTTCTTCCTTTACTTTTCAACTGATTTTCATCCCTATGTCTTTATGCCCTAGGGTTTCTAATTATTCTACTGGTTGCTCTAATGTTTGCCCGTTTATTTTGGCTCTATCAAATAAACTGATTAATTGGTTTACTTGCTTAATTAGGGTTTGAAATTATACGCCTTTTCGAAATTGATATCTATTCGAAAGATTCTTATTTATTCTCTCCTTATATGTGATTCATAATTGGTACTACTTTCCTTAATTATATTACTATCCTGATTTTTGGGCTTTGATTATTGTGACCGACCTATAAATGGCCTGTGGACTTATTTCTTACCTTATTAAACCTTAATTTTGTCTGCTAATTGATTTCGTATGAGATCCTCCTTAGTTTAAGTGACATTTTCAGGATTCTGTCCTCTTAATTGATTGATGTTTAGCCCTAATTAACTGGTTAATTGACTTTGCATACCTTATTTGTGTGCCCTTGATTTTCCTACCTTGCTTGTTTACTCTACTCTGTGCAATATAATCCTTTCACCATTCTGATTAAAAGAGATACACCTACGCTTACGAGTACACACTGAGACACAAGCTCACGCTTACAAAGCTACACTTATACACTTACACTCACACAACTTGAGTTCTTTCTATTACTCTAATTTGCTGCACTGCCTAGCCGGCTGAAAGCCAAGGCTAGATTCTTGGATTCCAGTTGCCATCCCCTTCCTGTTTACTTTCTTCCCTAAATGGTGGAATTTTGTTTCTGTTTGCTCCTGAAAAAATGTTTTTTTTGCTAAAACTATGCCCTACCCCTTATATATACTATTTTCAAAACTTCTACTCTTAGTTACCTAGGTTCCTACCACCCCAGTGTGAGCACTGCCTCGGGTCCTTGAGACTCCTCCAAACTCTGGCACATTGGGGCTGGTCTTCCAATGTCACGACCCTAAACCCGGACCCGGTCGTGATGACATCTCTCGTGAAGACAAGGACAACCGACACTTTTCCATTTCAGTTTTAAGCAGTTAAACAATAAGAATTAAGTCTAGAACGTAGTAAATAATCCAAGAGTAAGCAATGAACGTTACAGTTTGCGGAAAAATAAACCCAACACAGCCTGATACCGGGGTGTCACTAGCCATGAGCGTCTATCGATACACTACAAGTCTGAAATGTCTACAAGCTATTACAGAATAACTGAGAAAGAAGAAGAAATGAGATAAATGGGGGAGGAACACGGGACTACGGACGCCAAACAGCTACCTCGTGAACTCCGAAATCTGTCGGGAGCTCTCAACCCTCGCTAGCAGGATCAGCAACGCCTGAATCTGCACACGGGGTGCAGGGAGTAAAGTGAGTACTCCAACTCAGTGAGTAATAACCATAAATAAAGACTGAGAAGTACGAAATCACGTAAGGCACATAACAGGCTATAAGGAAGCAGTAAAAAGCCAGTAAAAACAATGAGGCAGTAAAGATGTGTAAAGTCACTGAGTTCAGTTTAAACTTCATAAAATGCCTTTTTAACAATTAAGCAAGTAACTAACAGGCAAACAGGAAATATAAACACATAAAGGATCGCCCCTTGGGCACAATGTCAGCAATCCGCCCCTCAGGCAATATCTCACATCACAATGGGTACTCGCGCTCACTAGGGGTGTGCAGACTCCTGGAGGGGCCCCTTATGACCCAAACCTAATATCAAGCCATCTCGTGGCATCATCACTAGGCTCTCGGCCTTATATCAACAAGCCATCTCGTGGCATATACATCTCAGGCCCTCGGCTTCATAATCATAATCAGTGTTTCCTCACAACATAGGCCCTCGGCCTTACTCAGTCAGAACCTCACGGCCACTCGGGCAATAATAAAATGTAGTGCTCAGCACAAAATATCATTTAAGTGTTAAAGCAGAGTAAACATGGCTGAGTTATGAAAAACAGTAGAATATAGCATGATTGAGTTCAAGTATAAAGTCAAAATAGTGAGGAAATATCAATAAAATCCCCTAAGGGTTCAAATAGTTGGCACGAGGCCCAAATATGGCATTCATCCCAAAACATGATGATAGCAAACAGTTTTCAGTCAAATACGCGGTAAAATAGTCATTCGGGACGGACTAAGTCACAATCTCCAATAGTGCACGACCCCACGCTCATCATCTAGCGTGTGCGTCACCTAAATATAGCACAACGATGTGCGATTCGGGGTTTCATACCCTTAAAACATTATTTACAATCATTACTCACCTCAATCCGGTCAAATCTCTAGCATGCGATGCCTTTTCCTCTCAAATCGGCCTCCACTCGCGTCGAATCTATCCAAAATCAGAATCACGGCGTCAAAATATGCTAAGGGAATGAAGCCCAAGCAAAAATAATCAATTTACAACTTAAATCCTGAAATTACCAAAACCCGATCCCCGGGATCACGTCTCTGAATTTGATAAAATTCACAACAATAGATTTCTCATCTCCCCACGAGTTCATACATATCAAAAGTACCAAAATCCGACCACAAATGGTCCCTTAAATCCTCAAGTCTAGGTCTCCAATTCCAAGCCCTAGTTTCCCTAATTTTAACCTTTAAATTCCATTAACATAGCTCTAATCCGTGAAATAATACCATAGGAACGAGTTTTAGGTCCAAAATCCTTACCTCAATGAAGTTCCCTTGAAATCCTTCTTCAAAATCGTCCAAAAAGCTCCAAAGCCAACTTAAAAATGGTGGAATAGCTCAAAAATCGCGAAGGAAACAATTTATATGTTCTGGCCTAGGGATTTCGCATCTGCATCCCAATTCCCTCTTCTGCGGTACCGCTTCTGCAGTCAAGACCACCACATCTGCGGTCCTCACTTAAGTCCCATTTTCCGCATCTGCGATGCACAAGCCGCACCTACGCCATCGCAGGTGCGGTCCCACAATCGCTTCTGCGGTTCCTGCCAACTTCACCATCTTCTGCTTCTGCGACCAATTTTCCGCATTTGCAGCGTCTCACCTGCGGTCCCCAATCCGCAGGTGCGGAAACAACAGAAGCAGCAAAAATCTACAGCTCTTCCAAACTCCCAAACTTTCCGTCAACCTTCCGAAATCACCCCGGGACCTCAACCAAAAACACAAACATACCCCATAACCTTATTTAAACTTATACCAATTTTCAAAACACTTCAAACAACATCAAATCACCAAAATTCATAGGATTCAAGCCTAACTTTCCAAAATCTTCTGAATTTCGCTTTTGATCAAAAATCCAAACAAACCACGTCCAAATGACCTAAATTTTTGCACACACATCCCAAATAACACAACGGAAATACGGCAACTCTTGAAATTCCATTCCGACCCTATATCAAAATCTCACCTATCAACCGAAAAATGCCAAAAATCCACTTTCGCCAATTCAAGCCTAAATCTACTCCGGACCTCCAAAACATATTTCGATCATGCTCCTAAGTCCCAAATCACCTCCCGAAGCTATTCGAACTATCGGAATTCACATCTGAGCCCTCTAACACATAAGTCAATATCCGGTTGATTTTTCCAACTTAAGCTTCCCCAAAAGAGACTATGTGTCTCAAACCTTACCAAATCCTTTTCGAACCCGAGCCAACTAACCCGATCACATATAGAACCGATAGATAAAGCAATAAGAAGTATAAATGGGGAAAAC
Source organism: Nicotiana sylvestris (assembly GCF_000393655.2). Classification (NCBI taxonomy): domain Eukaryota; kingdom Viridiplantae; phylum Streptophyta; class Magnoliopsida; order Solanales; family Solanaceae; genus Nicotiana; species Nicotiana sylvestris. The sequence goes on along the minus strand of NC_091059.1, from coordinate 112,496,284 downwards.
AGAGCGGTAACTCATGAGACGATTGGCCGGGTCGTCACATCCAATCTCTTACAAAATGTTTCTTTGAGAAAGGTTCTGGTGTGGGCATTTCCCGGGGTCCCTGAGGCCTTTGGGAACTTTGACACATTAGAAGCCCATTTTTGTATTATGGATAGACTACCTATGTACATCAGACTTTCTTGCTTGAAGGCCTGGTTTTCAGGTTGATGTTGGGCTTGATAAGGTTCCCTATAGTGTAATGAATAGCTTTATGTAATTCATTCATATTGGTCTATAATAATGTAACAGTTCTTGTAATAAACAGATATGGGGTTACTAGTAAAAGTTGGGAGGGTTTTTTTATATATCTTTGTTCAAACTCGGGTAGAAATCATGCCTATAGGATCTTTTCTCGCCACTTGTAATCAAGAATTCTCATACTCTGCATACTAGAAATCCTGCCTATAGTTTGTTTTGTCAATTCTGCATCAAGAATCCATATTCTACGCATATTCTCAATCTCAATGTGCATTAGAGATCATGTATATAGGTTCTTTGTGTGAATTACCGAACTTGCCTGACAATTTGTTAACGTCTCTGTCCACATAGATTCCATGCCTATAAGAGATATATAAAAAATTAGTTTCTACAATTTAGACATCATGCCTATAGGGAATTTAAAATCAGTTTCTGCAATTTAGATACCATGTCTGTAGGATATAAAATTAGTTTATGCAATTTAGATATCATGTCTGTAGGAAATAAATAAATCAGTCCCAACACCTAGAAATCATGTTTATAGGAGCTAACTGATTCTGTAAATTAGAAAGCATGTCTATAGTATCTAAAGAGATTAAAACCTGTTTGTTAAAATCAGTAACTGGTTTGTAAATTGTAGTCGTTAATTAAAAGTTTTAGATACCATGCCTATAAGATTCTGCTCTGGTCCTCACTTAGGCAAGCCTGTAGGGTAATTAAGAATTCTAGGTTTAAAAACTGTGATTTTTTGCTGCTTGAAACATGGTCAGATTCAGAATATTAATAAAAATCAGTAGGCAAGCTGATAGGTATTGCTACTCGCTTTAATAAAGCTATCATGTTATATTCTGTTTATGCTCATCTAGATATCCTGCCTATAGGGTCTTAAATTGATAAAATTCTCTGTTTGAATTGCGTGCATTTGCTGTTTACTTGTGGAGATTAACATGAGCCTTTATTTGCTTCTTATGTGACAAACCTATCTGAACTTTTGTTTGTCGCTTAGCTTTCTCATTTTTAAGCAACATAGGTGAGTCTAGAACTATCCAAAGTAGAGGTCCTAAGCACCTCCAGGACCATAGGTAGGGGACGGGTAGTGCACGCATAAGGTACACACTAGAAGCTGTTAGAACGCGTAGGTAATAACTGAAAGATAGTAATTGGGTAGTAAAGGATTTGATGACCTATGCACTAATGCTATGCCTAACACCCCAATTTGGGGAAAGTTACCAAATATTGCATGGAAATGATCCTATAGGCTAAAAAACCTAGGACCCTTTTTATTCCTGTTTTGAAATGATGTATGTCTAAACTGTTTTATGCTGCTTTAAGACTAATTCACTTAATTGAGTTTGGTCGGGACCCATCATTGTGGACCTCGAGGGGTGCCTAACACCTTCCCCTCAAGGTAATTTCGAGCCCTTACCCAATCTCTGGTGATATAAACTAGTTCATGGGTTATTTGCTCTAGGTACCCTAACGCACCTTAATCCGTTAGGTGGAGACTCTTCAAATCTCATACCCCATCCCAAAAGGAAGGGAGTTGTCTAAGAAATGTCGAAACCTGATTTCGCGAAAAAAGGGGTGCGATAGCATGACGACTCTGTTGGGGATAATTAGGCTCTTACCATAACAAACTTGCTTTCTGTGAATTAGTCTTAAGCATGCTTTATTATGTTAATACGTGCGCACCCTTTACCTTTTCCCTTTATCTGGATTTAATTGCCTATTTTCAAGCATTTATGATATTCTTTACTACAGAAACTGACTTGTCTCCTTGTTTTCTTTCTTAAATGTCTTTCAATTATTAAATATAGCATTTATCATTTTTAACGTGCAAATACATGACAACATGCTTTTTATTGTTGCATAAATCATGCCCAACATCATATTCCACTCGTGTGTAATCAATCCTATAGCAACACTGTCGCGCCCCCCTTTTTCCTTGCGAAAGCGGGTTCATGACATTTAGGAGGAGAACTCGTTCCCTTTTGGGAATTGGGTTTGAATTGAAGAGTCACCACCTAATGATTTGAGTGCATTAGGACACTAAGAAGAATTTTATTTAGGAAACCAGAGATTGGGTAAGGGCTTGAAATTATCCCGAGGGGAAGGTGTTAGGCACCCCTTAGGATCCACTAGTGTGGTTCCCGGCTAGGCTATGGTTGTAACTTTAAGTGTAAATAACATGAAGGTGAGTAAGACTTCAAATAAGAGGGGATTTAAACATAAGGGTTACAAAAAGATGAAATTAAAAGAAAACAAAAGAAAAGCTGAATTTTGAGAAAATAGTTGGAAATTTGAGAGTAAACAATGAGATAAACAAGTAAAGGAAAGGGGGTCCTAGGTTTATAAATAATATGGATCACCCCACATAACATCCGGTAATCACTCCTCAATGAAGGGCTACACGAGATGTTATCGCGTGGTCATCATATCCATATCTACCCTTTCCCACCCCGTTAAGGTATTAAAGTGCGGAATAGTCTCGTTTACTTATTGTATGCTATTACCCGCCCCAATCTTATCAGCCCCGGAGGTACTTGGGACTACTAATCCTAAAAGGGAGGAAAAGTTGTCTTATTTGTGGTTTCAAAGGTAACAAATGCTAGAGCGACAACCAAAAACACGTATAACAAGTATGGGAAGGCACATAAACAAATAAGGCTCAAACAGATCTCCTTAAATCAAAGAAAGCATATAGTTTAGCTTGTCTTGCACGTACTGATTAAGGTCGGATTAAACTTAAAGGGTTGAGGCAAACTGATTTATTACATATTTCAAATAAGAAATCCGAATCAGGCCTGGCTGCTGATTGTAATTAACAAAAATCTGATTCAGTTTACGAGTTTACTTTATGGCTTGCCTAAGTGTTAGACGAAACCTATATGCATGATATCTACTGGTCTCAAAGAAATATGCTGATTTTAGGAAAAGAAATTGTCAGTTAATCAGGAAAGGCGAGTTTTGGTAAAAGAGCATAAGTTCCGCAGACGTTAGGCATCATTGTTACTGATTTTAGACTTATAAGCAAGTGAAACGATTCAGGTTTGGTTGATAGTTCCTATAGGCATGCTTTCTAGGCGTTGTTGATTTTTAAACATTTTTTACGGACGTAGTAAGAGTGCAGAAAATCCTATAGGCATGACATCTAAATGATGTACTTCATTAAACCTATGAACACATTTACCTAGTTACAGATGTATATGCAAAATTCAGAATGGCCTATAGACATGTTTTCTAGATGCATATGCAAGATTCAGGTTTTGAGTAATTACAGACATGGTAACATATGAAGGTGCAGAATTCTATAGACATGGAATCTACATGAAGATGCAGACGTTCTCATAATCATGATATCTATATGTGAAGGTGCAGAACTCCTTATAGGCATAGTATCTACGTATGAAAGTGTAGAACTCCTATAGGCATGATGTCTATATGAATGCAGAATCATGTAAACCTATAAACATGATATCTACATATGAGAGTGCAGAAATATGTAAACCTATAGGCAGGATATCTACCCTTTGCATACAGTTACCCCTCCATTTTTTCACTAGCTATCCCCAATAGTTTATTACAAAGTTATTATAGCCCAGAATGAAATAAGAAAAATACATCAGAAATTGAAAAATTACAACCAAGGAGAGCCTGATTCAGACTTCCTATCTGAAGCATGAAGTAAACCAACTCCAAAGATCAAGACCCAAAGCCTTCCTCTCATTTGGATGTGTCAGAGTTCCCTAAAAGCCTCAAATGGACTTCAAGCAGTGCTCACACCCAAATGCATTGCAGGATTAAGTCATAGTGCAGTGTGGAAGGGCCAGCCCTCAAGTGTCCAAGTTCAAAGGGAACTCAAGGTCCCAAGGCAAGGCTCATAGGAGGGGCAGAACTTAGAAGCTAAGAGTGAGTGCAAGTGCAGAAGGAGAATTATGAAAGGTGAAAAGATAAAGAAGTAACTTAAAACCAGTGCACATAGGGGTATAGTGGAGTGGGGAATTTGCAGGAAGAGCAGGCAAAGGGGCATACCCGACAATGAGACATACTGGCACACCCTCCAGCCTACTTAGAGTTTAAGACCTCAGGGGTTCAAAACTCAATTCATGGACAACAATTCTTGTTGCCATGCCCTAAGTCTGGACTTACAAACACATGGGGGTAATGTGATAGGGAGAAAGTATTCACAAAAAGAGGCAAGCAGTAGCACATAGGCATATTAAGTTAGATGCAAAACTTTACAGAAAATAATAAAGTAGACATGGATACAAAGACTGTAAGTAAACACATTGGGGTGATGCTAAAAATTAAGTTAGGACATACCAGTTTCAAAAGGACAAGTAAAGAAGAAAACAGTAGTCTTGTAAAAGCCAAAGTGCAAACAAGAAGCAAGAACACTCTAAGTATGAATTTAGAAGAGGTTGTGATCTTGTGAAGCTTGAAGTATAGTGGTGAAAAGGGGTCGTGCCTTTTATAGTGTAGAAAGCAAGCAGAAATAAGGTAAGAAAATAGTTTGACGACTGATTGTCAATCAATTATACAAGGTTTCCCTTAATTAAGGGATTCAGATTCAAACGGGTAAAACTAATTAAGGAAAGAAGGTAGTCAAACACTTTGTGCAAAGTAGTAAATTAGAGGCAAATACATAAAGGTTATTTAAGGACAGGGTCTTGACAACACACGGTTTGTGCCAATAAGGCAAGGGAATCAATTAACAACCAGGAAATCAGAGATCAAAGATTTGGTATGAATGAACCAAGTTAGAAGGTGGAAAAGGTTTTAACTTAAGGAAAATCAGTAACAATCAATTAGACCTATTAAAAAGGAATTCTAAATCAATCACTAGTTTGAAAACCTCTTTGAAGAAAGAATCATCACACCTATAAAAAGCATACAGACACGTTTAAACATGAAAGAACTTTGTCATGCCCTTGCAAAATTAGTAGAAAGCCCAATGTAGGAGAGTTTTAGAAAAAGTTCAGAATTGTACGAAAACAAAGATGTCTAAATTCAGTTCGGACTCAAAATCAGTCATGAAAGAGTTAAGGATTCTAAAAAGATAAAACTCTAGTTCACATAATCAAACCTCGACAGAATCTCCAAATTCTAGGGGTTTTACCTTGAATCAAATGCAGAGATAAAGAGGCAATTAGTCGAAACAGGCTTAGGGATTTCTTTCAGAAACTCATGAGAAAGCACGCAAACACAGTAGAAGATTCAAAGCAAATAGAGTGAAGAAACTAATTCGAATCATGATGAGAGAACAACTGATAGTAGAAGCAACAGTAGAAGAAAACATGCTTAAGTAGGTCTTTAGAAGAAATTTTAAACAAGGTAAAATAGTAAGAACACTTAAGAACATGGTAGAAGGAAGCAATAGGCGAAGCATATCAGATCGTAGTGGAAGAAAATAGCAGAGCATAGGGAAAAACATAAAGCACATAGTGTAGAAACACAGTAGAAGAACATGCGTGGTAAAAGAAGAACATAAGAACACAGTAGAGACAAACATACACAAAGGAAAAGGAAAAGAAAAGTTAAAGAAACACCTTAAGCATTTTCAGAAAACCCTAAATCAGAAAAAGTGATTTTGAAAGTAATTTTTGAAAGAAAAGTTGGGGAAATCGTTTGAAAACTCAAGTAGAGCATATATACATAACAGATCTAAAAAGATCGGAGAAGAGCCCTAGAAATGAGAAAGGCTTGGGAAAAGGTTCGATCTGAGTCAGAGAAGTCAGAACCAGGCTCGAAACACCATTGTACGCCGGAGCAAGGCTGGAGATGGCCGTAGAACCTTGAATAGGCGGAGATCTGAGCAAAAACCTTTGAGGTCAGACCTCGAATATTCAAGTATCAAGTGTATAAGAGCAAAGGGAGGTGAGTTTAAGGCTCCCACGACCTGAGAGGCCATGGATTCCGGTGGTTTTAAGGTTTGAAGATGGTGAGAGGGGCTAGGGTTAGGGAATGTTCGAGAGAGTCTGAGAGAGGAGAGGATTTCAGAGGCGGCGGGTTAGGGGAAAATGATTTTAGGGTTGGGTGTTTATGAATTAAAAAAGGAAAGGAATGATTGTGGTCGTTGATCAAAATGATCAACGGCCTGGATCAAAAGGGGAGGCCGAACGGGTTATATTAGTTGGGTCAGGGGCGGGTTAAATTGAAATTGGGCTGGTCAATTTGGGATTTGAAGTTGGGTTAATTGAGGGGTTGATTTAGGCTATAATTGAAATGAAATAGGGCTAACATTTAAATAACCACTTTCTCCCTTTTATTTTATAAAAAATAGTAGAATGATTTTTGAAAATAAATTAAAGGTACTAACTTAATTAATAATATATAAATATTAAATTAAAAATACTGGAACCAATTTTATAAGTATAAAATGCAATTAAATCTTAAAATAGGCTAAAATTGCAATTATATGCAATTTAGCCTTAAAAATACTAAATAAATTTGTAAAAATGTGCAAAAATTACCTTAGATATATTTTGGTATAAGTATGAGAATAAAATACATTAAGCACCAAAATGATAATTTGAGGAACAATTGTTGGTTTTTGTACTGTTAAAATAGGGCAATAAGTTGATTTAAAAATCTTTAAAAATTAGGAAAAATAATGGAAAACACTTGGGCATACTTATATATGCATATATATGCTATTTTGAAAGTACTTTGCATATATAAAATATACAGGAATATATTGGGTATCAACAGCTGCCCCTCTTTACACTGGAAGGATGAAAGAGTTGTCGGGTAAAGATATGATGGCCAATTTAACCGAACGGAATGGTTTGGAGAGGTTGACCGTGCTTTGGTTCCTGATCTGCCTACATATCCTTGGTCTTACAAGAATCAAACCATATGTAGTTCAGGATCCATCGACAGAATATGCCGATGGAGGTTTTCCAAGACGGACGTGCTATTTGGGATGGTCAAAATCTGACAGGGTTGCGAGAAACTAGAGTGAGATTGCTCCTGCTGAGATGGGAGTTGCTCGCCGGTTTACCTGCAAGTAAGCAATACAAGTGTACACTGTGCAAAAAATTTAAACATGATGCAAGTTCCCATTGGACCATGAATGTTGTCTTTGGACGGTTAGGATGATGTCCTCAGACCATGACGTCCTGGGCCATGAAGCGTATAATAAGGATTCGAAGGCCATGAAATGATGCTATCAGGTTATGAGAATGATGCCTCCGAACTATGATGCCTTTAAATAATGATACGCAAAAGATAAAAGGAGTCCTCAGGCCATGGCATGGCGTTCTCGAGCTATGAAGATGGTGCCTCCGAACAATGACGCCTTTGGACAGATTGGTGATCTTTCAGCCCATGAGATGATGTAAATGAAGTGGCAATCTTTCAGCCGATGCAAGGTATAAATGAAGTGGTGATCTTTCAGCCATGCAAGATGTAAATGAAATGGCGATCTTTCACCATGCAAGATGTAAACGGAGTGGCGATCTTTCAGGCGATCTAAGGTACAAATGAAGTGGCGATCTTTCAGCTATGCAAGTTATAAATGAAGTGGCAATCTTTCAGCCATGCAAGGTATAAATGAAGTGGCGATCTTTCAGCCATGCAAGATGTAAATGAAGTGGCGATCTTTCAGCCATGCAAGATGTAAACGAAGTGGCAATCTTTCAGCCGATGCAAGGTATAAATGAAGTGGCGATCTTTCAGCCATGCAATATGGAGGTAGAGCTTAACCCTGGAAGGTAGAATGATAGCCTTATGCAATGCAGAGAATGCAGGTGGAGGTAGAGCTTAACCTCGGAAGGCAGAATGGTAGCCTTATGTAATGCAGAAAAAATGCAGATGGAGGTAGAGCTTAACCTCGGAAGGCAGAATGGTAGCCTTATGCAATGCAAAGAATGCAGATGGAGACAAAGCTTAGTCTCGGAAGGTAGAATGGTAGCCTTATGCAATGCAGAGAATGCAGATGGAGATAGAGCTTAGTCTCAAAAGGCAGAATGGTAGCCTTATGCGATGCAGAAAAAATGCAGATGGAGGTAGAGCTTAACCTCGGAAGGTAGAATGATAGCCTTATGCAATGCAGAGAATGCAGATGGAGACAGAGCTTAGTCTCAGAAGGCAGAATGGTAGCCTTATGAAATATAGAGAATGCAGATGGAGACAGAGCTTAGTCTCGAAAGGTAGAATGGTAGCCTTATGCGATGCAGAAAAATGCAGATGGGGGTAGAGCTTAACCTCGGTAGGCAAAATGGTAGCCTTATGCAATGTAGAGAATGCAGATGGAGACAGAGCTTAGTCTCGGAAGGCAAAATGGTAGCCTTATGCAATGCAAAGAATGCAAGTGGAGACAGAGCTTAGTCTCGAAAGGCAGAATGGTAGCCTTATGTAGGAAATAAGAAGGCAAATGGTAATAGAGTTTTCTTAGCTGATGGCAGATTGCGATATTGTGACCGCTGGGGCATTGTGCCTGTTGGGGACACTGTTGTGTGCGGATAGAACCTGTGAGTAAGTGACATGGTTCTGAGAGCTATATTCCTGACCAATGTTTGTCTTATGAGCATATGGTATATTTGAAGATTTTGCAACTCAAGTGCCTGTATCCAAAGAAAAATTGTGAGTTTTGTAAAGGGGAAATGTTAGTTCGTGTCCCCTGCTGGCTTTGCTTGACATGCTCAATTTTGATCTGGTGATACTGCCCGTATCATCAGGGTAGTGTTGCTAAACAAGGCAATTTTAGTAATAAACATGCTTGATTTAGTCAAAGCATAACGTAAGTACATGATTAAGAATAGTTTTCTTTAGATGAACCGACGACTGCGACGTGGTTCAAGACATTGCAACTTTGCTTGCTCCGGAATTTTGAGGGTTCTCCTCAAAATTCTGCCCCAGTTTACTGGGCTGCTGATTCTGATAGCTGTTAATGATAAATGGCTAGAATTGGCTTCAGAATTTTGAGGGTCCTCTTCAAAATTCTGCCCCAATTTTTAATAGCGGAGAGAAATGGAAATTTTATTGAATTGTGATCGAACCCATAGGGCTTCCTACGTATCCCCTCTTAAACGGGAATCAGGTCAGGCGTAGTTCAATTTGCATCATATAGAAAAGCATAGAGATTACACATAGTGTCGCTTGATTGCGCCTGAATTGATCGGTTTTGGCCAAACTTCTTCGTCCATTTCTGCGAGTATGAGGGCTCCTCCTGTTAGAACCCGGTGAACCATGTACGGACCCTGCCAGTTGGGAGAGAATTTCCCTTTGGCTTCATCTTGATGCGGAATAATTTTCTTTAACACCAGCTGCCCCGGTGTGAATTGTCTTGGCTTGACTCTTTTGTTGAAGGCTCTGAACATTCTGTTATGATAGAGTTGACTGTGGCAAACTGCGTTTATTCTCTTTCCGTATATTAGAGCTAGTTGCTCGTAACGACTCTTCACCCATTCTGTGTCGTCGAGCTCTGCTTTCTGTAGGATCCTTAAGGAAGGAATTTCTACCTCAGTGGGAATAACTGCCTCTGTACCGTAAACCAGCATATAGGGAGTTGCCCCAGTTGATGTGCGGACTGTGGTGCGGTACCCCAATAAAGCAAATGATAACTTCTCGTGCCACTGTTTATGCTTCTCTATCATTTTCCTCAATATCTTCTTGATATTCTTAGTGGCGGCTTCTGCGGCTCCGTTCATCTGAGGTTTGTAGGCTATAGAATTCTTGTGTTTGATCTTGAAGGTTTCACACATGGATTTCATCAAATCACTGTTGAAGTTGGAGCCATTATCAGTAATGATTGACTCTGGAATTCCGAACCGACACACAATACAGTTGCGGACGAAATCCGTCACGACTTTCTTAGTCACTGCCTTGTAAGATGCTGCTTCAATCCATTTGGTGAAATAATCAATTGCTACTAGGATAAACCTGTGCCCGTTTGATGCGGCAGGTTCGATTGGTCCGATAACATCCATTCCCCAGGCGGAGAACGGCTACAGCGAGCTTGTTGCATTAAGCTCATTTGGAGGCACTTTTATCATGTCTGCATGTATCTGGCAATAGTGGCACTTTCGGACCTACTGGATGCAATCCGTCTCCATAGTCATCCAGAAGTAACCAGTCCGGAGTATCTTCTTTGCTAAAACAAAGCCATTCATATGTGGACCGTAGGTCCCAGCGTGGATTTCTTCTAGCAGTTTAGATGTTTCTTTTGCGTCGACACATCTTAGCAATCCTAAATCAGGAGTCCTCCTATACAAGATTCCTCCGCTGTGAAAGAAATTGTTGGATAACCTACGAAGTGTGCGTTTCTGAGTAGGATTTGCGAGTTCTAGGTATTCTCCTTTTGCCAAGTGTTCCTTGATATCATGAAACCAAGGCTTTCCGTCTGTTTCTTCTTCGACATGAGCACAGTAAGTGGGCTGATCGTGGATCTTTACCGGAATTGGGTCAATGAAGTTCTTGTCTGGATGTTGTATCATGGATGATAGGGTAGCTAATGCATCAGCAAACTCATTCTGGACTCTGGGAACATGCTGGAACTTTGTCTTTGTGAACCTCTTTCTCAACTCCTGTATGTGATGTAGATAAGGGAGTATTTTGGAATTCTTAGTTGCCCATTCTTCTCGGACCTAATGTATAATCAAGTCCGAATCCCCAATTACTAGCAACTCTTGAATGTTCATGTCAATAGCCATCTTGAGCCCTAAGATACAGGCTTCGTACTCGGCCATATTATTGGTGCACGGGAATCTGAGTTTGGCAGACACCAGGTAATGTTGACCGGTTTCCGATACTAGGACTGATCCTATGCCAACTCCTTTGAAATTTGCTACTCCATCGAAAAACATTCTCCAACCGTCATAGGATTCTGCAATGTCTCCTCCTATGAATGATATCTCTTCATCAGGAAAATATGTTTTTAGGGGTTCGTATTCTCCGTCCACGGGATTTTCTTCAAGGTGATCTACTAGTGCTTGTCCTTTGATCGCTTTCTGAGTCACGTAGACAATGTCAAATTCACTCAACAAGATTTGTCACTTGGCCAGCTTGCCAGTGGGCACGGGCTTCTGGAAGATGTACTTTAAAGGATCCATCCTTGATATGAGATATGTGGTATAGGCACAGAAATAATGCCTCAACTTTTGAGCTATCCAAGTTAAAGCACAGCAGGTGCGCTCTAATAGAGAATACCGGGCCTCGTACGGGGTGAACTTCCTACTAAGGTAATAGTTGGCATGCTCCTTCCTCTCTGTTTCGTCATGTTGCCCCAGAACACAACCGAATACTCCATCCAATACTACGAGGTAGAGTAATAGAGGTCTACCTGGCTCGGGCGGGACCAAGACTGGTGGTGTTGACAGGTACTCTTTGATTCTGTCGAAGGCCTTTTGGCAGTCATCAGTCCATTTGGTAGCGGCCTCCTTCTTCAACATCTTAAAGATTGGCTCACAGATAACTGTAGATTGTGCTATGAACCGGCTAATATAGTTAAGTCTCACCAAGAAACTCATCACGTCCTTCTTGTTCTTTAGCGGTGGAAATTCTTGAATAGCTTTGACCTTAGATGGATCTAGTTCTATCCCTCGGTGACTCACAATGAACCAAAGTAGTTTTCCGGCAGGAACCCCAAATGCACATTTCGCAGGATTCAGTTTTAGGTTGTATCTTCTCAGTTTGTTGAAGAACTTCCTCAAATCTTCCATGTGGTCAGTGGCTTTCTTGGACTTTATGATGATATCATCTACATACACCTCAATCTCCTTATGTATCATATCATGGAAGATAGTAGTCATGGCCCTTATGTAGGTGGCCCCTGTATTCTTTAATCCGAATGGCATCATCTTGTAGCAGTACATCCCCCACGACATAATGAAAGCTATTTTCTCAGCATCTTCTTCGTTCATCTAGATCTGATGATATCCAGCGAAGCAATCTACAAATGATTGAAACTCATGCTTGGCACAATTGTCGATCGGGATGTGTATGTTTAGCAAGGGGAAGTCGTCCTTTGGACTGGCCCGATTGAGATCCCGGTAGTCGACACAGACTCTGACCTTCCTATCCTTCTTCGGTATTGGCACGATGTTGGCTAGCCATGTTGGATATTCCACTACCCTGAGGACCTTAGCTTTGACCTGCTTAGTGACTTCTTCTTTGATTTTCAAGCTCATATCAGGCTTGAAATTTCTGAGTTTTTGCTTTACTGGCGGACATGTCAGATCAGTTGGCAGTTTGTGTGCCATAATAGCTGTACTCAGACCAGTCATGTCATCGTACGACCAAGCGAATATGTCCTCATATTCCCTTAGAAATTCCGTGTACTCTTCCTTTTCTGACGGTGACAAATGAATGCTGATTCGTGTTTCTTTGACATTCTCTGTATCTCCCAGGTTAACAATCTCGGTCTCATCTAGGTTGGACTTAGGTCTGTTCTTAAAATTCTCAACTTCTTTAACAATCTCTTCCGGTATTTCATCTTCCTCTAAATTTGTGTCTGTTTGTTGCATTTTCTCGTTGCATGTCACACCCATTGGTTGATCAAGATAGGTAATAGTAATGCTGTATACGGAAAGTAATGAGAGAAAATAATAAGAGTAGGATTTGTAAGGAAACCGAAATGCTTTGATAAATTTCATAACTGTTTTGAACATTGGAAGATCTTATTGCGAAAATTCAAAAGTGCGAAAGGAAAATCAACAAGTAAAAATAAAAGATAGTGCATGATGCTTTGTTCAGCCTTGCTACCCCGAGGCTTTCCGGGTTTTTGTGGTTCTGATGGTCCAATTATTGAGGCATGATCCTCTGCTCACTGCCTGTATGGAAGGGCCTTCCTCCCCCCCCTCCTCGAGAACAACACAACAATCCATGTTCTTGTCCTCTAAGAACAAGTTTTTCATAGCTGCTAGTGCTTCCTCTTCTTCTAACCCATAGATAACATCGGCCGGTTGGAAGGTCTGCTCCAAATGTGGTATTGGCTACTCTAGCGGATAGTAAGGACCGTGCTATGGTGGAGACCAGTGGTTGAATTCCTCCCAGGTATACTCATATCCCAGATCGAAAGTAGTGCCATGTTTCTTCAGTTTGATAGGCTTGGCGATTCCTTGGAGGTTCTTGCCTAGTCCCTTGCCATACTCATATCCGTTCCAGTTTAATATGCTATCAATTTTGTTGTCCCACCATTTGTCTTTGTCAACGGCGTTGACTCGCTCGATGTGGTGATAGGTTTCCCCGCCTATCTTTCTCCTTCCTCCAATCGCTGGGATGGTTTGGCGACTGTATATGGGATTGCTACCGTCGCCGTGAATGATCACCTCTTGGTGGTTCTACTCAAATTTCACCGCTTGATGCAGTGTTGATGCTACGGTCCCAACGGCATGAATCCACAGCCGTCCCAATAGTAGATTATAAGATGCCGGTATGTCTATAACTTGAAAATCAACGTCGAATCAAGTAGGTCCCATTTGCAAACATAGGCTAATTTCCCCAATGGTGAATCTTTGGGAACCGTTGAAAGTTTTGGCATTGATGGACCCATCCTTGATCTCATGCAAACCCTTTCCCAATGTTCTGAGTGTTACCAATGGACAAATATTGAGGCTGGACCCTCTATCAATCAGGACCCTAGTGATGAAATAATCTTCGCATTGTACGGTGATGTGCAATGCTTTGTTGTGACTCAGCCCTTCTGGTGGCAGCTCATCTTCATGAAAAGTAATCTTGTGGCTTTCCAATATCTGCCCTACCATGTTTGCCATTTTTCCTCCGGTGATATTGCTTGGTATATATGCCTCACTCAGCACCTTCAACAAGGCATTCTTATGTGCATCGGAACTTTGCAGCAAAGCTAGGATAGGAATCTGTGCCGGTGTTTTGTTCAGATGATCAATGACCGAGTATTCCTTGGCTTATATCTTTCTCCAGAGATCATCGGGCCCGGTTTTAGTGGTGGTCAGTCGACCAGAGGCCTATTTACTCGACTCAGCTAAATGCTCAGGAGTATAAACCCTGCCGGTTCTTGTCATACCCTGTGCCTCAACTATTTCCCCGAATTTAGCTTTCCCTTTCCTTCTTGCCTCATCTGTGTAATCCCAAAGTATGGCATTCATATGGAATGGTGTTACGACCGACATTGCTACTGGAATGGGCACCTTTACTCCGAACGGAGCACGTATTTTGGAGGGTAAAACCGCAACTTCAAATGGTGCGGGTGCGTTAGTTGGAGACCCGAACTTGACCTCAATTGATGTTGACGTCTTTGTAGGGAGTGGTGCTTCAAACTCAAGTGGTATATATATGTTTATCTCGGCATCCTCAGAAGGCTGAGTCTTGACTACAATAGGATTGAGGTTGATTATTGGCTTCTTTGGTTCGTCACCTTCTGTGATTAAACCGATCGATCCTTTGGGATCCCAATCATCCTCTGTTTCAATCACGTGTACACCTCCACCCTTATGGTCTGACAGAGGGTTGTTGCAGACATTCGGAGTAGGCTCCTTTGCTACAATGATCTTGTTATCGATCAAAGTCTAGATCTTATCTTTCAGAGAGCGACATTCATCAATGGTATGTCCCTTCATGCCGGAATGGTATGCACATGATTTATTCGGATTGACCCACTAAGAAGGGTTTTCAGGGGTTATAGCAGGGATAAGGGTGACATAACTAGTAGCTTTGAGCCTTTCGTACAGCTGGTCAATCGGTTCAGCAATGGCGGTATACTATTTGGGGGGTCTGCGATCGAAATTTGGTCGAGGTCTAGGAAAGTTTTGACGTGTGGGAGGTAATTGATAGTGGGATAGTTGAGCATTGTAGGCTTGATAGACATGCTCGGATTGGGAATATCTGGGTGAAGTTGGTTGATATATGGGAGGTGGGGGTGATTGGTAAGTAGGTGGTGGAGTTTGGTAAGAGGGTGAGAGTGCTGGGTAATTCGGGGTAGGCTGATATGTGAGTGGATGTATCGGATAGGCTTGGTATTTGATAGGGGATTTGGCTCTTTGTGCAACTATTACGGCACCTACGTCCTTTTTCTTGACGTACCACCAAACTGTAAAGCCTTATTGGTAGCTTGCAAGGCTTCAAAGTTCGTAACCATACCACTTTTGATACCCTCTTCAATCCTTTCACCCAGCTTGATAATGTCGGGAAATTTCTAGCTCTCAATCAATATCAGCCTTTCATAGTACTGTGGGTCTTGAGCCTAGACAAAAAACTTGTTCATTTGTTCTTCTTCTAAAGCAGGTCTGACCTTAGTAGCTTCTGATCTCCAGTGAGTGGCATACTCGCAGAATGTTTTCGTGGGCTTCTTCTTTAAGTTGTGAATGTAGAACACATCTGGTACATTTCTATATTGAACCTGAATCTGTCCATAAAGTCGGACACCATACTCACCCAGTTTGGCCATTTTTTCGGGTCTTGGATGATGTACCAAGACATAGCATCTTCTTTTAGACTCCTCATGAAAAGCTTCATGCGAATCCTTTCGTCTTTCCCCACTCCGACCAGCTTGTCGCAGTATGTTCTCAAGTGGACTCTCGGATCCCCTGTACCATCAAACATCTCAAAAATAGGAGGTTTGTACCCCTCGGGCAGTTCGACATCCGATTGTTGCAAATATCTTTGTAGTTCAACCTTTTAATCCCCTTGCTTCCTTCGACACCCTGAATTCGGCTAGTCAATTTCTTGTGTTTCGCGGCCAGGTTTCTGATGAGTAAGTCTTTATCATCATATTTGGGTGTGCTTGAGATAGGTTGGGTGGAGTGTGGTATAGTTTCCACATAGATGGGGGTGTTATGGTGGGCGTGGAAATGATCATTTGTGGAATTCAGAGGTTCTAGGATGAGTAGTGGAGCATTGCTGGATGTATGGCATGTATTGCAGTGGTGCTGAGGAGCGGGATGGTTTTGTGGTTTTGGGATGTTTTGTGGAGGCGTGGGGTTCTGAGCGTTTGGAAAATTGATATCTGGAGTGGTGAGGGAAAATGACAAGTTTGCCAGATTTCGAACCTGATCAAGTTCCTCCTGAAATTTCCACAGTTTCTGCTCGAGTTGGGATGCACTTTCTTTGGAGACCTGAGCACCATGAGTGACCTCTACCTGTTCAGTTGAATTTTCCTTTCTAGTGTTGTTCAAATCTTCCATCTTTCCTTTGTTCCTACTTCTGATAGGACTAGGAGGAGAAGTGGGTGGAGGGCTCTTTGATCTTGTGGAATATGATGACAATGACAGAGTGCACAAACTAACCTTTGGGGAGGGGAATAAATAAAACAAAAGTAAAAACAAAAAAGGTAACAAGTCAGTGCGGATTATAAGAAAGGGTTGCGATATTTAAACACATAGTGCAAGAATGTAAATCGCGTCCTAATTTGGGAACCTCGTTGTGCCCGAGGTAGGCCTAACGACAAATTGATTTGGAGAACTTAGAATGTTAAATGCCTCATTTTACTGATAAAAAGTAGACGAGTCCCAAATCGATACTAAATAACAGGAAATAAAATATCACTAGTGGCCATCGGCCTTATTACATTTCATAAAGCAAAAGAAAACTCCTATCTATTTGGTCCTAGAAGGACCTTCCCCAAACTCGGCATCTTTGGTTCCATCGAATAGCTTTACCAGCTCGCGAAGTCCTAGCAGCAGGTTGGCTCTGACCAGGTGTCTACCCTCGTTTCCTTTAGCATTCTGGAAGTCCTCGATCCTTTTGAGAAACTTCCTTTCCAGCTCCACTAAATCTCGTTCCAGGTATCCTAATCGCTTGTTGGCACTAACAGCCATGTCTTTCCACTCTTCAATTAATTTTTGGTGGGCTTCTTGAATCTCACGGTGCTCTCTTTCACATTCCCGAATCCTTTTGCGCGGTTGGTTGTATTTGACCTGTGCTTCAGCCCTTTCATCGATGATTCTGTGACCTCGAACAAACCCGGGTTGGCCCAGACCATTGTGATTATCCTCCAGCCAGCCTGAATAGTATAGGGTGCAGCCAGCATAGTACCTGTCCGGTTCGATAGTATCTCTTCCCATGATGATCTTGTAATGCCACATATGCTGAGCTTGGCACTTATAAGGGCTGTCATCAGCTTGGAAGTCAGCCCAGAAGTGATTCATCTTGTCGACCCTTAGTATAACCTGCTTTCTACCAGCCTGTCTCATAACTCGGAGAGGGACATAAGGGTAGGTTCCTCTTAAACCGATCAATATCAGAAATGGTGTGTCCCTGAATCAGGCGATGAACTCTTCCGTAGGAAACCACTCGAACATCTATTGTATTTGATCCTCAGTTATATTTTCAAACAGCTTCACCCACCCCTTGACATCTTCTGGCTGAGCAAACATGTTGGGCATGTAGTTCATTCGCCTTGGTTGATGGAAGGCTATATGATCGTCCCAGTCTCTACGCTGAATCTCTTGCCGATATTCACCCCTTTGAAGATGATCCATGAGCCAGAGCTGGAGTAGTAAGTTGCAGCCCTCGAAGTGTGGGGCTCTTTGTTGACACTTTTCCAAGGCTCGGTATATTTCTGCGATGATCATGGGTACTATGCTAAATGGTTGTCCACCAATTCCCTCTATTAAAGTTTTGGTGACCATGGCTAGCCTGGTGTGGATCCTTGCTTTCTTCATTGGAAACACTATCATCCCCAAGAAGCAGAACATGAAGACAAAGACCCTTCGGTGAATGTGCCCCAACGATCTAAGGGCGAACTCATCCGGATATGTACGGTAGGATTTGCTGTGACCGTACCTCTCGTACAAATAATCTAAGGGAATGTAGGACTCCTTCAAACATGTCAAGTCTGGATTCTTCTTGCCCATCATTTTGAGAAAACCTCTACCCTTTCGATCTTCCGGCATTAACAAACCCGGGGTTTCCCATGGTATACCAGCCAATCCTCCTATTTCCTCTAGCAAGGGTGTCATCTCAATCTCTCCGAAGCGAAACACAGACCTATCACAATCCCAGAACAGAGTAGCAACTTCTATGATTTTTTTTTGGGTTGGACCTCCAGGAGGGAAGGTAGATTTCATAGGTATTTCCGGACAAGAGTCTGATCACTGGAATGAAGATCCTCCCACTAGCTTAGCAACCTTGGGTGGATGTTTGTGACCATGCCAAATCTGGGGACTTCGTGCCTCATGTTTCTTCAAGACAAAAGGGTTAGGCCCTTACCCCCACCAGACTCGACTATTAAATACCAATAATTGGCATAAAAGCATTTAGTTCTCTAAATAAATGCACAAAATGTGATAGTGTCCGTTTGGGTTTTTGGGAAATCCAGTGGACTTTGGATAAGGCTATCTTAAAGAGTCATTATGCAGAAAACATAACTGACTCGGCTAGGTTTGACCATAATGCATGCACAATTGAACAGAGTAAGGTTTCTATGGGGGTTTTAGACTGGTACCCTTGAACGGACAACTCAAGAGGGAAAGGCACGGAACTGTCTACTACACCGTTGATCGACTGGTTTTACCGCAAATACGCCTTTGCCGGATTTAAAGGGTGATAATATCGGAAGAGCACAACCACTCATTATAAGCGTTGCTATGTTGTTTGTTTGGCACGAGTGGAATATGATGTTGAAAACATGCTTATGCAATGATTAAAATAAGTTGTCACGTATTTGCACGTTCATAAAGTAATAATTACAATAATTTAAAATAGTAATAAAGGAGTGAAGTAAAGGAAAGTAGTAAAAGAAATAAGGGAAAGAAACAAGAGACGAGTCAGTTTCGTAGTAGAAGAGGGAAATAAATACATAAGGGCATTAAATAAAGACATATAAAGAAGCGTAAAGTCACAAATAGCATGAAATGGTAAAAGCCTAAAAGATATCCCCAGCAGAGTCGCCAAGTTGTCGCACCCCCTTTTTTCCTCGCGGAAGCGGGTTCATGACATTTAAGAGGACAACTCGTTCCCTTTCGGGAATTGGGTTTGAATTGAAGAGTCGACACCTAATGATTTGAGTGCATTAGGACACTAAGAAGAATTTGATTTAGGAAACCAGAGATTGGGTAAGGGCTTGAAATTATCCCGAGGGGAAGGTGTTAGGCACCC